>NW_026522044.1:2400000-3600000 GCF_021234435.1 Artibeus jamaicensis | reverse complement strand
AGATTAAATTAAAATGATTGATTTCTGGGTATAAATTTTGTATCCTGCTATTTTGTCCAATTCATTTATTAGGTCTAGAAGTTTTTCATGTAGTCTTTAGGGTTTTCTATGCATAATATTATATCATCTGCAAATAATAACAGTTTTACTTCCTCCTTTCCAAATTGGATGCCTTTTATTTTGAGGAGTAGGGCTTTGGCTAAAAGTACCAATTTAATATTTAAGTATATGACTTACACATTAAAAAATTGACAAACTTTTGTTTTTTCTGATCACTGTGTTAGAACTTCCTATGTTGAATGAGAGTGGCAAAAGCAGGAAGCAACCTAAATGCCCCCAGTAAATAAGTGGATTAAAAAACTATGGTACATTTACACAATGGAATACTACACAGAAGAAGGAAGACGCTACTACCCTTCACAACAGCGTGGATAAAACTGGAAAGCATTATGCTACGTGAAATAAGCTAGGAGGTGAAAGACAAATACCATATGACCTCACCTTTAAGTAGAACCTAATCAACAAAACAAAGAAGTGAGCAAAATATGACCAGAAATTGTGGGGGCAACTTTGCCCTCAAGTCCCCCTATCCACCACGGATGAAAGTAAACACTACCAAGACATGATCTGCTTCGGGAGGAGAGGTGGTCAGTTTCTCAGAGGAAAAAGGCCAGGAGCCCCTTCCTCCAGGGGCTTTTTTGGGGTTGTTATACACAGGAATACAGGGCAACAAGGATCAAACAGTAGATAACATTTCAAAAACTGAGGGCATAGTCTGAGTCAGTGTCTATCAGGAAAGGGGCTTTGCAGAAACTTTGGGAGACATACTCATTTCCTGCTTGGACCCTTAACATATGAATGAAAACACTCTTAGCAAAGCGAGTTTCACAGGATTTTGAGGAATTCTTTCTTATACCAGATTTCTCACTGGACCCTGCTCTAGCAAGGCAGGGAGCTGCATCCCCTCCCCATCAGGTTTTCAGGCTTAAGTGGTATAGAGCCAAGAAACACTTCTCCCAGAGGACATGGGGACTCAGGCTATGTCACGTAACCAGGGTAGGGGGCATGGGTCCATTGCTCCCTCTTTGTTGCAGCCCCCCGAGTCCTTCCATGATGGCCTCCCAAGTGATCGAGTCTGGCTTAGGTTGCCACTCCCTGTGAGGAGTCTTACCCATCGTCAACATTGACCATGCTTTGGGGGCAGGGGCAGGAATATGAGACAGCATTTGCTACCAGAGACAAGCTTTTGTCTCCTTTGGCTCAAATTCCAGAGGTCATTCACTCATTCTTAGCCATGGGGGGTATTTACAATTCCTGAAACCAGGCAGAGCAGTTCCCAACAAGAAATACTGAAATAAAGAACAAACTGAGAGTAATCAGCTGGGGTGGGGGAGAGGGATAATGGGGGGAAATAGAGGAAGGTCCATCAATGAACATGTATAAAGGACACAAGGGCAAAGCCAAAGGGGGTAGGTTCGAGGGTGAGAGGTGGGGGGCAGTGGAGGGGTGAAAATGGAAATAATTGTACTTGAACAACAATAAAAAAAAGACAAGCTAAGGCTATTTTAAAAAAGCAATGAAAGTGGACAACCCTGACTTGTTGCTGAACTAAAAGGGAACACTTTTACTTTTTGCCCCTTGAAAATGTTAGTTGTATGTTTTTCATATATGACCTTTATTATGTTGAGGGATGATCCCTGTACTCCATTTTGCTGAATGTTTTATTATAAATGGGTGGTGGATTTTATTGAATGCATTTTTCTTCATTTATTCATATAGTCATGTGATTTTTCTTTCATTTTCTTTAGGTATTGAATCATATTTATTGATTTCCAGATATTGTTCCAACCTTTCATTCCCAGGATAAATTCCACTTATCATGGTGTATGTTCTTTACAACATATTGCTCGATCTGGTTTGCTAATATTGGTTTAGGATTTTAGCACCTCCATTCATCAAGGATATTGCCTATAATTTTCTTTCTTGGTTGTGCCTTTACCTTGTTTTGAAATTAGGATAATACTGGCCTTGTAGAAAGAGCTTAAAATTCTTCCCTCCTCTTGAATTCTTTGGAATATTTTTAGAGTTTGTGACAGTTCTTTGAATTTTTGGTAAAATTCAACTGTGAAGCCATCTGTTCCAGAGATTTTGTATACCAGGACTTTTTTGATTACTGATTCAATTTCATGCAGTTATTGCTCTATTCAGGTTTTCTGCTTTTTGTTTCAGCTTTGGGAGATTGTATGTTTCTAGAAATTTATCCACTTCGCCAAGTTTGACCAATTTCTTGGTGTATATTTCTTCATAGTAATTTCTTACAATCATTTATATTTCTTTTTTTAATATATTTTATTGATTATGCCATTACAGTTGTTCTATTCCCCCCTTCATTCCCCTCCACCCTGAACACCCCCTCCCCCACCATTCCCCCCTTTAGTTTATGACCACGTGCCTCAAGTTCTTTAGATTCTATATTTCCCATACTATTCTTGCCCTCCCCCTATCTATTTTCTACCTACCATCTATGCTACTTATTTTCTGTACCTTCTCCCCCTTCTCCTTCTCCCACTCCCCTGTTGCTAACCCTCCATGTGATCTTCATTTCTATGGTTCTGCTCCTGATCTAGCTATCCTCTTAGTTTGCTTTTGTTTTAGGTGTGGTTGTTAATAACTGTGAGTTTGTTGTCCTTTCACTGTTCATCTTTTTTATCTTTTTTTTCTAAGGTAAGTCCCTTTAACATTTCATATAATAAGGGCTTGGTGATGATGAACTCCTTGAATTTGATCTTATCTGAGAAGCACTTTATCTGTCCTTCCATTTTAAATGAAAGTTTTGCTGGGTAGAGCAATCTTGGATGTAGGTCTTTGGATTTCATGACTTGGAATACTTCTTTCCAGCCCCTTCTTGCCTGTAAGATCTCTTTTGAGAAATCCGCCTACAGTCTGATGGGAAGTTCTTTGTAGGTGACTGTCCCCTTATCTCTTGCTGTTTCTAGGATTCTCCTTCATTTTAATCTTGGCTAATGTAATTATGATGTGCCTTGGTGTGTTTCTTCTTGGGTCCAACTTCTTTGGGACTCTCTGAGCTTCCTGGATTTCCTGGAAGTCTATTTCCTTTGCCAGATTGAAGAAAATCTCATTTATTATTTGTTCAAATAAATTTTCCACTCATGGCTGTTCCTCTTCCCCTTCTGGCACCCCTATAATTCGGATGTTGGAATGTTTAAAGATGTCCTGGAGGCTCCTAAGCCTCTCCTCATTTTTTTTGAATTCTTGTTTCTACATTCTTTTTAGTTTGGTCATTTTTTTTCTCTTTCTGGTCCACTCCTTTGATTTGAGTTCCAGTTTCCTTTCCATTACTATTGGTTTCCTGTGCATTTCCATTCATTTCAATTAGTTTAGCCTTCATTTGTTCCTCTAATTTGTGACTAAAATCAACCAGTTCTGTGAGCATCCTGATCTCCAGTGTTTTGAACTGTGCATCTGAAAGTTTGGCTGTTTCTTCATTGCTTAGATTTATCGGCTCTGGGGCTCTAAGTTCTTCTTGAGCTATGTTTTGATCTGTTTGTGCCTGTTAGGTATGAGGAGCAAAGCTTTAGTTGTTTATCAGGGTGGAGCCACCCAGGTCACTGGTTTGTGACACTGTAGGTGGGGGCGGGTCCGAGAGGGACAATGGTGGTCCCCTCTGCCACTTCCTGCCACTGGCGCCTGCATGGTCTGTCTCACCGCTCCCTCCTTCACCGGTTTATATGTGTGCAATTGTGTGGCTGTGGTCAGCCCTCAGTGAGTCCGCTGCCTTGCACCTCAGTGAGTCCGCCCGCTTCTCCGCACCAGGTATCCACCTAAGGCTGCCTGGGTCACGCGCCCATGTAGCTCCGGTGGATCTTTCCTGCCCGACCCTACTCTGTTGCTGGCTCTGCCCCTCTTACCGGTTTGGCTGAAGGGTTCCTTGTTGTCAGACTTCCGTGAAGTTCAATTTTCTGTGGTTTTGGTTGCGTTTTTGTTGCTAAAACTTTATTGTTTTTAAACTTGGTTGTGGGAGGAGGCACAGTGCTTCCACCTACGCCTCCATCTAGGTGGAAGTCCCTCGTTGATATTTCTGTTATACCAGTTGTTATTTCACCTTTTTCATTTCCGATTTTATTTGGGCCTTCTTCTTCTTCTTCTTCACCTCCTCCTACTCCTCCTTCTTCTTTTGTGATGAGTCTGTTTAAAGGTTCATTAATCTTGTTTATCATTTCAGACAACCAGATCCTAGTATCATTGATCTGTATTTTTTTAGTGTCTATGTCATTGATTTCTGCTCTGATATTGCTTCTACATGCTCTGGGCTTTGTTGTTGTTTTTTCAGGGTTTTTTTATAAGTAATGTTAGATTGCTTATTTGAGATTTTTCTTGCTTCTTGGGGTAAGCCTGTGGTGCTACAAATGTCTCTCTCAGGGCTGTTTTCTATGTGTTCCACAGATATTGGGTTGTTGTGTATTAATTTTTATTTGTTTTCAGGAACTTTTCCTCTTCTCCTTGATATCATTGGTTACCCATTCATTCTTAAATAACATTCTATATAGCCTCCAAGTATTTGAGTATGTTTGAGTCTTTTGATTGAGGTTAATTTCTAACTTCATGCCATTTTGGTCTGAAAAATGTTTGACATTCTTTTATTTTTTTAATTTGTTAAGGCTTGTTTTGTGACCTAACATGCAGTCTATCTTTGAGAATGATCCATGTGCACTTGAAAAGAATATATTATGCTTCTTTGAGATGAAATATTATGTAAATATCAATTAAATCCATTTTATCTAGTGTGTCATTTAATATCACTATAACCTTGTTGATTTTTTTGTCCGGAAGATCTGTCCATTGTTGACAATGGGGTGCTAAATCTTCCTATTATGACAGTGTTGTTGTCAATATCTTCCTTAAAGTCCACCAAGATTTTTTATATATATATTCATGTGCTCCTGTACTGGGTGCATATATGTTTATAAAGGTTATGTCCTTTTGTTGAATTAATCCCTTTAGTAGTATGTATTGACCCCCTTTGTCTCTTTTTATGATCTTAACTTTGAAGTTTATTTTGTCAGATGTAAGTGTTGCAATCCCAGGTTTTTTGTTTGTTTGTTTGTTTGTTTCCATTTTCATGGAAGAATTTCCTCCATTTATTTACTCTCAGCCTTTGTAAATCTTTTGCCCTGAGGTGGGTCTCTTGCAGACAGCATGTATATGGATTGCATTTTCTTATCCATTTGGCTACTCTATGTCTTTTTTTTGGAACATTAAATTTGTTTATATTTAAAGTTATTAGAGATACCTACTTATTTGTTGTCATTTCTTATATTGTATCTATGTCTCTCTCTCTCTCTCTTCCTCTCTCTCTCTCTTTCCTCTTTTTCTTAAAGAAGGTCCTTTAACATTTCTTGCAGTGCTGGTTTGGTGGTAATGTACTCCTTTAACTTTTCTTTGTCTTGGAAGCTCTTTATTTGCCCTTCAATTTTGAATGATAGACTTGCTGGGTAGAGCAATATAGGTTGCATATTCTTAGTTTTCATCACTCCGAATATGTTCTGCCAATCTCTTCTGGCCTGTGGTGTCTCTGTTGAGAAATCAGCTGAGTTTCTGTGGGCTCCCTTGTATGTAACTGACTGTCTCTCTTGCTGCCTTTAAAATTCTCTCTCTGTCTTCAGGCTTTACATTTTAATTATAATGTGTCTTGGTGTAGTTTTCTTTGGGTTCATCTTTATTGGAATTCTCTTCCCTTCTTGAACTTATGTGCTCTTTTCCTTGACCAGGTTGGGAATTGTTTCTGCCATTATTTCTCAAAATAAGTTCTCTATTCCTTTCTCACACTCATCTCCTTCTGGCACTCCTACAAAGCATATGTCATTACATTTGATGTCATTACAAAGGTCCCTTAGACTTTTCTTGTTTCTCTTAAGTCCCTTTTCTTTCTCATGTCCTGTTTGGGTTGATACTGTCATCTTGTCCTCTAACTTGCTTATTTGATCCTTTTTTTTTTTTATCTAACCTGCTCTTAATGCTTTCATTCAAGAGAATTCTTTATTTCAGATATTGTAATCTTCATTCCTGACTCATTTTTATGGTTTTTATATCCTTTTTAATGCTTACTATCTCTTTATGTTCTCACTAAGAACATCTATTCTTCCTTAAGATATTTGAGCATCCTTATATCAATTATTTTAAACTCTGCATCTGGTATTTGTGCTGCTCTCTTTTCATCTATATCTTTTAACTATTTTATGGGGATTTCTGTTTCTATTTTGTTTGGGACATTTTTTTAATTGCTCCATTTGATCTCTGTGTGTTAGGTAGGTGTGCTATGTTACCTGAACCTGCTTTCAATGGTTTTATGATAATGGTATCCTGCTGGGGTTAGTTGCCTGATCCTTCAGAACACCTGGATTCCATGGTTAGGGAGTGTTTCTTGTGGGTTCTGTGACCCCCTACTGTACTTGCATCTTAAATGCTGGCAGCTTTTTTGTGGGTAGGGTTATCCCTTCAGTCTCGGTGACTGTAGGTATAACCCTTGACCTCTGTGTGTGGGACCTCTGTGTGTGGGATACAATGCTGTTTCTTCCCCTTAATGAGGTGTTATTCCCAGCAGGGTGTGGAGCCCTCAGGAATCCCCCTTTTGGTATATTGATTATGTGGCTAGTTGGTTTGAGCTTTGGTGAGGGCCAAAGTCCACCACTAATTTTGTTGGTTCTGGGTCCAGTTGCATGGAGTTCAACTACCTGTCCCTTTCATACATTGTGTGTAACTGGCCTTAAGCTCTCTATGTTTAGCTACCAGGCTGTTCACTGCCTGTATCTGTGTTTACTGAATTTGTTTATGGATGTGAGGAGCCAATCTGTGTAAAAGAGTCAGCTTTTCCCTGCTTGGAGCTCATGACAGCTCTGTGAAAGAACAGAGGCACCCTGGGGTCAGCCTTCCCCTTTCAGCCACCTTACCCCACCCTGAGTTTACTTGATTTTTCTCCTGAACCTTTTGATGAAGGTCTGTAAGTTGAGGCCAGGTCTGTTGATATAGTGCTAGCAGGTTTCCACTTTGTTGGTCCTGAAGTCTGTAGGGCACTCAATGAGGGGAGAGGAGCCTCTACTCAAAGCCAACCCCTTCAGTCTTTGCCAGAGACTCTGGCACTTGCTTCCTTAGGGGTGTTCACTGCAAATTCAAGATGGGTACAGTCAGCTTTCCCCTTTGCAGGAGTGAGCTTCAGAAACTCTGGAATATATCAAAAGAGTCTTCCACTTGGCCTGGGAAAAGACCAGACTACAGGTGGATGCTAAGCTTTCTTTCTCATTCCAAGACCTTATTAAAAGGCCAAGCTCTCTCTCTCTCTGTCTTGTTCCCAAGTGATATCCTCCAAAACACTCACTTTGAAAGTTCCTCTTCAGAGTTTCTCTTTCCTCCCCCTGTAGAAATGCACCCAGCAGGGGCACTCTTAGACCTGGCAGTGATGTTCTGCAGAGTTTCCTCATTAGTGATGTGCCTGCGACCCTATAGGAGGAGGACAGGCATTCCTTTCCCTTCCCAGAATAGTTTGGCCTCAGAGCAGATTTGCCTCACTGCAAAGTATCCCAGGAGCTTGACTCTCACCCACCTAACTCCCAGCCCACATCCTTTGCAGGAGATACTCCTAGAGCTCTCCACACTATGCAGCACCCAGTTTGCTCATAAGTCAAACTGTGTAAGGCCCAACAAATCCCTCCTTGCACAAATTTTTTATCCCTCTACCCAGTTGATCTCAGTGGAAAAGGACCCAAAGATCTAATGTGGCTGAGAAAATTTCAAAATGGGCCAAAATTTTTTTCTCATTCTCCTAGGTTACTTTCGGCAGCCACAGCAGCAGGGGTAGCTCCCAAGGGGGGAAGGATGACACCCACATGTCTGACAATTGGGAAATCAGTTCTCTTTTCCAAGCCACTCGGCCAGTTCTCTGTTTTTGTCTACATCCTGTGCTTCCCCAGCAATCAGAGATCCTCTTTATGCCACTACTCACTGCCACCCTCAGAAGTTCTATTGCATCAGCATGGTTTCTCTCAGTCTGAGCTCATACAGTACACTCTTCAGTCTGGTGTCCAAACTGTAGACACTTCACACTGAATTTGCAATCTCTGATTTTCACAGGTGTGGTGGAACCTCATTGCTTCCCACCACCAAAGACCCGACAGTCTCCCCTTCCCTCTTTTGCTGTAGGTATATTTACAGCTCCACAGTCCAAATGGGAGGGAGCCCCAGAGCTGCAATTTCAATCTTGTCTCTGTTGGCAGAGCAGATCCATACAGGGTTTTTGTCCTGCCATGTTTCAGTTCCTTCTATCAGTCTATATGCAGTACCAACACCAAAAAACTGAGTCACTCTCTGGGTCTGTGTGCATAAAACATCCCTGAAGAATTATCTGTCTCTCAAAGTCACTGATGAATGCAGCCTGTGGGTGCCTCTGACAGACCCAGGTAGGGCAACCTGGTCCCTTTATCAGTCTGAGCCCCTATCCTGAGATCCCCATGTTGGCGTTGCAACAATGGAAGCTTTGCTAATTGTGAATGTGTAGCCTGGGTCTCACAGACATAGTGGATCCTTGCAAGTTTCCCTTGATTTGGGCTGGGGAATCCCTGTATGAAACTAATGCTCCTGGATCTGAGGGGAGAGGGAGTTCCAAAGCTGTGAATTCTGTCTGGTCTCTCAGCTGCAATAGGAGCCACACACCGGGTATTTCCCCTTCCACTTGTAAAACCACCGTACTAGATTCTGTGAGCAACTTTCTGCGCTCCTTGGCTTTAAAACTTCATATCAGCTAAGATTCAGTTAAGTGTTCAGGTTGATTGTGAGACATTCAGCTGTACATCTATATTGGAGCAGGAGCAAGTGGAACTCAGTTTCCACCTACGTTGCCACCATTTTCCCTCCCTGCAATTCTTGATGTAAGTAATTGTTCCTCTTGGAGAAAACAGACCCTTAAAAAGCCCTTACTTGGTTATAGATACAAAAAGATGATATTAAATAATGAGGAAAAGATAAATTATAATTCCAGTACACATAACAAGATTCTTAGATGAAGATATGCATGATACATTTGCATGAATGAGTTAATTTTATAAATTTGTTTAACACAGTTGGAAGATACCAATAAAATGTATAACAAATAGACCACAGCTTTCTTTTTTTAATTATTTTTTTTCAATTTCACTTGATGTACGATATTAGTTTCAGTATACAATATACTACTTGGACATTTCCATACCTTATGAAGTGATCGCCCCAATAAATCCCATCTGATTACATACATAGTTACTATAATATTACTGACTATATTTCCTATGCTATGCTTTACATACTCATGACTTTTTTGTAACCACCAAATTGTATGTCTTATTCTCTTCATCTTTTTCACCCATTCCCTCGACCTCCCTATACAGGCAATAGTCAAATTGTTCTCTGTGTCTATGATTCTGTTTCTGGTCTTATTAGTTTGTTTTGTTTTTTAGACTCCAGATGTAAGTGAAATCATTCAGCAGTTGTATCTCTCTGTCTGACTTGTTTCATTCAGCATAGCACTCTCTAGGTCCATCCATGTTGTTGCAAATGGCAGGATTTCATTCTTTTATGGCTCAGTCATATTCCATTGTATATATGCACCACTTCTTTATCCATTCATCATTTGAATTTTTTCTCTCATAAATTATATTTTATTGTTCATTATATTACAGTTGTTCCCACATTTTCCCATTCATTTATTGGTAAACACTTAACTGGTTCTATATTTTGGTTATTGCAAATAATGTTGCAATGAACATATGGATGCATATGTCTTTTTGACTTAGTGTTTTGAGATTTTTTTGGATAAATAACTAGAAGTGGAGTTGTTGAGTCCTTCTTTGAATCTTGTTATATCTTTTATTTTAGTCAGTTGTGTGAGGTATAAGTTTTGCAACCAGAGCGTTTTCTTGTTGTTGTTTCCATTTTCATGAAATACATTTTCCCATCCTTGTATTTTCATTCTCTGTATGTTTTTCTTTCTTTTATCCCCTCACATGAGGATATGCTTACTAATTTTAGAGAGAAGGGAAATGTGAGAGAGAGAGGGAAACAGCAATCGTTTGCCTGTCACACATGCCCCAATGAGGGACAAAACACACAACCTAGGTATGTGCCCTTTTAGTTTATGAGACAAGTCTCCAACCAACTGAGCCACACCTACCAGGGCTCATTCTATGTGTGTCTTTTGATGTGAAATGTGTCTCTTGTGGATAGCATATGTAAGAATAATGTTTTCTTATTTATTCAGCCTCCCTATATCTTTTGATTGAATATTTTAAATCATTTGCATTTAAAGTAATATTACTTTGAATATTTTGTGTCAGTCCTTTATGACCTGCACAGTTTCTGTTAAGAAACCAGCTGAAAGTCTTGTGGAGCTCCTTGTTGGTAACTAACTGCTTTACTCTTTCTGCTTTTAAGATTCTCTGTTTGTCTTTAATCTTTATTGCACTTTAATTACAATATGTTTCAATGTGTGCCTCTTTGTGGTTATCTTGTTTGGGTCTCTCTGTGCTTCATGGACTTGTGTGTCTTTTTCTTATACCATATATGGCATGTTTTTAAGTCATTATTTTTTCAAATAGGTTCTTAATACCTTGTTCTTTCTCTTCTCGTTATGCTACCTAGATGATGTGGGTGTTGTTACACTTCATGTTGTTGTAGATGTCCCTTAAACTATACTCATTTTTAAAAGTTGCGTGTGATGTTTTTTTAAATCCTCACCCAAGGATATGTTTATTGATTTTAGGAGAGACAGGATAAAGAGGAAGAGGAAAATGGAGTAAGGGAGAGAGAAGGGTGGGGAGGAGAGAGAGAGAGAAACACCAATTTGTTGCCTCCTGTACTTACATGTACTGACATGGGATTGGACCTGCAACCTCGGTATGTGTCCTGACAAGGAATTGAATATGCATCCTTTTGGTGTATGGGGTGATGCTCTAACCAACTGAGCCACCTGGTCAAGACAAACTATCCTTATTTTTTAATTTTTTTTATTTTTGCTATACTGGTTGGGTGTTTTCTACTACTTTGTCTTTTAAATTGCTAATGCATACTCTGCCTCATCTTATGTGCTAATGATTCCTTCTAGTGCATTCTTCATTTCAGTTATCATACTCTTCATCTCACTGTTTTTTTATGGTTTCTGTGTTTCTCTTTATGCTATTGATGTTCTTGCCTAGTTTCTTGTGAATCTTTATAATTATTGTTCTGAATTCTGCATCTGGTAGATGGTTTGCCTCCACTTTAGTTAGTTCTTTTTCTGGAGATTTCTCCTGTTCTTTTACTTGGAATATGTTTCACTGTCTCCAGTTTTGGCTGCCTCTCTATGTTTGTTTCTATGAACTAGGTAGATCTTGGTAGGATAGCCTTACAGTGTAGGTGTCCATTGGGGCACAATGGCACAGCCTGCCTTGTTGTCACCCAAACCAGGTGCTTCAGGTGTGCCAGTCTGTGGGCTCTGTGCACCTTCCTATTTTAGTCGAGCCTTGATTGCTATTAGTATATCAGTGGGAGGATTGATTCTCTGGCTAATTGGCTATGATAACCAGCTGTAACAGGAGCTTATGTGCAGGGGCTTACCCCATAGAGCAGAACTCACTTTAGTAGGGTCTTGTTGCCTAAGTCTTCCCTTTGAGTGTGTTGCTCTTGGACATGGTTGAGAGGTGCTCTTATGTGGTCTGAAGGTGTTAACTGGGTATGTGCAGGCTCTGGGACCTCTCAGGGGATGCAAACCAAGTTCAGTTGCTGCCTGTGCCCTGCCTAGGGCCAGCTGGATTGAGGTACAAAGTGACTTACAGATGGTCACCACTTAATATTGCCTTGGAGGTGCCCTGGAGAGGCCTGTGAACTGAGAGGCCTGACTCACTAGTGCTAGCATAGGGGCTGCTTAGCAAGAGGTATGGAGCATGGGGAGGACAGATACTGCTTGTTTGGGGTTTGTGGGCCTTTGAGGTAGAATGAGTCAAGATAGATAGTTTATATGGAAAAACCACTGGAAGTAGCTGGGGTGGGCCTAAATTTTGAGTGGGGCAGGATATCAGGGAATCACTAGGGTGGGGCAAGATGTATTAGCTAAGTTAATGGAGTCTCAGATATGGTGATCTCCTGTGTCTGCAAGGGGCAAGATCAGCAAAGGAACAATGGCCTCTTCCACCACTTCTACCTGGGAGAAAGCTTCTTCTCCAGCCCTCATCCTAAAGCCACACAATTGAGCTCAACCCCACATGTCCCCAAGGCCTTGTAAGCTGTTGCCCCAGCACCAGAGAGAGTATGTTCAGGGAGAGTATGTTCAGTAAGTCCGTGCACTGGCCCTTTAAGAATAATGAATGCCTGGGACTGCAGTAGCCCCTCCACCTCCAATTTTCCCTCAGGCAGAATCCCTGATGGTTTTCACAGACAGAAGTTATGGGGTCTCCTCCTGACACTGAAACCCTGGACTGAGGGAGCTGATATGGGATTGGGACCCCTTACTCTTCAGGGTAAACCTCTTAAGCTGAGATATTCTTACCACTTTATAGTTTTTTCTGCATCTTCAATCCTCCTATCAGTCTTGAAGTGTCTTCTTTATATTTCTAGTTATTGGACTTTTTTTCATCTAGATTTCAGGCATTTCTCAATGATGATTATTCTCTAGTTTGACTTGCTATTTTGACATGGTCATGGGAGATTGCCACTACTGCATTTTGTTTTAATCTGCCATATTGACTGGAAGTCCCCAAACATAATTCCTAGAATCATAAACATTTTAACCAAGAATAAAGTGGTGGATTTTAATTTATTATTTGTACTCATAAAAACAGCCTTCATGTAGTCTTCCTGATGTTGAAAAAGACTGAAAACTGTTATTCTATTCAGCATTTAAGATCTCAACAATGTTGCCATTTTGATTCATATAAGTTATTACACAAATTCTCTACAGGTTTGGATGTGCTTACATAACAGCTGAATGCAGAAACAGTCAGATGGAAGAGATGCACAAGGTAAGGTATGGGAAAAGGTTGTGGAGCTCTCATCTTCTTTCCTGGTACACCACTCCGCCAGTACCTGCACATATTCACCTACCCAGAAGCTCTCCAAATCGAGTGAAAATTTTTGGTAGCTGTCCTTTAAGAGTATATTTGATGTCCATTTGGTCATACTTTTAAAATGTTTTGTTATTATATCCAGCCAGAAAGACATCCATTGTCTTATTACACTACTTCATAATTAGAATGTTTCTTCGTATTTTCTTCTAGATGTTTCTTAACTTTCTGAATAGAGTATTGCTTTTTATTTCATGTGACATATGTTCTCTAAGGTCCTAGTCAATTAAAATGTAAATATGGTGACTTCCTGGTATAATTACAACCAGTATAGAGATGACTAGTACAGAGATGACTAGTTTCATGATATGTAGTCTTTGAAACAATTAACCTTTACTGACTCAGCATAACTTTGTTTAAAAGGGTACACATTGATTCAGCTATGAAGGAAGGAAAGGGAAACTAACAGACAGTTTTGCTACCCACTTCAGCTTGCCCTGTTCAACAGATATTGAAATTGTTAGATCCTAAGATACTTAAGAATTCTAGCTCTAAGTAATTCACCTCTGTTACTGTTACTGTATAAAGGTATACAATTACATGAATAAATATCTACTTCCAGAAAGTTCATTAAAGTCTATTTGTACTATTTTATCACAAACCACATAGGTATATGAAGGTGTGTGGGGATATTATAATTTTTTTAAAGATTTTTTTCTTTATTTTTAGAGAGAGAGGGGAAGTGAAGGAGAAAGAGAGAGAGAAACATCAATGTGTGGTTGCCTCTCATGCACCCACCACCAGGGACATGGCCTGCAACCCAGGCATGTGTCCTGACTGAGAATAGAACTGATGACATTTTGGTTCACAGGCTGGCACTCAATCCAGGGCATGTTGTAATTTAATGTTAAAGTAATTTCGTAAAAGGACTCATTGTGGTGAGGAGTAAGTATATTTTTAGAACGTGTGCGGCATAAAGTTATGTTCCTAGAGCTCACCCTTCAAGGTCTTTTCAGAGTTCAAATCCAAGAAAACTAGGTTAATCTTGTCTAGAGGCAGAGAAATCCTCTTATTGGCCTAATCAGTGTTTCATCTTAAACCTCATATCATAGGAAGTCTACAAGGGGGTCCTTGTAATGACTCACCTTCTCTAGTAGTTAATAATCAACACTGACTGCAAATGTAGCATTGTGTCTTGTAGTTCATTAAAATATCTTCTTTTATTAAATAAATGTGACATGTAATATTGTGTAAGTTTAAGAAGTTCAAGGTGTGACTTTAATACATGTAGCACTATTTGTAAATTACATAATTATGATACAATATAATTATCTAGATTCAATATACTGTGCATTAGATGTCTATAGCTTCTTTACTACTTGTTATACATTTGTACCTTTAAACACAATCACTCTTAGTCCTCACTCCCCATACCCTGCTAAACCACCATTTTTCTCTGTTGTTTTGGTTTTTAGAGGTTTAACAATTTTAGATTACATATATAAGTGATACCATAACACTTGTCTTTCTGTTTGACTTAATCTCATGTAGCATAATGTGCTCAAGGTCTATCAATGTTGTTACAAATGGCAAGATATCCTCCTTTGTAATGGCTGAATACATCCCATTGTGTATATTTATATCTTTCTTTTTTTCATTTATATCTTTCTTATCCATTCAACTGTTGATGAGGATTTGGGTTGTTTTTGTTCCTTGGCTAATACTTCAGTAAATATGGGAGTGCACATTTTACATTAAAATTCAGTTTTTATTTCCTTTGAATATATACCGAGAAATGGAATTACTAGATCATATGCTAGATCCATTTTTAATTTTTTGAGGAACCTCCATATTGTTTCCCATAATGGTTGGACCAATTTACATTCCAAGCAACAATGTATAAGGGTTCCCTTTTTACTACCTCCTCAACAACATTTGTTTGCTGATTTATTGATTATAGCCACTACAACAGGTGTGAGGTGATATCTCATTGTAGTTTTTATTTACATTCCCCTAATGATTAGTGATGTTGAGCATTTACACGTGCCTGTTGGCCATATGTATAGTTTCTTTGGAAAAATGTCTCTAGTTCTTCTGCCCATTTTTTAAATTGAATTGGTCAGTTCTACTGTTGTATTAAGTTGTATAAATTCTTTATATATTTTGGATTTAACTCCCTATCTGACATATGGTTTGTAAAAATTTTCTCCCATTTTCTAGGTTGTCTTTTAATTTTGTTGTTTCCTTGGTGAAGAAAATTTAGAGTTTAATATAGCCCTCATTGTTGATTTTGCTATTTCCTGATCTGGAAGAATTCAAATAATAATTATGTAATTTTTACTTAAGGCTTTGTTTGCACAGAATAAAAAATAAAACAAAGAATTTACAAAAATCTACATAAGTATGAAAACTTTGTTTGTCTGCTTTTTAAATTTAAATTATTTTATTGTTGTTCAATAGAAGTTGTCCCTATTTTCTCCCCACACCTCTCCCCACCCCCTCCAAACCTACCACCCTCCCTTGCTTCCACTCTCCCCTTGGTTTTGTCCATGTGTCCTTTTTAGTAGTTCCTGAAAACCCTTCTCCCCACTGTCCCTTCCCTCCTTCCCTCTGGCTATTGTTAGATTGTTCTTAATTTCAATGTATCTGGATATATTTTGTTTGCTTTTTTCTTTTGTTGATTATGTTCCAGTTAAAAGTGAGATCACATGGAATTTGTCACTCACTTCCTGGCTTATTTCACTTATCATAATGCTCTCTAGTTCCATCCATGTTGTTGCAAAGGGTAGGAGCTCCTTCTTTCTCTCTGTTGCACAGAATTCCACTGTGTAAATTTACTATAGTTTTTTGATCCACTCATTTGCTGGTGGACACTTAGGTTGCTTCTAGCACTTGACTATTGTAAATTGTGCTGCTATGAGCATTGGGGTGCATAGGTTCTTTTGAATTGGTGTTTCAGGGTTCTTAGGATATAATCCTAGCAGTGGAATTACCAGGTCAAAAGGCAGTTCCATTTTTAGTTTTCTGAGGAAATTCCATGCTGTTATCCACAGTGGTTGCACCAGTCTGCATTCCCACCAACAGTGTACTAGGGTTCCCTTTTCTCCACATTCTCTCCAACACTTTTTTGTTGATTCGTTTATGTTGGCCATTCTGACCAGTGTGAGGTGGTATCTCATTGTGGTTTGACTTTTCATCTCTCTGATGGCTAGTGATGCTGAGCTTATTTTCATGTATCTCTGGGCCCTCTGTATGTCCTCCTTGGAGAAAAGTCTGTTCAAGTCTTTTGCCCATTTTTTTAATTGGGTTTTTGTCTTCCTGGAGTGGAGTTGTGTGAGTTCTTTATATATTTTGGAGAGCAAACCCTTATCTGAGGTGTCATTGGCAAATATGTTTTCCCATACAGTTGGTTGTCTTGCTAATTTAATACTGTTTTCTTTAGCCATGCAGAAACTTTTTAATTTGATGAGGTCCCATTGTTTATTCTTTCTTTTATGTCCCTTGCTTTAGGGGACATATCCATGAAGATGTTGCTGCATGGAATGTCTGAGATTTCCCTGCCAATGATTTCCTCTAGGACTTTTTTGGTGTTATAACTTATATTTAAGTCTTTTATCTACCTTGAATTTATTTTGGTGTATGGTGTAAGTTGGTGATTGAGTTGCACTTTCCTAGAGTTAACAATGCCTGTGAATCAATTATTCACTGCATCTGGTATGGAGATCTTTGTGGCCTCCTTAGTTATAGAAATCCTCCTGAGGATCTAAAGTATTATCTCCATGTCACCCCTACTTGCAGTATTGGAGTTAAAAAACAAACTATCTTTCTGCCAACAATTTTATCCAACTAGCTTCAATTCACAATAGTGTTAAATTTAGCAGATCCTTATGACACCTGTTCTGCTTTTGCCAAATTTTAATTACATGCATCTCTGCTCAGGATAAGAAAAATACTTTTCTGAATTTGGTGTTGGGAGAGATACTGATTGCCTGGGGTGTAGAGTAAGCTTAGCAAACAGAAATCTTTCTCCTTAAAAACACCAACAGAAAGTTGCCAATAAAAAACAGCATACAAAACAAAAACAAAAGGAGAAACAAGTTCTTAAAGAAGTGTAGCATGAACATTTCTTGCTGGAATTTTTAAAATATGCCACTTCTTAATATGCGGTAGGTTAAACTAATCTGAGAAAAGGATGCTACTATGTTAATGAAATATATTTAACAGGACAATATTATACCTTTTGGAGGACAGCAGAGAAGAGAATGAAAACACTCTCAGATCATTACCACTGACTATGCAAATCCTGAAACCCTGACGAATGTGAGAATGAGTCCCAAATAGAAACTAGAAGCAAAGTGTTGTGGGTCAGAGTTTTAGTGGAAGAAATACTGAACCTTAGTAGTCAAAGGTTGAGTACACATGCTATAATTTCTTTTTTTTTAGTTTTAGTTCAAAAGGAAACAATTCTACAGTCATTGTGTTATTTTTATTATTACCTTTATTATATAGTTTTCTTGTTCATTATAGCAATAACAAACTAGAGAATGGTAGGTTATCATAAAAATACCATTTAAAATTATATGCTTGAATCAGAAGTAGGCAAGGTTAAACAGCACCCCTCTTCCCTTTAGGCAGGAAGCAAATAGTAAACCTTCAGAAGTTTTGAGAGGAGAATGTGGTTTGGAGGAGAGATTAGTTCATCTCTATGTCCTTTTATTTATTTTCCCAATCTGTTTCCCTATTATAAACAGGAGTAAACCTTTTAACATGAGGCTCTGGACATCCATTTATAATTAGTCAAAACTGCATTTTACTCCACAACCAGAACTCGGGGTAGAAGAATCCAAGAAATACTGTGGCTTGTGGCAGCCTTAAACCATAAAAGATGGACTGAGGAAATGCCTTTAGAGCCCAAAAAGATCACATGTATGTGTGAGGCATAGTAAAAGATTATTTGTTGAGTAGCATGACTTGTGGCAACCTGGAGAATGATATGTTTGCCAGAAGGTGGTCAAACTCAGATTCTGAAGAAAAAATGAATTGGTCAAACAAGTAAATCTGTGGGCCATTGCCCACCAACAGGTGCTAGTTCACTCCTGCCCTAGAATCTGCAAATAAATATTTGAATAAATAAGTGATTAATTTATAAAAGGGACCTTGAAAATTCTGCCTGGGCCTGGAAAGTGGCCCAAAGCTTTAAATTTGGAAAGGTCTTCCTAAATGGTACCCCCTGGTAGTTGGAGATGTTTTTATAAAGGAGGTGATATTGGACCTACAAATTGGGGAGTGTATAAAATTGTGCTTATAATTAATTGAGTTTTTGATAAGGGCATGAGTAGAGGCACAGAGTCAAGGAATACAGTCAGGAAACAGCAAATCTGTAGTAACAAGTGGTGATAAGTGAGGCTTTGAATATAGATTGGGTCATTGTGAAGGATATTGAATGCCATTTTAAGAAGTTGAATACTACAGGAAATGGAGAAACCAAAGAACTTATATGTATGAACCATAGACATGAACTAAAGGGAGGAATGCTGATGGAAGGGTGGGAGGAGGGGGATAAAGGGGAAAATGAGAAAACTGTAATAGCACAATCAATAAAATATACTTTAAACAAGAATTTGACTATGTCAGATATAATATGAAGCAGCTGGGAAGATTTCTGAGATGGATTCTCTTCTGACTTTTGAGAATGAATATCTGTAGGGGAAAATTAGTCTGGCACATTAGATAGGCAGTAGATTTTAAAGTCCACTGCCCTTGTACAGGGACGTTAGTTAAAGAATGTCAGAGGTGAAGAGAACATTTTTATATTATCTACTTCAACCTTCTCATTTCACTGATCGGAAAACAGGAATCTATGGAATTGATATAGCTTGTTTAACATTACACAAGTACAAGAACTAGAATATTCTTTCTACTACCCCAGACTAACCATCTCATCAGGTTTAGTCCAATTTCTCTTTGCATGGGTGTTCTACTTTGCTTCCATTTTTGTTGATTTCAAAATTCAGCTAGGCAAAGCTGCATATCACTTCTGAAGAGCTATGTAAGTTTCTTCCAATGAAATTAATAGTTCTTGATGCTCTGCAGTCTCCAGATGTGAAGAAAGATTATTTCGTGGGCTTCTGGCTAGCCTTTGCTATTTTAAGTGAGATGAGAAAAAGATTTGAATTTCAGTCCTGGCTGGTGTGGCTCAGTGGATTGAGTGCCAGCCTGTAAAGCAAAGGTCACTGGTTCAATTCCCAGTCAGGGCACATACCTGGGTTATGGGCCAGGTCCCCAGTAGGGGGCACACAAGAGGCAACCATCCACTGATGTTTCTCTCCCTCTCTTTTTCCCTCCCTTCCCCTTTAAAAATAAATAAAATCTTTCCAAAAAATATTTCAATTTCATTGTAGATTAACTGTGACATATCTGTTACAACAATCTTGAGCATGTTAATTTACAAGTAGTCATTCTTTTCAGTGACGATTCATTATGTAATCATGAGCTGTCTTCCTCACTTTGCATCTAAGCAAGATTGATCTTATTTAAAGGTAAAAGAGATAGATGCCTATTCAGTGTGATTTGAAGTCCAATCCCAGTGTGAAGTTTCTAATTAATATGCCTAGGCTCATTTTTATGGATCCATGATATGCACATACATTTTAATAATGTAATTCCTTCATTACTGATTATAGCTCATATCACTAGTAAATGACCCTTCTTATCTCCTTTTAATACATTTGCTCCAAATTTTACTTTTATTATATTGATAATGCCATCCTTGATAGTTTGCTTTTGAGTTTGATTAATGTATCTTTGCAACATATGAATTTTAAGTGCATTTAAGCATTGTGTTTCTGAGAGTGATGACATATTAATGAGGTGACATGCTTCTGGGGATTCATTTTTGTGATTTACCCATTGTAAGCACCCAAGTGATACAGATGCAGATAATTCAGGGGCCCATTTTGAGAAATCCTGTATTAACACTCTTATCTGTTTCACATGTTCCCAAACCTCTAGTTTTCACTACCTGATATATGAAATGTGACTTTAAAATAAACATAATTCATAAACCCCACAGAAAAATCCTATCTAATTCTCGTGTCTGAGTAAATGTACTTTGTGATTGTCTTAGGTGTTGGCCATTTAGAAATTTGGGAAATTTTCTACCTATGTACCTGTTAGTTAAGAAAAAGTTACTTAGAGACTTCCGCCAAGATGGAGGTTTAGCTGGATGTGCCTGCCTCCTCACACAACCAAGTTTAGGGACAACTAAATATTAGCATCACAAAACACAACCAGAACACGGAAAACTGAACTTTTCGGAAGTCCGCTAACAACAAATTCTTCAGCCTGACCGGTAAGGTGCGAAACCAGTGTCCGGTGAGGACTTACAAAGGAGGGCTCGGTCGGACCAGCGCGGAATCGGCGCGCGAATCCAGTTACGCGGGTTCCAAACCCAGGATTGGACCTGGTGAGCCGCCGAGCAGCCCACCGGGGGAGAGACACAGTGGGGAGGCGGTGGCAACGAATTGACTCTGGTTGCGCGCGAGTGAGGGAGTAAGCGGTTGGACCAGCCCGGCGGCGGCGGCGGCGGAGGCGGCGGCCATTTCCCGCTCTGACCACACCCCCACATACAGCGTCACAACCCAGCGACCTGGGACTCCAAGGCGCCGCTTGTCCCACTTAAAGGGCCAGAACAGACCAAAAATGTCGCAGGCAGAACTCAAAGCCCCAGAGATAAATCTAAATGACGAAGAAATAGCAAAACTCTCAGATGCACAGTTTAAAACACTGGTCATCACCTTTCTCACAGATTTGGTGGATTACAGCCACAAATTAGAGAAACATATGGAGGCTAAATTAAGGGAAATGAATGGAATTCCACAGGAATCCCATAGAGATGAAAAGGAAACTGGGACTCAAATCAATGCAAGGGTCCAGAAGAAAGCTAATAATGGACAAGCAGAAAAGAGTCAAGGAGCAAGAATTCAAAGAAATGAGGAGAGTCTTAGGAACCTCCAGGACATCTTTAAACGCTCCAATATCCGAATTATAGGGGTACCAGAAGGGGGAAAGACACAACCACCAGTGGAAAAACTATTTGAACAAATAATAAAAGAAAATTTCCCCAATCTGGCAAAGGAAATAGACTTCCAAGAAATCCAAGAAGCCCAGAGAGTACCAAAAAAGTTGGACTCAAGAAGAAACACACCAAGGCATATTATAATTACATTAGCCAAAATTAAAATGAAGGAAAGAATCCTGGAAGCAGCAAGAGCTAAGGGGACAGTCACCTACAAAGGAGTCCCCATCAGGCTGTCAGCAGATTTCTCAAAAGAGACCTTACAGGCAAGAAGGGGCTGGAAAGAAATATTCCAAGTCATGAAATCTAAAAACCTACAACCAAGATTGCTCTACCCAGCAAAACTTTCATTTAGAACGGAAGGACAGATAAGGTGCTTCTCAGATAAGACCAAATTCAAGGAGTTCATCATCACCAAGCCCTTATTATATGAAATGTTAAAGGGACTTATCTAAGAAAAAGAAGATAAAGAAACATGAACAGTGAAAAGACAACAAACCCACAGTTATTAACAACCACACCTAAAACGAAAGCAAACTAAAAGGACAGCTAGAGCAGGAGTGGAAACAGAAATGAAGATCTCAAGGAGGGTTAGCAACAGGGGAATGGGAGGAGGAGAGGGGGGGAGAAGGTACAGAAAACAGGTAGCATAGACAGTAGATAGAAAATAGATGGGGGGGGCAAGAATAGTTTGGGAAATATAGAACCTAAAGGACTTGAGACACATGGACATAAACTAAAGGGGGGGGGTAATGGTGGGGTTGGGGGGGCAGGGTGGAGGGAAATGGAGGGGGGAATAGAACAACTGTAACAGCATAATCAATTCAAAAAAATAAATAAATTTAATTAAAAAAAAAAAGTTACTTAGAAATCAGATTTCATTAATTGGAAGAATGAAAATTCCTTAGAAGCGAGAATTCAATGACAATATTACATTTTTATAACCGTTTAACAAATTAGCACACATTAAATGGCTTAAAAACAACATATAGTATTATTTCACAGATTTCATGACTCAGAAAATCTTGATATGACCCCAACTGGGTCAGATTTCTCATCTCAGTCAAAGTATCAGAGATCTCAGGATCTCACAAGTCTTCACTCTACTTTTGGCAAGGTTTTGTTAATTTATAGATGAAATGAGCTGTGATATTGAGATTTATAATAAGAAATAATATTTGGTCTCTGTCCACTGTTCTTGGCACAGAACCCTTGGAATTCACTAAGTGTTGAGAGAGGTAAATGTGTCTTTATTAATGACATGACTTTTGTAAAGCACCTAAGGATGGAGGCTGGTTAGCAGAGGAACCAACAATGTGATTAAAGAGTTGGAACTTTCAATCCTACCCTCCCGAGCTCCTGGGAGGGGAGAGTGCCTGGGGCCTGAGTTCAGTCACCACTTGTCAATAGTTTACTCAATCCTGCCTATTTAATGAAGCATCCATAGAAACCCAAAAGGACAGGCTTTGGAAAGCTTCTGGGTTGGTGAACATGTGGAGATTTATAGAGGATGGTTCTCTCTGAGAGGGCATGAAAGCTATGTTTGCTTTCCTCACACCTTTCACTATGTTTCTCTTCCATCTGGCTATTCCTGACTTACATCTTTTTTACAATAAGCTGGTAATCTTGTAAGTAAAATGTTCCTCTCAGTTCTGTGAGCCATTCTAGCAAATTAATCAAACTTAAGGAGGGGATCATGAGAGCCTATAATTTATAGCCAGTCAATCAGAAGCACAGATGACAACATGGACTTGAGATTGGCACCTGAAGTGGTGGTGGTATTGTGAGACTGACCCCTTAACCCGTGGGATGTGATCTATGTCAGGGCAGATAGTGTCAGAATTGAGTTGAAATGTAGGACACATTCTGCTTGCTGGTGTGGGCAATCCCCACCATGTTGAATTGATCCTAGAATCATCAAGCTCCTGTGGTAACAGGCAGAAATCTGTTGCTTTCAGTCATGGGAATGAAGTTCCCACTTTTTTGCTACACATCTGCCAGAAGAGACTCTCAGATCCTAGAGGACCCCATAGCAGTTCCTTGTCACATTACCCTTTCAGAAGTTCCCTCACAACATGGCAGCTTATTTCTTCAATACCAGCAGGAAGGAAAATACTTCATTTTGGTCGGCTAAAGTACAGTCTCATATAAAGTAACAGTTTGCTGTAATGCATACTCTAATGAAGGGAGTCCTTTGCCATATTCTATTGGCTGGGAGAAGGTCATAGGTTCTACTGTATCTCAAGGGGAGGACATTATATAAAGGCTTGATTCATTGGGCAACATCTTAGAATTTTGTTTATGACAATGACTAAATAAAGAGGTACCCTAAATATCAACTATGTCTTAGAAGGAAATATAGTAAATGGAAAACAAAATCAAAGAAAGAATTTGAGCGATTTTATGCCCATGGAAAAGCTAAAGAATAGGAGAAAAATCTTCAAAATAAACTTTAATAGAGAAAAATTTAAAAAGATTTTATTTGTAGATAGAGGGGAAGGATGGGAGAAAGGGAGAGAAACATCAATGTGTGCTTGCTTCTCATGCCCCCCCTACTGGGGACCTGACCTGCAACCCAGGCATGTACCCAAACTGGGAATCAAACCAGTGACCTTTTGGTTCACAGGCCGGCACTCAATCCACAGAGCCAAAACAGCCAGGGCTCTTCAAAATAAATTTTATTTTTATTTATTTTTTATTGTTGTTTAAGTACACTTTTCTGACTTTTCCTCCCACCCCTCCCCACCACCCCAGCCATCCCCACCTCTTTCTCCTGTTTCCACTCCCCCTTGCTATTGTCCATATGCCCTTTATACATGTTCCTGTAAACCCTTCACCCTTTCCCCCCATTATCCCCTCCCCTCTACCCTCTGGTCACTGTCAGCCTGTTCTCAATTTCAATGTCTTTTGCTATACTTTGCTTGCTTGCTCATTTTGTTGATTAGATTCCTGTTAATGGTAAGATCATATGATACTTGTCTTTCACCACCTGGCTTACTTCACTTAGAATAGTGCTCTCCAGTTCCATCCATGCTGTCACAAAGGGAAGGAGCTCCTTCTTTCTCTCTGCTGTGTAGTATTCCATTGTTTAAATGTACCATAGTTTTTTTATCTACTAATTTGTTGATGGGCACTTAGGTTGCTCTCAGCAGTTAACTATTATAAATTGTGCTGCTGTGAACATTAGGGTACGTAGGTTCTTTTGGATTGGTGTTTCAGGGTTCTTAGGATATAATCCTAGCAGTGGAATTGCTGGGTCAAAAGGAAGTTCCATTTTTAGTTTTCTAAGGAAATTCCATACTGTTTTCCACAGTGGCTGCATCTGTCTGCATTCCCACCAAGAGTACACTAGGGTTCCCTTTTCTCCACAACCTTACCAGCAGTTATTTGTTGATTTGTTTATGGTGGCCATTTTGACTTGTGCAAAGTGATATCTCATTAGGCTGGTGATTTTTAATGTGATGCTGTTATAGAATATATGTTCCATATAATGCATTTAAAATTTAGATTCTTTTAGATGGGTCCATGAATTGAATATATTTAAACCAACTGTTAGGTGATACTCTTTGCAATATGACCTTGGATGTACAACCACTAGTTTTTTCTTGTCCAATTTGGGATGAATTCAGAATACAGTCTTGAGACTAAGTTCATGGAAGGGGTTGACTACTCTCTCACTCTGGCGCCAGTACAACTCAGTGACTTTAAATGTTTTATTTTTTACATTTAAGTATTTTATTTAATTTTGTGAATATATTCACATGGCTCAAAAAATCAACAAGTATAAATAGGTACATGGTGGAAAGTCTGCCTTCTACTCCTGTACCTAGTTCTTACCTCATGCTTCATATTTAATCACTGTTAATTTGTCTATTCTGTATCTTTTCATGTCACTATGCATTGGATCATTTTTATTCTGTTGCATTGATCTGTCTGTAAATTCATACAGCAATATGGCTGTGTTTTATTTTGAGGCTTTATATTAAATTTTAATGTCTAGTAGAAAAAAATAATGTCTAGTAGGGCTGATTTCTCATGCTTACTTTTCTTTTTTCCATTTTCTGTGATGATTATTTGCTTGTTTTAATATAAACTCTAGAATCAGCTTGTCTAGTTTAAAATTATTGGTATTTTAAACAAACTACATATGTATAAATTGATTTAGGGAACACTTATATTTTAATGACATTGTCTACAGAAGCATAGTAAAGTCTCTGAATGATTGATTTATTTTCCGATCGTGCTAAAGGACAAGTGAAATAAAATTTCCAAGTTTCTTTTTTTTTAAGATTTTATTTATTTATCTTTAGAGGGGAAAGGAAGGAGAGAGGGAGAGAAATATCAATGTATGGTTGCCTCTCGTGTGTCCCCTGATGGGAACTGGCCTGCAATCCAGGCATGTGCCCTGACTGGGAATTGAACCGCGATACTCTGGTTCACAGGCCCATGCTCAATCCACTGAGCTACACCAGCCAGGGTTAATTTCCGAGTTTCTAGCTTAGGATTCTGGGTGGAAGCATACTTGTAGCCAAACAAATTATAGGTACATAAACAAGATAAACCAAACAAAATTAACACTGTGTGTGTCTGTGTGTGTGCATGTTGGGGAGGGAAAGAAGGGAAAAAAATCAATTCACTTGATTTTTACTTTTATTTGGAAAAATTTCAAACATTAAGAAAAGAAGCTAGAATAGAATAAATAACACCGGAACACCATCAGATTCAATTATGAACTGGTTGCTTCACTTGCTTTCTTTCTTATACTCACACACACAACAGCACATGCACACACACACAAATTTTTTGTGACTTATTGTCACCCAAATTAAAAAAAATAACAACAGCAAAATACTTACAGAACAAATCACAAACAGGTGGCTAAAATTTTAAATGTGACCTCTCTCTCCTCTTTAGGATAAACTCTACAGCAATTTTCTCTTCCTGTATCTGAACATGTTTGTAGGTTTCTGATAATTTACTCTAATAGTAAATCATCCTAAGAACCTGCATTTCCAGGATTTTTCGTTTTTGTTATGATTTCTACCTCATTAATTTTTTAAAGAGGAAATGCACTCTCCTTTTTCTCCGTGTGATTATTCATTGTTTTTTCTGGTTGAGAATTTGAATTTTCAGCATCACCGTTCTTCTCTGCATTCCTTGGCCTGGCAGCTTCACTGCTGGAGTCTTGCACTGGGCTTATTTCTTCTACAGGCTCTCTAGATGCCACTTCAAAAGAAAGATTTAATGTATTTATGTTTGGAAAGTGGGGAAGAGGGAGAGAAACATCAATTGGTTGCCTAGTATGTATTCCAACTGGGGACTGAACCTACAACCCAGGCATATGCCCTGGCTAGGAATCTAACCAGCGACATTTCACTTTGTGAGGTGATTGATGCCCAACTAACTGAGCCAGACCAGTCAGTGCAATGCCATTTTTTCTTCCTCTGTTTTGCTATTTACATGAGGAGCTGATAAGGAATTATTGGAGCCCTTAGATACTTTTTTTGTGTGTATATGATGGGAGATTTGACTGTTATGACTGGTAGTTGGAGAGACAGGCATTTTCTGGGCTATGCTTCCCTCTGACTCTTTATTCCTAGGTAGTACCTAGATAAAATTCTCTGAAGACATTAATATTTCCGGATGAACTGTAGGAGCTTTCTGCTTTCTATTCTGTCTCTAACTTAATAAACAAAATGCTCCAGAGCACTCTGCTTAATATTGGGAATAGTATTTTCCACAACAGCTTCATGATGAATAAATTTTATGAGAGGAGATTTCAAATTTCCATATCCAAGCTCACCAAAACTTTAAACAATGTTATGCTAGGACTCATAAGATGCTGTAACGATTCCTACCAGTTAACAGACCCAGTGACAATTCCAGTTTTAATAATCAGTTTTTTTCCTTTCTCTGACTGGCTTATTTCACTTAACATAATGTTATCCAGATTCACCCATACAGTCACAAAGGGTAAAATTTTCTTCTTTTTAATGACCAAACAGTATTCCATTGTGTGAATGTTCCATAGTTGTTTTGTCCACTCATCTACTAGTGGACATTGGGTTGCTTCCATATCTTGGTGATTGTAAATAATGCTTCAATAAACATAAGGGTGCTTATGTACTTTTGAATTAGTGTTTTGGGTTCCTTCTGACATATTCCCAGAAGTGGGACCACTATATCAAAAGGAAGTTCTATTTTTAACATGTGAAGAATCTCCATACTGCTTTCCACAGTGGCTGCACCAGTCTGCATTTCTACCAATAGTGTAAACGTGTTCCCTTTCTCCACATTCTCACCATCACTTGTTGTTTATTGATGTATTGATGATAGCCATTTTGATCATTGTGAGATAGTTTCTCATTGTGATTTTAATTTTCATTTCTCTGATGATTAGTGACCTTGAGCATCTTTTCATATGCCTGTCTGCCATGTATATGTCCTCTTTGGAGAGGTGTCTATGTGGAAACTAAAGAACAAACTGAACTAACCAGCAAAACAGAGACACACTCATAGATGGAAAATAGAGCACAGCGAGCTGGGAGATATTAGAGATTGGAGGAATCTAACAACAACAAAAAGGACTCATGGGCATGGATAATAGTATGGTGACTATTGGAGGGAAGGGAGTATGAGGGGCTTAAATGGTAATGAAAAATACAATAAAGAACAGGGCCAAGATGGAGGCATAGGTGTACCTCCTCGCACAACCAAGTTTATGAACAACTGTTGTAGACCACTCTGCCTGGTTCTAGGAATTGCAACTCTACCTCCTGTGGCTAAGGACCTCTGGGATGCGCGACACAGGAGACAAAGCTTGTCTCTGGTAGCAAATGTGCTTCAGTTTCCTCCCTGCCCCCAAAGCATGGTCAGAAGTCCTTGGCAGATAAGAGTCCTCGGAGGAGGGGCAACCTAGGCCAGACACGATCACTTGGGAGGCCATCATGGAAGGACTCGGGGAGGCTTTGACAAAGAGGGAGCAATGTACTCTCACCCCCCGGCTTTGACAAAGCCCGAGTCTCCATGACCTCTGGGAGAAGCACTTCCTGGCTCTAATCCCCTTAAGCCTGAATACCTATTGGGGAGAGGTGCAGCAACTTGCATTGCTAGAGCATGTCCAGGAGGAAAAATCTGGCATCACAAAGACTTCCTGATAAAACTGAAATCTGGACTTCCACCAAGATGGAGGCATAGGTGGATGTGCCCTGCCTTCTCACACAACCAAGTTTAGAGACAACTAAATATTAGCAACAGAAAACATAGCCAGAACACGGAAAATTAAACTTTTTGGAAGTCCGTTAACAACAAATTCTTCAGCTTGACCGGTAAGGGGCGAAACCAGTGGCTGGTGAAGCAGGATTGCACAGGAGGACTTGGTCAGGCGGAATCAGGCGCGCAGAATCCAGGCGCGGCGGAATCCAGGCGCAGGGTTGGACCTAGTGAGCGACTAAGCGAGCCACCAGGCGAGCAACCGCAGGGGAGACAGCGAGGCAGTGGTGCTACGTGTTGATTGTGGTCTCGCATTTGTGCGCAGGTGGACAGGCGAGGGAGTGGGCGGTTGAACCGGGGCCCAGCGGGTCCCGCGGCCAGCGGCAGTGGAGGGCGCCGCAATTTCCCTGCTCTGACCCCACCTCCACATACAGCGTCATAACCCAGCAACTCTGAGTGGCCTGGCCCAGGGGAACCACCTAAGGCACTGCTTCTCACCCAGCTGTGAGAAACAGCAGAGGGGGTCGCCATTTCCCCGCTCTGACCACGTCCCCACATACAGCATCACAACCCAGCCACCTGGGAGTCCAAGGCGTCGCTTCTCACACTTAAAGGGCACGAACAGACCAAAAATGGCACAGGAAGATCTCAAAGCCCCAGAACCTATAGATCTAAGCGATGAAGAAATAGCAAAACTCTCAGACACACAGTTTAAAACACTGGTCATCAGGATCCTCACAGAACTGGTTGATTATACCCACAAATTAGACAAATATATGAAGGCGAAACTAATTGAAATGAATGGAATTGCACAGGACACCAATAGCAATGAAAAGGAAACTGGGACTCAAATCAATGGAGTGGACCAGAAGAAAGCAAATAATGGCCAAACAGAAAAGAGTCAAGAAGCAAGAATTCAAAGAAATGAGGAGAGTCTTAGGAACCTCCAGGACATCTTTAAATGCTCCAACATCCGAATTATAGGGGTACCAGAAGGGGGGAAAGGCACAGCCACCAGTGGAAAACTTATTTGAACAAATAATAAAGGAGAATTTCCCCAATCTGGCAAAGGAAATAGACTTCCAGGAAATTCAGGAAACTCAGAGAGTCCCAAAGAAGTTGGACCCAAGAAGGAACACACCAAGGCATATCATAATTACATTAGCCAAAATTAAAATGAAGGAGAGAACCCTAGAAGCAGCAAGAGCTAAGGGGACAGTCACCTACAAAGGAGTCCCCATCAGACTGTCAGCAGATTTCTCAAAAGAGACCTTACAGGCAAGAAGGGGCTGGAAAGAGGTATTCCAAGTCATGAAATCCAAAGACCTACAACCAAGATTGCTCTATCCAGCATAACTTTCATTTAGAATGGAAGGACAGATAAGGTGCTTCTCAGATAAGATCAAATTCAAGGAGTTCATCATCACCAAGCCTTTATTATATGAAATGTTAAAGGGACTTATCTAAGAAAAAGAAGTTAAAGAAACATGAACAGTGAAAGGACAACAAACTCACAGTTATTAACAACCACACCTAAAACGAAAGCAAACTAAAAGGACAGCTAGATCAGGAGTGGAAACATAGAAATGAAGATCTCAAGGAGGGTTAGCAACAGGGGAGTGGGAGGAGGAGAAGAGGGGAGAAGGTACAGAAAATAAGTAGCATAGACAGTAGATAGAAAATAGAAGGGGGGGGCAAGAATAGCATGGGAAATATAGAATCTAAAGGACTTGAGACACATGGTCATAAACTAAAGGGGGGTAATGATGGGGATGGGGGGTAGGGTGGAGGGGAATGAAAGGGGGAATAGAACAACTGTAACAGCATAATCAATAAAAAAAATTTTTAAAAACTGTGAAATATGCTCTGCTAAGAGAGCTTTCATTCATATGTTAAGAGTTTGAGCAGGAAACCCTAAAACTCTGTTCCTGACAGACTCTGACTCATACTAAGCCCTCAGATTTCTTTGAAATGTTATCTACTGTTTGATCCTTGCCATCCTGTATTCCTGTGTATTACAACCCAATAAAAGCCTTTGGAGGAAGAGCCTGTTCCCCTGAGAAAATGACCAGTGCTCAAGGCCTGTTTCCCCTGAGAATCTGGCCACCTCTCCACCCGAAGCAGATCACATTATGTCTCAGTCATGTTTACTCTCATCTGTGGCGCACCGGGTGACTTGTGAGGAAAGTCACCTCCACAAAGTACCAATGGCGTATTTCACAGACATAGAACAAACACTTCAAAAATTTATATGGAACCATAAACGACCCTGAATAGCTGTTGCAATTTTGAAAAAGAACAGCAAAGTAGGAGGGATCACAATACCTAATACCAAACTATTACAAGGCCAACTGTAATCAAAACAGCCTGGTACTGGCATAAGAACAGGCGCATAGACCAATGGAACAGAACAGAGAGCTCAGAAATAAACCCAGGTTTCTATGGTCAATTAGTATTTGGCAAAAGGGGCAGAAGCATAAAATGGAGTAAAAAATACCCTCTTCAATAAGTGGTGTTTGGAGACCTGGACAGCTACATGTGAAAAAAGGAACATCAACCACCAAACTACACCATACACAAAAATAAATTCAAGGGGGAATGAAAGCCTTAAATATAATTCTTGACACCATAAATGTCCCAGAGGAGAACATAGGCAGGAAAATCACAAATATTTTATGCGGCAATATTTCACCAATATGTCCCCAAGAGCAAAAGACATAAAGGAAAGAATAAACAAATGGGACTTCATTAAAACAAAAACCTTTTGCATAGCTAAAGAAATCATTCGAAAAATGAAGAAGAAACCAACCATGTGCAAAAATATATTTGTAAATGATACCCTTGGACAAGGGTTTGATCTCCAAAATACATAAAGAACTCACATGACTCCACTCTAGAAAGACAAACATCCCAATTAAAAAATGGGCAGAGGACCTGAACAGACACTTCTCCAAGCAGGATGTACGGAGGGCCCAGAGACCTATGAAAAGATGCTCAGCATCACTAACTATCAGAGAGATGCAAATTAAAACCACAATGAGATATCACTTCACACTGGTCAGAATGGCCATCATAACCAGATCAACAATCAAGTGCTGGTGAGGTTGTGGAGTAAAAGGGACCCTAGTGCACTTTTGTTCAGAATAGAGACTGGTTCAGCCATTGTAGAAAACAGTGTGGAATTTCCTAAAAAACCTAAAAATTGAATTTCTTTTTGACCTGGCAATTCCACTGCTGGGATTATACCCTGAGAATTCTGAAAGACTAATTGAAAATACCCTATATGCCCCAATGTTCATAGCAGTACAATTTACAATAGCTAAGAGCTGGAAGAAACCTAAGTGCTCATCAGTAAATGGATCAAAAAACTATGGTACATTTACGCAATGGAATGCTGCACAGCAGAAAGAAAGAAGGAGCTCCTGCCCTTCAAGACAGCATGGATGGAACTGGAGAGCATTATTGTAAGTGAAGTAAGCCAGGCGGTGAAAGACAAATACCATATGATCTCACCTTTAAGTGAAACCTAATGAAAAAACAAACAAGCAAGCAAAATGTAACCCGATATATTGAAATAACGAACAAACTGACAGTAGATAATGAGGACAAGAGGGAGAGAGATAATGGGGTACAGCAAGGAAAAGGTCATCAAGGATCATGTATAAAGGACCGATGGACAAAGCCAAATGAGGATAGAATTGAGGGTGTTAGATGGAGGAGAGGGGGAATCAGTGAAAGTGATGGTGGGAAAATGGAGACAACTACATTTGAACACCAACAAAAATGATTTTAAAAAGTTCGATTTTAAAAAATTCTAACTTCATTTTATAAGCCAGGAAGAATCATCCAATTGTTCCCTTTTGGTTCTTTGTATTCCTCAATTTGACATGTAGTTAGTTCTTTTTCATAAAATTTGAAGCTTTGTTCTCTCAGTGGAAAGAACCATTGAATGTTATAGAGTGGTTATGCTCCAGCTTTTCACCAGCTCCTACCCACTTATTTAGAATCTCTTCAATGTAAACACCATTTGCCTTAAATGGATTTTTCCTGTTTTTCTAAATTACATTTATTTCAGGATTTGTAGGGTAACAAACTGACAGTAACTGTAGAGGAGGGGAGAGAGGGATAAGAAGGCAAAGAAGCAGAAGTGTTATCAAGGAACATGTATAAAAGACCCATGGACAAAGACAATGGGGGGATTGAATGTGATAGGTGGGGTGGTTAGGATGGGGTAAAGTAACGGGGAGAAATTGAGGAATGGGGGAATTTACTATGGCATAACAATAAAAAATTAAATTTGCTGGAATGACTTTGGTTAATAGAGTTCTATAGGATTCAGATATACAGATCTACAATACATCACCTCTATATTGTACTTTGTGTTCACTACCCCAAGTTGCCTCCTTCCATCAACATTTATCCCCTCTTTACCTTCTCCTACCTTTCCTCGCCCTCTTTCTCTCTGGTAATCTCCATACTGTTGTCAGTGTTTATCAGGTTTTTTTCCTTGCTTAATCCGTTCACCTTTTCCACCCAGCCCCCAACCCTCTTCTCTTCTGACAGCTGTTTGTTAGTTTATTTTGTTTATTAGATTCCACATATAGGTGAAATCATGTGGTATTTATCTTTCTCTGGCTAGCTTACTTCACTTAGCATAATATTCTCCATGCTCTCTCAAAGGGTAATATTTCCTGCTTTTTTATGGCCAAGTGGTATTTCATTATATAAATGTACCACAACTTTTTATTTATTTTTATAGCAAATTTTATTTTATTTATTTTTTTATATTAAATTTTATTTAGTTACTTTTCAAGTACATTTTTTTACACATCTACTGATGAGCATTTGGGTTGCCTCCAAATCTTGCCTATTGTAAACAATGCTGCAATGTATATATAGGGTGCATATATTCTTTCAAATTAGTGTTTTGGTTTTCTGTGGATATATTCATAAAAGTTTAATTGCTGGATTATAATGCAGTCCATTTTAATTTTTTTTTTTGAGAGAGGGGAAAGGAAGGAGAAAGAGTGGGAGAGAAACATCAATGTGTGGTTGCCTCTCATGCGTCCCCTGCCAGGGACTGGCCTGCAACCCAGGCATGTGCCCCGACTGGGAATCGAACCGCGATCATTTTAAATTTTTTGAAGTAACTCCATACTGCTCTTCACATTGTGTGCATTCAGTAAAACCTCAGATATTTCTCATAGCTACATATTTTCTGATGTATCTTCTCAGGCAAGGTAAACAAAAGAAAAATTAAACAAATTGTTCTACATCAAAGTAAAAAGTTTTTGCACAGCAAAGGAAAACATCAACAAAATAAAAAGACAACCACTGAATGGGAGTACACATTCCCCAATATATCTGATAAGGGCTTAATATCCATAATTTATAATAAACTTACAGAACTCAACACCAAAGAAAAAAACAATCCAAGTAAGAAATTGGCAAAGTACCTGTATAGGCACTTCCTCAAATAGGACAAATGGATGACTAATAGATATATGAAAAAATACTCAACATCACTAATCATCAGAGAAATGCAAGTTAAAACCACAATGAGACATCACCTCACACCTGTCAGAAAGGCTACCATCAATATATCAACAAATGTTGAGGAGGATGTGGAGGAAAGGGAACCCACCAGCACTGATTGATGGTGGGAATGGAATTTTATTCTTATAAAAACAAATGTAGCTTAAGTAATTTTAATATCAGTATCTTTGAAGCTTTGGTACTGGTGCTGGTATTTGTACAAATCCTTCGCACTATAAAAATTTCTTTTTGATTTGTCATTTGCTTCAGTGGAATCAGCACCCTGCCCAGCTGACACCTACTATCTGGGCCTCCTGGTCCACTGCAAAACTTGCATGATGCAGGGCAGCCCTATGGCTGGCTCCAGGGGCTGCTGGGGCTGCTTGGGCTGCTCAGGCTGGGGCTATGAATCTGTCTGCCAGGTGGAGTTGCAGTCCTCCACCATGATGTGCTTGCCCAAGCTGACCTTGCCCAGCAGGCTGCCCACTGAAGAAGTGAAAGTGGATCTGGGGCTGCTGCAGGACTTCTTTGGGTTGCTAGGACCCTAAGACTCAGGCATGGCCACAGCAAGGGGGCTGGGTAGCAGCTTCTGATTACCCACCAAAGAACTACCAAAGTAAGTTGAGCAGCAGATAAGCACACTACTTATTTTTTCAAATGAAACCTTTACTAGGGTTTTAATGTATCAGCTTGAAGTTATGTGTGTTTATGTGTGTATATAAATGAAATTATGATATCAAATTTCAGCAGAAAAATTTTGGAGACAGCCACAGCATGCCTTTTCTTTTTAAGGGTTATCTTCCTATGGTTTTATTTCTTAGGAGTCTCGTTAGCACTTCTCTGACAACCCTCCCCCCAAGCAAATGAAAGAGAATCAAAGAACAGTGAGGGCTGTTAAAAATGGTATTCTGGAACATCATTCTGATTTCCCTTAGCGAACCATTTTGACATTTTATCAGACTGTGTGTAGTAGTCTATGGAGATTTCACTTATATTAAGACTTAAAACCCATAAAAATCAATTGTACTTTTTGTTGTATTTGCATTTATATAGATCTTTTAATATATTTTATATTATAGTTCTTTACAGACCAATGAATTATATAGTTTTATGGTAAGGGCTATAACTAGCAAAATTGACAGCTCTTATTTACAAAAGTTTCTATTTTACACATTTCTGCATGTGTAAAGGAATGTTGCAGATTATATAAAAGTGTAAATGTAGGGGAATTAATTAATACATAGCAGCAGTTACAGCCTGGCCTTACTATGTTAACAGTGATCAGAAAACATGCTCAGTAAATGGATATGAAGGAACTTTTATTAGCTCAGGCAACCAACCATTGATACATCACATCAGTTATGATCACATCAGTGCTCCTTTACATAGCATAAGGATTTACTTTTGCTAAACAACAAAACAAACAAGCAAGCAGAATAAACACAATAGACACTGAAATAAAGAATAGGGGGACAGTGACCACAGGGGAGAGGGGAGGAAATTTAAGGGGAAAAAAGGGGAGGGGTTTGGAGGAACCAGTATGAAGGACACAAGGACAAGAACTAACGGGGGTGGAAATGGGAGGGAGGTAGGGAGCACGGGGTGGGATGGGCTGGGATGGGAGAAATAGACAAAAAACTGTACTTGAAAAGTAACTAAATAAAATTTTTTAAAAAAAGGATTTGCTTTTGGCCAGGACATATATCTAGAGGTGGCAAACATTTATTCACAACTTAGACTTGAACTCTTGGCTATAAAAGGGATGTTTGAAAGCCTATGTATCACTAAGCAGGATTACAACAATCATAGAATCTTGTCTACTCTTCATGACTATTTTCACAGCACACAATTGGAAAGATTTTCCATGTATTTGTAAGAATACACAGATTGTGTAATTAGCAAATGAGAAAAGTAATGAGTTGAGGTGAGAAAAAAAGAGACAATGTATAAAAAATGTAATTTATTCCAAAAATTAGGAGTTTTACTATTTTCTAAATTCATCTCCCTCTCAATGGTCATGTTTTAAAAAATATTACATGCCTTAATGTGTCAGTGTATTAACTATATGGAGCCCTTCTTGTCTTCATACTGGGGGTACTCTTATGCTTTGAAAAAAGATGTTTGATCTTCTTTCATATAACTTAAATTCAATAATAATATACTTTAAGGACTACTATGAAAACTTTTAACTGATATTATCAGTTATGGATCTTCGGGTTGTATATGAAGTAAAAACTTACTGATTCATGTGTATATATTAACCCTTTACAAATAATCAGAAAACCTTAGAATTGAATGAACTCTTTATATAACACTTATCATGGAATTAAGAATTTAAAGGTTGCCCTGGCCAGTGTGGCTCAGTTGGTTGGAGCACAGGTTTGATTCCTGGTCAGGGCACTTGCCTAAGTTGCTTGTTGGGTCTCTAGTTGGGGTGCAGATGAGAGGCAACAAACTGATGTTTCTCTCTCACATCAGTGTTTCTCTCCTTCCCTTCCCCAGTCTCTCTAAAACTAATAAGCATGTCTACAGGTGAGGATAAAAAATTTTTTTAATTTGTTTTTTTTATTTTAATTGTTGTTCAAGTACACTTTTCTGCCCTTTGCCCCCATCCCAACCCACCACTCCAGCCCCCCACCTCTCTCCCATTTGTACCCTTCCCCGTTGCTTTTGTCCATGTGTCCTTTATACTTGTTCTTTAAACCCTTCCCCTTTTCTCCTGAAATTCCCTCCCCACTCCCCTCTGGTCATTGTCAGCCTGTTCTCAATTTCAATATTTTTGGTTATATTTTGCTTGTTTGTTTGTTTGTTTTGTTGATTAGGTTCCTGTCAAAGGTGAGATCATATGGTATTGTCTTTTACCACCTGGCTAATTTCACTTAGCATAATGCTTTCCAGTTCCATCCATGCTGTCCCAAAGGGTAGAAGCGCCTTCTTTCTTTCTGCTGCATAGAATTCTATTGTGTAAATGTACCATAGTTTTTTTGATCCATTCATTTACTAATGGGCACCTAGGTTGCTTCCAGCACTCTCATCAAAATAAAAAGCTTCTGCACAGCTAGAGAAAACAGAATTAAAATAAAAAGAGAACCAACTGTATGGGAAAACGTATTTGTCAATGATACCTCAGACAAGGGTTTAATCTCCAAAATATACACAGAACTCACATGACTCCACTCTAAAAAGACAAGCAACCCAATTAAAAAATGGGCAAAAGACTTGAACAGACAATTCTCCAAGGAGGACAGACAGAGGATTCAGAGACACATGAAAAGATGCTCAGTATTGCTAGCTATCAGAGAGATGCAAGTTAAAACCACAATAAAATACCACTTCACACCAGTCAGAATGGCCATCGTAAACAAAGCAACAAATAACAACTGCTGGTAAGGTTGTGGAGAAAAGGGAACCCTAGTGCACTGTTGGTGGGATTGCAGGCTGGTACAACCACTATGGAAAACAGTATGGAATTTTGTCAGAAAACTAAAAATGAATCTGCCTTTTGACCCAGCAATTCCACTGCTAGGATTATATCCTAAGAACCGTGAAATACCAATCCAAAAGAATCTATGCACCTCAATGTTCATAGCAGGATAAAAAAAAAAAATTTAACTTGAAGGTTAAAAGTTTCTTGCCATAGAGTTAGTGTGTCCCCCAAAATTCATTTGTTGCAACCCAATTCCCAGTGTGATTGAATTTGGAGGTGAGGCCTTTTGGGAGATGATTAAATCATGAGGGGCAGAGCCTTCAGAAGTGGGATTAGTGTCCTTATAAAAGAGACCTCAGAGGCATCCATTTTCCCCTCTGCCCTGTGAGGAGAGCAAAAAGCCAGTTATAAGCTAGGAAACTGGTGCCAGACATCATGTCTGCTACTTTCTTGATCTTGGACTTCCATTTAGTTATCCTCATGGTTCCTGTGTCTGGATCATCACTAGAATCCACCTGAGAAGCTTTATAAAACAGATTGCTAGTCCCAGACCAGACCTACTGAATCAAATTTTTCCAGGAGCAGTGAAATATTTCCAGTACTTCTAGGGGACTCTTATGACAAGCCAGATTTGAGAATTATGGATTTGGACAAAAGCTAACCAAATTTGGTGGATTTTTATCTCATGGTTTAATGAAAAATGAGGATTCCACTATATCTGTAGATGATGTGCATTTTGAATTAATTATGCTGTCGTGACATAATTTTATTTTTTTAAGATTTTATTCATTTATCTTTAGAGGGGAAGGGAAGAGGAGAGGAAGAGAAATATCAATGTATGATTGCCTCTGGTGTGTCCCCAGCTGGGAAATGGCCTGCAACCCAGGCATATGCCCTGACTGGGAATCGAACCGCAATCCCTTAGTTCATAGGCCTCTGCTCATGACATAATTTTAGATGACTTCACCCTGCACAACAAAAATATAGGCTCTAGCTTGACTTACCTAAGAAACTTACATCTAGCTTTGCTCTACTTTTTTTAAATCAGCTATTCAAAATGTTGAAGTGATATTTAATTATCCCCCAGGCAGTTTTGCTCTGTACTAACCAGCCCCTAAAAATCTTATAGGTCCTATATTCTAACTCTTCAATGGCTTTTGCTTTCCTCAGAAATCTAGTTTCTCTAAACACAGAGACATAGCACCAATAGCACACTAACACTGAGGAATATAAAGTTGACTAATAACTAGTCTTGCTAGAATAGCCATTTCTAATGCCAAGAAATTAAACTTAGTTATTTCAGTTTTGGTTGACCATTAGAGTAGATAATTAAAATTAATACTATATAAGCATTTCTATAGTCAATCCAGACTTTACGAAATCAGACCTTCATATCTTTTTTGTTTTTAAGATATCTAAGCACATATGTATACATGAACCTATGCATAGTTGTCTGAGTGTTAATTGGACCACTGTGATCAGAAATAGTTGATTTGACATAACACTGACAATATTGCATTACCTAGTTTCTAATAACTAAAATAAGATGCTTGAACTAATCATGAGTTCCTCTCACAAAAATAACGAATTTAAGCTAATTGGCTGAACTTATCTAATATGCTGAAATCTGAACAAAGCCTTCCTTTTCACCCACTTTTTTAAACCTAAACCAACAAAGAACCAGCTGAGATATCAATACAAAGTAAAACTGAAATATCAAAACATCTGCCACACTGATTGTGAATTGCCGAAACCTTAGTTTAATTCCTTAGTGCAAACTGCCAAATGAGGATATAGCTCTATTTTGTCTGGTTCAGTAGACAAGTTGATCCTCAGGGGGAGCAGGAATAGAAACTCTTAATCAAAAACCACCTGGCTCCATCTAGTTAACTCTGGTAAATTAAAACTAATTCCTCCTGCCCTGGCTGGCATAGCTCACTGGATTGAGCATGGGCCTGCGAACCAAAATATCGTGGTTCAATTCCCAGCCAGGGCACATGCCTGGGTTGCAGGCCAGTTCCCAGTAGGGGACGCATGAGAGGCAACCATACATTGATACTTCTCTCCCTCTCTCCTTCCCTTCCCCTCTAAAAATAAATAAATAAAATATTTTTTAAAAAACTAATTCCTCCTGAATATTTTCTGTTAGATTATCTATATGTTTATTATTTGTTCTGAGTATATACAGACAGACATACCCATGATTTCAACTGCATTGACTATTGCATAATACCATTTAATTTATGAATTTTCTTGTTAATTTACCTGAGCATTGTCTTTTACTTTGTAGCAACACACCATACCCATTTTAGAGAGTTTTCTAATAAGAAAACATTTTGTGGAACAATATTTAAATAAACTCAGTTGATTGATCCCTTGATATTTGCTAACTGAGGTTCAACATAATATGCTTTCAGTCTCAAATAGCAATAAGCATCAAAATTTCTGTTGTAAAACTGTTCTGGAGTGCATGTGTGTATGCCTAACACCTTATTTCTGTACAATCATTTTATCTTTTCAATGCAGTTTCACATCCATTATTCTAGTTAACCTCCATATTTTAAATTAAATATATTCACATTAAACCTATTTAAAATTCCCCCATCATCAAAGCAATATAACTTACTCATATATTTAAATAACACATATTTGCTATTAAAACTGACAGGAATTACTTCATGTTTTCTTTATGTTGCCTTCTTCTGTTTCTCCTTTTTTTTTTAAGATTTTATTTATTTGTAGAGAGAGGGGAAGGGAGGAAGAAAGAGAGAGAGAGAAACATCATTGTGTGGTTGCCTCTCACTCACCCTCTACTGGAGATCTGGCCCACAACTCAGGCATGTGCCTGAGACTGGATATCGAACCGATGACCCTTTGCTCAGCAGGCCAGCGCTCAGTCCACTGAGCTATACCAGCCAGGGCTGTTTCTCTTGTTTTTAGTGGTACCCGTACTTGTCAATTTTGCTCCTGTGTCAACATTTAATATTTAAGTTTCTATTATGTCCAAGAGCCCTTGCTAGATGCTAAGGAAAATACAAAAAGCAGTGAAATATCTTTTGCCTCAAAGTATTTGCATTCTAAAAGGAAAGTAAATAATATACTATTCTAAGTATAATTGACTTTCCTCACATTTTAAATTTAGTCCCACCAGGGTCCTGGTTTTAAGCCTCTCTTTCCTGTTTGCTAATGAATTACCTAAAGGCAAAGATTGAGTTTTACTGATTTTTCCAATCCTAGCATTGATCCCAGTGTTGAACATGTACTAGATGTTTGCTGTTTCATGTAACTCCCTGTTTTAAACCTTTAATTTCTCTTTATTGCCTTAAATATAGAATATAAGCCCTCAGCATATTAGGTAAGCCTTTTGTGATTTAGGTCTACACTCTCCTGTGTGATAGCCACTGGCACATATTTTGAGCATTTGAAATGTAACTAGTCTGAACTGAGATGTACTTAAAGGCAAAATACACATTAGATTTCAATGACTTAGTAAGAAAGCAATGATATAAAAGTTCTCATCAATAATTATTATCTTGATTATATGTTGAAAAGACATTTCAGTCATATTAAAGTAAATATAGTTTATTAAAATCAATTTCATTTTATTTTTGCTTTTTAAAATGTGGTTAATAGAAAACTTTAAATTACATACATGGCTTATATTTATGACTCATTTTTGATGACAGAGATGCTCAAGCACCCTTCTCACCTCATATCCCTTATTTTTCACATCCACCTTTTTTCCCACCCTTAAAAAATCTCTGTGCTCTGTGAACCGGACAATCGCAGTTCGATTCCCAGTCAGGGCACATGTCTGGGTTGCAGGCCAGTTCCCTACAGGCCAGTTCCCAGCAGGGGATGCACGAAGGCAACCATACATTGATGTTTCTCTCCCTCTCTCCTTCCCGTCCCCTCTAAAGATAAACAAATACAATCTTAAAAAAAAATCTCTGTGCTATCTTCCAAAACACACGCTAAACTCTCACATCAATACCTTTGCAGCTTTGCCTGGCATACATGCTTTTAGCACAGTCCCTGGAAAAAGCTAACTCACTGCACTTCACCTCAGACCACTCCCTCCCAAGACATATTTTAGATGTCCCGTGTCTGTAATACCACATCATCCCGCGTAAAGCTTTATCTAGGACTCACACACTATATTGTACTTCTTAGTTTACTTTTGCCACTTTTTTGGTAGATTTTATTTATTTATTTTTAGAGAGAGGGGAAGGGAAGGAGAAAGAGAGGGAGAGAAACACCAATGTACGGTTGCCTCTTGAACACCCCCTACTGAGGACCTGCCTGCAACCCAGGTATGTGCCCTGACTGGCAATCAAGCCGGTGACCCTTTGGTTCACAGGCCCATGCTCAATCCACTGAGCTACATTAGCCAGGGCTACTTTTGCCTCTTTTAAAACTTGAGCTGAGCCTTTCTGACTCTACTGCACTGAACACAGTTTCTAGTTTAGAATATCTCTTAATTTTTGTTGAGGGAATACAAGAAGGACCTAGTTGAATAGCAAATCTAAAGGGAAATTTTTAGATATTTTTTCTTTGAATCTGGACAATAGCCTTAACCCAAACATACTAACGGAGACACCCCTCCCCTCTCACCCTCTTACCAGGTCAAATTGAAGTCCACAGTGGACCAAAAATCCCTCCACTCATCCCTCAGAAACGAACAAATAAAAACACCAACCCCCCAATAGAAACCACTACAGAGTTTCATGTAAAACTATTAAACATTTATTTTTGAAAGGTTAACTTTCATAAAACAAAAAACTCAGTGTCATCTGGTCATCACTCTAATGTCAGAAGGTCATGGGAAAATAACTGCCTCTTATAAATGGCTTGGAAAAGCTGTGGAACAAAGTGACATGCCATGGCTGGTGTGGCTCAGTGGATTGAGCACCAAACTGGGAGTGTCACAGGGTCGATTCTCAGTCAAGGCTCATGCCTGGGTTTTGGGCCAGGTACCCTGTAGGGAGTACACAAAAGGTGACTACACATTGATGTTCCTCTTCCTCTTTTTCTCCCTCCCTTCCCCTCTCTCAAAATAAAGAAATAAAATATTTTTAGAAGGAAAATGACAGTGCCCTCTCAAAACAGTCATTAATTCATTTTTTATCAGAGCCTTAACTTTTCACTTGAAGACAGGGTGTTTCTGCAATGGTGGCTTCCTCTTTCGTACTCAGAAAGGTCGATAAAGTCTCTGGTAACCACTACCAAAAGCAGCCGCCTGGTTTAGTTGCACATTGTAAATAGCAAATGCAGTTCCAATGGTTGAGTCCCATGGTTACATACAACAATATACTTTCCACCACCCACCACCACAGCTATTAAAAACTGGCTGGTTATTGTAAGCATCATAGAAATGGCCATACATTTGATCAGAAAAATTAAAGCCTTGGTTTCAGGCTGAAATTGAAATTGAAACAAGCATCAAAAGAGATGTTCCCAACATCTCTCATTGCCCCACAAACATTTTGGTTAACTCCACAAGCATTCGGGTTTGTGGGGAACTCTCCTCCTACCCAGTGGTTGCCTAGCCTGGGAAAGGGAATATCTCCATTTCCCTTCAGTTGTGGCTTTCAACTTTCATTGTCCATGGCAATTTTAGCTTTACACCACCTGGAGCCAATAAGATGATATCTGGTTTCTAACAGTCTCCTCAGTGGGGTGTCATCAGTATAGGTAATAAAAGAAAAAGCTCATCTATTTGTTCTTGAACAAACTGGCAGGGCAGCTCAATATTATCAATCAATCCAAATGTCCCAAAGTACTCTCTGCTTTTTTCTTCAAATAGCTTAGGGTTACCGCACCCACAGAAACCTTTTTTGGAGGGAATTTTAATTCCAAGGCTTGAGCCCTTCTAAGTTCAAATTTCCTGCCATCCACTTTGTGCTATTTGATTTGGAGCACCTTGTCAATGGCAGCACTACCTTCGAAAAGCACAAACGTGAACCCTCTGGATACTCCTGTTTCTGAGTGGGTTTTAATAGTAAAATGGATAATCTCACCATATTGAGACAAATATTCAAAAAGAGCTCCCTTACTACTTTTATGGGAGAGCCCCCCGATGAACATTTTGCTGGCCATATGCTGAATCTTGCTGTCCTCAATTCTGAAGTTTTAAAGGGAGTTTTACAATTAGTTTGCTCATCACACAGCTGAGGTGGTCCATTTTCCTGAGGTTGGCAGCTTTGGGGCTTTCTGGGAAAACACATGCTTGATCCTTAACTGTTAGGGCACAGCATGGCAGTAAGTGCTGGAGGGGATGCAACAGAGACATAATGACATGAGACCAAGGAAGTGAGTGATTGGAAGTTTTGAAATGAGCAATCAGAATTCATGATTTTATCGAAGCCGTGAATGCCACATAGAGGTTGGCTTGCCATCAGGCATTTATTTATTATACTGTCCTTAAAACGTTAGTCCTCCACAAAAGAAAAGCTTGGCGAGAGCACAAGCACCTTGTTCTCTTCAGGTAGTAGCTCTCTCAAATTCAGTTTAACTAATGTTTTTGTCTTTCAGATGGGCATTGCCTGTGTAAATGATCATCCTTTCATTGCCTTCTTTAGGTAAATTCTTATTCCATTACTGTATTTGGGGGCAGAGTTTGGAAAAGAGTTGGGGAGGACATAGAATAGAAAGTAGATTACAGGAAAAGCAACTTTCTATGCTAAAACATTTTAAATAATAGCGATGTTGAGTTAGAATTTACTTACCATACAATTTGATGTTCTGAAGTTTTTCATGTATTTAGAGAGTTATGTGATTGCCAAATGTAATTACCACCATTTTATTTTATTTTATTTTTAATTTATTTGATTTTAGTCCTTGTTCAAGTACAGTTTTCTGCCTTTTACCCCCATCCCAGCCCACCCCCAAGCCCTCCCCACCTCGCTCCCATTTCCACCCTTGTTGCTATTGTCCAAGTGTCATTTATATTTGTTCCTGCAAACCTTCCCCCTTTTCCACTGAAATTCCCTCCCCACTCCCCTCTGGTCACTGTCAGCTTCTTCTCTATTTCAGTGTCTTTGGTTATATTTTGATTGTTTGTTTTGTTGGTTAGGTTCCTGTTAAAAGTGAGAACATATGGTATTCGTCTTTCACAGCTTGGCTCATTTCGCTTAGCATAATGCTTTCCAGTTCCATCCATGATGTCGCAAAGGGTAGGAGCTCCCCCCTTTTTTTTCTGCTGCATAGAATTCCATTGTGTAAATGTACCATAGTTAAGTGCTGAAAGCAACCTAGGTGCCCATCTTTATTCCATTGTAATTTTTCTTCTTTCAATTCACTCGTGTTCCAATAAGACACTACTCTTGATCATGTACTTTCTATTCTTGTCATCCAAATCATATATTTCTTGTCATTATTGCTTTTCCAGTACTATTGTAAATAATTGTTGCTCCATACAATTGTACATACTACACAGCAACCATCAGTGAACTTAGAACACTTCATTTTATTCCTGAGCATTAGTATTGTTGTGGATAACTATATTCTCTCTCACACTATACTTAATTTCTATCCTTTACTCTCACTATACCACCATTTCATTTTAGAAACCATTTGTCTCCCCCCAAACAGAATTTTTTTTATCTCATTAATCAGTCACTCCTGATTTTCCCCTCAACCTTCCCAAATCAGACAATCTGTGATCTTTTGTGTCTGACTTCTTTCACTTCGACCATTGATTGCTAGGTTCTTCCATGGCATGCCATGTTTCAGTATTCCATCCATTTTTATAGGTGAATAGTATTTCATTGTATTGAGATATCACATTTTGAATATCCATTTCTCTAAAATAATATTTGAAAGCACTGATGCTCTTACAGCATTCTACATCTGTGTCATAGTTAAAATAAGTACAAGAAATTCTTTTCTGGCAGTCATTTGCATTTCTGAATTCTGGCACCATCCATTGGTGCACTTAGAATTCATCACAATTGTCCAGTCTATTGAGATGTTATTTAATATTAGCTTAACTGTTACTTACACATGAAGGCCAAACATTAAATTCTTCAGCTCAGTTTGGCTACTTCAAGGTGGGCATTGCTTAACCCCTGTATTGTTCAAATGTCAACTGAGTTAGCTTTTAAGGGGAAGTGCTATTATTCCTCCACAGCACCTTTCCCCAGGATCTATATATATTATACTTGCAACTGAATAGTATTCCATTGCATCAATTCCTGCAATGACTCATTTCTTTTTAAAAATCCTACTGTTAATAATAATACCACCTTATTCTGTCTGCAAATGTGTACTCATCATCATTTGGAGATAAGTAAAATGAAACTGTTTTTAAAATACCCTCAGTGAAATAAAATTGTACAGAAACTGAACCATTTAACAACAAAGGTAAAAGCAAAACCTTTAGGGGAAAAAAAACTCTGATTCACACTTTAACCATAAGCTATTTGAAACCACAGCTGCTCCCACATTTTACACACTATTCCACATCCTCATGTTTTTTTTCATTATGAACATTCATCCCCAAATGCCTTTATTTTCTCCTCAGCCAGAGACTGTTCCCATTCGAACTGCCTAACCCTTATAGCCTCTTCTAAGAGCCTCACCTCTGTAAAACAATCACATTTTTTATACATGTTTATCAAGGAGCTTATAAATGCATTGGTCAGTGAACTTCTCATTGGACAGGCAGTGTGCCATACTTAAAGGTCTCAACACTTAGGATAATACATATAATATTTAACACAATAAAAAAAGAAAAAAAGGAACTGGCTAAGTGCTTGCTGAAATAAGCTAAGCACTGGAGTTCTGAGAGACACAATTTTAAAAAGCATTGGTCTAACTGCACTGTGAGTAGATAATCCAGCAGCAGATTACTTCCTGAATGCTGATCTATCACAAATTTGGACCTATGACCTATAATTCCTATGAAAGAGGCTGAAAGTTTGAGATTTTCTTATTTCTGGGTCATTTTAAAATTGACTGAAATAACCACGGAGTAGCCAGAGCTCCCTTCAGCTCCCGCTTTCACTAGAATGAAAATCTTAGAGTAATTATACCCTCTGTGTATTTCTAAACTAATGAGGCACCTTGATGACTAGTTATTTACCTGTGGCTATCATTAGGCCATGGCTGAAGTCATAGTTTTGACCCTTGTGTGGGCTGCTTAGCTTTACTTGATTATATGACTATAAATTGCACCCATTACCCCAGTTCTGAGCCTTGTAAATGCTTGTCCCCTGGTCACAGGGACCACTGGGTCTGAGCATATCAATGAATCAGTGAAAAGACTATCTTCATTTGTGTATACCAAATTCAAATAATTTAACCTACTGATCTTGGGTCACTGGTGTCATCTTGGTACCCAAAAGACAACAAATTATTGCAATAATTACTTTTAAGGCAGTTAAAGGAAGCATTTTTTTTAAAAGTTATATCTACTCCTGGACCCCTAATAAAAATAATTATGCTCAATGAGGTACTTCCCCCCACACACATGCTCCAAGATCTTTAAATGTCTTAAATGTTTTTGAAGTAACTCCTTTTCACTTTAGTGTATGAAGAAATTAAAACCTGTGCTATTTAGCTTTAGCTTTCCATGTTGATGTTGCCACAAAACGTTTTTTCTTATTTGTTTTTTAATTATTCTATTGTTGTTCAAGTACAGTTGTCTCATTTACCCCCATCCCTCCCCCTCACTCCAGCCATTCCCACCTTCCTCTCCTGATTCCACCCACCCCTTGCTTTTGTCCATGTGTCCCTTATACTTGTTCTTGAAAACCTTTCCCCCATTTCCCCCATTATCCCCAACCACTTCCCCTCTGCTTACTGTCAGATTATTCTTAATTTCAACAACTCCGGTTATATTTTGCTTGCTTGTTCATTTTGTTGATTAGGTTCCACTTATATGTGAGGCCATATGGTATTTGTCTTTTATACCCTGGCTTATTTCACTTAGCATAATGCTCTCCACTTCCATCCATGGTGTTGCAAAGGGAAGGAGCTCCTTTCTTTCTGCTGTATAGTATTCCATTGTGTAAATGTACCATAATTTTTTGATCCACTCATCTACTGATGGGCACTTAAGTTGCTTCCAGCTCTTGGCTATTATAAATTGTGCTGCTATGAACATTGGGGCATGTAGGTTATTTTCAATTAGTCTTTCAGAATTCTCAGGGTATAACCCCAGCAGTGGAATTGCCAGGTCAAAAAGAAATTCAATTTTTAGGTTTTTTAGGAAATTTCACACTGTTTTCTACAATGGCTGAACCAGTCTCTATTCTGAACAAAAGTGCACTAGGGTCCCTTTTACTCCACAACCTCACCAGCACTTGATTGTTGATCTGGTTATGATGGCCATTCTGACCAGTGTGAAGTGGTATCTCATTGTGGCTTTAATTTGCATCTCTCTGATAGTTAGTGATGCTGAGCATCTTTTCATAGGTCTCTGGGCCCTCCGTACATCCTGCTTGGAGAAGTGTCTGTTCAGGTCCTCTGCCCATTTTTTAATTGGGATGTTTGTCTTTCTAGAGTGGAGTCATGTGAGTTCTTTATGTATTTTGGAGATCAAACCCTTGTCCAAGGGTATCATTTGCAAATATATTTTTGCACATGGTTGGTTTCTTTTTAATTTTTCGAATGATTTCTTTAGCTATGCAAAAGGTTTTTGTTTTAATGAAGTCCCATTTGTTTATTCTTTCCTTTATGTCCTTTGCTTTAGGGGACATATTGGTAAAAAATATTGTTGTGTGGAATATCTGAGATTTTCCTGCCTATGTTCACCTCCAGGACTTTAATGGCATCACAGCTTATATTTAAGTCTTTTATCTACCTTGAATTTCTTACAATTCAGGCCTGGGGCTGCAGCCACCCTGGTCCCCTGCTGGTCCCAGTGACCTTACCATACCAAAGCAATCTCCTTACCATCTGTTTTTCAATGTCCTCTACAGTTTTTGCCTCTAACCTTCATATATGATGGGATGCCATTGGCTGTTCACTCTTTTCCTCAGAAGATCATCCAGGTGTTCCACCTGTGGGCTAGGGTTAGTGGGCTCCACTCCCACCTACCTTGCTGCCATCATCCAAGATCACCACAGGACTTAATATATTTTTTAAGTACTGAAATACTGTCATCAGATTCCTAATGTTAACTTTCCTTGTGGAGCAGTACAGTAACAATAATTCTTACCAAAAATTTATTCTTATTCCCTATTAAGTTAAAACACATATAATATTGAACTAAAGCACCTGGAGGTTTCTGTGTTGAGAAATGAATAAATTAATGAATGTTAGGTACACAGACAGGTAGCAAAGGTATTTTATATATGTGCAATGCCTGTAAAAATTAATACTATAAATCAAAGATCAAATGGCACAAAAGTTAAAGATATAAAATAAGGATTGGCTGCTCCTGGAGTAAGGGGACCAAGTGCTGTGACACATATAGACCATAATAATTTTTGTATCTTAGGGAACATGGCATACCTGATTTGGATTTGTTTTACTCTGATTTACACCATGCCTGCAGTATTTATAGCTCTTAATTTGGTCATCCTTTAGACATTTGTATCTCATTTATAATTGTTGGAGAATGGGGAGTAAGAGGATGGATGACATATGCCTTTAGAATTAATTGGCCTCTCTTATCGTGGGACTCAACCATGGAAAAAGGATGCTGAGGGAACCATAAATTATAAAGGTAGCATGGATGTATCTTGATTTGATATGCTGGCATAGACCTATCTCTGTGGTAATATGTTCTTTAATGCTCTGTTGAACTTGTTCTCTTTAGTGAAATGAAAATGTATGTGTTTGACATACTTTGTCTAGCTGGTTGTTTAATAAAATGATATTTCCCTTACTCTTTGTTCTCCTTATTTTCCACAGAAACAGCCAGTGCCCATTACTTAAATTAAGTTTCAAGTGCTTGCAAATAGTTTGAAAAATGATCTAGCCCTGACTGGTATGGCTCAGCGGATTTGCATGCCAACCTGCAAACCAAAGGGTCACCAGTTCAATTCCCAGTCAGGACACATGCCTGGGTTGTGGGCCAGCTTCCCAGAAGGGGACATACAAGAGGCAACGACACATTGATGCTTCTCTCCCACTCTTTCTCCCTCACTTCCCCTCTGTCTAAAACTAAATATATAAAAACTTAAAAAAAAAGATGATCTGGGAAATTCTATTCTCTACTAACTTTGAATATATACAACTAGTAACCTAGCTGAATGTAGTACAATGGAAATAGACAAAAATTAATTTGAAATCAAAGGTTTTTAAAAGATTTTATTTATTTTTAGAGAGAGGAAAAGGGAAAGAGAAAGACACGAAGAGAAACATCAATGTGTAGTTGCCTCTCACATGCCCAAAACTGCAGACCTGGCCCACAACCTAGGCATGTGTCCAACTGGGAAAAAAAACAGCAGCCCTTTAATTCACACACCCATGTTCAATCCACTCAGCTACATGAGCCAAGGAAGGACATGAAAAATTTTTAACAGCTAAATCCTGCTGCTGGACATCTGCCTAGATGAACCTAATTTAAAACGTCTCTTTTGACAGAGAAGATGGTGGTGAAGTAGGTAGGAGATGAGCCCACTTGCACTTGCACCTAACTAAGACACTTAGCTGATCTCCAAAGGACAAAGTAAACAGCCAACAGAATCTTAGCTGATAATGAGGTTTGGAAGCCAAAGTGTGCACAGGACACTTCAAAAAGGGGGAGTAAGACAGTAAGACCTAGACCAGAGAGAAAGCCAGAAAGAGATCCCAAAGAAGTCATAAGCCAGGCAGTGAGGGACAAATACCATAGGATCTCACATTTAACTGGAACATAATCAACAAAAGAAAAAAGCAAACAAAATATAACCAGAGACATTGAAATTAAGAACAATCTAACAATAGCCAGAAAGGAGAAGAAAGGGGAGAGTGGGTAGAAGGGTTTTCAGGAACTACTTTAAAGGACACATGGACAAAACCAAGGGAGAGGGTGGAAGCAGGGGAAGGAGGTGAGTTTGGAGGGGGTGGGGGAATGGGTGGGGGAAAAATACAGACAACTGTAATTGAACAACAATAAAACAATTTAAATTTAAAAAGAAGCCAAACACCAACAGCTGAAACAAATTTCACCTTGTTCTTCACCAGAACTTGCAGGGTTTTTTAAATTTCTCCTTCTTCTCTTTATTAATATAGTTTTTTGTTTGTTTGTTTTTAAATTATATTTATTTATCTTTAGAGGGGAAGGGAAGAAGAGAGGGAGAGAAATATCAGTGTATGGTTGCCTTTCGTGGGTCCCCTGCTGGGAACTGACCTGCAACCCAGGCATGTGCCCTGGCTGGGAATCGAACCTCGATCCTTTGGTTCACAGGTCCGCGCTCAATCCACTGAGCTACAACAACCAGGGCTTTTTGTTTGTTTGTTTGTTTTAATTTTCATTGTTATCTCATTTTTCTACTCCTTTTCCTTTTTTGCTGTATATATATTTTTAATACAAACAATATGTAGTTTTTCTTTCTCTTTTTAACTTGCTGTTCAAGTACAGCTGTCTCCATTTTGCCCCTATCACTACCGCCCACCCCAGCTATCCCCACCTCTCAACCCTGTGGCTTTGTCCATGTGTCCCTTATACATGTTCCTCTACAACATTTTCCCCTTTCCCCCTGTTATCCCCTCCAACCTCCCCACTGCTTACTGTCAGTTTGTTGTTTATTTCAATGCTTCTACATTACATTGTGCCTACTTGTTTGTTTTGTTGATTAGGTTCCCCTTACTGGTGAGATCGAATGTTATTTGTCTTTCACCACCTAGTTTATTTCACTCAGCATAGTGCTCTCCAGACCCATCCATTCTGTCACGAAAGGTAGGAGCTCCTTCTTTCTTTGTGCTGTGTAGTATTACATTGTGTAAATGTACCATTGTTTTTTAAACTTTTTTTATTGTTCAAGTATAGTTGTCTCCATTTCCCCCCCAACCCCAGCCTTCACCACCATCCGCCCCTGATCCCACCCTCCCTTGGTTTTGTCCATGTGTCCTTTATACATGGTCTTGAAAAACCATCTTCATTTCCTCCCCATTATCCCCTCCCACTTCCCATCTGCTTACTGTCACTTTGTTCTTAATTTCAGTGTCTCTACTTATATTTTGCCTGCTTGTTTTTTTTATTATGTTCCACTTATTAGTGATATCAACTGGTATATGTCTTTCACAACCTAGCTTATTCCAACCTGAATGATGCTGTCCAGATCCACACATGCTGTCATGAAGGGTAGGAGCTCCTTCTTTCTTTCTGCTGTGTAGTATTCCATTGTGTAAATGTACCATAGTTTTTTGATCCACTCATTTACCTATGGGAACTTCGGCTGCTTCAGACACTTAGCAATTGTAAATTGTGCTCCTATGAACACTGAGTGCATAGGTTTATTTTTATTGCTTTTTCAGGACTCATAGGGTATAATCCCAGCAGTGGAATTGCTGAGTCGAAAGGCAGATCCAGTTTTAGTTTTCTAAGGAAATTCCATACTGTTTTCCACAGTGGCTGCACCAGTCTGTATTCCCACCAACAGTGCACTAGGGTACCATTTTCTCCACGACCTTGCCAGCACTTGTTCGTTGGTTTGTTTATGATGATCATTCTCACCTGTGTGAAGAACTCATTGTATTTTTAATTTGCATTTCTCAGGTGGCCACTTATGCTGAGCATCCTTTCATATCTCTTTGGACCCTCTGTATGTCCTCCTTGGAGAACTGTGTAATCAGGAATTTTGCCCATTTTTTAATTGAATTGTCTTCCTGGAGTGGAATTGTGTGTTCTTGATATAGATTTGGACATCAAACTCTTGTCCGAGATATCATTTCGAAATTTATTTCTCCATATGGTCGGTTTACTTTTTATTTTACTGATGTTTTCATTAGCCACGCAGAAGTTTTTATTTTGAGGAACTCCCATTTGTTTATTCTTTTGCTTATGTCCCTTGATCAAGGGGACATATTGGTGAAGATATTGCTACCCACAATATCTGAGATTTGCCTTCCTATGTTAAATTCTAAAAATTTTATAGTGTCATAACTTACATTTAAGTCTTTTATCCATCTTCAGTTTATTTTTGTATATGATTTAAATTGGTGGTTGAGCTTCATTTTTTCCATGTAGCTGTCCAACTGTCCCAACACCATTTGTTAAAGAAGCTATTTTTACACCATTTTATACTTTCCCCCTCTTTCTTGAATATTAATGGACCATACAGACTTGGGTTTAATTCTGTGCTCTCTATTCTGTTCCATTGATCTATGTGTCTGTTCTTATAGAAGGACTGAGCTATTTTTATTACTGCACTATTGTAGTGTAGTATGATAACAAGTATTGTGATCCCTCCTACTTTGTTCTTCTTTCTCAAAATTGCTGAAAATATTTGGAGTCCTTTATGGTTGCATATAAATTTTTGAAATGTTTGTTCTATATCTGTAAAATATGTCATTAGTACTTTAAGAGAGATTGCATTGAATCTATAAATTGCTTTGGATCGTATGGACATTTTGATGATGTTAATTCTTCCAATCCATGAATATGATAAATGCTTCTATTCACTTGTGCCTTCCTTAATTTCTTCAGTGTTGTGTAGTTTGGTGAGTATAGGCCTCTTACATAATTGGTTAAGTTTATTCCTAGGTACTTTATTTTTCTTGTTGCTACATCAAATGTGATTTTTTTCCTGATTTCTGTTTCTGATATTTCATTGTTGGTGTACAAAACTGCCTTTGATTTCTGAATATTGACTTTATATCCTGCTGATTTGACAAATTCACTTATTAGGTTGAGTAGTTTTTGGTGGAGTCTATAGGATTTCCCATATACACACAATGTAATCTGCAAACAATGACAGTTTTGATTCCTACTTTGCAATTTGGACACCTTTTATTTCTTTTTCTTGTCTGATTGCTGTGGCTAGGACTTCCAATACTGTGTGCAATGGAGTGGTGAATGTGAACATCCTTCTCTTGCTCCTGATCTTAGCGAGATAGATTTTCATTTTTGCCCATTCAGTTTGATCTAGGGTACAGGTTTCTTGTATATGGCCTTTAAAATTTTGAAGCATGGTCCCTCTATTCCCACATTGCTGAGAGTTTTTATAATAAATGGGTGCTGTACATTTTCAAGTGCTTTTTCCACATCTATTGATATGATCATGTGATTTTTGTCTTCCCTTTTGTTCATGCAATGTATTGCATTTATTTATTTTTAATATATATTCTTTTTAATTTTTTCTTTTTAAAAATTTAATTATTGTTCAAGTACAGTTTTCTTTTACTTCAAACCCAGTCCACCCACCTCCCAGCGCTCCCAACCTCCCTCCCATTTCCACCCCTCTTAGTTGTTGTCCATGTGTCATTTATAGTAGTTCTTGTGAATCCTTCCCCTTTTCCCTGAAATTCCATCCCCTCTCCCATCTGGTCCGTGTCAGCCTATTCTGTATATTAATGTCTTTGGTTACATTTTTCTTGTTTGTTTGTTTTGTTGTTTAGCTTCCCGTTAAAGGTGAGATCATACGGTATTTGTCTTTCAATGCCTGGCTTATTTCACTCACCATAATACATTCCAGTTCCATCCATGCCATTGCAAAGGGTAGGAGATCCTTCTTTCCTTCTGCTGCATAGAATTCTATTTGTGTATATGTGCCATATTTCATTTACTGACGGGTAACTAGGTTGCTTCCACCTCTTGGCTATTGTAAATTGTGCTGCTATGAACATTGGGGTGAATAGGTTCATTTGGATTGGTGTTTTAGGATTCTTAAATCCTAGCAGTGGAATTTCTGGATCAAAACACAGGTCCATTTTTAGTTTTCTGAGAAAATTCCATACTGTTTTCCACAGTGGCTGTACCAGTCTGCAATCCCACCAACAGTGCACTAGGGTTCCCTCTTCTCCACAACCTCTCCAACACTTGTTGTTTGTTGCTTTCTTTATGATACATATTCTGACCAGTGTAAAGTGGTATCCCATTGTGGTTTTAATTTGCATCTCTCTGATAGCTAGTGATATTGAGCATCTTTTCATGTTTCCCTGGATCTTCTGTATGTCCTCCTTGGAGGAATGTCTGTTCAAGTCCTTTGCCCACTTTAAAATTGGGTTGCTTGTCTTCTTAGAGTGGAGTCATGTAACTTCTGTGTATATTTTGGAGATTAAAACTTTGTCTGAAGTATCATTGGCAAATATGTTTTCCCATACAGTTGGTTCTCTTTTATTTTACTACTGTTTTCTTTAGCTGTGCAGAAGCTTTTTATTTTCATGAGATCCCATTTGTTTATTCTTTCCTTTATTTCCTTGCTCTGGGGGACATATCAGGAAAAAAGTTGCTGCATGAAATATCTGAGATTTTCCTGCCTATGTTCTCCTCTAGGATTTTAATGGTGTCACAGCTTATATTTAAGTCGTTTATCCACCTTGAATTTATTTTGGTGTATGCTGTAACTTGAGGCTCAAGTTTCATTTTTTGCATGTAGCTGTCCAGTTCTCCCAACACCATTTGTTGAAGAGGCTATTTTTATTCCATTTTATGTTACCGCCCCCTTTATCAAATATTAATTGACTGTAGAGAGTTGGGTTGATTTCTGGGTTCTCTGTTCTGTTCCACTGGTCTATGTGCCTGTTCCTATTCTAGTACCAGGTTGTTTTGATTACAGTGGCCTTGTAATACAGTTTAGTATCAGGTATTATGATCCCTCCTACTTTGTTCTTCTTTCCCAAAATTGTAGCTGCTATTTGGGGTCATTTATGGTTTCATATAATTTTTTTTTAATTTTTTTCTTGATTATGCTGTTACAGTTGTTCTATTCCCCCCTTCATTCCCCTCCACCCTACCCGCCCATCCCCACCATTACCCCCCCTTTAGTTTATGACCATGTGTCTCAATTCCTTTAGATTCTATATTTCCCATGCTATTCTTGCCCCTCCATCTATTTTCTATCTACTGTCTATGCTACTTATTTTCTGTACCTTCTCGCCCCTTCTCCTCCTCCCACTCCCCCTGTTGCTAACCCTCCTTGAGATCTTCATTTCTGTGTTTCCACTCCTGATCTAGCTGTCCTTTTAGTTTGCTTTTGTTTTAGGTGTGGTTGTTAATAACTGTGAGTTTGTTGTCCTTTCACTGTTCATGTTTCTTTAACTTCTTTTTCTTAGATAAGTCCCTTTAACATTTCATATAATAAGGGCTTGGTGATGATGAACTCCTTGAATTTGATCTTATCTGAGAAGCACCTTATCTGTCCTTCCATTCTAAATGAAAGTTTTGCTGCATAGAGCAATCTTGGTTGTAGGTCTTTGGATTTCATGACTTGGAATACCTCTTTCCAGCCCCTTCTTGCCTGTAAGGTCTCTTTTGAGAAATCCGTTGACAGTCTGATGGGGACTCCTTTGTAGGTGACTGTCCCCTTAGCTCTTGCTGCTTCTAGGATTCTCTCCTTCATTTTAATTTTGGCTAATGTCATGATGATGTGCCTTGGTGTGTTCCTTCTTGGGTCCAACTTCTTTGGGACTCTCTGAGCTTCCTGGATTTCTTGTAAGTCTATTTCCTTGGCCAGATTGGGGAAATTCTCCTTTATTATTTGTTCAAATAAGTTTTCCACTGGTGGCTGTGCCTTTCCCCCTTCTGGTACCCCTATAATTCGGATGCTGGAGCGTTTAAAGATGTCCTGGAGGTTCCTAAGTCTCTCCTCATTTCTTTGAATTCTTGCTTCTTGATTCTTTTCTGTTTGGCCATTATTTGCTTTCTTCTGGTCCACTCCATTGATTTGAGTCCCAGTTTCCTTTTCATTGCTATTGGTGTTCTGTGCAATTCCATTCATTTCAATTAGTTTTGCCTTCATATATTTGTCTAATTTGTGGGTATAATCAACCAGTTCTGTGAGGATCCTGATGACCAGTGTTTTAAACTGTGCATCTGAGAATTTTGCTATTTCTTCATCACTTAGATCTATGGGCTCTGGGGATTTGAGATCTTCTTGAGCCATTTTGGTCTGTTCTGGCCCTTTAAGTGTGAGAAGTGGCGCCTTGGACTCCCAGGTGGCTGGGTTGTGATGCTGTATGTGGGGGCGTGGTCAGAGCGGGGAAATGGCAACCCCCTCTGCTGTTTCTCACAACTGAGCGAGGATTAGCATCTTAGGTAGTTCACCTGGGCCGGGCCACTCAGAGTCGCTGGTTTATGACGCTGTATGTGGAGGTGGGGTCAGAGCAGGGAAATGGCGGCGCCCTCCACTGCTGCTTGCCACAGGGACGGGCTGGGCCCCGGTCTAACCGCCCACTCCCTTGCCTGTCCACCCGCGCACAAATGCGCGACCACAGTCAACATGCAGCACCGCTGCCCCGCTGTCTGTCCCGGGGTCACTCGCCTGGTGGCTCGCTCGGTCGATCACTAGGTCCAACCCTGCGCCTGGATACCGAGCATCTGGATTCCGCTCCTGAGTCCGGCTGACCGAGACCTCCTGTGCAATCCCACTTCACCAGCCACTGGTTTCGCCCCTTACCGGTCAGGCTGAAGAATTTGTTGTTAATGGACTTCCGAAAAGTTCAATTTTCCATGTTCTGGCTATGTTTTCTGTTGCTAATATTTAGTTGTCTCTAAACTTGGTTGTGTGAGAAGGCACGGCACATCCACCTATGCCTCCATCTTGACGGAAGTCCTCATATAAATTTTTGAAGTGTTTGTTCTATGTCTGTGAAATATGCCATTGGTACTTTAATAGGTATTGCATTGAATGTGTATATTGCTTTGGGTACTATGGACATTTTGATGATGTTAATTCTTCCAATCCATGAACAAGGTATATGTTTCCATTTGTTTGTGACTTCCTTCATTTCTTTCTTCAGGGCTGTGTAGTTTTCTGCATACAGGTCTTTTACCTCTTTAGTTAGGTTTATTTCCAGATATTTTATTTTTCTTTTTGCTATATCGAATGAGATTTTTTCCTTGATTTCTGATTCTGCTGTTTCATTGTTACTATACAAAAATGCCTTTGGTTTCTGGATATTCACACTGTATCCCACTGTTTTGCCAAATTCATTTATTAGGTTTATCAGTTTTGGGATAGAGTCTATGGGATTTTTCATGTACACTATCATGTCATCTGCAAACAATGGCAGTTTTGATTCCTCCCTTCTGATTTGGATGCTTTTTATTTCCTTTTCCTGTCTGATTACTGTGGATAAACTTCCAATACTATATAGAATAGAAGTGGAAAAAGTGGACATCCTTGTCTTGTTCCTAACCTTAGTGGAAAAGATTTTAGGTTTTTCCCACTGAGCATGATGCTGGCTGTAAATCTCTCATATATAGCCTTTATTATATTGAGGAATGTTCCCTCTATTTCCACTTTGCTGAGTATTTTTATCATGAATGGGTGTTGTACATTATCAAAAGCTTTTTCCACGTCCATTGATATGATCATGTGGTTTTTGTCTTTGCTTTTGTTTATGTGATGTATTACATTTACTAATTTGTGAATATTGAACCTTCCTTGCATCCCTGAGATAAATTCCACTTGCTCATGGTGTATGATTTTTTAATGTATTGTTGGATGTGATTTGCCAATATTTTGTTGAGAATTTTGGCATCTACCTTCAGCAGCGATATTGGCCTGAAGTTTTCTTTCTTTGTTGTGTTTTTATCTGGTTTTGGAATCAGGATGATGCTGGATCATAAGAAGAGTTTGAAAGTCTTCCATCATTTTAGATTTTTTGGAATGGTCTGTGAAGGATAGGGGTTAGCTCTTCCTTAAATTCTTTGTAGAATTCTCCTGTGAAACCATCTGGTCCAGGGCTTTTGTGTAATGGGAGTTTTTTGATAACTCTTTCAATTTCATCTGCTGTTATTACTCTGTTTAGGCTTTCTGCTTCTTCTTCATTGAGGTTTTGGAAGATTATATTTTTCTAGAAATTTGTCCATTTCACCTAGGTTTTCAAATTTGTTGCCAGATACTTCTTCATAGAAATGTATTACAATGCTTTCTATTTCTACGGTGTCAGTTTTAATCACTCCTCTTCCATTTCTGATTGAGTTTCTTTGGGTTCTCTCTCTTCTTTTCTTGATGAGCCTACTTAAAGGCTTGTTGATCTGCTTATCTCTTCAAAAAACCAGCTCTTGCATTCATTGATCTTTAGAATTGTGCTTTCAGTCGCTATGTCATTTAATTCTGTTCTAATCTTGGTTATTTCCTTCCTTCTACTTGCTCTGGGTTGTCTTTCTTGTTGTTCCTCGATTTTTAGTAGGGATATGGTTAGGTTGCTTCCTTGAAATGTTTCTGTCTTTTTCACATAGGCCTGTACTGCTATGAACTTCTCTCTGAGGACTGCCTTCACTGTGTCACAAAAGTTTTGGGTTGTTGTGAATTCATTTTCATTTGTTTCGAGAAACTTTTTGATTTCTTCCATAATTTCATTCTTAACCCATTCATTGTTTAATAGCATAGCATTCAATCTCTATGATTTTTGGGTGTTTGGAGTTTTTTCCTTTGAGGTTGGTTTCCAGGTTCAGTCCCCTGTGGTCGGAGAAAATGCTTGGTATGATTTCAATTTTCTTGAATTTTTAGAGGTTCCTTTCATGTCTTATCACAGTCTATTTTTGAAAATGTTCCATGTGCATTTGAAAAGAATGTGTATTTAGATTTTTTGGGATGAAGGACTCTATATATATATCAGTTAAGTCCATTTCTTCTAGGGTGTTTTTTAATGCTGCAATATCTTTGTTGATATTTTGTTTTGAAAATCTGTTTATTTTTGATAGTGGGGTGTTAAAATCCTCTACAATAATTGTGTTGCTGTCAAAATCTTTCTTGAAGTCCTCTAAGATTTTTTTTATATATTTGAGTCCTCCTATGTTGGGTGCATATGTATTTATAATGTCAACGTCTTCTTGGTGGATTCTTCCCTTGAGTATTATGAAGTGACCAGCTGGGTCTCTCTTTATGGACCATTTTTTGAAGACTATTTTGTCTGATATGAGTATTCCCACCCTGGCTTATTTTTCTTGTCTATTTCCTTGGAAAATTTTTTCTAGCCCTTCACTTTTAGCCTGAATAGGTGTTTTGTCCTTAGATGGGTCTCTTGTAGGCAGCATATGTGTGGGTCATGCTTCCTTATCCACTCAGCTATTCTATCTCTTTTGATTGGAGCATTTAAACCATTTACGTTTAAGGTTATTATTAATAGGTACTCATTCATTGCCATTTTTGTACCTGTGTTCCTCTCTGTTTCTCACTTTTCCTTCCTTTCCTTAAAGCAGTCCTTTTAGTATTTCTTGTAGGACTGGTTTGGTGGAGGCATATTCTTTTAGACTTCTTTTGTCTTGGAAACTCTTTATTTGGCCTTCTATCTTGATTGAGAGCCTTTCTGGGTAAAGTAGCCTTGGTTGTAGGCCTCTGGTTCTCATTACTTGGAATATTTCTTGCCATTTTCTTTTTCATTGGAGTGTTTCCATTGAGAAGTCAGTAGCTAACCTTATTGGGTCTCCCTTATATGTGACTTCCTTTTTCTCCTTTGCTGCCTTTAAGATTCTCTCTTTGTCTTGGAATTTTGCCATTTTGATGATGATGTGTCTTGAAGTGGGCATCCTTGGGTTCCTCTTGATTGGGACTCTCTGTGACTCCTGGATTTGTGTGACTTTTTCTCATCAATTTAGGGAAATTTTCCATCATTACTCTTTCAAATAGGTTTTCTATCCCTTCTTCTTCTTCTCCTTCTGGTATTCCTATTATTCGGATATTATTACGTTTCATATTGTCTTGCATTTCTCTTAATCCATTTTCATTCTTCTGAGCCTCCTTTCTTTTTCTTGCTCTTTCTGTGAGATGCTTTCTACTTTGTCCTCCAACTCACTAATCTGGTCCTCTGCTTCATCAATCCTGCTTTTGATACCTTCTACTGTATTCTTCAGTTCAGAAATTGTATTCTTCATTTCGTCTTGTCCCTTGCTGATGGTTTCTATTTCCTTTTTCATGTTGATATAGTTTTCAGTGAGATTTTTATAGCTCCCCTGTAGTTTCTGGTATCTCATTATGAGCTCTTTGAACTTCGTGATACCAGTGCTTTGAATTCAATATCTGATAGTTGACTTGCCTCTCTTTCACCTAACATTATTTCTTTTTTTTTAATTTATTTAGTTATTTTTCAAGTACAGTTTTTTGTCAATTTCTCCCATCCCAGCCCCCCCTCCGCCCCGTCTCCCCACCTCCCTCCCATTCCCCCCCCCACAGTCATCATCCCTGTGTCTTTCATACTTGTTCTTCAAAATCCCTCCCCGTTTTTTCCCCTTAAATTCCCTTCCCTCTCCCCTCTGGTCGCTGCCCACTTGTTCTCTATTTTAGTGTCTTTGTTTTTATTCTATTTGCTTGTTTATTTTGTTATTTAGCTTCCTGTTAAAGGTGAGATCATATGGTATTTGTCCTTCAATGCCTGGCCTATTTCACTCAGCATAATGCTTTCCAGTTCCATCCATGTTGTTGCAAAGGGTGAAGCTCCTTCTTTCTCTCTGCTGCATAGAATTCCATTGTGTATATGTACCACGATTTTTTGATCCATTCATTTACTGATGGGCACCTAGGTTGCTTCCAACTCTTGGCTATTGTAAATTGTGCTGCTATGAACATTGTGGTGCATAGGTTCTTTGAAATTGATGTTTTAGGATTCTTGGGATATAATCTTAGCAGCGGAATTGCTGGGTCAAAAGGCAGGTCGATTTTTATTTTTCTGAGAAAATTCTATACTGTTTTCCACAATGGTTGTACCAGTCTGCAATCCCATCTAACATTATTTCTGAGGCTTCCTCCTTTCCTTTTTTTCATTTGAGGATTTTTTTTTGTCTTCCCATTGTTTGTGAGACTCTTCTTGTTAGCCTCAGCTTCTTAAATTGATCTGTTCTCACTCCCTGGGTTTATGGTGTGAACTTCTGTAGTAGAACACCTGTGAAATTCAGTGGTACAGTCTTCTTCAGGTATCCTGGTGTTCTCCGCTTCCACTTAGTCCTTTTTGTGTGTGTCTATTCACTTGGACAGGTAGGCAAAATGGTTTATGACAGAGGGAGAGTATTTTATGATATTTACAGTCACAGCCGGTAAAGAAGAGTTAGGAGAATTTTAGGTTATATATAGTGTTAACTGTAATCTTCCACCCAACTTTCCACTTTTAAGAAAAGATGGGGGCTGCTTCGGAAGTTGGCGATGGAGGAGGACAGAGCTGATTCTTGCTCCCGTACTGGTGGGTGAAAATCCTGGCAGATCTATAGAGAAACAGTGCACTAATCCATCAGTTATCCAGCATTTGTGAAATTAAAAGAACAGAGATTGTGATGGACGCTGAAACACCAGAAAGCAGCAGGTCAGTGGGGTCTTGGGGACCGGAGGGAAGACAAAGCAGTGGCGGGGGCCAGTGCTCCCGGCCAGGTGGCCCAGGTGCCGCCTCTACAACCAGGGACCTGAGCCATCCATCTGAGACCAACATCAGAGGTGTCTGCCACAGGAGCCTGGGCACCCAGCGGCCCCAGTGGCTACCAGCATGGGCCAGCAGCTCCCTCACCCCCCATATAAGCAAAACTGGACAACATTGGGCAGAGACCCGTCTGCTTGCCGGCTTGCATTATCAGGGAGTGTTACAAAGACACAGGGCCCGATTCGACTGCAGACTCTGTGGTCGCAAGCCTGGGAGAACTGAGAGACACATTGGTCTCACTGGTCTCGCTGTGGACTGGGCTGTACTGAGAGGCAGGCTGTGCGGAGAGTTTTGTTTGTTTTTTTTTAGAAAGTGGATGAGGTGTTATCCTGCCAGGACAGCTTGGCTTGCTTCCCACCTGGCCTTGCAGTGAGCCAGGGGGAAAGCAGAGGCATTTGTGGACTCGCCACAGGACTGGGAAGAGCCCTCCCTGTTTCTCGGGTCCCAGACTGCCCAGCAGGTTCAGAGGCCTCTGAGCCACCACAGGATTGGAAGCGCCCTGCAGGTTTCACGGGTCCCGGACTGCCTGGCTGCTGCACGCAGGCGTGGAGACCTCGGGGTCGCTGCCACAGGACCCAGAAGCGCCCTGCTGGTTTCTCCATGCGGACAGCCTGAGGGGGCTCATGCAGGCGCAGAGGCTTCTGGGTCCCCACCACAGGGCTGTGTGGCACCTTGCTGGTTTTTCAGATCCCGGACAGCTTGGCAGGCACACACAGGCGCAGAACACTCTGAGTCCCTGACACAGGACTGGAGAGCGCCTTGCTGATTTCAACTGACTGGTGTGCACAGGTGCAGAAGCAGCTGAGTCCCGCCACAGGACTGGGAAGGACACTAACAGAACCCGTGGGACCCAAGCAGCTTGGCAAGTGTGCGGATGCCCACACCCCAATCTGGTACCCTGGCTGGTGCACACTGTTGCACCAGCATCCCAGCCCACAGAGAGATCCTTCTGCAACCAGAAAAACCAGGCTGGACAGTTTGAAATCAACAAGGGAAGGGTTTCTCTGTTGTTATTGTTGTTGTTGTGTTGTTATTGTTATTGTTGTTATAACTGTTATTCTGTTGTTGGTTTATGTTTTGGGTTTATTTCTTTTTTCTTTTCTCTTTTTTTTAGTAACTTTTTCTGCGTTTGTTTAGTAAACATATATTTTTTAAATTTTATCACTGCTTTATCTTTCTATACTTTGTTCCTTTCCTTTCTTTTTCCCTGTTTTAGTCCGTCTTCCTTTCCTCTTAAACTCATCGCTTTCACCTCCCTTCTCCTGCCTTTTTGTTTGATTGTTTGTTTGTTGCTTCATTTCCTTTTACCCACAAGAGACATAATCAACTAGGAACTGTGAAATGACCAGAATGGGACCCAAAGAGGGGGCATCTCAACAGTAGAGATAGAGAGATAAATTTTACCTTCCTATAGCAGAGAAGCCATGATGTGTTGCATTTTTTTCATTATTTTCACTTCTTTTATATTTTAATAATATCTCTGCATTCCTCCTCTTTCTCTATAGGCTTCTCAGTCTTGAGTAGTTATATTGTATTATTAGAGAGGCTCCCCCTGTTCTTTCCTCCACAATGCTTTGCTAATCCTCTATACCCCACGCCACTTGTTTTCCTTTAGCACACTACCTAAAGCTCTATACCCCTACTCAGACAGATAATATAAAGTTTGTTATATGAGTGCTATTCTAATATTACTGTAAATAATAGCTGATCTATACAACAGTAAATACTTCACAACACATCTCCCAGACCTTAGCCCATTGTACTGGTCCCTGAATTCTATCACTGTAGTGATTAACTCTATTTGCTCACACACTACACCTATTTACTGTTCCTTACACTCACTTTACCTCAAAATCTGACAGTCTGAAACCTCACTGCTTTCTAGTTCCAACTAACAAGACTTCCCTCCCCAACAAGATGCTTATCTTTTGTTCATCCTCTCATAAAAGTGGCAAGTTAGGCTAAAGAATATGGTTAACACTATATATAGCCTAAAGATCACCTATCTCCTCTCTACCGGCTGTGACTGTAAAAATCATATGAAAACTCTTCTACTGTCATAAACCATTTTGCCTTCTCCTACAACTGATTACACATAAACGATAAAAGGAGTAGGTGACAACAGAGAACATCAAGATAACTGAAGGAGTCTACAACACTGAAATTCACAGGTATTATACCACAGAGGTTCACAACATAAACACAGGGAGTCAGAAGAGATCAATTTTACAAGCTCAGACTAACAAGAAGAGTCTCACAAACAATGGGAAGACAAAGAAACAATCCCCAAATGAATGAAAAAGCAGAAACTTCAGAAAGAATGTTAGGTGAAATACAGGCTAATCAACTATCAGATATTGAATTCAAAGCACTGTTTATCACAAAGTTCAAAGAGCTTACAATGAGCTACCAGAAACTACATGAGAGCTACAATGATCTCACAGCTAACTATATCAACATGAAAAAGAAAATAGAAACTATCAGGAAGGGATAAGAGTAAATGGAGAATACAATTTCTGAATTGAAGAACACAGTAGAAAGTTTCAAAAGTACAATAGATAAGGCAGAGGATCAGATTAGCAAGCTGGACTACAAAGTAGAAAGTATCTCACAGAAAGAATAGGAAAATGAAAAGAAACTCAGAAAGAATGAAGAGGGATAAAGAGAAATACAAGACAATATGAAACATAATAATATCCAAATAATAGGAATACCAGAAGGAGAAGAAGAAGAAGGGATAGAAAACCTATTTGAAAGAGTAATGATGGAAAATTTCCCTAATTTGATGAGAGAAAAAGTCACACATATCCAGGAATCACAGAGAGTACCACTCAAGAGGAACCCAAGGAGGCCCACTTCAAGACACATCATCATCAAAATTCCAAGACAAAGAGAGAATCTTAAAGGCAGCAAGCGAGAAAAAAAGAAGAAACATACAACGTAGCCCCATTAAGGTTAGCTACTGACTTCTCAATGGAAACACTCCAAGCAAGAAGAGAATGGCAAGAAATATTCCAAGTAATGACGAAGGCTACTTTACCCAGAAAGGCCCTCAATCAAGATAGAAGGCCAAATAAAGAGCTTCCAAGACAAAAGAAGTCTAAAAGGATACACCTCCACCAAACCAGTCCTACAAGAAATACTAAAAGGACTGCTTTAAGGAAAGGAAAGAAAAGTGAGAGAGAGGAACACAGGTACAAAAATGGCAATGAATGAGTACCTATTAATAATAACCTTAAACGTAAATGGTTTAAGTGCTCCAATCAAAAGATAGAGAATAGCTGAATGGATAAGAAAGCATGACCCACACATATGCTGCCTACAAGAGACCCACCACAGGACAAAAGACCATCACAGACTAAAAGTGAAAGGCTGGAAACAAGTTTTCCAAGCAAACAGACAAGAAAAAAAAGCTGGGGTAACAATTCTCATATTAGACAAAATAGACTTCAAAAAAAGGGCCATAAAGAGAGACCCAGAAGGTCACTTCATTATACTCAAGGGAAGAATCCACCAAGAAGACATTAACATCATAAATATATATGCACCCAACATGGGAGCACCCAAATATATAAAGAATATCTTAGAGGACTTCAAGAAAGATATTGACAGCAACACAATTATAGTAGGGAATTTTAACACCCCACTATCAAAAAAGGATAGATCTTCCAAACAAAATACCAACAAAGATATTGCGGCATTAAACAAAACCCTAGAGGAAATGGACTTAACTAAAAGCCCTTCATCCCAAAGAAGCTAAATACACATTCATTTCAAATGCACATGGAATATTCTCAATGATAGACCACATGATAGGACACGAAATGAGCCTCTAAAAATTCAAGAAAATTGAAATCATACCAAGCATCTTCTCTGACCACAAGGGACTGAAACTGGAAACCAACACAAAAGGGAAAATCCCAAACCATTTAAAATCATGGAGACTGAATAGTATGTTATTAAACAACTAATGAGTCAAGAACAAAATTAGGGAAGAAATCAAAAAGTTTCTAGAAACAAATGAAAACGAACTCACAAAAACCCAAAACTTATGGGACACAGCGAAGGCAGTCCTGAGAGGGAAGTTTATAGCAATACAGGCCTACCTAAAGAACATAGAAACATTTCAAACAAACAACCTAACCCTACGCCTGCAAGAACTCGAGGAACAACAATAAACACAGCCCAGAGCAAGCATAAGGAAAGAAATAACCAAGATCACAGCAGAACTACATGACATTGAGACTAAAAGCACAACCCTAAGGATCAATGAATCGAGGAGTTGGTTCTTGTAAACAAAATAGACAAGCCTTTATGTAGGCTCATCAAGAAAAGAAGAGAGAGGACACAAATAAACACAATCAGAAATGAAAGAGGAGAGATTACAACTGATACCACAGAAATAGAAGGGATTGTAAAAAATTACTATGAAGAACTGATTGCCAAGAAATTTGAAAACCTAGGGGAAATGGACACATTTCTAGAAAAATACAATCTTCCAAAACTTAATGAAAAAGAAACAGAAAATCAGAACACACCAATAATAGCAAAACAAATTGAAGCAGCAATCAAAAAACTCCCATCACACAAAAGCCCTGGACCAGATGGTTTCACAGGACAATTATACAAAGCATTTCAGGAACGGCTAACCCCTGTTCTCCACAGACTATTCCAAAAAATCTAGAAGGATGGAATACTCCCAAATTTCGTTATGAAGCCAGCATCATCCTAATTCCAAAACCACATAGAGACACAACAAAGAAAGAGAACTTAAGGCCAATATTGCTGATGAACATAGACGCTAAAATCCTCAACAAAATATTGGCATATCACATCCAACAATATATCAAAAAGATCATACACTATGACCAAGTGGGATTCATCCCAGGGATGCAAGGATGTTTCAAAATTCACAAATCAGTAAATGTAATACATCACATAAACAAAAGCAAAAACTAATCCACATGATCATATCAATAGACACGGAAAAACCTTTTGATAAGGTACAACACCCATTTATGATAAAAAACACTCAGGAAACTGGGAATAGAGGGAGCATTCCTCAATATAACAAAGGCCATATATGAGAGACCTACAGCCAATATCATACTCAATGGGCAAAAATTAAAAGCTTTTCCAGTAAGATCAGTAACAAGACAAGGATGTCCACTTTCACCACTTCTATTCAATATAATTTTGGAAGTTTTGGCCACAGCAATTAGGCAAGAAAGGGAAATAAAAGGCACCCAAATAGGAAAAAAGGAAACAAAACTGTCACTCTTTGCAGATGACATGATTGTGTCCATGGAAAATCCTATAGACTCTACAAAAAAACTGCTGGAATTAATTAATGAATTTGGCAAAACAGCTGGTTACAAAGTCAATATCCAGAAATCAAAGGCATTTTTGTATACTAACAATGAACAGCAGAAGCAGAAATCAAGAAAAATATCCCATTTGATATAGCAAAAAGAAAAATAAAATATCTGGAAATAAACCTAACCATGGAGGTAAAAGACCTGTATATAGAAAACTACACAGCACTGAAGAAAGAAAGAAGGGAAGACACAAACCAATGGAAACACATAGCTTGTTCATGGATTGGAAGAATTAACATCATCAAAATGTCCATACTACCCAAAGCAATTTACAGATTGAATTCAATACCTATTAAAGTACCAATGGCATATTTCACAGACATAGAACAAACACTTCAAAAATTTATATGGAACCATAAACGAGCCCGAATAGCAGCTGCTCTTTTGAGAAAGAAGAACAAAGTAGGGGGGATCACAATACCTGATATCAAACTGTATTACAAGGCCACTGTAATCAAAACAGCCTGGTACTGGCATAAAACAGGCACATAGACCAATGGAACAGAACAGAGAGCCCAGAAATAAACCCAACTCTCTACAGTCAATTAATATTCGACAAAGGGGGCAGTAACATAAAATGGAGTAAAGATAGCCTCTTCAACAAATGGTGTTGGGAGAACTGGACAGCTACGTGCAAAAAAATGAAACTTGAGCACAGACTTACACCATACACCAAAATAAATTCAAGGTGAATAAAAGACTTAAATGTAAGTCGTGACACCATTAAAGTCCTAGAGGAGAACATTGGCAAGAAAATCTCAGATATTTCACGCAGCAACATTTTTGCCAATATGTCCCCTAGAGCAAGGAATGTAAAGGAAAGAATAAACAAATGGGATCTCATCAAAACAAAAAGCTTCTGCACAGCTAAAGAAAACAGTATTAAATTAGCAAGACAACCAACTGTATGGGAAAACATATTTCCCAATGATACCTCAGACAAAGGTTTAATCTCCAAAATATGCAGAGAACTTACACGACTCGACTCTAAGACACCCAACCCAATTAAAAAGTGGGAAACGGACTTAAACAAACACTTCTCCAAGAAAACATACAGAACATTCAGAGATAAATGAAGAGATGTTCAATATCATTAGCTATCAGAGAGATGCAAATTAAAACCACAATGAGATACCACTTTACACCAGTCAGGATGGCTATCATAAACAAAGCAACAAACAAATGTTGGAGAGGTTGTGGGGAAAAGGGGTTCTTAGTTCAGTGTTGGTGGGATTGCAGACTGGTACAACCATTATGGAAAACAGTATGGAATTTTCTCAGAAAAAACAAAAATCGACCTGCCTTTTGACCCAGCAATTCCACTGCTAGGATTATATCCTAAGAATCCTAAAACATCAATATCAAAGAACCTATGCACCACAATGTTCATAGCAGCACAATTTACAATAGCCAAGAGTTGGAATCAACCTAGGTGTCCATCAGTAAGTGAATGGATCAAAAAATCGTGGTACATATACACAATGGAATTCTATGCAGCAGAGAGAAAGAAGGAGCTACTACCTTTTGCAACAACATGGATGGATCTGGAAAGCATTATGCTGAGTGAAATAGGCCAGGCATTGAAGGACAAATACCATATGATCTCACCTTTAACAGGAAGCTAAACAACAAAACAAACAAGCAAGCAGAATAAAAACAAAGACACTGAAATAGAGCACAAGGGGACAGTGACCAGAGGGGAGAGGGAAAGGAACTTAAGGGGGAAAAAGGGGAGGGATTTGGAGGAACAAATAAGAACGACACAGGGATGAGAACTAAGGGGGGTGGAAATGGGAGGGAGGTTGGGAGCACAGGGTGGGGGAGGCTGGGATGGGAGAAATAGACAAAAAACTGTACTTGAAAAATAACTAAAATTATTTTAAAAAAAAGAAAAGATTTACAAAAGATGTCTCTTGTTGGAGAGGAAAGGCTTGTGAGTTGGATCTAGAAAGCAGTGAGGTTGTGGGAGGTCAGATTCTGAGGTAAAGAGAGAGTAAGGAGTAGTAAATAGGTGTAGTGTGTGAGGAAATAGAGTTAATCACTACAGTAATAGGATTCAGGGAACTGTGAAGTGGGCTAAGATTCAGGAGATGTGTTCTGAAGTATTTACAGTTGTATAGAACAGCTATTATTTACAATAATATTATAGCAGCAATAATATGCAGACTATGTGATCTGGATAACATAAATAGGAGTTATAGAACTTTGGGTAGGGTGCTAAATGAAAACAAGTGGCATGAAATATAGAAAATTAGGAATCTACTGTGTAGGAGAGAATAGGGGTAACCTGTCAAATGATACAATATAACCAGCCAAGGAAAAGGAGCCTATACAGAAAGAAGAGGAATACAAAGATACTATCAAAATATAAAACAAGTGAGAATAATGAAAAATAATAAAAATACAAATATGCAGCACCTTGTGGCTTCTCTGCTACAGCAAAGTGAAATTTGTTTCTCTGTCTCTACTGTTGGGCTACCCCCCTCTTTGGGCCCAACTCTGGTCTTTTCACAGTTCCAAGTTGTTTGTGTCACTTGTGGGTAAAAGAGAAAAAGAAGGCAGGAGAAGGGAGAAAAAAGCAGTAAGTTTGGAAAGAAAGCAAGAAGGAATAAAACAAGAAAGAACAAAAGAGATGAAAAAATATTGAAAGATAAACAATAATAAAATTTAAAAGATACAAGATTACTGAAAAAAACAAAACATTTCTTGTTGGCTTCACACTGGCCAAACAAGTTTTTCTCGTTGCAGCAGGCCGAGGGTGGATTTTGTGGTCTTTCTAAGAGCACTCTCTAAAGAGCTCACCTGGCACCTCTCCCCAGCACCCCATGAAGAAGATATTTGTTCTTTTTTTTAAATAAAATTTATTGATCATGCCACTGCAGTTGTCCCATTTCCACCCTGCATTCCCCTCCACCCTGCACACCCCCTCCCCCAGGACTCCCCCCCTTTAGTTTTTGTCCATGTGTCTTAAGTTCTTTAGATTCTATATTTCCCATACTATTCTTGCACTTCCCCTTGTCTATATTCTACCTACCATCTATGCTACTTATTCTCTGTACCTTCCCCCCTTTCTCTTCCTCCCACTCCCCTGTTGCTAACCCTCCATGTGATCTCCATTTCTGTGTTTCTGCTCCTGATCTACCTGTCCTCTTATTTTGCTTTTGTTTTAGGTGTGGTTCTTAATAACTGAGTTTGCTGTCCTTTCACTATTCATCTTTTTTATCTTCTTTTTCTTAGATAAGTCCCTTTAACATTTCATATAATCAGGGCTTGGTGATGTTGAACTCCTTGAATTTGACCTTATCTGAGAAGCACTTTATCTGTCCTTCCATTCTAAATTAAAGCTTTGGGGGATAGATCAATCTTGGATGTAGGTCTTTGGATTTCATGACTTGAAATACTTCTTTCCAGATCTTTCTTGCCTATAAGGCCTCTTTTGAGAAATCAGCTGACAGTCTGATGGGAACTCCTTTGTAGGTGACTGTCCCCTTATCTCTTGCTGCTTCTAGGATTCTCTCCTTCATTTTAATCTTAGCTAATGTAGTGATGATGTGCCTTGGTGTGTTCCTCCTTGGGCCCAACTTCCTTGGGACTCTCTGTACTTCCTGGACTTCCTGGAAGTCTATTTCCTTTGCCAGATTGGGGAAGTTCTCCTTTATTATTTGTTCAAATAAGTTTTCCACTTGTTGCTCTTCTTCTTCCCCTTCTGGTCCCCCTATTATTCGGATGTTGGAACGTTTAAAGATGTCCTGGAGGTTCCTAAGTCTGTCCTCATTTTTTTGAATTCTTGTGTCTTCATTCTTTTCTGTTTGATTGTTTCTTTCTTCCTTCTGGTCCACCTCATTGATTTGAGTTCGTTTCCCTCCCATCACTACTGGTTCCCCATGTATTCTCCTTCATTTCACTTAGTATAGCCTTCATTTTTTAATCTAATTTGTGACTAAATTCAACCAATTCTGTGAGCATCCTGATCATCAGTGCTTTTAAATGTGCATCTGATAGGTTGGCTATCTGTTCATTGCTTAGTTGTATTTGCTCTGGAGGTTTGATCTGTTCTTCCCTTTGGGACATTTTTGTCTTGTGGCACCTGTTATTTATGAGGGGCAGAGCCATAGTTGTTCACCAGGACATGGCAACCCAGTGCCTGGGTTATTACTCTGTATGTGTGGGCGGGGTCTGAGAGGGAGCAATGGAGCTTGCTCTGCTCTCTGTTGGATTTCAGCGCCTTGCGCCACTTACCCCAAGCAAACTGGGCCTTTCTGTTGCTGATTCCCATGTGGGTGGACTTGTATATATTCTAGGACCCTGTGGGTCTCTCCAACAAACTCTCCTGTGAGGTTGGGAGTCTCTCCCAGCACCTCAACCCCCACAGGTTTTATCAATCGGTGTTTTGGGGCTTTTTTTCCCATGCTGGGACCTTGGGTTGCTTGTTCTTTCTTGCTCCCCAGTTTCAACTGGTTTATCTGCGTGCATGAATGTGTGACAGCCTGGTCAGCCAGCCACCTTGAGCACCATGCCATGCTTCACAATGGCTGCTTGCTAGGTATGCTTGTTGCCACCCTGAGTCAGGGATCTATCTGCCAGCCACTGCCTGCATGCCCAGGGTCTGCCCGTTGCTGTCTTGCTTTCCTGGGGTTTGTCAGCTGCTTTTTTGCCATGACCCCTCTCTGCCTGGTCGCCTGACTCCACCTTTCTTGCTGGTCTAGATGAATGTATCTATTTTAACTCCTTGGTTTTCTGACTTTCATACAGTTCAATTTTCTGTCAGTTCTGGTTGTTATTTTGTTTCTAAGTTGTTGTCCCTATTTTGGTTGTGCAAGGAGGCACAGTGTGTCTACCTATGCCTCCATCTTGGCCAGAAGTCTGTATTACACTTATTGATTTGTGAATATTGTACCATTTTTACATCCCTGGGATGAATCCCAGTTGACTGTGGTGTATGATCTTTTTAATGTATTTCTGAATGCAGTTTGCCAATATTTTGTTGAGGATTTTAGCATCTATGTTCATCAGTAATATTGGCCTGTAGTTTTCTTTGTTGTGTCTTTTCTGGTTTTGAAATTAGGATGATGCTGTCTTCATAAAAATGTTTATGAGACTTCCGTCTTGTCTTCTTGGATTTCTTGGAATAGCCTAGGAATGATAGAGGTTAGCAATTGTTTAACAGTTTTGTAAAATTCTCCTGTGAAACCATCCAGTACAGGGCTTTTGTGTACTGGCAGGTTTTGGATTACTGCTTTGATTTCACCAGCTGTGATTGGTCTGTTCAGGCTTCTGCTCCTTCTTCGTTCAGCTTTGGAGGGTTATTTTTTTCTAGAAATTGGTCTATTTCACCCAAGTTTTCTAATTTCTTGGCATTTACTTGTTCATAATAATTTCTTACAATCCTTTGTATTTCTATGATATCAGTTTTAGCCTCTCCTCTTTCATTTCTGATTTTATTTATTTGAGTCTTCTGTCTTTTTTTCTTGATGCTTGCTTAACAACTTGTTGACTTTGTTTATCTTTTTAAAGAAGCAACTCCTGGATTTATTGATCCTTTGAATTCTCTTAGTCTCTGTACCATTTAATTCTGCTCCAATCTTGAAAATTTCCATTCTTGTACCCACTCTAGGCTTTTTGTTTTTGTTCTTACAGCTTTTATAGATTTAGGGCTAGGTTATTTAGTTGAAATGTTTGTATCTTTTTTAGGTAAGCCTGTATTGATATGAACTTTCTTCTCAAGAATGTATTAACTGTGTCCCATAAGTATTGGACTGTTGTGTGTTCATTTTCATTTGTTTCCTGAATATTTTTAATTTCTTCCTTGAACTCATTCTTGACCCATTCATTATTTAATAGCATGCTATTCAATCTCCAAGAACTTGAGTGGGTTTTTGTTGTTGTTGTTGTTGTATTGTTTTCCTTGAAGAAGGTTTCTAGTTTCAGGCCTTTTTGGTCCTAGAAAATGCTTGATATGATTTCAATTGTCTTGAATTTTGTGAGGTTTAATTTGTGTTCTATCATGTGGTCTGTCTTGGAAAATATTCCATGTGTGCTTGTAAAGAATGTGTATTTTCTTTGGGATGAATGGTTCCCTATATATGAGTTAACTCCATTTGATCTAGGACATTTTTCAATGCCGCAATATTTTTTTGCCATTTTGTTTGGGAGTCTAAGCATTTTTGACAGTGGAATGTTAAACTCCCTTAGTATAAGTGTGTTGCTATCTATATCTTTCTTTTATTCCTCCAAGACTTTCCTTATATATTTGGATGCCACAGCCCGCAGCCAGCTGCAGCAAGGGTGGTCATGAGGCTGAGCGAGGGACTGAATAAAGGAGAGGACCAAATGCTCTGCTGGCATAAGGCAAGTTTATTGCACAGTCTTCTGGCTTATATACAATCTTGAGTACAAAGGAGAACAAAGGAGAAGCCTTCTGGCACGTAGCTCACTTCCTTGACCTACAAAGTTTATCTCTTCCCTTAGAGTCCGGACGTTCCCAAGCTAACATACTTTCTGGGTACATGATGCACAGGCCAAAGATACGAGTTGATGGGTAAGGAGAGGCGGCTAGTTTCTCAAGGGGTCAGAAAGCAGTCACAACCCAGGACAGCCCCGAGGCCGGAAACCAGGCCCAGACACCACGCCTGCGGTGCAGGACCCTATCCTCGACCCCTTACAGGCCTCCTGGGCTCCCACATTTGGATGCTCCTATTTGGGTGTGTATATGTTTATAATGTTTATGTCTTCTTGAGGGATCCTTCCCTTGAGTATTAAGAAGTATCCTTCTGTCTCTCTCTCTATTTTTTAAATATTTTATTTATTTATTTATTTATTTATTTATTTATTTATTTATTTTCAGAGAAAGGGAAATGGAGGGAGAAAGAGAGGGAGAGAAACATTGGTGTTTTGTTGCTTCACCTGCCTCCCACTGGACATCTTGCCAGCAACCCAAGCATGTGTCCTGACTGAGAATCAAAGCAGTGACTGTTTGGTTCACAGGATGACTTTCAATTCCCTGAGCCACAATAGCCATGGCTTCTGTGTCTCCTTTTATGACCTTTGTTTAGAAGGGTATTTTCGGCGGTGTAAGTATTGCTGCCCTGGCTTTTTTCCCAGTCCATTTGCTTGGAATATATTTTCCACTTTATCACTTTCATCTGTGTAGATCTTTTGTTCTGAGTTTAGTCTCTTATAGGCAGTATATGTGCAGCTCATGTTTCCTTATCCATTCAGCCAACCTATATCTTTTGATTGAAGCATTTTATCCATGTACATTTAATGCTATTATTGATAGGTACTTATTCATTGCCATTTTACACCCTTCGTACCCATGGTCCTCAATCTCTCACTCTTTTTGTTCCTTCTCATACAGCATTCCCTTCAACATGTCTTGCAGTGCTGGTTTGGTAGGGGTGTATTCTTTCAGCCTTCTTTTCTGGGAAATTCCTTATTTTATCTTTCATTTTAATTTAGATCCTTACTGGGTAGAGTAGTCTTGTTTGCAGGCCTTTGCTTTTCATTACTTGAAACATTGCTCACCATGCCCTTCTGGCTTGGAGCATTTTCATTGAGAAGTCAGCTGCTAATCTTATTGGGGCTCCCTTTTATGTTACTTCCTGTTTCTCCCTTGATGCCTTTAAGATTCTCTCTTTATCTTGGAATTTTGCCATTTTAATTATAATATGTCTTAGAGTGGACTTATTTGGGTTCCTCTTGATTGAGACCCTCTCTCCTTCCTGGATTTGTATGACTTTTTCTCTCATCAAATTAAGGAAGATTACTATCATTACTTTTTCAAAGAAGTTTTCTATCCTTTGCTTCTCTTCTTCTCTTTCTGATATCCCTATTATATAGATATTATTATGTTTCGTGCTGTCTTTCCTTAACCCCTCTTCATTCTTTTTTTAAAAGATTTTATTTATTTATCTTTAGAGGGGAAGGGAAGGAAAGAGGGAGAGAAATATCAATGTATGGTTGCCTCTTGTGCACCCCCTGCTGGAAACTGGCCTGTAACCCAGGCATGTGTCCTGCATGGGAATCAAGCCCCGATCCTTTGGTTCACAGGCCCGCACTCAATCCACTGAGCTACACCAACCAGGACCCCTCTTCATTCTTTTTTAGTCGTTTTTCCTTCTCTTGCTTTCTGACAGTTTTTTTTCTACCTTGCCCTCCAGCTTTATGATTTGATCCTCTGTTTCATCTAGCCTACTTTTGATTCTTTCTACTGTGTCCTTCAACTCAGAACTTATATTCTTCATTTCCTCTTGGCTCTTGGTAGTTTCTATGTCCTTTTTCATGCTTTTGTAATTTGCAATAAGTTCCTTGTGGCTTCCCTGAAGTTTTAGCTAGTTCTCTGTGAGCTCTCTTAGCTTCCTTATAACTACTGCTGTGAACTGAATATCTGATAGTTGACACACCTCTATTTCATTTAGCATCCTTTCTGAGGATTCCTCCTTTGTTTCCATTTGAGGGTTGCTTCTTTGTCTTCCCATTATTTGAAAGACTCTTCTTGTTTGCTTCTGCTTCTTAAGTTGATCTGTTTTGACTACTTGAGTTTGTGGTGTGAACTTCTATGGTAGGAGACCTGTGAGATTCAGTGGTGCAGTCTCCTTGATCTCCTGAACTTGATGATCTTGGGATGACCTTTATGCCATTTATATTATCTCCCTCGGTGTAATTAGGCTTCGATTGTTGTTGGGTCATTACTTGGTGGGTCCTTCCCTCCAACTGGTAGACTGAGGGTCACTCCATTCAGTATGTCTTCTGTGCTGTTGTGCAGGTACTGTCAGTGTCCTGAAGCTGATTCTTCTGTCTGTCGAAGGTTATAAGAGTTCTTTCTTGCTATTGTTCAATTGTTTGTCCCAGGTGATTTCTCCACAATTTAGTTTTAATTCCAGACTGGTCCTGGGAGGATGTTATTGTGGCTTCCTTTCATTCCTCCATTATCTTCCCTCTTTCCTTTTTTTCTCCCTTTCATAATGTACTTTAATTTTTCTTCTTTCACTTCACTCATATTCCAAATAACTCACTACTCTTGGTCTTTTACCTTTTACTGTTTTTATTATCATGTTATTGTTATTCCAAATCTCACACAGTGTCCTTCCCTGTTCTTAACCCATTGTGCCAACATCCTGAGCTCTATTACTATTGTTGTAAACTTTATTTTCTCTCACACTGTGCTATGTTCCTATTTCCTACTTTCACTGTTTGTCCTCCATCTAACCTCACATAAGCATTCTTCTTTCTTAAGTCAGCTCACAGTCATTTCTCCCCTCTTTTAAGGGTCTTGTTTCTGTTCCATCTTTTATAAACAATGGCTACTTGGGTGAAATATCACAGTTATTGCTGTATTTCTCCAATTGAATTTCTATTTGTTCACTATTTGTTTGTACCTTAAATCTCATAGAATACCATTCCCCTGCCTTAGTCCATATTGCTTTCCCTCTACTCCTGATCAGTTGAATGAGGAATTTTAATTAATTTTTTTAAATTTCCCCCTATGTCAACCTGGGCTTTACTTCTTATACTTATTTGTTTACTCCACCCATCCTCTCAAAATCATTTTTCTTTATTGTAGACACTTCATATTCACTTTTGGCTTTTGTACAATATTCTTATTCCAATTCCATTTTTATTAAATTTCTATCAGCTGTCATTGCTAAAACTGTGCTATAGTATTTCTGCAGTTTTGCTCCCATTGGTCCAATACCTTTTCAATTTACCTCAAACCTCTTATTATACTCTTTCTTTTTCTTACCCTATTGTTCCAATTGTCCTTTCATGATTTACTTACATTTTAAATTTTGTTCTCTCCCCCTCTTTGCCAGGACAAATCTTTACTCTTATCAATTCTCCTTCATCTTCCACTTGATAATATTTCCCCTCTTTTAGTCTTCACATATTCCATTTGTCATATCTCAAAATATCCATAGTCTTTCTTCACCTTCAGAATCTTAGCTCAATTGTGGTTGAGATTGCTGATCTGGTGGGAGGTTCTTTTTTCTGGCATAGATTTGGTTGTCTGGTAATATTGCTCTGTTAACCAACACTTGTACAACAGCATACAAGACAAGGTAGGAGCTGTGACTACTAGGAAGTTCATTGTAGGAGAGAAATCACCAACAAAAAACCACCAACAAGTAAAGTCCAAGTACAACAAAACAGCACACACAAATGAAAGAAAGAGCAACCCTAGAGCACCCAGACAAAGCCATCAAGGAGACCGCATCATTGAGTCTCACCGACTCCTAACACAGAAGTTCACCTCATGAAGAGAGCTGGCAAAGAAAAGCATCCTGAGATAAAAAAAAAAAAACAAAGTCACCTAAAATGCGGATATTTAGAAAGAAATTTCCATCAAAATGAATGGAAGAATTCCCAGTAAAAGAACTAAACTAAATTGAAAAAAAGCAAACTATCCGACATAGAATTCAAAGAATGGTTATAAGGATGCTCAAGGAACTCAGTGACAACTATAATAAACTGAGTGGAAACTAAAACAGAATGAAAAAAGAAATAGAAACTATATACAAGAACCAGGAAGAAATGAAGAATACAATACCTGAAATAAAAAAAAAATACACTAGAAGGAATCACAAGCAGGCTGGATGAAACAGAGGACCAAATTGGTGGACTGGGAGACAAGGTAGAAAGAAATAATCAGATAGAGCAGCAGCATGAAAAAAGACTCAAAAAAGTATACTTTAAGGGAACTTCAGGATAACATGAAATGCAACAACCTTTGAAACATAGGACTACCAGAAGGAGAAGAGAAGAGGAAAAGATAGAAAATTTGTTTAAAAAAATGACAGAAAACTTCCCTAACCTGGAGAGAAGAAAAGCCATGGCAGTTCATGAAGTACAGACAGTTCCAATCAAAATGAACCCAAAGAGGCTTACTTGAAGACAAATCATAATTAAAATGCCAAATTTTAAAGACAAAGAGAGAATCTTAAAGACAGTGCGGGAGTAACAGAAAGTAACATGAAAGGAAGCTCCAAAAAGGCTAGCAGCTGACTTATCAACAGAAACATTGCAAGCCAGATGTGAATGGTAAGAAATATTCCAATTAATGAAAAACAAGGCCTACAACCAAGACTATTCTCCCCAGTAAGGCTCTCAATTAAAATGGAAAGCAAAATAAGGAGTTTCCCAGACAAAAGAAGGCTGAAAGCATACACCTCCACCATACCAGCACTGCAAGATATGCTAAAGGGATTGCTTTAAAAATATTAAGGTACAGAGTGAGAATGAGAGGAACACAGGTACAAAAGGAAAAAATTGCAATGAATAAATACTTTCAGTAGTAACCTTAAATTTAAATGGGTTAAATTCTCCAATCAAAAGACATGATACCTTAATGGACAAGAAAACATGACCCACATATATGCTGCCAACAAGAGAACCTCCTCAGAACAAAAATGTACACAGACTGAAAATGAAAGGTTGGAATAAAATACTCCAAACAAATGGACAGAATAAAAAACTCAGTGTAGCAATACTTAACTCAGATTAACAAAACAGATTTCAAAACAAAGGCCATAAGAAGAGACACAGAAAGACATTTCATAAGTTTAAAGGGAGAAATTCATCAGAAAGCTATAAACATATATGCATCCAACATAGGAGCACTCAAATACATAAAGAAAATTTTGGAGGACTTAAAGAAACTCATAGACAGCAACATACTTATTATACTAGGGAACTTTAATGCCCCACTGTCAAAATGGACATATCTTCCAAGCAAAGGACCAAGAAGATCTTTGTGGCACTGAACAACACAGCAGATCAAAAGGCTTAATTGATGTATACAGAAACTTTAACCCCAAAAAAGCAAAATATGCATTTTTCAAAAGTACATGGAACATTTTCAAAGATAGACTACATGACAGGACAAACAAACCTCAAAAAATTCAAAAAATTGAAATCATATAAAGCATCTTCTTTGATCACAATGGCTTGAAACTAGAAACCAACCTCAAGAAAAAAACTCAAAAACAACCAAGTAAGTGGGGTCAGAAAACAGGTTATTAAACAATGAATGAGTAAATAATGAGATCAAAGAAGAAGTAAAAAAAGTTTCTGGAAACAAATGAAAATGAATGCACAACCAAAAACCTATGGCACAGAGTAAGGCAGTTATGAGAGGGAAGTTCACAGCAATATAGGACTACCTAAAAAAGGTAGATATATTTAAAATTAACAACCTAATCTTACAAGTACAAGAATGAAAGGAAAAACAACAAAGAAGCCCAGAGTGAGTAGAAAGAAGGAAATAATGAAGATCAGAGCAGAATTAAATGGCATAGAGAATAAAAGAACAATCCAAAGTAAGAATAAATCCAGGAGGTGGTTCTTTGAAAAGATTTTTTAAAAATCAACAAGCCTTTAAGCAGTCTCATTAAGAAAATAAGAGAGGGCCCAAATAAATAAGATCAGAAATAAAAGAGGAGAAATTACAACAGATACCACAGAAATACAAAGGATTGTAAGAAATTACTATGAACAAGTACATGCCAAATAATTTGAAAACCTGGGGTAAATGGAGAAATTTCTAGAAAGATAATCCTTCACATCTGAATCAAGAAGACTCAGATACCCTGAACAGACCAATAGCCACTGGTGAAATAGGAAGCAGTAATAGGTACACAAAATACCTGAGCTAGACAATTTGCAGAATTTTGCAAAGTATTTAGTGAAGAGCTAACCCTGATTCTTTTCATATTATTCCAAAAATCAAAGAAAAGACTCCTAAACTCTTTTTTTATGAGTCGAGTATCGTCCTAATTCCAAAACCAGATAAAGACACAACAGAGAAAGAAAACTTCAGACCAATATTGCTGATGAACATAGATGCTAAAATCCTCAACAAAATATGAGCAAACAAGATCCAGCAATACATTAAAAAGATCATACACAATGATCAAGTGGGGTTCATCTCAAGAATGCACTGATGGTACACTATATGCAAATTAATAAATGTAATATAGAACACAAAAGTCAAAAATCACATGATCATATCAATAGATGCTGAAAAAGCATTTGATAAAGTACAGCATTCAATTATGATAAAAAACACTCAACAAAGTAGGAGTAGAGGGTGCATATCTCAACATAATAATGGCCATATATGAGAAATCTACAACCAACATCATAGTCAATGGGCAACAACTAAAGGCCTTCCTATTAGAATCAGGAACAAGATAAAGGTGTCTGATTTCACCACTTCTATTCAACATAGTATTGAAAGTTCTAACCACAATGTTTGGAGAAAAAAATAGAAAAAAATAAATACAAGGAATTCAAATTGGAAAAGAGGCAGTAAAGCAGTCACTGTTTGCAGATGACATGATGTATACATAGAAAACCCTATAGACTCCACAAAAAAATATTTGACCTAATAAATAAATTTAGAAAACAGCATGATACAAAGTCAATATTCAGAAATTGAAGGCATTTTTATATACCAACAATGCATATCAGAAACTAGTGGGGGGAATCCGATTTAATATACCAACAAGAAAAATAAAATACTTAGGGATAAACAACCAAGGAGGTAAATGACCTGTACTCAGGAAACTACAGAACACTTAAGAAAGAAATTAAGAAAGATACAATTAAATGGAAGCAAATACCATGTTCATGCACTGGAACAATTATCATTGTTAAAATGTCCATTCCCTGGCGGTGTGGCTCAGTGGATTGAGTGCTGGTCTATGAACTGAGAGGTCGCTGGTTAAATTCCTAGTCAGAGCAAATACCTGGGCTCTGAGCCAGGTCCCTGGTTGGGGACATGCAAGAGGTAACTGATAGATTATCTCCCACACGTCAATGTTTCTCTCCCTCCCTTTCTCCTCCACCCTCTAAAAATAACTAAAATCTTTAAACTAAATGTCCATAATACCCAAATCAATCTGTATATTCAATGCTATCCCTATCAAAATACCAATGACATATTTCGCAGATATAGAAGAAATGTTTCAAAAATTTATATAGAATCATAAATGACCCCACATAGCCTCAGCAATTTTGAGAAAGGAGACCAAAGTAGGAGGGATCACAATACCTGATATTAAACTATATTGCAAGGTCATTGTAATGAAAACAGTCTAGTACTGGCATAAGAACAGACACATAGACCAATAGAACAGAATAGAGAGCCCAGAAACAAGCCCATGTCAATACAGTCAGTTAACATTTGTTCAAGGGGGCAGGAACATAAAATGAAGTAAAAATAGCCTCTTCAATAAATGGTGTTAGGAGATCTAGACAGCTACATATGGGAAAAAATTAAATTGGACCACAAAATTATACCATACACTGGGGGGTGTCAAACTCATTTTCACCAGGGGCCACTTCAAAGGACTGAAATAATTTTAGGACTGTAAATGTAACTACTCCTTAACTGTTAAGGAGTTGAAATTACATTCAGCCCTTTGAAGGCAAGCATGTGGCTGATGTGGCTCCCTAGTAAAAATGTGTTTGACACCCCTGCCATACACCAAAATAAATTCAAGATGGATAAAGGACTTAAATATAAGTTATGACACCTTAAAAGCCCTAGAGGAAAACATAGACAGGAAAATTTCAGATATCCCACACAGCAATATTTTCACCAATACATCCCCCAGGACAAGGGATATAAAGGAATGAATAAACAAATGGGCCTACATCAAAGTAAAAAGCTTCTGCACAGCTAAAGAAAACATTTTAAAAAATGGAAATGGAACCAAGAGTATGGGAAAACATATTTGCTAATGATACCTAGGTAAAGCATTTGATCTCCAAACTATGTAAAGAACGCACATGACTCCACACCAGGAAGACAAACAATCCAATTAAAAAATGGGCAAAGGACCTGAACAGACACTTCTCCAAGGAGGACATACAGAGGGCCCATAGACACATGAAAAAAATGGTCAACGTCACTAGCCATCAGAGATACAAATTAAAACCACAGTGAAATACCATTTCATATCTGTCAGAATGGCCATCATTAATAAATCAACAGGAAGTCTGGCAAGAATGCAGAGGAAAGAGAACCCTAGCACACTGTTGGTAGAAATGCAGACTGGTACAGCCACTGTGGAAAACAGTATGGAGGTTCCTCAAAAACTAAAAAGGGAACTGCTGCCTTTCAGTCCAGGGATCTCACTGCTGGGACTATAACCTAAGAATCCCGAATCACCAACTCAAAAGGATCCATGCACCCCAATATTCATAGCACCACAGTTTACAGTAGCCAAGTGTTGGAATCTGCCTAAGTGCCCACCAGTAAATTAGTGGATCCCAATACAGGTAAATTTACACAACGGAATACTACACAGCATTATGCTAAGTGAAATAAGCAAGGCAGTGTAACACAAATACCACATGATCTCACCTATAAGTGGAACCTAATCAACAAAACAAGTAAATGAGCAAAATATAATCAGAAACTTGGAAATAAATAACAAACTTACAGTGACCATAGGGGAGGGGGAATGGAATAAGGGGAGAGAGAAAGGGAAAAGGCAGGCAAAGGAACATGAATAGAGGACTCATGTGTATGGACAATGGGGGGGATTGCCTGTGCGAGTCAGGGGGGAAGGCATACGGGTGAGCAATGGGGAAAAAAGCAGGACAACTGTAACTGAACAATAATAAATTTAAAAATATAAAAATGATTTTAAACAACAATAAAAATATCTTTTCACCATCTACAAAGAAGGCAGATGTACCTGGCTGTAGGAAGACAACTTATACTTGGCAGTTTCAAGTACTGCTTGACAAAGACACTCATAGGTATTAAAATGTGCATTTCTCTTTGGAATACTACTTAAAATAGGCAATTCATTGATGCTAATTTAAGAGAGACTCATTTTAAAGGTTTTTTATTTTGTTTTGTTTGTTTTTAAAACAATCATTGGTAGAAAGAAAACTCATTCTCTTCCTTTACCCTAAATTGAATATGTAGAATATGGTTAAGGGAAAGCTACTGTGATTACTGTCTGTCTCCCAGCCCTGGAGGATCAGCTGTGCAGGGGCGGGGTGGTGGTGCTCCACTGTGGTCCGTAACAGTTTACTGGGTACACACACTCTGGGGTTTCCCAGGTGGTGCAGGTCAGGGTGAGTCACCAACTGTGTTCTTCCAGGGGCCACCTAGCATGAGTTACGAAGCAATGTGCAGATGGCTGCTACTTGTGCTGGGCTTGGAAGTTTCCCTGTGGAGCCAATCTGTGATCCAAAGAGGGCTGCTGCTAGTGCTGGGTAGGAGGGCTTTGGGTGGGTTGTAAGATGGGTGGGACAGAGACTCAGGTAAATGAATGCCAGTGTGAGGCAAACAGTGCAAGCCAGGTTGATGAAATCTTGGATATGACCCCTCCTGCCTCTTCTGTGGCTTTTTGAGGGGAGGGCTCAGAAAAGGCACAATGTCCTCTGCCTGTATTTCTTTCTGGGAGAGAGCTGTCCCCCAGTCATCACCCTTATGCTGGACACTTCACTTCCTCCCTGTATGCCACTGGTACCTTTTAAGCTGCTATCCTGGTGGTGCTGGAGCTCAGAGGGCATGCATCTGAGGAAGTTCAGCACAGGCACTTTAAGAGAAACTGCCAGGAAGTCCAGTAGTTTTTTTTCACCAACTCAAATCCTATTGGTTTTTATAGCCAGAAGTTATGGGGTCTTATCTCTTGGCACTGGAACCCTGGGCTGGGGGGCCTTGTGTAGGGCTGGAACCCCTCGATCCTGAGATATTCCTTCCAAATTTTTACCCACCACAAGTCAGTGTCAAGACCCATCTGTTCTGTGTCTCCAGGACTCCAGGTCCTTGAATCTTCTACCCTTCTGGATTGGTGTGGTTTCTTTAGTTCTGAGTTGTCAGAATTCAATTCAACTCAATTTCTGACAGTTGTGAGTGGGCATTGGCCTATAATTTAGTTGTAATTTTGATGTGGTTGTGAGAGGAGGTGAGCTGTATTTTCCTATGCCTCCATCTTGACTGGAAGTCTTTCCCATTTGTTTTCTTCATAATAGTGATTTGGTGGATAGGCTTTGGCTGGATTTTTTTTCTTGAATTATTGGAATCTGTATTGCTTATACAGGAATTTGTGAGAGATGTAAAGTTAAACATGCTCATATATGAATCATGCAAATGTTGAGTTTAGATATTATTATTGTGCATAGATATGAATAAATATCAAAGTCAACTTACATACTATAGAGAAGTCTGGCCCTGGCTGGTGTAGCTCAGTGGATTGAACACGGGCCTGTGAACCAGACAATCGAGGTTGGATTCCCAGTCAGGGCACATGCTTGGGTTGCAGGCTGTTTCCCTGCAGGCCAGTTCCCAGCAGGGGATGCACGAAGGCAACCATACATTGATGTTTCTCTCCCTCTCTCCTTCCCTTCCCCTCTAAAGGTAAACAAATAAAATCTTTTAAAAAAAAAAGAAGTCTGTGCATATAATGCACAATTAAGACTTTTAAAGAATGTCAATTACTTTATTCATGTACTGTTTAAAGTGAACTTCTTCCCAGTTATTTTTGCTGGGTAAAGGAAACATCTATATTTAAATATTCATAGACTTTTGATCTTCAGCCTAAGTAATGAAAGTACTGAGTATAGGTTTTATTTATGCAGCACTTTTTTTGCTCATAAACAATATTTCACTTATCTCTTCTAGAGAAAATATGCTGACCAATAATTTCCTGTTGTGATTATTTTATGAGCATAATTCTTGACTCTACAGACAACAACATGCTTAAAATGTATGATGCTTGTGTCTCATATCTAATCCTCTTCCAATGACAGCTCACATAACAAAATTAAAGCTGATCACAAAAAGAACAGTTGTGGAGTTAGAGAATTATGGAGGTTTCTGCAAAGTGCATAAGACATACACAAAGGATTCAAGAATACAATCAATACCAGTGGGGGTGGTATTGAGAATAATCTGACAGAAATTGAGAAAGGAAGGCTAATGCTGCTCCAATGAAGCACTTGGGTCAGGTACTAAAAAAGGAGAGGATTTAGGTACATCTAGAACTAGAGGAATCAGAGATTAAGAAAACTAATACAAAGTTAAAGAATGTCTTCTGGACCAAAACAGAAAAATGAAAATGTCTGTCAATGAAAAATATAGTATGATGAATCAATATTCAATTGTAAAATAATTTGAGGCTCTTTTTCTCTGTCCTTTGGCAGTGGTTTTCTTTTGTCTGGAAGTATTATCTGTATTAAGTGATACTGGGTCAGCAATCCAAATGCCAAGGTTTTTTTTTTTCTTTTTCTGTTGGCTTGTTCATGCAAATGTCAGACATTAGAATTCTGAACACTATAGTTCCCAGTACTTTTAGGGATATGGGGAAACAATAATCCTTACCTAACAGTTCAATTTTCTGTCTGCCAATATCCAATTCACTTTTTCATCACTGAGGACTCTTGGCCTGCACCCAACTACACAGGTTTATTGTTCTGTTCTGCTTTTTTTAATATCTGATAATAAAGTGTTCATTTTTCCTTGACAATTTAATATCCAAAGTAGCTGTGTCTTCTCTCTAGAGATATCATCCCCTAATATATTTTCTATTCTACCTTTAATATCTATTTCTAGGCTCACCAGAGACTTGAGCTTAAGGAATAAAGTAGCACTTGTAAAAATTCAGAGTTTTTAAGCATTCAGCCAACATGTAAGGAGCATCTGACAGAAAAGGAGTATAATAGCATCAGAAAGAAAAGAAATAGTATGTACAATAACTTCAGTTTGTTCTAAGAACAACAGTGGGGTAGCTAGGGTATTGTTTACATGGAGACATATGACAGGAAATGAGGTTAGAAATGTGAGCCTTTTTACAGTATGAAACAAACATTTTAAACTCTTTTATGTGCCATGCACTGTACTAAGATATTTAGATAAAAGGATAAATAGAATACTTTTATGAATGAACAGTAGGACAATGATAGGCTTGTAAACATGAGCTTCATTATAATGTAAATACAGTCAAGAGGTAAACCCAACTGTTCTATGGGTAGCACAGGGAGCACCAATAGTAGCCAAGAGGTAGAAAAGTATAAAATGACCTGGAGAATAGAGTGAGAAGCCACAGGAGACCAGCATTAAAGCCCTGAGATGCTCCAGCATTTAATGGACCAGGGAGATTTCCATAGTATATGGAGTTTATGGCAACTTAAAGTTGAAACCTATTATTTTGTGCTTAGAATGATTTAGAAAATGCTTCCCTTCAAAGACTCAGAAAATGATTGAACTATATAGTCACCATATTTAGTTGATTTACCCTATAGAATATGATACTCTTTGCATAATAACCTCTGTGTATCTTTATGACCACATATGAATGAGCCAAAATATATGGGATCATTTTAATTAACAGTCATTTATTTAAAGATAGGACACAAAAAGTGTAAGTAATGAGGGGAAATTTTGATATATTAGACTTCATCAAATTTAAAACTTTTGCATTCCAAAAGACACTATTATAAAAAATGAAAAGAAAAGCCATAAACTCAGAGAATATTTTCAAATCCTATAATATCCAATACTGGACTTGCATTAAGAGTATATTAGGGGCAGTTTTCTCCAGTTTTGGGTTGTGGCCCCTGCTGGGCTTTGGCTTCTGATTGTCAGAAGGTGAGGTGGTGTGGACAGTGGCCCAGGTCCCCTGCAACCACCCAGCTTGGCCCACAGAGCAGCCCAGATGCAGGCTATCTAGTGTATGGTGGTGGGAGACAGAGCTGTAAGTAAAACTTGACTTCTGAGCAGTTATACAACCAGTACATTTCCTAGAGAATATATCCCCACTGCCTTGGTCAGGTGACTCAGTTGGCTGGAGCATCTTCCTGTGCACCAGAGGACTGTGGGTTTGATTTCCAGTCCAAGGGGTGAAAATGGAGACAGCTGTACTTGATCAATAAAAAAATTAAAACCATATTTTTAAAAATGTAATTACAGTTAATGTACAGTATTATGTTAGTTTCAGGTGTATAACCATGTGATTATACATATATATAATCTACAAAGAGGTCATTTCAATAAATCTATTACCCATTGACGCCATATATTGTTCTTACAACATTATTGACTGTATTCCTTATGCTGTACTTTACATCCCCATGAATGGTCTGTGTGTGTGTCTTTCAGTCTGAAGTGTGTCTTTCGTAGACAGCATATATAAGGGTCACATTGGTTTATTCATTCAGTTACCCTATGACTTTGGATTGGAGTATTCAGTCCATTTGCATTTCATGTAATTGTTAACAATGTATTTATTGCCATTTTATTATTTATATTTTTGTCTTTCTTTTTCTTCCTAACAAAGACCCTCTAACATTTCTTCTAATACTGATTTAGTGGTGATGGACTCTTTTAGCTTTTTCTTGTCTGGGATGCTCTTCATCTGTCCTTCAATTCTGAATGATAGCTTTGCTGAGTACAGTAATCTTGGTTATAGGACTTTGTTTTTCATCACTTTGAATATTTATTGCCAATCCCTTCTGGCCTGCAAAGTTTTTGTTGAGAAATCAGCTGACATTCTTATGGGAGATCCTTTGTAGGTAAATTGCTTTTCTCTTCCACATTTAAGATGCTCTCTTTGTCTTTAACCTTTGGTAATTTAATTATGATGTGTCTTTGTGTGTGTTTCTTTGGGTTCATCTTGTTGGGACTCTGCACTTCCTGGATTTCACTTTCCCTTCACCAGGTTAGGGAGGTTTTCCTATTTCTTGCTCTTTCATCTCCTTCCAGGATCCCCATAATGCAACTGTTGAAGTTGTTCCAGAGGCTCCTTAAACTATCCTCAGTTTTAAAATATTTTTTACTTTTTGCTTTTCTTTTTTTTTTTTTAATTTTATTTAGTTACTTTTCAAGTACATTTTTTTTTCTCTTCCCCCCCGCCCGGTTTCCCCCCTCCCTCCCATTCCCCCCCCCGCCCCCCAGTCCTCATCTCTGTGTCTTTCATACTTGTTCCTCAAAATCCCTCCCCATTTTTCCCCTTAAGTTCCCTTCCCTCTCCCCTCTGGTCGCTGCCCACTTGTTCTCTATTTCAGCGTCTTTGTTTTTATTCTGTTTGCTTGTTTGTTTTATTCTTTAGCTTCCTGTCAAAGGTGAGATCATATGGTATTTGTCCTTCAATGCCTGGCCTATTTCACTCAGCATAATGCTTTCCAGTTCCATCCATGTTGTTGCAAAAGGTAGTAGTTCCTTCTTTCTCTCTGCTGCATAAAATTCCATGGTGTATATGTACCACAATTTTTGGATCCATTCATTTACTGATGGGCACCTAGGTTGCTTCCAACTCTTGGCTATTGTAAATTGTGCTGCTATGAACATTGTGGTGCATAGGTTCTTTGAAATGGATGTTTTAGGATTCTTGGGGTATAATCCTAGCAGTGGAATTGCTGGGTCAAAAGGCAGGTCAATTTTTATTTTTCTGAGAAAATTCCATACTGTTTTCCATAATGGTTGTACCAGTCTGCAATCCCACCAACAGTGAACTAAGGTCCCCTTTTCCCCACACCCTCTCCAACATTTGTTGTTTGTTGCTTTGTCTATTATAGCCATCCTGACTGGTGTAAAGTGGTATCTCATTGTGGTTTTAATTTGCATCTCTCTGATAGCTAACGATATTGAGCATCTCTTCATGTGTCTCTGGATATTCTGTATGTCCTCTTTAGAGAAGTGTCTGTTCAAGTCCTTTTCCCATTTTTTAATTGGGTTCGATGTCTTCCTAGAGTGGAGTCGTGTAAGTTCTTTGTATATTTTGGAGATTAAACCTTTGTCTGAGGTATCATTGGCAAATATGTTTTCCCATACAGTTGGTTGTCTTTTTAATTTGATACTGTTTTCTTTAGCCATGCAGAAGCTTTTTATTTTGATGAGATCCCATTTGTTTATTCTTTCCTTTATATTCCTTGCTCTAGGGCACATATCCGTAAAAATGTTGCTGCATGGAATATCTGAGATTTTCTTGCCAATGTTCTCCTCTAGGACTTTAATGGTGTCATGGCTTATATTTAAGTCTTTTATCCACCTTGAATTTATTTTGGTGTATGGTGTAAGTTGGTGCTCAAGTTTCATTTTTTTGCACGTAGCTGTCCAGTTCTCCCAACACCATTTGCTGAAGAGGCTATCTTTACTCCATTTTATGTTACTGCCCCCTTTGTCGAATATTAATTGACTGTAGAGGGTTGGGTTGATTTCTGGGCTCTCTGTTCTGTTCCATTGGTCTATGTGCCTGTTTTTATGCCAGTACCAGGCTGTTTTGATTACAGTGGCCTTGTAATACAGTTTGATATCAGGTATTGTGATCCCTCCTACTTTGTTCTTCTTTCTCAAAAGAGCAGCTGCTATTCGGGCTCGTTTATGATTCCATATAAATTTTTGAAGTGTTTGTTCTATGTCTGTGAAATACGCCATTGGTACTTTAATAGGTATTGCATTGAATCTGTATATTGCTTTGGGTAGTATGGACATTTTGATGATGTTAATTCTTCCAATCCATGAACACGGTATATGTTTCCATTTGTTTGTGTCTTCCTTGATTTCTTTCTTCAGGGCTGTGTAGTTTTCTGCATACAGGTCTTTTACCTCTTTGGTTAGGTTTATTCCCAGATATTTTATTTTTCTTTTTGCTATATCGAATGGGATTTTTTCCTTGATTTCTGCTTCTGCTGATTCATTGTTTGTATACAAAAATGCCTTTGATTTCTGGATATTGACTTTGTATCCTGCTGTTTTGCCAAATTCATTAATTAGTTTGAGCAGTTTTTGGGTAGAGTCTATAGGATTTTCCATGTACACTATCATGTCATCTGCAAACAGTGACAATTTTGTTTCCTCCTTTCCTATTTGGATGCCTTTTATTTCCTTTTCCTGCCTGACCGCTGTGGCCAAAACTTCTAATACTATATTGAATAGGAGTGGTGAAAGTGGACATCCTTGTCTTGTTCCTGATCTTAGTGGAAAAGCTTTTAGTTTTTGTCCATTGAGTATGATATTGGCTGTAGGTTTCTCATAAATGGCCTTTATTATATTGAGGAATGTTCCCTCTATTCCCATTTTGCTGAGTGTTTTTATCATAAATGGGTGTTGTACCTTATCGAAAGCTTTTTCTGCGTCTATTGATATGATCATGTGGTTTTTGTCTTTGCTTTTGTTTATGTGATGAATTACATTTACTGTTTTGCGAATGTTGAACCATCCTTGCATCCCTGGGATGAATCCCACTTGGTCAGGGTGTATAATCTTTTGGATATATTGTTGGATGCGATTTGCTAATATTTTGTTGAGGATTTTAGCGTCTATGTTCATCAGCGATATTGGCCTGAAGTTTTCTTTCTTTGTTGTATCTCTATCTGGTTTTGGAATTAGGATGATGCTGGCTTCATAAAAGGAGTTAGGGAGTTTTCCATCCTTTTGGATTTTTTGGAATAGTCTGTGAAGAATGGGGGTTAGCTCTTCCTTAAATGCTTTGTAGAATTCTCCTGTGAATCCATCTGGTCCAGGGCTTTTGTGTGATGGGAGTTTTTTGATTACTGCTTCAATTTCTTTTGCTGTTATTGGTCTATTCAGGTGTTCTACTTCTTTTTCATTGAGTTTTGGGAGATTATATTTTTCTAGAAATGTGTCCATTTCCCCTAGGTTCTCAAATTTCTTGGCATACAGTTCTTCATAGTAATTTCTTACAATCCTCTCTATTTCTGTGGTATCAGTTGTAATCTCTCCTGTTTCATTTCTGATTGTGTTTATTTGTGTCTGTTCCCTTCTTTTCTTGATGAGCCTACTTAAAGGCTTGTCTATTTTGTTTATTTTTTCAAAGAACCAACTCCTGGATTCATTGATCTTTAGAATTGTACTTTTAGTCTCTATGTCATTTAGTTCTGCTCTGATCTTAGTTATTTCCTTCCTTCTACTTGCTTTGGGCTGTTTTTGTTGTTGTTCCTCGAGTTCTTGCAGGCGTAGAGTAAGTTCATTTGTTTGAAATGTTTCTGTTTTCTTTAGGTAGGCCTGTATTGCTATAAACTTCCCTCTCAGGACTGCCTTGGCTGTATCCCATAAGTTTTGGGTTGTTGTGAGATCATTTTCATTTGTTTCCAGAAACTTTTTGATTTCTTCCCTAATTTCATTCTTGACCCATTCATTGTTTAATAGCATACCGTTCAGTCTCCATGATTTTGGGTGTTTTGGGTTTTTTCCTTTGGGGTTGGTTTCCAGTTTCAGTCCCTTATGGTCAGAGAAAATGCTTGGTATGATTTCAATATTCTTGAATTTGTTGAGGCTTGTTTTGTGCCCTATCATGTGATCTATCTTTGAGAATGTACCATGTGCATTTGAAAAGAATGTGTATTTAGCTTCTTTGGGGTGAAGAGCTCTGTATATATCAGTTAGGTCCATTTCATCAAGGGTGTTGTTTAATGCCACAATGTCTTTGTTGATATTTTGTTTGGAAGATCTGTCCATTTTTGATAGTGGGGTGTTAAAATCCCCCACTATAATTGTGTTGCTGTCTATATCTTTCTTGAATTCCTCTAAGATTTTCCTTATATATTTTGGTGCTCCTATGTTGGGTGCATATATATTTATGATGTTAATGTCTTCTTGGCGGATTCTTTCCTTGAGTATTATGAAGTGACCTTCTGGGTCACTCTTTATGGCTCTTTTTTTGAAGTCTATTTTGTCTGATATGAGAATTGCTACCCCAGCTTTTTTTTTCTTGTCCATTTGCTTGGAAAATTTGTTTCCAGCCTTTGATTTTTAGTCTGTGATGGTCTTTTGTCCTGAGGTGGGTCTCTTGTAGGCAGCATATGTGTGGGTCATACTTTCTTATCCATGACGCTATTCTGTGTCTTTTGATTGGAGCATTTAATCCATTTACATTTAAGGATATTATTGATAGGTACTTATTCATTGCCATTTTTGTACCTGTGTTCCTCTCTGTCTGTCTCTTTTCCTTCCTTTCCTTAAAGCAGACCTTTTAGTATTTCTTGTAGAGCTGGCTTGGTGGCAGCAAATTCTTTTAGACTTCTTTTGTCTTGGAAGCTCTTTATTTGGCCTTCTATCTTGATTGAGAGCCTTGCTGGGTAAAGTAGCCTTGGTTGTAGGCCTCTGTTTCTCATTACTTGGAATATTTCTTGCCAATCTCTTCTTGCTTGGAGTGTTTCCATTGAGAAGTCAGTGGCTAACCTTATTGGGATGCCCTTGTATGTTATTTCTTTTTTCTCCCTTGCTGCCTTTAAGATTCTCTCTTTGTCTTAGAAGTTTGCCATTTTAATGATGATGTGTCTTGAAGTGGGCCTCTTTGGGTTCCTCTTGAATGGGACTCTGTGAGATTCCTGGATTTGTGTGACTTTTTCTTTTGTCAAATTAGGGAAATTTTCTCTCTTTACTCTTTCAAATATGTTTTCTATCCCTTGTTCTTCTTCTTCTCCTTCTGGTATTCCTATTATTCGGATATTATTACGTTTCATATTGTCTTGCATTTCTCTTAATCTCTCTTCATTCTTTCTGAGCCTCTTTTCCCTTTCCTGTTCTTTCTGTGAGATGCTTTCTACTTTGTCCTCCAATTCACTAATCCGATCTTCTGTTTCATCCACCCTATTTTTAATGCTTTCCACTGTGTTTTTTAATTCAGAAATTGTATTCTTCATTTCCTCTTGGCCCTTGCTAATAATTTCCATTTCCTTTTTCATGTTGATATAGTTCACAGTGAGATCATTGTAACTTCCCTGTAGTTTCTGGTAGCTGATTGTGAGCTCTTTGAACTTCCTGATCACCAGTGCTTTGAATTCAGTATCTGATAGTTGACTTGCCTCTGTTTCATCTAACATTCTTTCTGAGGATTCCTCCTTTCCTTTCATTTGGGGATTGTTTCTTTGTCTTCCCATTGTTTGTGAGACTCTTCTTGTTAGCCTCAGCTTCTTAGATTAATCTGTTTTGACACCCTGCGTTTATGGTATGAACTTTTGTGGTGGAATGCCTGTGAATTTCAATGGTGCAGCCTCTTTTGGTTATCCTGTTGTTCTCTGCTTCCACCTACTCAAATATGCAGCAACTTGTGGCTTCTCTCCTACAACAATGTGCAATTTGTCTCTCTGGCTCTACTATTGGGAGGCCTCTTCTATGGGTCCAGCTCTGGTCTTTTTATATTTTCAAGTTGATTGTGACTCTTGTGGGTAAAAGAAAGAAATGATAAGGAAAGAAATAAAAGGAAGAAAGAAAAAAATGGTAGGGAAATGGAAGAAAGAGCAATAAGTTTAGAAAGAAAAGAAAAAGAAATAAAACAGAAAATCCGGGAAAAGAGGACAAAAGTATGGAAAGATGAAACAGTAATAAAGTTTAAAAGAAATAACAGATTACTTTAAAAAAGCAAAAAGATAAAGAAAAGGAATGGAGAAGGAAGAAAGGTGAATAAAAATAAAATAAAGTAAAAAAAACAAGAAACAAAAAATGCACCAAAATAATCTCTCAAAAACAACCTCAAAAAAAAAAAGGAATGTCACTTGTTGGCTTCAAACTAGCCGAACCGGTTTTTCTGGTTGCAGTTGGCTGAGGGTCGATTGTTGTGATTTTTTCAGCCAGCCCCTCTCAGGATCCAGACACTTGGCGCCTCTCCCCCAGCTCCCTACAATGGGGAACTAGGACTTTCTCACAGCGCTCCCCACCCAGGGGTTACTGCCATAGTCTGGTTTGCTGTGTTTGTAGGCACCTGCACCGGCCTAGTTGCCTGGTTCCCTCGGGATTGAGCACAGGCCTGCCCCCGTTCAGTTGGGAGGCCCCAGACCCTGTGCCCAGTCCTGGGCTCGCTGCCAAGCTTGGTGTGAAGCAGACCAGGCTGTCGTGTCTACTGGATTCAGAGCCCCAGGCTGTACCTCTGAGTTCTCCTGGGCTGGCAACCACAGAGTCTTTGGTTGGGGCCCTTTGTCCTCCGCACCCTCTCTGTAAACTCTATCAAACAAGTCTCTCCTGGCCCCCCACCTTGCTTGGCCAGAAAGGGAGGGGGGTTGAGGGTCTCAGCTCTTTTCCCAGGACCCCTCAGCGTCCCGGGCTTCCAGATAGTCTGAGGGGAGTAGACTGGAAGCCGGGAGCCGATCTGAGGACTGGGCGCAGACCTAGAAACTCTGTGTGCTCGTCATGGCACGCTGCGTGGTGTGTATCCCTTCTGCTCCTGTGTTTGTCTGGGTCCCCTGGCCAACCTCTGGCAAAAAAAAAAAAAACCAAAAAAACCCCTAGGGATGTAGTAGCACCCCGCCGGGTGCTGGTCCCAGAACTGTGTGGAGGCTGAAATCTCCTCTGCTCCCCTCTCGTTGGGTCTCTTGGCCGGTCTGGGCCCAAAAATCCTAGGGAGGGAGCTTTCTGGGCGCTGAACGTTGGCTTAGGCGCCCTCAGGCACTTGCCCAGACACACTGCGTGTGGAGCGACTAGATCTCCAAGTTGCGCGCAGGCTGCAGTTTCTTCCACACCTCTTTGCCTGGGCCCCTCAGCCTGCCTGGCAGGAAAATTCCAGGGAGGGAGTCGTCCGGGCGCTGAACGCTGTCCCAGGCGCCTTCAGGCACTCTCCCAGACACAGTTCCCACCAGGCGCTGAACCTCCGAGCTATGCACAGACTGAAATCACCTCTGCTCCCCTCTGGTTGGGCCACTTGGCATGTCCCGGCTCAAAAATCCTAGGGAGGGGAGCTTTCTGGGGCTGAACGTTGGCCTAGGCGCCCTCAGGCACTTGCCCAGACCCACTGCGTGTGGGGCGACTAGATCCCCAACTTGCGCGCAGGCTGAAATTTCTTCCACACCTCTGTGCCTGGGCCACTCGGCCTGCCTGGCAGAAAAATTCCCGGGAGGGAGTCGTCCGGGCGCTGAACGCTGTCCCAGGCGCCTTTAGGCACTCTCCCAGACACAGTTCCCACCAGGCGTTGAACCTCCGAGCTATGCACAGACTGAAATCACCTCTGCTCCCCTTTGGTTGGGCCGCTTGGCAGGTCCCAGGCCCAAAAATCCTAGGGAGGGAGCTTTTCGGGCACTGAACGTTGGCCTAGGTGCCGTCAGGAACTTGCCCAGTCCCACTGCGTGTGGAGCGACTAGATCCCCAACTTGCGCGCAGGCTGAAATTTCTTCCACACCTCTGTGCCTGGGCCACTCGGCCTGCCCGGCAGAAGAATCCCAGGGAGGGAGCCCTCCGGTCGCTGAAGGCTGTCCCCAGGAGCCGTTGGGCTCTCGCCACAGGGCGCTGGTTCCCCTACCCTGCACCGGCTGTTTCTCCCTGCTCCGTCCCAGAGACTTCTGTACTGCTGCTGTCTCCCTACCTTCTGGTTCCTCCGTGACCGATGAGGTTTCTGGTCTCTTATTTTCATATATGCTTGGCATCTGCTGGCTTGCTGGCCTCACCTCCTCCGATCGGATGGATTTCTGTCTCTTTTGTACTAGGAACTGGTCTCTGCTCCGTCCTAGTCCACCGCCATCTTGAAACCCCCCTACTTTTTGCTTTTCTGATTGGGTGTTTTCTGCTCACTTATTTTCCAAATCACTGATTTGATTGTCTGCTTCATATACTCTAGCGTAATATATTCTTCATTTCAGTTAGTGAATTCTTCATTTCTGACTGATTCTTCTCTATGTTTTATGTCTTCATATTCATGTTTACTATCTCTTTGCTGAAGTTCTCACTTTGTTCCTCTTCTCTTCCCCTAAGATCATTTAGCACCCTTATAACCAGTGTTTTGAACCTGTACCTGGTAGATTGCTTGTCTCCATTTCATTTATTTTTTTTCCTAGAGTTTTGTTCTGTTCTTTTATTTGGGATGTTTCTTTGTCTCCTCATTTTGGCAGCCTCTCTGTGTTTGTTTCTATGTATTGTGTGGAGTTGCTATTTCTCCCATTCTTGGTAGAGTAGCTTTATGTAGTAGGTGTCCTGTAAGGCCCAGTTTTCCAGCTTCCTGATTCACATGAACTAGGAACCCCAGGTGTGCCACCCATATGGGCTGTGTACACCATGTTCGCATATCAATGGGAGGGATTTACTCCCATGCCAATAAGCTGTGAGGACTGGCCCTGACCACCAGGGAATATCTGCTTGCAGGGGTCAACCCCACAGACCATAACTAGGCTTCAGCAGGCCTTTGGTACCCACTGAGTGTGTCACTCATGGAGATGGTTGTGCTACTGGATAGGGGCGAGTCCAGAGTGGATCTTCCTCAGGCCAGCCTGACACGTATGGGTTGTTGACTTTGTGTAGGAAAGATTTCACAACACAAGTCCAGGTGATTTTAAGAGTGCATTTATTAAAGCTGGGGACAGTTAGGCAAAGGAAGGACTTAGGGTAGGAGAAGGAACAGGAGAGAGCTTAGGCAGTGCTCTGCTTTGGCTCCCTAGAAAATGTATAGGAAAGGAGCGAGCCAAGGTGTGGCTGCTGTTAGCTCACACTAACAGGAGTGAGTCAAGACAAAGCTGCTTTTAGTTCACTGGGAAGTCAGAGGAAAGGGGGCCTTGGAAACAGTTTCAGGGGATTAGCTCAGAAGAAGCTGTCACCACCTGTTTATCCCCTGTTTGCAAGCCTCATGGAGACCCTTAGAGTTCAGGAGGAAGTAAAAGTTCATTCCCAAGAAGGGGCATAAACATGCTCTAGAGTGATCATGTAACTGGTGTTTGCCTGGAGGGTCTCTAACTGTCTTTTGCAGGTGAGAGTTTTAGAGGAGGGTTTCCATAAAACATCCATTATCTTTTCAGGCATGTTTTTAATATGCAGATGCATCAAGTGAGCATATAGTTGAGTTTGGGATTATTCTTTGGTTTGCTTTACTCTTTTACTTTTATCTTGGGTCTGTTTGGCTCTAATCAGCTTTTTGTTATTTCTTCCCCTGACTTCATCTGTTTTTGGGTTTAGCTGGAATAAATGGCATTAACTGGGTCTCTGTTCTTTACTTTCCTGACCAGGGTGATTTAAGCTATACTTTCCCTGATTAGGGAGGAGCGGTATAAACCATTTGCTCTCAAGTGTTCTTGGTTAAGGAAGATAAAGTCTTGAGATTCACTAGCTGACTGTAAGTTGTTCAAGCTGTTTGGCTTTGTTTAATTTTCTTGTCTCAGTTTCCCTATTCCACTTGCCCAGAAATTTTCCTAGTTTCTTACCATCCTGTCACAGCTAGATGGTGCTTCAACATGGTCTGAAGCTCTCCACTGGGTATGCTGGTTCTGGGGCCTCCTGGGAAATGCAGGCTAAGGTCAGCTGCTGCCTGTGCCCTTCCCTGGGCCACTTGACATGACCTACAAAGCAGTCTGCAGATTGCTCTTACTTGTGCTGTGCTTGGAGGTGCCCATGAAAGGCCAAGCTGCAAGTGAAGCCCAGCTACTGCTAGTTCCAGGCCTGGGGCCTCTTAGCAAGAGGTACAAGACATGCCAAGGCCTGATGTTGCTTTTTTGCGAGATATTAGGAAAGTTGGTAGCATGAGCTGAGATAGGCAGTTTGTATGGAAGAGACACTGGAATTAGCTTGGGTGGGACCACAGGTTAGGGGGCGTGAATTATAATGAAATTACAAAGGCAGAAAAAAACAGTGTTAGCCAGGCTGATGGTGACTCATACATGGCACCTGCCTGCCTGCTCTCTGTGGGGAGTACTCAGCAAAGCAACAAAGGCCTATGCCAGCACTTCTGCCTGGGAAAAATCTGTTCATCCAGCACTAGCCCTGATGACATTCAATTCACGTTCTCCCTATGTGTCCAAGTGCCTTTTGAGCTGCTGCCCCAGCACTAGAGCTCAGAGTGAGTGAATCCCAGTAAGTCCATGTGCTAGCCCTTTAAGAGGAACACCTGGAACTCCGGGAGCTCCCTCCACCTTTTTAACTTGGCTGAAATCCATGCTGGTTTTCACAGCCAAAAGTTATGGGGGCTTCTTTTCCTGTCACTGAAGGCCTTGGCTGGGGTCCTGGTATGGGTTGTAACTCCTGGCTCTTCAGGGAGGATTGCCTCAGGTAAGATATCTCTCCCTGTTCTTCACCATCACATGGGTGTGGGACAAGCCTGTTCAGCATCTCTGCCCTTCCTACCAGTCAGGATGTGGCTTCTTCTTTATATCCTTACTTGTAGGACTTCTGTTCAGCTAGATTTCAGGTGGTTCTGAATGATGGGGTTTGTTTTTTTTTTTGTAGTTTAGTTGTAGTTTTGATGTGATTGTGGAAGGTTCTGAGTTCTGCATTTACTATAACACCATCTTGACTGGAAGCCAAATTTTTTTAGTAACAACAACTTTTCCAGTATAATATACATAGACAAAGACAACAGTGTGGTAATTGCTAGGGGAAGAGGAGATGTGAGGTAGAGAAGGGTATGGAGTTATAAATGGTGATGCAAAGAGACTTGGAGTGGTGAACATACAATACAGTGTACAGATGATGTGTCGTGAAATTGTGTACCTGAAACATGTATAATTTTGTTAACCAATGTTACTCCAATAAATTCAATAAAAATGGAAGTGTAATATATTGAATACATAGAACAAAATATACAGTACCCATAATGCAAGTGTATAACCTCAATTTTTTACGAACTTAATTTTATTCTTCTTTTACTTTTATTTTGTATTGGTTTCAGGTATAACACTTAGTCATTAGACAGTCATGTATTGTACTTTACATAGTGTTCCCCTTGGTACTTCCAACACCTAACTGGCACCATACATTTTTATGGCACTATTATTATTAAAGATTTTATTTATTTACATTTAGAGAAGGGGAAAAGGGAGAAAGAGAGGGAGAGAAACATTAGTATGTGGTTGCCTCTTGTGTGCCCCCTACTGGGAACCTGGACTGCAACCCAGACATGTGCCCTGACTGGGAATCAAACTGGTGACCCTTTGGTTCACAGGCTGACATTCAGTTCCCTGAGCCACACCAGCCAGGGCTTATGGCCATATCATTGACACTATTCCCTATGCTTTATTTATATCCTTGTGGCTATTTTGTAACTACCAATTTGTAGTTCTGAATTCCTTCATCTTTGCCACCCAATACCACAACCTTCCTCCTTTCTGGCAATCACCAGTTTGCTCTCTATGTCTATAAGGCTGTTTCAGTGGTCAGATTTCATTATTTTTATGGCTGAGTGGTATTATATTGTATATATATATGTACCACAACATTTTTATTCACTGATGTATTGATGGGTACTTGGGTTGCTTCCATAGCTTGGCTATTGTAACTAACACTGCAATGTAACACAGGGATGCATACATATTTTTTTAATTAGTGTTTTGGTTTTCTTTGAATAAATTCCAGAAGCGAAATTGCTGTATCATCAGGTGTATCCTTTAAAAAATGTTTTAAGTACTCCATACTCTTTCCCATAATGGCTGTACCAATCTGCATTCCCATCAACAGTGCATGAGGGTACTCTTTTCTCCACATCCTTGCCAACAGTTGTCATTTGTAGATTTGCTGGTGATGGCCATTCTGACAGGTGTGAGGTGATATCATATTGTGATTTCAATTTGTGTTTCTCTGATGCAGTGATTTTCAACCAGTGTGCCACAAGAATTTTTAAAACATGCAACAACTGACTTAAGTCATGGGTACTCACCTCTTTTCTCTTAGATTGTCATATAAAAAATAACAGCAACAAAAACAACAATAGCCATCAGTGTGAATGAACCAAAATTATACCATTTTTCTCATATCAGTAAGAAATATAAATTTTGGTGTGCAACAGAATTTTAGTAATTGGTTTATGTATGCCATAAGATAAAAAAGGTTGAAAATCACTGCTCTAATTAGTGATGAGCATTTTTTTCACATTCCCATGGGCCATCTGTATGTCCTCTTGTAACAGGGTGCAGCCAAGGAAGGCCTGAAATAGGGATTTGTAATGGGGTCCAGAATTTGATGTCCAGGAAAATATATATATTTATTTATCATGTCCTCAACACCATGAGTCTGAGCTGGAGGATGGGATGCATGGAGCAAAGCCATTGAGAGTTGTTTTGAATAGCAACAGTTTTTCAGATAACCTCTAGAATGGTTGTTTAACATATCTATAACATTTAACTGGTTTCATGGATATGTTAAATAGCTGTGGCCAATCTTTGAGCCAGGTGGATGGAAGTGACTTCAACCCATAATGTAACTGGGAGACAACTCCTCCTGGTTACAGACCCTGCATAAGAGCCTGAAGATGATTGGCTCCACACCACAGGACCACACCTGCCGAACTTACTATGGCAGCCCAGTAAAGTTAGAAAAATACGGGAATGCTGGCAGCTGTGGCCAATTGTGGGAAGAGTCAGATATGGTACAGCAGAGAAAGTTTGGCACTGTGATTTAAACCCAGGTGCCGCAGCCACGAAGAGACTTTTTGGGACCACTCAGCTTGGGGAAACAAGAACCACGGACTTCTATTTCTTTTCCTGAGATATGGTACTCTGGACTAGGCAAAGGGGAGCAGGAACGACTGTGCATTTCTGAGTATTCTAAAGGACTTCAGTATTTTTGTGATATATTTTACTGATTATGCTACTGCAGTTGTCCCATTTTCCCTCTTCATTCCCCTTCACCCTGCACACCTCTCCCCCACCATTCTCCCCCTTTAGTTCATGTCCATGTGTCACAAGTTCTTTAGCTTCTACATTTCCCATACTATTCTTGCCTTCCCCCTATTTTCTACCTACCATCTATGCTACTTATTCTCTGTACCTTTTCCCCCTCTCTCCTTCTCCCACTCCCCTGTTGCTAACCCTCCATGTGATCTTCATTTCTCTGGTTCTGTTCCTCTTTTAGTTGTTTGCTTAGTTTGTTTCTATTTTTGTTTTAGTTGTGGTTGTTAATAATTGTGAGTTTGCTGTCATTTTACTATATACGTTTTTGTCTTCTTTTTCTTAGATAAATCCCTTTAACATTTCATATAATAATGGCTTGGTGATGATGAACTCCTTGAACTTGACCTTATCTGAGAAGCACTTTATCTGCCCTTCCATTCTAAATGAAAGCTTTGCTGGATAGAGCAATCTTCTATGTAGGTCTTTGGATTTCATGACTTGGAATACTTCTTTCCAGCCCCTTCTTGCCTGTAAGGTCTCTTTTGAGAAATCAGCTGACAGTCTGATGGGAACTCCTTTGTAGGTGACTGTCCCCTTAGCTCTTGCTGCTTCTAGGATTCTCTCCTTCATTTTAATCTTGGCTAATGTAATTATGATGTGCCTTGGCATGTTCCTCCTTCAGCCCAACTTCCTTAGGACTCTCTGAGCTTCCTGGATTTCCTGGAAGTCTATTTCCTTTGCCAGATTGGGGAAGTTCTCCTTTATTATTTGTTCAAATAAGTTTTCCACTGGTGGCTGTTCCTCTTCCCCTTCTGGTACCCCTATAATTCGGATGTTGGAACATTTAAAGATGTCCTGGAGGTTCCTAAGCCTGTCCTCAATTTTTTGAATTCTTGTGTCTTCATTCTTTTTTGTTTGGTTGTTTCTTTCTTCCTTCTGGTCCACTCCATTAATTTGAGTCCTAGTTTCTTTCCCATCACTATTGGCTCCCTGTGCATTTTCCTTTATTTCACTTAGAGTAACCTTCATTTTTTTTTCATCTAATTTGCAACCAAATTCAACCAATTCTGTGAGCATCCTGATCACCAGTGCTTTTATATGTGCATCTGATAGGTTAGCTATCTGTTCATTGCTTAGTTGTATTTTCTCTGGAGGTTTGATCTGTTCTTCCTTTTGGGCCTTTTTCTTTTTTTGTCTTTTGGTGCCTGTTATGTATGAGGGGCAGAGCCTTAGGTGTTCACCAGTGCGGGGCAACCCAGTGGCTGAGTTATGAAACTGTATGCGGGGGTGGGGTCTGAGAGGGAACAATGGTGCTTTCTCCACTCTCTGTTGGATTTCAATCCCTTCTGCTGCTTCCTCCAAGCAAACTGGGCCTTTCTGGTGCTGATTTCTGTGTGGGTGGTCTTGTATACATTCTAGGACCCTGTGGGTCTCTCCAACAAACTCTTCTGTGAAGCTGGGAGTTTCTCCCTGTGCCTCAACCCCCCACAGGTGTTTTCAATCGATGTTTTGAGGCTTTATTTCCCCATGCTGGGACCCTGGTTTGTGCGATCTGTCTCTCTCCCCAATTTTGCCTTGTTTATCTGCATGCATATGTGGGACTACCTGGTCATCTGCCTTGGACACAGTACCTCGCTTCACGATTGCCACCTCACTGGGTCTGCCCATTGCCACCCCACTCCCAGGGTCTGTCAACCACCACCTACATGAAGAAGTTCTGCCAGCTGCCGCCTGTGCACCCAGGGTCCACCCACTGCTGTCTTGTGTATCCGAATTGCCTTTTTGTGCCTGGTGGAACCGCTTTTTGTGCTGCTGCCCAATTCTGCCCCTCCTACCAGTCTGGATGAATGTGTCTATTTTATTTCCTTAGTTGTCCAACTCATCCAGTTCAATTTTCTGTCAGTTCTGGTTGCTATTTTGTTTCTAAATTGTTGTCCTTATTTTGGTTGTTTGAGGAGGCACAGTGTGTCTACCTACACCTCCTTCCTGGCCAGAAGTAGGACTTTAGTATTTTTAATGAAGGCATTAAGTCATTACTCTAAGTCTGTATAACTTTTTAAATAAATAATCCCTTTCCTTTTCACCAATGTCTGGCATTGAGAGACATCTTTCCCTGGTGGTAGGCAAGATGAACCTAGTACGTGAAAGGGACCCCCCAGAGCACATGGGTTGGTCCATTCTATTACAGTATATCATTCACCCCCCACTGGGTTTGTTCTGTTACACTGTTTGGCAAAGTGTCTATTCAAGTTCTCTGTCCATTTTTTAACTGGATTGTTTTGTTTTGCTATTAAGTAAGATGAGCTATTTATAAATTTTGGATATTAGCCCCTGAGCTACTGATTTTTTAATTACAGTTCTCAGGTGAAAGATGAATTTAGAACTACTCAGTAAGTGCTAAAAATAGCCTAATATAAGCATTGCAAAATAATTATGATATTTTTTTACTCAGAGGTTTATTAATGCACTTAATCACCTTACTGTAAGTTGAATTAAGTGCTCCTCTTTAATGGAGGTTCTGAGTTTGCCCATAATGGAAGTATATTTTTCCTTGCCTAATATTATCATTTTTATAATTGTCTTACTGGATTTTGAACACAAGAGTGCACCTAGTAGCCATAAAATCCTCTTAGATGATTTTATAAACATTTTAAAAATTTTAAGAATATATATAAAAATATTTTTTTCAAACACTTAGAAGTTCAGAAACCATCACCTAGGCAACAGAAAATGAGAAAAAATGCCTTTGATTCCAATATCTCATTATATGAAGGTGAATAGGATACAGGGAGAGCTGATTTTTCTTCACTTTAGGAGAAAAAAGAATTTCCTTGAATCAGATTTCTGTCTTGGTCTGTTTGAATTAGATACCTGCTAGGTTCATTTATATTCCAATAGACTTTCTGAAGAATATATACCTATAGTGGACAGTTGTATTTATATTTATGTTTTATACATTATATACTATATTATACATATAATTTTATATTATATAATATGTAAATATTCCATTGGAATATATTATATATATTCCAACAGAGCCAAAAATAGCCAAACTATGGATTCTAACATCTAGTCACAATGTAGAATCTAAAAGGTGAGAGTTAATATAAATGGTAATTGTAAACATCCTACTTAAACATATTTTGATTCAGAAAAGATAGTATAAAAATGTTAAATAAAGATTTCATAATTTAGCTCTTTTTCAGATAAATTTGGTTGTTTTTTTCCATAAAATTTTAAATTTTAGTATAATAGTTACAGAAAAGTCTCATCAAAAATAGTAATTTCCAAATTCCAAACACCGTGTTTATCCCTGTAAGATGTTAACATCATATAGTATTATGGTACATTTGTCACAAGTGAGGAACTGGCATCTGTACATTAGTATTAACTGAACTCCACAGTTTATTCAGGTTTCACTAGTTTTTCTCAAATGTCTTTTTCTCTTACTTTTATTCATCATATCTTTAGTTTCCTCTGGGCTGTAACAGTTTCTCAGACATTCCTTGATTTGATAACCTTGACAGTTTTGAGGAGTACCAGTTAGGTATTTTGTAAAACATCCATTGATATGGATGTTTCCATTGTTTTCCTCATGGTTAGATTGGTGTTGTGGGCTCTTGGGAGGAAAACAACATAGGCTAAGTGCTATTTTCAGCAGACATCAGAGCACAGGTGCATGCAATTAGCCTGATTTGTCACTGATGATCACCTTAATCACCTGTTTGAGGCAGGGATTGCCAGGCTACTTTTCCTCCGTTCCATACTCCACTCCTTCATGGTTTAGTAATTTTAAAAGTATTTTCTTTATGAAAGTGGTTTTAGAATGACAGTTTAATTTCATCTTGTTTTTTGTCTAAGAATAATATTTTTTTCCGAAATATCCAAAAATATCTAACCATTTACTTAATCTGCTTTCTGTGTGAGGCACAATAATGATTTTCTCTTTAAAAAAAGTCAAGATACAATTATGACTACCAATTGTCAATATAAATATTTGTATAACATTTGGTTATTTCTCTTCATTGATATAGCAACATATGGTTATAAACTTATTTATTTCTTAAAGCTACTATGCCTGGACTTTGCATTTTGGCTATTATTCTTTACGTCTATGATAGACTCTTTTGGCCCAGAGAGGGTGTTGAATGGCAATGCTTCTGCTGCATGACATGGGACTGGAAGGTTATCCCTGGTAGAATACCAGGTCTATTGTCCATGTAGAGCCTCCTGCCAGGTGACTGACTAGAATTATCTCATTTGAATCCATCTTTCTGGAATGGCCATGGTACCCCAAAGATGTGCTTCTCTGAGTTAATTTTACAGCAGTGATTAGACTTATCATTATAAATAGCAATGCTCATTTTGCTGCTGGTGGACACACTCTTGTGCTCACTCCAAGGCATATTTATAGAGAGAACTTGGAACGTGTTACTTTCAGAAACACAGCCCCCTCCCAAGGTTGTTAATTCATTCTCTTTTTTTTAATTTAAAAAATTTTTTTATTGTTATTTTTTTAATTTTTTATTGATTATGCTGTTACAGTTGTTCTATTCCCCCTTTCATTCCCCTCCACCCTACCCCCCCATCCCCACCGTTACCCCCCTTTAGTTTATGACCATGTGTCTCAATTCCTTTAGATTCTATATTTCCCATGCTATTCTTGCCCACCCCATCTATTTTCTATCTACTGTCTATGCTACTTATTTTCTGTACCTTCTCCCCCCTTCTCCTCCTCCCACTCCCCCTGTTGCTAACCCTCCTTGAGATCTTCATTTCTATGTTTCCACTCCTGATCTAGCTGTCCTTTTAGTTTGCTTTCGTTTTAGGTGTGGTTGTTAATAACTGTGAGTTTGTTGTCCTTTCACTGTTCATGTTTCTTTAACTTCTTTTTTCTTAGATAAGTCCCTTTAACATTTCATATAATAAGGGCTTGGTGATGATGAACTCCTTGAATTTGATCTTATCTGAGAAGCACCTTATCTGTCCTTCCATTCTAAAGGAAAGTTTTGCCGGATAGAGCAATCTTGGTTGTAGGTCTTTGGATTTCATGACTTGGAATACCTCTTTCCAGCCCCTTCTTGCCTGTAAGGTCTCTTTTGAGAAATCCGCTGACAGTCTGATGGGGACTCCTTTGTAGGTGACTGTCCCCTTAGCTCTTGCTGCTTCTAGGATTCTCTCCTTCATTTTAATCTTGGCTAATGTAATGATGATGTGCCTTGGTGTGTTCCTTCTTGGGTCCAACTTCTTTGGGACTCTCTGAGCTTCCCGAATTTCCTGGAAGTCTATTTCCTTTGCCAGTTTCGGGAAATTCTCCTTTATTATTTGTTCAAATAAGTTTTCCACTGGTGGTTGTGCCTTTCCCCCTTCTGGTACCCCTATAATTCGGATGTTGGAGCGTTTAAAGATGTCCTGGAGGTTCCTAAGACTCTCCTCATTTCTTTGAATTCTTGCTTCTTGACTCTTTTCTGTTTGGCCATTATTTGCTTTCTTCTGGTCCACTCCATTGATTTGAGTCCCAGTTTCCTTTTCATCGCTATTGGTGTCCTGTGCAATTCCATTCATTTCAATTAGTTTCGCCTTCATATATTTCTCTAATTTGTGGGTATAATCAACCAGTTCTGTGAGGATCCTGATGACCAGTGTTTTAAACTGTGCGTCTGAGAGTTTTGCTATTTCTTCATCACTTAGATCTATAGGCTCTGGGGCTTTGAGATCTTCTTGCAACATTTTTGGTCTGTTCGGGCCCTTTAAGTGTGAAAAGCGGCGCCTTGGACTCCCAGGTTGCTGGGTTGTGATGCTGTATGTGGGGGCGTGGTCAGAGCGGGGGAAATGGCGACCCCCTCTGCAGTTTCTCACAGCTGGGTTCACCTGGGCCGGGCCACTCAGAGTCGCTGGGTTATGACGCTGTATGTGGAGGTGGGGTCAGAGCAGGGGAACGGCAGCGCCCTCCACTGCTGCTTGTCGTGGGGACCCACCACCCCGGTCCAACCGCCCACTTCCTCGCCTGTCCGCCCGCGCAAATGCGCAACCACAGTCAACACACAGCACCGCTGCCCCACTGTCTCCCCCGGGGTCACTCGCCTGGTGGCTCGCTCGGTCGCTCACCTGGTCCAACCGTGCGCCTGGATTCCGCGCGTCTGGATTTCGCGCCTGAGTCCGGCTGACCGAGACCTCCTGTGCAATCCCGCTTCACCAGCCGCTGGTTTCGCCCCTTACCGGTCAGGCTGAAGAATTTGTTGTTAACGGACTTCCGAAAAGTTCAATTTTTCATGTTCTGGCTGTGTTTTCTGTTGCTAATATTTAGTTGTCTCTAAACTTGGTTGTGTGAGAAGGCACGGCACATCCACCTATGCCTCCATCTTGGCGGAAGTCTAGTTATTTTTCAAATAGAGTTTTTTGTCTATTTCTCCCATCCCAGCCTCCCCCACCCTGTGCTCCCCACATCCCTCCCATTTCCACCCCCCTTAGTTCTCGTCCCTGTGTCCTTCCTATTTGTTCCTCCAAGTCCCTCCCCTTTTTTCCCCTTAAAAACCCTTCCCTCTCCCCTGGAAAGCATTATGCTAAGTGAAATAGGCCAGGTGTTGAAACAAATACCATATGATCTCACCTTTAACAGGAAGCTAAATAACAAAACAAACAAGCAAGCAGAAAAAAAAACAAAGACACCGTTAATTCATTCTTAACCCACCAAATAAATCTTCAAATGATTGAATGTAGTGTATAGGATTTAAATGTTTTCTCTGCTTTTCCAGGATTTCCTGCTAATGCAGGTATCACTCAAGATTTTGAAATTGCAAGACTTCATTAGATTGACAGTTTATATTTCTGAAACTGGGGTTGCCTGGAAAGGCCTTTATTTTAACCATTAAACTTTTTTTGTGTTTTTTTTTGCTTTTGCTTTTTCCTTTGTTTTGCAATACAAGAGTTCAATTACTACAGCATGGCCTGTTAAGTGAGGGGAAGGTAGCATGAGTCTACAGTCATCGGATGACAGATAGGAGATGAGCAAAGGCCCAGTAGTCATTGCTCCTGAAATCAGTTTTTTTTAATGGGAGTTGATGGGCAACTGTGGTATTTTTAGGGTCATCAGCAATAGTTTTGACTTGAATGCATTTCTTCTCTTTTAAACTCTGCTCTGATGCAAGTAATCAATATTGCAGTTTTGGTTTAAAAAATCCCTTTTGACAGAAACTCCAAGATTAATTACCTAGATCAATAACATTTTTAAGAACAATTCATCAAGATTGTATTTAAACAGAGACCATGATGCATTTAAACTGTTAATAATACCAACCTTTCCTCCTCCTCTCCTTGTGGATTATCTGTTTTTTCCCCAAACAGAGCAGGAGATTTCACAGTAGGGTATAATGTCACTCAGTTTCCCAGGAGCTAAAATAACAGTTTGTCCAAGTTGTTGTTACTCTCTTCTCCTCTGTTCTCCTCACAGTTCTTTATTGTTCTTAGTTTACAAATAAACCCTCTGTTCTCACAATACTAAGCTATGAAATCTTATGTTTTCTTGGTCTTATAAAATTGAGAACACATATCCTGGAATAAAATGAATACAAAGAAATGCAAAGCATTGCTGTAATCAGTCTCTTACACTTTTCAATCAGCAACCACTCTAGGGTAGGTATAATTGTCTTTATAATTCAGGCAGAAGCATATCTTTGCCCTGAATGACTTTGGCTGTGTGGTTCCAGATTAGTAGAGGATAAAAAGTGACCTTGTATATCAGTGTATACTTCTAAAAGTCATAACAATGGGAAGCAATTACTAACCATTACTGAAACTTTGAACAGTGTAATGCAATCATTTGCCCCCATCTTTAATAATAAATAATAATCTATTTATCCAGAATGCAAAACTAATTCAGAAGCACAGAGGTGAGAGTGATATTCCAAACCATTGTTTCTATATTCTTGCTGAAAATATGAGGAAAATGAAAGATACAAAGTGGACAAACTGGGCTATATATAAGGTTTGTAAGAGCTATCTATTGGTAGATTTAAAATTTCTTTGAACTCTCATATTGATGGAGACACGGGAAACTCTGCTGAAGGCTTGAAGAGGATCCAGAGTAGTCCCATAGGGTTTGTTTGCCTTGGAATTCAGATATCATTTTCAAAGCTCTTTCTATAAGTCCTTTCTCAGTTTGGCTTTAGATTGTGTTAAATGCAGTGACAAGGGAGCCAAGAGGTGTTGTATGAAAACTAAAGAGTTTTAACTCAGGCCAAGAAAAAGTAAATCGCTTGCTGATTTAGGGTGATAAAAGACCAAAAATATAATTGATGCTTGAGTTTCTATTTGTAAGAGATGTACTACAAATGAATTATGAATTTTAGGTAAAAGTATTATACAAGTAAATTTTAAAAAGCATCTGTAAATATTTTTAATTGCTACAAGGTAACCTGTTCCCAAAACGGCATCACATCTTGTATCCTTAGGGAGCTTCAGTTTATAACCAGAATACACTCATAGGAGTGACACACATTAAACTCTGATTCTTCAAGATTCAAACTTGGTAAGTTCATTGGACACATTGTCCTAGATGTCAGCCTTAAGTAAATAAGACTACGCAGGTCCATTTTGATGAAGAGCTTGTAAAAGTTTCATAAAAGAAAATGCTTCTAGAAAAGCCCTGGAAAACCATGAAAAGGCATGAAGGGGTTGTGCATGTGAACCAGGCAGCAATGAATAGGAAAGGAGGAAAAGCTGTGTATAATGAAATATGAGAATTAAAAAGACTAACTTGGTCTTGTTTTACAATTTTCCCTGACATTTATAGCTGATTTGTCTTTAAATATTACTTTCTAGTTCTGTGATTAAAAGTTTGAATGAAATTAATGGAAACTAAAGGAATATTTCTAAAGAAAATATTTGTTTTTCTAATTAAAGATATTTCCAGGCTTAAATAAGATTCTTACCCATATTTAAATAGCTGTCAAAGATTTTATGGCAAATTATAAGGGGAACCCAAAACTCTCAAATTTGAGACAGTTTTGTTTTTGTGGATTAGAAATAAATGCAGCCATAACCAGGCTATGTAAGTTACTTTGACTTTATCATTCTGTGGCATTATGGGGGAAAAAAACCACTCACTTTTGCTGTCTTTTGTAACATAGAATCTAGAAAGACTTTCACCAAGGAGCTCTCAACTCTATTTTCTGCTCATATGTGCTCACTGAACCAATGGCATGACAATTTTTTCATCACACTTCTGGTTCAAAAATGACATTGCCTCCCCTTCAGCAAGTAATAGTTATCTTTATTACACAAACATATCTTAAATTTCTAAGAGTATTTTAATCAAGTCTTTCTTAGGAAACAATAGTTGTGTGGTGGTGATTGTGTTGGTGTTTTAACCAGCACTTTCTGTATAGGGTAGTGACTATCTCCAAACTTGATCCCTGGTGCTTTTTAAACTTAATTCTATACCCTACGAAATCTCCTACCATACCGTCTAGGCATATTTTATTAATAATAAATGTTTATATTATACTGCTAGTGTTTTACTTTTTTATATATTCAATTGCTTACTTAAAAGGAGAATATTTACATTTAATAGAGCTTTAATTAGTATCCAGAGATTCTGAACTTCCCATAATGATCTGCCCTGGACTAAGGGTAAGTAGCATTGTTAGGAGGATAGTCAGGCAGTTGTTTTGGAAGGTATTCAGAGGAACTGTTCATTAGATTCCACATATGAGTGAAATCATATGGTTCTTGTCTTTCTCTGACTGGCTTATTTCACTTAGCATGATGTTCTCCAGCTCCATCCATCCTGCTGCAAAGGGTATTTTTTTTTTTTTTGCAGCTGAGTAGAATTCCATGGTGTAAATGTTCCATAGTTGTTTTGTCCATTCATCTACTGATGTGCACTTGGGCTGCTCCCATTACTTGATGATTGTAAATAATGCTGCAATGAACATAGGAGTGCTTATGTTCTTTCAAATTAGCATTTTTAGGTTCCTTAGTATATATTCCCAGAAGTAGGATCTCTGGTCAAAAGGCAGTTGCATTCTTTAATTTTTGAGGAATCTCCATACTGTTTTCCACAGTGGCTACACCAGTCTGTGTTCCTACCAACAGGGCAAAAGTGTTCCTCTCTCTTCACAACCTCACCAGCACTAGCTGTTTGTTGATTTATTGATGATAGTCATTCTGACAGGCATGAGGTGATATATCATTGTGGTTTCAATTTAGATTTTTTTCATTAGTAATGTTGAGAATCTTTTCATATGTCTATTGGCCATAAGGACACTATGCAATGATAAAGGAAACAATCCAGCAAGAGGATATAACCATAGTACACATTTATGTACCCAATATAGAAGCACCTAAGTATGTGAAACAAATCTTGATGGGCATAAAGAGAGAGATAAACAATAATACAGTCCTAGTCGTGGGTTTTAACATCCCTTTTACTTTAATGCATAGATCTTCTAGACAGAAAATCAACAAGGAGACAGTGGCTTTAAGAGACACATTAGATCAAATGGATTTTTTTTTTACTTTTTTTAAATGATGTTCAAATACAGTTGTCTTCATTTTCCCACCACAACTTTCCCCCACCCTACCCATGCCCACCTCCCACCCTTGACCCCACCCCCACTTGGCTCCATCCATGGGTCTCTCATACTTGTTCATTTACATCCCTTTCCCTTCTTTCCCACATTATTTCCCTCTCCCCTCCTTTTGCTCCCTCTGCCAGATCAAATGAATTAGATATCTTCAGAGCATTTCACCCCAAAGCAGCAAAATATACATACTTTTCAAGTACACATGGAATGTTTTCTGGAATAGACCATATGTTAGGACACAAAACAAGTCTGAATAAATTTAAGAAATTTGAAATCATATCAAGCATCTTCTCTGACCACAATGCTATGAAACTAGAAATCAATCATAAGAAGAACAGTAAAAAACATGCAAAGACATGAAAGTTAAATAACATGTTATTAAACAATGAATGTGTGGAGGGGAGTGGGTACAGGCACTGAGCTAAAAGGAAAAAGGACTCATGGACATGGACAACAGTGTGGTGATTGCTGGGGGTAGGGAGTATAAGGGAACTAAATGGTAATGGAAAAATGCAATAAAGATTAAATTTTTGAAAGGGATTGAATTGGGAAGATGGCGGTGAGGTAGGAGGGAGCTGAACCTACTTGATCGTGCACCCAGCTGGAACACTTAGCCGATCTTCTAAAGAACAGAGTGAACAGCCAGTGGAATCCCAGCTTATATGAGGTTTGGAAGCCAAAGATTTCAGAGTATGTTTTAAAATGGAAGGTAAGGAGATATTTTTTTGTTTTGTTTTGTTGTTTTTTATTTTGGTGGGTTTTTTTAATTTTTATTTTTAATATGTTTTATTGATTATGCCATTACAGTTGTTCCATTCCCCCCCTTCATTCCCCTCCACCCAGCACACCCCTCCCCTACCATTCCCCTTCTTTAGTTTATGTCTATGTGTCTTAAGTTCTTTAGATTCTATATTTCCCATACTATTCTTGCCTTCCCCCTATCTATTTTCTACCTGCCATCTATGCTACTTATTCTCTGTACCTTCTCCCCTTCTCCTCCTCCCACTCCCCTGTTGCTAACCCTCCATGTAGTCTCCATTTCTATAGTTCTGCTCCTGATATAGCTGTCCTTTTAGTTTGCTTTTGTTTTAGGTGTGGTTGTTAATAACTGTGAGTTTGCTGTCCTTTCACTGTTCATCTTCTTTATCTTATTTTTATTAGATAATTCCCTTTAACATTTCATATAATAAGGGCTTGGTGATGATGAACTCCTTGAACTTGACCTTATCTGAGAAGCACTTTATCTGCCCTTCCATTCTATATGAAAGCTTTGCTGGATAGAGCAATCTTTGATGTAGGTCCTTGCCTTTCGTGACTTGGAATACTTCTTTCCAGACCCTTCTTGCCTGTAAGGTCTCTTTTGAGAAATCCACTGACAGGCTTATGGGAACTCCTTTGTAGGTGACTATCCCCTTATCTCTTGCTGCTTCTAGGATTCTGTCCTTCGTTTTAATCTTGGCCAATTTTAATATGATGTGCTTTGTTGTGTTCCTTCTTGGGTCCAACTTCTTTGGGACTCTATGAGCTTCCTGGATTTCCTGGAAGTCTGTTGCCTTTGCCAGATTGGGGAAGTTCTCCTTTGTTATTTGTTCAAATAAGTTTTCCACTTGTTGCTGTTCCTCTTCCCCTTCTGGTACCCCTATAATTCGGGTGTTGGGACATTTATAGATGTCATACATAACAGGTGCAAACAGACCAAAACATTATGGCTCAAGAATAACAGCTCAAAGCCCCAGAGCCAATACTTCTAAGCGACCAAGAGATAGCCAACTTATCAGGTGCACAGTTCAAAACACTGGTCATCAGGATGATCACAGAACTGGTTAATTTTAGTCACAAATTAGAGGAACAAATGAAGGCTAAACTAAGTGAAATGAAGGGAAATGCACAGGAAACCAATAGTGATGTAAAGGAAACTGGGACTCAAATCAATGGAGTGGACCAGAAATAAGGAAGGAGAAAATGACCAAACAGAAAAGGATGAGGAAACAAGAATTCAAAAAAATGAGGGGAAGCTTAGGAACCCGAAGGCAAGGAGATCTTGTAGGCCAATGGGAAGGTCCCCAGGCCCTGCACCAGGAACAACAGCTGCTGTGGGACCTTGGAGAAGAGCCAGACCAGCAACTGTAACTTTGCAGCTCCCTCCTCTCCCATAGCAGGGAAGCAGTTTCCTCATCAGAAGAGACCTGAATGCTTGAATTCCCTGGGAGAATAAACATGAATTGGGCTGGGATGGGAGTAAAAACTGTACATGAATAACAATTAAAATATAATTTTAAAAAAAGACAAAGTGAGAACCCTGGCTGGTGTAGCTCAGTGGATTGAATGCGGGCCTGTGAACCAGAGGATCGCAGTTCAATTCCCAGTCAGGGCACATGCCTGGGTTGCAGGCCAATTCCCAAGGGGGACACACAAAAGGCAACCATACATTGATATTCTCTCCCTCTCTTCTTCCCTTCCCCTCTAAAGATGAATAAATAAAATCTTTTTTAAAAAAAAGACAAAGTGAGAGAACCACAGCAAGCTATGTTCCCTAGTTAGGGTTGTGGTCTCCAGCTGGGACAGTGCCAGAGAAATTGGGGAGCCAGGTGACACCTGGAAATAGAAAGAAGAGTTGGGCCATGACTGACCCTGACCCAGATAGTCTAGGTACTGGTCAGAGAATTTGGGCTGTGTGAAATGCCAGGCACTTGTTAGGAAAGACTGCCCACAACCAAGAGGAATTCTCTAAAAAAAAAAAAAAAAAAAAAAAAGACTCTCAGCTACTGTGCAATGTCCTCTCACACCCAGCAGGCTGGCCAGGAAAGAGGGGGAAGGAGGGGCATGATTTACTTTAAACCAGGCTGTCTCACAGATTGATTAAAGGGGGGCAGCAAGGGCTCAGAGGGGCAGCAGTTCCCAGAGATACTTAATTTAATAGGGGAACTAAACTGCCTTGAAGGGATTTGCATGTTCAAAGTACCCAGGCCAGCAAAGAGGGAGGAAGAAGGGTGTGAGTTGCTCCCACTACTAATCAGAGAGTGGCATAATGAGGTGGATTAAAGGCACCAGCCTAACACATATGGACAGTAGGGAATGCACAGCCTTCTGAGGGCTTGAACCAGCGGCTGGGCACTTCTGAAAATTGTAGCCCAGATCTAGCCCCATCCTCACAAACTAACAGGAAAGGAGGGAAAAAGGAACCCAGACTACTCTGCCTACAGCATCTGGGAAGACTGAAGACTAGTAGAACCCGCTTTGCAGGTTTAAAGTCAGCAGGAGGCTTGCTTTCCTTTTCAAGTGTGAGACAATAAGACAGGAGTTGTAAAAGGAACAAAGATCCAGAGAGAGATCAGCAGGCTAACACCAACGATGAAGAAAGAATGAACTTTGCTCTCCTACAGAACTTGCATTTTATTTTTAATTTTTATTTTATTTTTATTATTTTTCCATTTAGTTTTCTTTGTTTTGATGGCTTGATTTCATTGTTTCACTGGTATTCTTTGTTCTCCCTTTCATATTGCATTTGAATCTTTCTTCCTTCACTTCGCTTGTATTCCAGTAACACACTACTCTTAGTCTTTTACTTGTTATTCTTTTTATTCAGATCATGTATTTCTAGTCATATTATTGTTGTCCCAATCCCACACAGCACCCTTCCCTGGTCTTGGTCCACTTCACTATATTCCTCAGCTTTATTAATTAATGTTGTGGTTAACTTATTCTCTCTCACAGTACACCAACTTTTTATCCCTTACTATCACTATATCTTACCATCTAACCTTGCATAAGCACTCTGCTTTCTGCAGTCAGCTCACATTCTTTCTCCCCTCTAATAAGACTCTTATATCCTTTTCACCTTTTATAAAAAGTGTCTAGTTGGGTGAAATATCATGGTTATTGCTGTACTTCTCTAAAGGATCTCTTATTTGTTCACTACTTGTTGGTACTTTAAATCCTATAGAATAACAGCGAGTTACACAGTCAATATCCAGAAATTAAAGGCATTTTTGTATACTAATAACGAAACAGCAGAAGCAGAAATCAAGGAAAAAATCCCATTCGATATAACAAAAACAAAAATAAAATATTTGGGAATAAACCTAACCAAGGAGATAAAAGACTTGTATGCAGAAAACTACACAACACTGAAGAAAGAAATCAAGGAAGACACAAACAAATGGAAACATATACCATGTTCATGGATTAGAAGAATTAACATCATCAAATGTCCATACTACCCAAAGCAATTTACAGACTCAATGCAATACCTATTAAAGTACCAATGGCATATTTCACAGAGATAGAACAAACACTTCAAAAATTTATATGGAACCATAAATGAGCCCGAATAGCAGCTGTTATTTTGAGAAAGAAGAACAAAGTAGGAGGGATCACAATACCTGATATCAAATTGTATTACATGGCCACTGTAATCAAAACAGCCTGGTACTGGCATAAAAACAGGCATATAGACCAATGGAACAGAACAGAGAGTCCAGAAATAAACCCAACCCTCTACAGTCAATTAATATTTGACAAAGGGAGCAGTAACATAAAATGGTGTAAAGATAGCCTCTTTAGCAAATGGTGTTGGGAGAACGGGACAGCTATGTGCAAAAGAATGAAACTTGAGCACCGACTTACACCATACACCAAAATAACTTCAAGGTGGATAAAAGACTTAAATATAAGCCATGACACCATTAAAGTCCTAGAGGAGAACATTGGCAGGAAAATCTCAAATATTTCACTCAGCAGCATATTTACTGATATGTCCCCTAGAGCAAGGAATATAAAGGAAAGAATAAACAAATGGGATCTCATCAAAATAAAAAGCTTCTGCACAGCTAAAGAAAACAGTATTAAATTAGCAAGACAACCAACTGTATGGGAAAACATATTTGCCAACGATACCACAGACAAAGGTTTAATCTCTAAAATATACAAAGAACTTACACGACTCCACTCTAAGAAGACAACCAACCCAATTAAAAAATGGGCAAAGGACTTGAACAGACACTTCACCAAGGAGGACATACAGAATATCCAGAGACACATGAAAAGATGCTCAATATCGCTAGCCATCAGAGAGATGCAAATTAAAATCACAATGAGATACCACTTTACACCAGTCAGGATGGCTATCATAAACAAAGCAACAAACAACAAATGTTGGAGAGGTTGTGGGGAAAGGGGGACCCTAGTTCACTGTTGGTGGGATTGCAGGCTGGTGCAACCATTATGGAAAACAGTATGGAATTTTCTCAGAAAAATAAAAATCGACCTGCCTTTTGACCCAGCAATTCCACTGCTAGGATTATATCCTAAGAATCCTAAAACATCAATTTCAAAGAACCTATGCACTACAATGTTCACAGCAGCACAATTTACAATAGCCAAGAGTTGGAAGCAACCTAGGTGCCCATCAGTAAATGAATGGATCCAAAAATTGTGGCACATATACACAATGGAATTCTATGCAGCAGAGAGAAAGAAGGAGCTACTACCTTTTGCAACAACATGGATGGAACTGGAAAGCATTATGCTGAGTGAAATAGGCCAGGTGTTGAAAGACAAATACCATACGATCTCACCTTTAACAGAAAGCTAAACAACAAAGCAAACAAGCAAGCAGAATAACAACAAAGACACTGAAATAGAGAACAAGGGGACAGCGACCAGGGGGGAGAGGGAATGGAAATTAAGGGGGAAGAGGGAGAGGGATTTGGAGGAACAAGTATGAAGGACACAAGGACAATAACTAAGGGGGGTGGAAATGGGAGGGAGATGGGGAGCATGGGGCGGGGTGGGCTGGGATGGGAGAAATGGACAGAAAACTGTACTTGAAAAATCAGTAAATAAAAATTAAAAAACAAACAAAAAAATAAATTCTATAGAATACTCTCCTGCTGTCTTACTCCATTTTACATTCACCCAGGCCCTCATCACATACTAGACAAGGTGGGAGTTGTGAGTAAACCCGCTAGAGGGGAGAACCCACCAACAAAGGAGCCACCAAAAGATAAAACCCAACTACAAGAGATCCCATGCTAATGGAAGAGAGGGCAACATTAGAGCATCCAGGTGAGGATATCATAGAGACTACACTGTAACTGGAAAAGACACAAGCCTTTGCGCTGCCTGTCACTACCAAACCCAATACGCAATGATAGTGATTGAATCTTTATGGGTGCTTTATTCAGATGGCTGGTGATCTGAGAAGATGGTGGGTTCATACCCTAACAGACCATCTTCCCTTCTCTTTTTAGGTTAGACCTTTTATAAGCGGGGGAAGTATAAACAAGGTACAGTGAGTTTTAAGATTCAGAAGCTGCAACATTCCTGTCCTGGACAGTTAGCTGTTCCTAGGAGAGGATGGCCGTCTGTCTCTTTCTGGAACACAAAGGCCCAGATGCCTTCAACTTGTCCCCAGGTGGTAATTTCTAGCAGTGCCCCAGGAGGTCAGTTGTTTTCCCAGGATCCAGGATGGGCCTTATATGCAGTTTTTGAAACAAAAACTTTAATATACACATTATTTGCTAGACTTATAAATTTTACCTTAAGCTAAAAATTTTCCAAGTCTTCAGTCCCCTATCAACACTACTGAGTCCCACAGAACACCTACCATGAAATTTCACCCTACAGAGACAGCTAGCAAAGCAGAGCATTGGAAATCACAGAACCAAGCAAAAAGATACATTAATATGACCTACAAAGTGATACCCCTGATAATTCTAGTACTCACTTGACACAGTATATATATATATTATAGTATTAACTGTTCCCTATGCTGTGCTTTACATCCCTGAGACTATTCTCTAATTACCAATTTGTACTTAACCCCTTCAACTTTTTCACCCAGCTTCCCAACTCCCTCCTATCTGTTAACCAGCAGTCTGTTCTCTGTGAGTCTGTTTCTATTTTATCCACTTGATGTCATATGAGTACTGTAAGATTTATCAAGCTGATCACTTCTTAAGTTATATAAATATCTAATTACTGGGCCGTGCACAGAAAACTATTATAATAGTGTATATCTACTACAATTAAAAAATAAAACTATTTAAAAGAAAAAAGTAAAATATTTTTTAAATTAGCAACACTTCTTTCTGTAGCAATATAGAAATGCTTCTCTACAGTTTATTTACTGATGTTCCATGCACAGGAATGTCTCTCTTTGAGGAGTTGAATTGTGATACTGCAAGCATGAAATAATCACCCCTCAATAAATCTTATTTCTTTAGAGTGTTTCTAAAATTCAGCTTATACTTCTACTATTTCTAAAACAACACAAAATCTCTTGTTTTGTTAAAGACAACTAATATGGGGTGTTTTGTTCTCTGGAGTTAAATTTCTATTGTGTTCATTTTTTAATAAAACATGCCAAAGTTAAAAACAGCATGGCCACAGGAGAAGCATTAGAGAGAACTGCATAGCTGAAAGTAAATTTTAAAAAATTCTGAGCACAATACAATGCTAATGCCCCCAGTACCTGTTATGGTACTCTATGCCATGCTTGCAAGTTAAGACCAATCTTTTTTTCAGCCTGGTATGTTCCCCTGTTCAAATTGAGAAATGATTCTCCCATGATGTTACCTAGAACTAACAACACTCCACTCAACAACAAAAATTTCCCTTTTTCTCTGATTTTATTACCAGTGGATCATTGATAACCATGCTACTTTACTATTTGTGTGATGAAAAAAAGAAATGTTTTCCTGTGTTTGTGGTGGGTTACTCTCAAGAAATCATTAAAAAAGTATTCAGAATGAACTATATCAGAGTATATTGTATAAATATATCAAGCAATCTAACACATGCAATTTTTTTGTTCTGTCTTTCCACGGTGTTTGTTATAAATAAACAGTGTTTTGTGTAAGGCCAGACTCCCACTAGATAGAATAGACAGCAATTTTTTTTATAATTTGAGTTATATAATGAAAGGTTTATCTTCCATTTTCCCCTAATAATTGTCTTTGTTAACATTGCTGTGGTGTCTTAAAATTTTCACTTAATCTGTTTGGAATGAAACACTGAAAGCTCCAGTCAAACTGCAAACCATATCAAATATGGGAAATATTAAGACACTATCAAACATCAATTCACCTTGAATAAGTTTTGCTTTCTAAAATATAGCAGAATAAAATTGATGGGGGGAAAATAAGTCCCATAATCTGGGTCAAGTGTTTGAAGTTAGGTTTCTGGAGAAGGGAAAAAAGAATATTTTAAAAAAATCAGAGGGAAACCTTTCCTACTTAACAATGTACTTGAAAATGTCACTGAAGGCTAATCTTAAATCTACATGTGTTAAAAATAAAGTTCAGAATTAGGTAATTCCCAGGTTTCCTAGATGACCTCTGACATTAACCAGAAAGGGCACTTAAAGGCCAAAATACTCCAGGGAAAAATGTATACCTCCTCAGAATGAAAGGCTAAAATTGGGAACTGGGAAATCAATAAATGGAATAGGGATTTTCTTAACTGATCACAAACCTATCTTTAACCTACAGCAGTGATTTTCAACCTTTTTATCTCATGGCACACATAAACTACCAAAATTCTGTAGCACACCAAAAAATATATTCCATATTATATATTATAATTTTTGCCTATTTGACAAAAATAGGTATAATTTTGATTAATTCCCACAGAATGGCTACTGTTTCATTGGCTGTTGTCATGTTTTAATTTGACAACCTAAGGGAAAAGAGGGTAGTGTTCCTGACTAATAGTCAGGTACTACATGTTTTAAAAATTCTGTTGCAAAAGGTAGGAGCTCCTTCTTTCTTTCTGCTCTGTAGTATTCCAATGTGTAAATGTACCACAGTTTTTTGATCTACTCATTTACCGACGGGCACTTAGGCTGTTTCCAGCACTTGACTATTGTAAATTGTGCTGCTTTGAACATTGGGATGCATAGGTTCTCTTGAATTGCTGTTTCAGGCTTCTTAGAGTATAAACCCAGCAGTGGAATTGCTGGGTAAAAAGGCGGTTCTGCTTTTAGTTTCTTGAGAAAATTCCATATTGTTTTCCACCATGGCTGCACCAGTCTGCATTTCCATCAACAGTGTACTAGGGTTCCCTTTTCTCCACAATCCCGCCAGCACTTATTGTTTGTTGATTTGTTTCTGATGGCCATTCTCAAGGGTGTGAAGTGGTATCTCATTGTGATTTTTAATTTGCGTCTCTGATGGCTAGTGTTGTTGAGCATCCTTTCATATGTCTCTGGGCCCTCTGTATGTCCTTGGAGAAGTGTCTTGAACCAGCATTCTTAAACTTGATGCTTAACACACCAAAGATTGCAAATACCTATAACACAGACTATGGACATTTAATCTCTACAAATCCCTGTGTTCTGCTATTTAATTACCAATTCATAAGAAATTGGTGAACATAAAATATAACAAACATGAAACACCTAATACAGGTGACCTGTGTGTACCAATAATGGTCATTCCCTTTCTATCACCTGTTACATCCCCACTGTTTTCTAGAGCTTGTGCAGTCTTATTTACTAGAAAGACAGAAAAATACTATGTTATTTTTCAGTGTTCCCAGTCTATTTCTATGTAATTACAGCAGGTACTTGAATTACATTTTTCAATGTTAACATTGTTGCAGTAGAAACTTAACTCTTGTGTATGTCAATTAGCCAATAGTGAAATTGGTTTCATTATACATCATTTCACTCAAAGTCACAGAATGTATCAACGTTAGTAAATGATGACTTGTTGTAATTCCTTTTGGAACGTAGCCCAGAGGAGAAAATTTGCTCCTGAGTGCAGACATATTTCAGACTATGAATATTATATAAATACTCATATATCTCTCTGTTTTGTTTGCCAAGAAGTTCACTTAAGCCTCATGTTTACTCAGTAATTATATTCACTTAGGGAACAGTTCAAGAATATTTTTGCAACCCTTTCCTCCATATTTAATATGCATATTTACTTTCATTTTAGCAACTGTATTTCTCTGAGGTGTCTTTTATTATTAGTTTCCTTGAGCTATTTAGAATAATGAAATAAAACTATAGATACATTAACAACAATAATAATAAATGTAAGCAATTTGAAATAAAAGTAAAATTGAATAGATTTGTTGTTAACAAAAATAACAAAAAGGCATAAAATTTTACTCTTCAAAGGTTTGATGCACAATACCCATATACTCGATTTCTACAAGTCAGTCAATTTATTTTAACATATCTATTTGGCAGTTGTTACTCTGTTCCTAAATTAAAGTAGCAGTTAACACTGTGTTACTTATTTAAGAAATAGGAGGAGGTAGAATTATATGATTGGAATATAAAACTATAAAAATTGGCTCCTGTCCATGACTTGCTTATCAACTTTTATAAAATCAAATTACTTCAGAGAATTCAGGTACCTTATTTTTGTAGATCACATTATTCAACCTCTTTATTTTCCAGTTGAGAAAGCTAAGTTTCAAGAAAGGTTAATGTCTTACCAAAGACCATATAGTTGATTGGTAATGAAGTCTGGATGAGAATTCAGAACCTAAGAATTAGAAGAAACCCATAAAAATCATCTTATTTATCCCCATACAAAATACGGGTAGATAGTACATGTCTAAAGCCATTCAACTTTTAAAACTATGACAAATATTCTTGAATGTTTCTAAATTAATTCACATAGAACATACCCAACATAGAATAGAATATATGACCTCTCCACTGCCAACTTGGTTCTTTTTCAGTGTGCCCTAACTCAATGAATAGCACAACTGTCTATCCAGTTCTACAAATCAGGAAACTTGGTACCATCCTTGAAATGTTCATTTTACATATACAATCCATCATCAAGTCCTGCTGATTTTACCTTATAAATTCACCCACTATTTTCAATCTTTACTGCCACCACTTTAGTCCAAGCAACCATCATCTCTTTCCTCAACTCTTGCAACACCCTCCTAATTGATCTGTCTGAAACCATCTTAGTTAAAGTTAAAATGACTTAAAAAATACAGTGAACTTGTCTCCTACACACTCACATACATATTTAAGAATTTCAGTGACTTCCAATTTCCATTAAGATAAGGGTAATTTTTTTAGCATTTTATACAACACCCTGTACTATCTAACCTTTAACTACAGTTCTTAGATTTTGCTCTCCTCCATAATCAGTTGAGATTTTCCAGTTATTCATATTCACTATCCTTTCTACCCCCCACCTTCCATATATTTGCACTTGCTTTTCCCTTTTGGATCTTTCCACTTTGTGTATTTGACTCCTACTGTTCCTTCAGAGGTAGAATGCTGCAAAGATTTAATCATTTATTGCCAAGCACTTCTCCTACATAGTGTTTATCCAATTTTACATGTACTTTTGACTGTGATTTATGATTTCTTACATTTATATGTCCCTGGATTTTTCCCTCTAGATCTATAGCTTAAGTGACATGTAGGTAGGATCATTTGTGGTTGTGCCTGACATATAATTAGAACTCAAGATTTATTGAATTAATGGCTTTATATATTAATAAAAATGCTACATGTTAAGAATAGCAAGCATTTATTGAAGTTACCATGTTCTATGTTAGGTACTTTGAGTGGCTAAGTTTTATTCATAACAAAACCCCAAAGGGTGGGAGGAAAAATGGGTGAGCTGTGGGGAAATGGAGACAACTACATTTGAACAACAATAAAAAAGAAATTGTCATTTAAAGTTTTTAAAAAACCACGCGGTAGGTATCATTATTGCTCTTATTTTCCAGGTGATGAAATTAAGAATCAAGATGGAAATAAAACTGTTCAAAGTTACACAACTATTAAGCAACAAAACCATGATTAAAATTCAGATGATGTGACTATTAACCACTATACTACACTGTCTTTAACATGGAATATAAAAGTGAATAACATGTATCTCCTGCCAACAGTGTATTGATAAATTATTTTATAGCCTTTCCTTGAATTATGTCAGGCATGGCAAGATGTTAAATCAGAAAACACTTATGTTTAATACAGATATGTAGTGTGTGATTGATAATGGATTTGAACTTTCTAATAGTGTTCTTCTGATGATATAATGAAAGCCAAAATAATAAAGCTCTAATGACAGAGTGTCAAATATTATCAGAGGATACTCTATCAGTCAGAGTGTTGTTGGAATCCACTACACAGATAATATGAATGGATTTTAACAAAAGGATTTATTTACAAAGCAGTATGCAGACCATAGGAAAATCATAAAAGACAGTGCAGGATTATGGGGGTGTGGGTATGAGGCAGTTAGTTACTTCGCTGGGTAAGAAAGGACAAAGGAAAAGAACAGAAAACAAAAATTGGAGAGAGCAGGAAATGTGTGGAGAGAGCAACCTAATAGGAGTTGTAAACTTTAGTCAAAGCATAGCCACGCCATGGGTTCTGCAGGGAAAAAGCCCAAATAATAAATATGCCACCCTTATTTTCTCCACACCTGCTGGTCTCCTCCAAGGCCTCCCCATTAATCAAAGTAAATCCAAAACCAGAGGAGAGGACTTGCAGAAAATATGGAGGCATAGGTAGATACACTTTGCCTCCTCACACAGCCAAGAGGAGGACAACAGCAAATTTAAAAACAAAAACTAACCAGAACTGCCAGATAATGGAACTTTGGGGAATTCCAAAAACCAAGAAGTTAAAGAAGAAACATTCATCCAGACTGGAAGAGGGGGTGCAAATGGGGAGGAAGGGCTCAGAGGACTCAAAGCAATGTGGTGGCTAGAGGACCAAGGCAGACAAGGTGGTGGCTGGAGAGCAGGCAGTCCCATATTCGTGTGTGGATAAACTGAGAGGAAAAACTGGGGATCGAAACAGACCATGCAAACCAGGGTTCCAGCTCTGGGGAAAAAATAATTAAAACCTCTTACTGGAAAAACCTGTGGGAATTGAAGTGGCAGGAGAAACTCCCACCCTCACAGGAGAGTTCATTGGAGAGACCCACGGGGCCCTAGAACATACATAAAATCACCCACCCAGGAATCTGCACCAGAAAGGCCCAATTTGCTTTTGGGTAATGGAAGAAGTGACTGAAAACCAGCTGAGAGCTGAGCAAGCAGCATTGTTCCCTCTTGGACCCCTCTGACATTCAGCATCACACCCCAGCAAAGAGGTGTGATGTTGCCCCACCCTGGCAAGTAACTAAGGCTTTGCCCATTACTTCATAACAGGCATGCTGAGACAAAAAAAAATATATGGCCCAAATGAAAAAAAATGATCAAAACTATAGAAAAAATACAACTAAGTGATGAAGAGGTAGATAACCTATGAGATGCAGAGTTCAAAACACTGGTAATCAGGGTGAACACAGAAATGGTTGAGTATGGTGGCAAAATATAGGAAGAAGTGAATGCTATGCAAAGTGAAATAAAGAAAAATGTAGAGGGGACCAACAGTGATGGGAAGGAAACAGGGACTCAAATCATCAGTGTAGACCAGAGGGAAGAAATAAACATTCGACCAGAACAGAATGAAGAAATAGGAATTCAAAGAAATGAGGAAAGGCTTAGGAACCTCCAGGACAACTTTGAGTGTTCCAACATCCAGATCATAGGTGTGCCAGAAAGAGAAGAGAAAGAGCAAGAAATTGAAAACTTATTTGAAAAAATAATGGAGAGTTTTTCTAATCTGGCAAAGGACATAGGTTTCCAGGAAATCCAGGAAGCTGAGAGAGACCCAAAGAAGTTGGACCCAAGGTGGAACACACCAAGGCACATTGTAATTACATTAGCCAAGATTAAAAATTAGAAGAGAATCTTAAAAGCAGCAAGAGAAAAGGAGACAGTTACCTACAAAGGAGTGCCCACAAGACTGTCATCTGATTTCTCAAAAGAAACCTTGCAGGCAAGAAGGGGCTGGAAAGAAGTATTCCAAATCATGAAAGGCAAGGACCTACATCCAAGATTATTATATCCAGCAAAGTTTTCATTTAGAATGGAAGGGCAGATAAAGTGCTTCTCAGATAAGGTCAAGTTAAAGGAGTTCAATCACCAAGCCCTTATCATATGAAATGTTAAAGGGATTTATCTAAGAAAAAGATCAAAGCTATGAACAGTAAAATGACAAAAAACTCACAACTATCAACAACCAAACCTAAAAAATCAAAAAACAAAAACGAACTAAGCAAATAACTAGAACAGGAACAGATTTACAGAAATGCAGGTCATACAGAGGGTTATCAGCAGGGAGAGGAAGGAGAATAGGGGGAAAGGTGTAGGTATAATAAGTATAAATGGTAGGTAGAAAATAGACAGTGGGAGGTTAAGAATAGTATGGGAAGTGGAGAAGCCAAAGAGCTTATATGTATGAACCATGGACATGAACTAAGGTGGGGGAATGCTGGTGGGAGGGGAAACACAGGGTGGAGGAGCATATAGGGGTTGAATAAAATGGGACAACTTTAATAGCATAATCAATAAAATCTATTTTAAAAAGAGAAAAAATTTAAAATAAACCCAGAGGACAAGGAGGCCTTGTTTATATGTTCTATGCAGGTCACTCTCTTGGAACACAGAGTAGGGTAGAACAGGGATGTAGAGAAAAATAGATATCTAGTATAGATGGTAACATGAAAAATTAAATTTTGCCCCTACAGCATTCATTAAGTCACATCATTTTTTTCCTCCCATATAAGGCCAGTTCTCTGCAACAATAGGGCCAAAATGACAAAGAAATATTAAAAAACCAGTCCATGCCTTTGGTTTTGGATTAACTATGTCCCAGTAAATGTTCCTATAAAGTTCCATATTTTCTCAATCCTTTCAGATTGACCCAATTCCACACTTATTGGAATTCTTGGAAGATGATTGAAACTTTGAGGTTTTTATGAGAAGGGTGCTATTATAATTCAAGGCATTGAGAGAGGGGAAAGATGGCAGGCAGTGAGTTAGGTGGGAGCTGAACCCATTTGCTCTTGTGCACCCAACTGAGACACCTAGCTGATCTTCTGAGGAACAGAGAGAACAGCCAACAGAATTCTGGCTGATATGAAGTTTGAAAGCCAAAAGATGCAGAGGATGTTTAAAAATGGACAGTAAGGAAATTTGGCAGGCCCATGGGAGGGCTGCTGGGCTCTGCGCCAGAGACCACAGCTGCCTGCAGCATTTTTGAAGGAGAGCTAGGTCAGATATTGTAACTTTGCAGCTTCCCCCCTCCCACAGCAGTGAATTTACAGACCCTCAGGAGAAACCTGGAGGCTTAAAGTTGCTGGAGTGATAAAGACACATACAGTAAGAGACACAGCTGCCAGCGTACCTCTGCTGAGACTGTGGTCCCTAGCTGGGACAGTAGCAGATAAATTGTGGATCTGAGTAACACCAGCAGATGGGAGTAGAAATGGACCATGAGTTGCCATGACCCAGATAATATCTAGAATGGTCAGAGAGTTAGTCTGTGAGGAAGCCGGGTGCTTGCTAGGAATGGCCTGTCAAACAAAGGGAATTCAGCCAAAAAATGCTCCCAGCCACTGTGCAAGTACCTGTAGTGCACAGTGGCAGGGCCAGCAAAAAGGGAGGAGGGGACGCTATTTGCTCCACTCAGGGCACCTCACGGACTGATCAGAGACAGCAGAGGGCTCAGAAAGGTAGCAGAGTGCAAAGAGACTTAATTCAACAGAGGAACTAATCCCTGCAGGGATTTTGCACTCAGGCCCAGGCCAAGAAAGAGGGAGAAGGAGGGATATGATTTGTTCCCACTCAGTGTACCTCATGGAATAATCAAAGACTTGCACAGCAAGGTGTGCTATAGGTGCTGGCCTTGCACATATGAGAAATGGGCAGTGTGCACTACATAATGTGCTGAAGGTGTGGGCTGGAAACTTGACATCTGTGAATAACCCAGACTATGCCTCCAACTTTACAGAACCACGGGAAAGGAAAAACGTGGAACCCATCACCCTCTCTGCATGCAGCATTCAGGAAAAGCAGCAAAACCCTAAAGTAAGCAGGAGGCATTTTTTTTTCTCAAGTGTGAGACAATAAGGCCTGGAGCATTAAGAAGACCAAAGAAAGATCCAGAAAGAATTCAGAAGGCTAACACAACAGCTAGCACAAATTTCACATTCCTATCCTTCAGAACTTGAATTTTATGTCATTTGGGGGGGTATATTTTATTTTTTAATTTTCTCTTTTTTCCATTTAGACTTTTTTGTGTGGTTTGTTTGTATAATTTAAATGTTTGAGCAGTTTTCTTTATTGTCCCTTCACATTACATTCCAATTTTTCTTCTTTCACTTCACACGTATTTCAATAACACAATACTCTTGGTATTTACATTTTATTGTTTATATTCAGAATATATGTTACTTATATTATTGTTATAAAAAATTTCAGGCCCTGGCTGGTGTAGCTCAGTGGATTGAGCGCGGGCCTTCGAACCAGACAATCGCGGTTCGATCCCAGTCAGGGCACACACTGGGGTTGCAGGCAGGTTCCCTGCAGGCCAGTTCCCAGCAGGGGACGCATGAAAGGCAACCATACATTGATGTTTCTCTCCCTCGCTCCTTCCCTTCCCCTCTAAAGATTAAAAAAAAAAAATTTCACACAGCACCCATACCTGGTCTTTATCCATTTCACCATCTTCCTGAGCTTTATTACTGTTGTGTTTACCTTTATTCTTTCACACACTATGCCAAGTTTCTATCCTTACTCTCACTATAACTCACCATCTAACCTGGCATAAGCACTCTGCTTTCTAAAGTCAGCACACATTCCTTTTCCCTTCTTTTTTTTTATTCAGAAAAATTGTATTTTATTGGTTATGTCACTATTTTTACAAAGTTAAGATATTAATGTTTATTTCTATTTTTAATATATTTATTAATTATGCCATTACAATTGCTCTATTTTCCCCCTTCATTCCCCTCCACCCATCACACCCCTCCTCCCCCACCATTCCCCCCTTTAGTTTATGACCACGTGTCTCAAGTTCTTTAGATTCTATATTTCCCATACTATTCTTGCCCTCCCTGTACCTATTTTCTACCTACCATATATGCTACTTATTTTCTGTATCTTCTCCTTCTCCCACTCCCCTGTTGCTAACCCTCCATGTGATCTTCATTTCTATGGTTCTGCTCCTGATCTAGCTGTCCTCTTAGTTTGCTTTTGTTTTAGGTGTGGTTGTTAATAACTGAGTTTGCTGTGCTTTCACTGTTCATCTTTTTTTATCTTCTTTTTCTTAGGTAAGTCCCTTTAACATTTCATAATAAGGGCTTGGTGATGATGAACTCCTTGAATTTGATCTTATCTGAGAAGCACTTTATCTGCCCTTCCATTCCAAATGAAAGCTTTGCTGGATGGAGCAATCATCAATGTAGGTCCTTGCCTTTCATGACTTGGAATACTTCTTTCCAGACCCTTCTTCCTGTAAGATCTCTTTTGAGAAATCAGATGACAGTCTTGTGGGCACTCCTTTGTAGGTGACTGTCTCTTTATTTCTTGCTGCTTCTAGGATTCTCTCCTTCATTTTAATCTTGGCTAATGTAATTATGATGTGCCTTGGTGTGTTCCTTCTTGGGTCTGACTTCTTTGGGGCTCTCTGAGCTTCCTGGACTTCCTGGAAGTCTAATTTCTTTGCCATATTGGGGAAATTCTCCTTTATTATTTGTTCAAATAAGTTTTCCACTTGTGGCTGTTCCTTTCCCCCTTCTGGTACCCCTATAATTCGGATGTTGGAGCCTTTAAAGATGTCCTGAAGTTTCCCAAGCCTCTCCTCATTTTTTTGAATTCTGGTTTCTTCATCCTTTTCTGTTTGGTCATTTTTTCCTCCTTCTGGTCCACTCCTTTGATTTGAGTCCCAGTTTCCTTTCCATTACTATTGGTTTCCTGTGTATTTCCCTTCATTTCAATTAGTTTAGCCTTCATATGTTCCTCTAATTTGTGACTAAAATCATCGAGTTCTGTGAGCATCCTGATCACCAGTGTTTTGAACTGTGCATCTGAAAGTTTGGCTATTTCTTCATCGCTTAGATTTATTGGCTCTGGGGCTCTGAGTTGTTCTTGAGCCATGTTTTGGTCTGTTCATGCGTGTTATGTATGAGGAGCAGAGCCTAAGGAGTTCACCAGGGCGGAGCCACCCAGGTTGTTGGTTTGTGATGCTATATGTGGGGGCGGGGTCAGAGAGGGACAATGGTGGTTTCCTCTGCTGTTTCCTGCCGCTAGGGCCTGTGTGGTCTGTCTCATTGCTAGCTCCTTCACTGGTTTATCTGCGCGCGAATGTGTGATGGTGATCAGCCCTCAGTGGGTCCACTACCTTGCGCCCTCAATGGGTCCACCCGCTTCTCCACACCTGGGATCTGCCCGTGGCTGCTGGCACACCTGGATTGCACACCCGGGTCAGTCTGATGGGTCTTTCCTGCTTGACCCCACTCTGCTGCTGGCTCTGCCCCTCTTACCGGTTTGGCTGAAGGGTTCGTTATTGTCAGACTTCAGTGTAGTTCAATTTTCTGTGGTTTGGCTGTGTTTTTGTTGCTAAAACTTTGTTGTTTTTAAACTTGGTTGTGCGAGAAGGTGCAGTGCTTCCACCTACGCCTCCATCTTGGTGGAAGTCTGTTCCCTTTTCCCTTCTAATAAGAGTACTATGCCTTTTGTTTTTGTTTTTTCACTCTTTTTAAATTTTATTTTAATTGTTGTTTAAATAGTTTTCTGACTTTTACTCCCATCCCAGCCCACCTCCTATCCCTCCCCACCTCCCTTCTATTTCCACCTCACCTTCTTTTTGTCCATGTGTCATTTGTACTTATTCCTGCCTGTTCCTATGCCCTTTTTTGCCTTTTATAAAAAGTGGCTGGTTGGATGAAATGCCATGGTTGTTGCTATACTTCTCCAAAGCACCTACTATCTGTTATCTACTTGGGAGTACTTTACTTTTATTTTTAAAATTTTTTATTTACCTTATTTTTAGAGAGTGGGGAAAGGAGGGAGAAAGACAGGGAGAGAAACATTAATGTGTGGTTGTCTCCTGTGTAACCCCTACTGGGGACCTGGCTCATAATCCAGGCATGTGTCCTGACTGGGAATCAACCCTATGACTCTTTGGTTTGAAGGCCAGCATGCAATCCACTGAGCCACAGCAACCAAGGCTACTTATTAGTAGTTTAAATCCCATAGAATATTCTCCTGCTATTTTATTCCATTTCACCTTTTCCCAGCCCCTGATCACACACAAGACAATGCAGGAGTTGTGAATACCAGTAAATCCACTGGATGGGAGAACCCACCAGCAAAGGAGCCACCAACAGATGAAACCCAAGTACAACAAGAGAACTCACACAAACATAAGAAAGAGCATCGGATTAGGTGAATAATGGATGAAAATAGGAGAGGGTCATCAAGAAACATACACAAAGGACTCATGTATAAATCCAAATGGGGTAGGATGGAGGGTAGGAGGCAGGGATGCGTAGGGCAGGGTGGGGTGGTGGAGTAAAAATGGAGATATTTGTACCTGAACAACAACAAAAAACTTATCAAAATTGCTTAGTTTTGTGTCGCCATTTTAATATTGAAGATGAAAGAAAATAAGCAACATTTTCAGAACATTATGTTTTATTATTTCAAGAAAGGTAAAAGCACAACTGAAAATAAAAATAAAAATATTTGTGCAGTGTATGAAGAAGGCACTGTGATTGATCCAATGGGTCAAAAGTAGTTTGTGAAGTTTTGTGCTGATGGTTTATTGCTAGTGGTACTCCACAGTCAGGTAGACCAGTTGAAGTTATCGGTGATTAAATTGAGATATTGATTAACAACAATCAATTGTTATATCATGTGGGAGATAGCTGACATACTCAAAATATCCAAATCAAGAAAGTTATTGGTGAAAATAAAAAATGTGTCTTTTATTTTATGGTAAAAAGCTAAATGGACTCTTTGGCCAACACAATATTTGCTGCCTGTCTCAAGTAATCAGTGTCAGTGTGACATATAACATGGTGGATTTAAACAGAAAGAATTTTATCCATGTCATACCTGTCTGATAAAACTTTCTTAAACCATTAAGAATACACAGGTATCAAAGTGCTGTACCATCTAAGCTGCAGGTACAATTACATCTTGACACTGGCAAATTGAAAAGCATGAAATGATCCTTTTCCACTTCCCCACTCTCCTAAACAGAGGTTGCTAAATTGACCTAATTGTAAATTCTAACAGTATTTTAATGGGAATATTAAAGAATCCTTTGCATTCAGTTTTTGAACGATGTCATGTATGCCACTGTAATACTTGTACTTCTCCAATGTACATTTCAACAGAAATCTATGTAAAGAGAAAGGAATATTTACATATTTAGAAGGGCTCAAAAGGAGAATCATAGGACTGATTGCATTTAGCCCCTTTGATTAAAAATAAGGATTGATTCAGATTAAACACCATCTCCCTGGCTGGCGTGGGTCAGAGAGTTAAGCGCCACACCAGCACTTAAGGTTGCAACTAAAAGGTTGCCTGGTTCAATTCCAATTCAGGGCACATATCTTGGTGTCAGGCCACATCCCCACTTGGGGGCATGCTAGGGCAGCTAATTGATGTTTCTCTCATACGTTGATATTTCTCTCCCTCTCCTCTATCTAAAAATAAATAAATAAAAGCCTAAAAAATTAAATACCATCTTTGATCTCTCCTATCATAAGATCTTCATAAGGCACATATGAGCAATTTTTCAGGCCAAACTCATTATTTAAAGGCTACCATGTGGCCACTTGCTATATCACAAAGGCATAAGAATTATGAAATCTTGCAAATTTGACATTCATTTCTATCTGGGAACCCCGAGACTAATGAATAAATGATCACCATATTGTGATGAGGCTAATATTATATAATTCTGTATATTTAAAAGTGGTGACTTTCTCCATGGGCTTGGTTTCATAATTGGAGAATGTTGAAGCACTAACTAGATTTACAGAGTATAGGAATGATTTTCAAAATAAGTTGCTCCTGCATCTGTTGTGCCTGCAGCAATGTAAGTATAATGGACTTGCATTTGGCATCAATGACCACTGCTGGGTGCCAAGTCCATCCATGCGCACCTGCATCTCAGCACTTAGAGGCACTATCTTTATCAAATAGTTGGCTCAATAAATCTATGGAAAGCAAAAATGAGAACTGTTTCAGGCAATAGTCAGTGTCTGAATTGGGAACATAGGAAGTTTCAAAAGACTTGTTGAAAATGAAAAGGGTTTAGCAATTCAAATGAAAAGCTCAATTACTTTTCAATGCATAGACCTTCCTTTTCAGGAAGAATTTTTGCAGTTTGCTTTAGATTTGAAATAGCATATCTGGTTCTTCATTGGTAAAAGCTTAAATCATATCAAGATGAGAGAATGGAATATGTGCTATTTTTTAAGTTCAAACTTTATATTGCTTCTTTAGAGAGGACTAAATTTTGTTGTGACTAGTGGTATTAGAGAATTCCTTTAAAGTTTCCATTTTTTTCAGCAAGGGCATTTCCTACTTCCACATAAGCAATCTAATAATAAATTATTATTGGAAAACAAAGAACACCAAATGAAATCCATGGGAAATTGGTTGACTGGTACTAACATGAATGTGTATGAGGTCTGAAATTCAGTTTGTTATTCCAACTACTGTATTCTCTGATTATAATCATTTTACATCATTATACTTTTGCTTAGACACACTCAGTTGCAAGAACACTAACCCTACTAAAAAGACTTTTGTTTGGTACTTACCAGATAAGAAAATTAAGAAAATTCCTAGTGTCTCTTACTCACAGCCCAGCTTTGCTGACGTCATCAGCAAAATCTTTAAAATAGTAATTCAAATTCCAAATATTTCAAACCACCAAGCATATCTTGGTTTTATTATTTTCTAATTATTGATATTACAAGTGAAAGACAATTGCAAAGATGACCCTTATGTTTAGCTGGAATACAATATTTCCCAGGAGCTTTGATAGATTCAGTGGAACTAAGTGATAGCTTCTATATAATGAAAAGGAAAAAATGACCAATACTGACAAAACTTCTGACATAAATTGGCAGTAAGTACTTTCAAAGACCAGCTGAAAAACATTAATAAGATGACTGGAGTAGTTTGAACTTCACCAGTCTCTAATGCAAGTCTACCCACACTTCTCAAGCATCACCCTGATAAGTAAGTACTGCTGTAAAACCAGTTTTCTTGACTCCTGCAAAATATTAAGCATGATCTTCCATAGAAGAAGCATTCTGGTTTGGAATCTCAGAAAGCATTTTACTTAGAAATGACTAGGAAAAAAATATTTGTTCATATGCTTCTATGTTCTTTCTTCCCTCATGATGCTCAGCAAAGGAATACCTTGATTAAAATAATACACCTCCAAACGACTTTTTATAATTAAATGAAGTTAAAAGGTTGAGGTAAACCCTTTAATGATCCCAACAAAAATCACATGAAAAATTTTTCTTTCTTTGGTATTCTGGATTCCCCAAGATACTAACCATTACTAGTGCAAAAGGAAATAAAAACTACTATAAATATACAATTTAAAAACACGTAATGTTGTATACATTTTTTAAAAATTTTAATTGTTGTTCAAGTACAGTTTTCTGTCTTTTACTCCCATCCCAACCCACCACCCCCTCAGTGCTCTCCAGCCTGTCTGCAAACATTGGGTGGATTTTTCTGTGCAATTATACTATTGTCCTCATTTTATAGAAAGGAGGTAGATTTTCATAGTAGACAAAGTATGCATTTTGTGGTCAATCAGACCAGAACATTTACCTCAGATTTATTGTTCAGCAACTGGATAAATTTAGGTAAGTTGTTTGATCTTTATGAGACTCTTTCTCCATCTGCGACACAGAATGTTATGACAAATACAGTTATGAAAGTGATGATAATAATAACTACATTAATTGCATGACTCCTTTGTGCCAGTCACCATCCCTAGAAGCCTTATTTATTTGGGATATATTAGTTAAGAGAATAACATTTGGAGTTGGATCTAAGTTCAATTCCTAATTCTTCAACTTGCTAGCCTTGTAATACTGGGAAAATTACTTAACTTTTCTGAGTTGCAGTTTCCTCAGCAACAACATGGAAACACAAATGCTTATCTTATAGAGTAATTGTTTCAATGATCAAGTGAGATATATTAAACATTTAAGCCCCATGAGGGAAGATAGTGCTCAGGTAGGTGGAAGCTGAACCCACTTGCTCATGTATCCAACTGGCACCCCTAGGTGATCTTCTGAAGAACAGAGTGAACAGCCAATGGAATCCCAGCTTATATGAAGTTTGGAAGCCAAAGATAGCAGAGGACATCAAAAAACAGATCATAAGGAAATCGCGTAGACTGATGGGAAGATCTCTGGGACATGCGCCAGGACTGTGGCTGCTGTGGTGCTCAGGTATGGCACTAGGGACCACGGTTGCTGCAGGAGCTTTGGAGGAGAACCGGATCAGTGATTGTAACTTCATTACTCCCTCTCCTTCCAGAGCAGAGAAGCCAGTCCTCTGCCAGAGGAGACCTGGATGCTTGAAGTCTCTGCATGGGGGCAGAGAGACACACAGAGGGATTTTGGGGGGGAGATGGAGGAGGAGTGAATGGAAGTCACACTCACCTCTTCCCAGGGCCAATCTGGAATTACAGCTCAATTGTGGAGAAACCCCCCAGAACAAACAACTGAGCAATAGCCAGAGAGAATAAATTTAACTTTGGACAGACAGAAGAACAAGCTTTGGAACAACTTACATGGTAAAGAGTGTGGAAGAGACACGAGAGTGGTGACTGGTTGCCCACAGGTGGCAGCACTGGAGGGATACTTAAGCAGCTGGTTGGATCCCCCTAAGAAGAATGGGGTCTAAACTCTAAGCTAGGATTCTCAGCCTAGAGTACCAGTGCCCCAAAAGTATATAGATAACAATTAGCTATGAAAAGCATCAGGGCTGCAGAGACAGACAGCTGGAGGTGCAAACGCCATTTATAGGGCCCAAACACAAATTTTCATTGGCACTTACTTACCCTGGGCTCTGGCAAAGGCAGGGGCAGAGTGGGCTGGTGACGCCTGAGGAGAGACTAAGGACTGAAGCTTGGGGGAGAGAACTGAGAGAGTAGATGCAGGTATCCCGGTGCTGAGTCATCTTCCAGATGGCAGCAGCCTTCGTGCTCAGGCAGACCACTCCCCTCTGAGTGACAGTGGCCTGAGGGAAAACAGTAGCCCTGACCCCAGTAGTGTCTCTGCCCTGGCACTGTGATGCTTAAGCCTAAATGCTGAGTGCAGAGTGACCAGATTAACAAGCAAAGGAGATAGCCAAAGGCAGTAGATCCCTGGCAAAGGGAGGGGCAGAGTGGACTAGAGAGACATGAGGAAAGACTGGGGATGGAGGCCTTGGGGAAAGATCTGAGAGGGTAGCAGCCACGATCTGGGTGCTGAGCCAACCCCCATAGGGCAGAGACCATCAAGCTCTGGCAGACCACTCCCCTCCAAGCAGCAGCAGCCTGAGGGAAAACAATTGCCCCCACCTCAGGAGGGATTTGGTCCCACCCTACCATGCTTAAACCTGACAGTTGAGTGCAGAGTAACTAGATTAACAACTAAAGGAGACAGCCAGGGACAGCAGATCACTGGAAGTATTGAACAGGCTGCCTAAGGTCAGATGGGGTCAACATCTGACATCACCAGAGGCAGATCCAGAAAGAAAAAAAATAGAGGTATATACAAGAGGCTACCGAGATGAAAGCGACTGTGATATTCTTTATGATTTGTGATATTTTCTTTTCTATATAGCTCTTTAACATCCATTACTTATCCAGTAAGTTTGTACATATTATGTCACTAGATTTTATACTATAGTGTATTTCAATTCACATATTCTGCCCCTCCCTCCTCCTAGCCCATTTTACCTTCTTCTTTCCTTGCATTATTTTCATTTCAATTTTTGTTTTTTCTTTAACTACACCTTATTTCCATTCCACACTCTTACTATTTCTCCCCTGTGCAGACACAAAAACCAGTGTTCTTGTCAAGGGTTATTTCACATCATTTACCTGTTGTTAAAATGTCTGTGTTCTTTCTTCACCTTTAATAATATTTGCTAGTTGATTGTGGGTAGGGTAGTCATTGTTGCATTGCTTTTTCAATTTTATCTCTAGAGCTCCACTAATTCTGTATTTGAAATATCAAATTTTACTAGTCTCCTCACCTACTCCATTTTTCATCTCAAATTTTAATTTTGCTTCTTAGCCTGTTTTTTCTTTTTTGTATTTCTTCTATTTATTTTTCATCATGCACTCTTATTTTTCTTTGTTCTCCTTTTTTTCTTTTTCATTAAATCCCAAATTTCTGTCTCTTAACCTAGTTTTTGTTTGTCACTCTTAGTATTCCCTCTCCCTCTACCATTTCAAAATCATGTTTTCATGCCTTTTAACATCTCTTAGACTTTTATTTGTTTCTTTTTCCCTCATTCCCATACCACCTATATTAATTTTATTTTGTTATTTTTTCTAAGCAATTTTCACCTGTATTAATTTTAGCTAGTTTGTTGTTGATAGTACTATGGTGAATATTTCTCTCCAATTTGGCTTCTAGAATTTTGTTGATTATTTACTATTTTCCTTCTATTTTCTTTCTCTCACTTTATTTTTTTATGTTATTTTCATTCCTGTTTAAACCTAATATGATACACTTCTCATCTCATATTCTGCTCCACATTCTTCACTCCCTGTTTTATTCAAGAGGTAAATTTTAATTTCTCTCTTTCCATTGCTTCAACTCCCAACTCTTATTAGTGCTCCTCCCTCTACCCTCTCAAAATCATTTTTCTTTCAGTAGGCCATCTCATATCCACTCTCCTTTTTATAATAGTCTTAATCTCATTACACCATTATTAGTACTAGCTAATTTGCTTTTGATAGTGTGATTGTGGGGGGAGTTATATTTGTGAGTGTGGGTGTTTCCTGGGCTTTGTAGTTTTGTTGCAGCAGCACCTGCACAACAGCACAGAAGATGTGGTGGGTGGAGTGACACTCAGTCAACCAGCTGGTGGGCAGGAACCATCAAAGAATGACCCAACAACAATCAAAACCCAATTACATCCAGAGAACCAGCATAAAAGGCATAAAGGGCATCAAAAGAGCATCAAGTTCAGGTGATGAAGGAGAATGCACCACTGAATCTCACAAGATTTCTGCCATATAAGTTCACACCACAAAGTCAGAAAGCCAAAACAGATCAATTTAAGAAGCAAAAGCAAGCAGGAAGGGTCCCACAAACAATGGGAAGACAAAGAATCAACCCCCAAACAAAAGAAAAGAAGAAATCCACAGAAAGAATGGTAATTGAAATAGAGGCAAGTCAACTATCAGATATTGATTTCAAAACAATGGTTATAAGGAAGCTGAATGAGCTCAGTGAGAATTACCAAAAAATACATGGAAACTATGAGGGACATACAGCAAACTATATCAGCATAAAAAAGGACATAAAAACAATCAACAAAGGCCAAGAGGAAATGAAGAATACAGTTTCTGAATTAATGAATGAACATAGTAGAAGGAATCAAAAGCAGGCCAGATGAAGCAGAGGAAAAATCAGTGAGCTGGAGGACAAGATAGAAAAAAACTCCAAGGAAAAGCAAGAAGGGAAAAAAAAAGACTAAAAAAGAGTGAAAGAGAGGTAAAGGGAAATGAAGGACAACATGAAACAGAATAATATCCATATAATAGGGATACCAGAAGGAGAAAAAGAGAAGCAAGAATAGAAAACCAGTTTGAAAAGGTAATGTTGGAAAATCTCCTTAATTTCATAAGAGAAAAAGTCACAGAAGTCCAGGAAGCATAGAGGGTCTGAATCAAGAGGGACCCAAAGAGGCCCGCTGCAAGGTACATCATAATTAAAATGACAAACTGAATAGAGAAGGAGAGAATCTTAAAGGCAGCAATGGAAAAACAGGAAATAACATACAAGGGAGCCCCTATAAGGCTAGCAGCTGACTTTTCAACAGAAATATTACAAGCCAGAAGAAAATGGCAAAAAAATATTCCAAGTAATGAAAAGGAAAGGCCTACAACCAAGACTACTCTATCCAGCAAGGCTCTCAATTAAAATGGAAGGTAAAATAAGGAGTTTCCAGGCCAAAAGAAGGGTAAAAGAATACACCTCCACCAAACCAGCATTGCAAGATATGCTAAAGATACTGCTTTAAAAAGAGGAAGGAGAACAGTGAAAGAGAAAGGAATGAAGGTACAAAGGGAGTAAAATACAATGAAGAAGTACTTATCAATAATAATTTTACATGTAAATGAATTAAATGCTTCAGTCAAAAGTCATAGAGTAGCTGAATAGATAGGAAAACATGACTTGAACAGATGCTGCCTACAAGACATCCAACTCAGAACAAAAGACCTACACAAACTGAAAGTGAAGGTTTGGAAAAAAAAATATTCCAAGAAGTGAAAAAAAAAAGCCTGGGAAGCAATACTTATATATATAAAAAAAAATAGACTTCAAAACAAAGGCCATAAAATGTGACCCAGAATGACAGTTCATAATACTCAAGGAAAGAATCCATCAACAAGACATAAATATTATAAATATATATGCACCTAACATAGGAGTACCCAAATATATAAGCAAAGTCTTGGAGGACTTCAAGAAAGATATAGACAGCACCACAACTACACTAGGGGATTTTAACACCCTACTATTAACAATGGATAGAACTTCCAAACAAAATATCAAGGAGGATATTGCAATACTGAAGAGTGCCGTGGATCAAATGTACTTAACTGATATACATAGAACCTTTCATCCCAAACAATCAAAATGCACATTCTTTTCAAATGCACATGGAACATTTTCAAAGACAGACCACATGATAGGACATAAAACAAGCCTCAACAAATTCAAGGAAATTTAAATCATATCAAGCATTTTCTCTGACCACAAGGGACTCAAACTAGAAACCAAAATCAAGGAAAAAAATAAAACCCTTCAAATTCAGGGAGATTGAACAGCATGCTTTTAAACAATGAATGGGTTAATACGGACATCAAAGAAGAAATTAAAAAGTTTCTGGAAACAGCCCTGGCTGGTGTAGCTCAGTGCATTCAGTGTGGACCTTTAGACCAAATAACCATGGTTCGATTTCTAGTCAGGGCACATGCCTGGGTTGCAGGCCAGTTCCCAGCAGGGGATGCATGAGAGGCAACCATACATTGATATTTCTCTCCCTCTCTCCTTCCCTTCCCCTTTAAAGATGAATAAATAAAATCTTTTTAAAAAGTTTCTGGAAACAAATGAAAATGAGCCTATAAGTCCAAAACTTATGGGGCACAGTGAAGGCAGTCTTGAGAGGGAAGTTCATAGCAATACAGGCCTACCTAAAAAGGATAGAAACATTTCAAATAAACAACATAACCCTACACCTACAAGAACTGGAGGAACAAGAACAAACAAAGCACAAAGCAAGTACAAGATCAGAAGTAACCAAAATGAAAGCAGAATTAAATGACATAGAGACTAAAAATACAATTCTAAAGATCAATATAATCAGGAGATTGTGCTTTGAAAAGATAAACAAGATCAACAAGCACTTAAGCAGACTATCAAGAAAAAAGAAAGAGGACCCAAATAAGCACAATCAGAAATGAAAGAGAAGAGATTGCAACTGATACTACAGATATATAAAGGATTGAAAGAAATTACCATGAACAGATACAGGCCAGAAAATTTGAAAACCTGGGTGAAATAGATAAATTTCTGGAAAAATATAATCTTCCAAAACTGAATGAAGAAAAAGCATAAAGCCTGAGTGGACTGCAAAAAGCTATTAAAATTTAAGCAGTAATAAAAAAAATTCTAGATACACAAAAGCCTGAACCAGATAGTTTCACACATAAAATTTACAAAACATGTAAGGAAGAACTATCGCTTATACTTCTCAGACTATTCCAAAACATCCAAGAAGAGGGAAGACCCCCAAAATCTTTTTTTTATTTAATTATTTTTCAAGTAGTTTTCTGCCTTTTACTCCCTTCCCAGCCTACCCCCAAGTGCTCCCCACCTCTGTCCCATTTCCACCCCCCTTAGCTGTTGTCCATGTGTCCTTTATACTAGCTCCTCTAAATCCCTCCCCCTTTTCCCCTGAAATACCCTCCCCTCTCCCCTCTGTTACCATTGCCCCCGTTCTCCATTTCAGTGTCTTTGTTTTTATTTTGCTTGCTTGTTTGTTTTGTTGTTTAGCTTCCTGTTAATGGTGCGATCATATGGTATTTGTCCCTCAACACCTGGCTTACTTCACTCAGCATAATGCTCTCCAGTTCCATCCATGCTGTTGCAAAGGGTAGGAGCTCCTCCCTTCTTTCTGCTGCATAGAATTTCATTGTTTAATGTACCACTATTTTTTGATCCATTTATTTTCTGACGGGCAACTAGGTTGTTTCCAGCTTTTGGCTATTGTACATTGTCCTGCTATGAACACTGGATTGCATAGGTTCTTTTGGATTGGGTTTTAGGATTCTTAGGATATAATCCAAGCAGTGGAATTGCTGGGTCAAAAGGCAGGTCCATTTTTAGTTTTCTGAGAAAATTCCATACTGTTTTCCATAATGGTTGTACAAGTCTGCAATCCCACCAACAGTAAACCTTCCCCACAACCTCTCTAACATTTGTTGTTTGTTGCTTTGTTTATGATAGCCATCCTGACTGGTGTAAAGTGGTATCTCATTGTGGTTTTAATTTCTATCTCTCATATAGCTAGCGATATTGAGAATCTTTTCAAGTGTCTCTGGATCCTCTGTATGTCCTCCTTGGAGAAATGTCTGTTCAAGTCCTTTTCCCATTTTTTAATTGGGTTGGTTGTCTTAGAGTGCAGTCGTGTGAGTTCCCTGTAAATTTTGGAGACTAACCTTTGTCTGAGGTATCATTGGCAAATATGTTTTCCCATACAGTTGGTTGTCTTTTTATTTTAATACTGTTTTCTTTAGCCACGCAGAAGCTTTTTATTTTGATGAGATCCCATTTGTTTATTCCATCCTTTATAATCCTTGCTCTAGGGGATATATCAGTAAAAAGGTTGGTGTGTGAAATATCTGAGATTTTTCTGCCAAAGTTCTCCTCTAGGACTTTAATGGTGTCATGGCTTATATTTAAGTCTTTTATCCACCTTGAATTTATTTTGGTATATGGTGTAAGTTGGTGATCAAGTTTCATTTTTTTGCACGTAGCTGTCCAGGTCTCCCAACACCATTTGTTGAAGAGGCTATCTTTACTCCATTTTATGTTACTACTCCCTTTGTTGAATACTAATTGACTATAGAGGGTTGGGTTGATTTCTGGGCTCTCTGTTCTGTTCCATTTCATTGGTCTATGTTCCTGTTTTTATGCCAGTGCCAGGCTGTTTTGATTACAGTGGCCTTATAATACAGTTTGATATTAGGTATTGTGATCCCTCCTACTTTGCTCTTCTCTCTCAAAATTGCAGCTGCTATTGAGGGTTGTTTATGGTTCCATATAAATTTTTGAAGTGTTTGTTCTATGTTTGTGAAATATGCCATTGGTACTTTAATAGGTATTGCATTGAATCTGTAAATTGCTTTGGGTAGTATGGACATTTTGATGATGTTAATTCTTCCAATCCATGAACAAGGTATATGTTTCCATTTGTTTATGTCTTCCTTGATTTCTTTCTTCAGTGTTGTGTAGTTTTCTGAATACAGGTCTTTTACCTCCTTGGTTAGGTTTATGCCTAGGTATTTTATTTTCCTTTTTGCTATATCGAATGGGATTTTTTTTCTTGATTTCTGCTTCTACTGATTCATTGTTAGTATACAAAAATGCCTTTGATTTCTGGATATTGACTTTGTAACCTACTGTTTTGCCAAATTCATTTATCAGTTCGAGGAGTTTTGTTGGAGAGTCTATAGGATTTTCCATGTACACTATCATGTCATCTGCAAACAATGACAGTTTTGTTTCCTCCTTTCCAATTTGGATGCCTTTTATTTCCTTTTCTTGCCTGATCACTGTGGCTAAAACTTCCAATACTATATTGAATAGAAGTGGTGAAAGTGGACAACCTTGTCTTGATCCTGATCTTAGTGGAAAAGCTTTTAGTTTTTGCCCATTGAGTATGATGTTGGCTGTGGGTCTCTCATAAATGGCCTTTATTATATTGAGGAATGCTCCCTCTATTCCCAGTTTGCTGAGTGTTTTTATCATAAATGGGTGTTGTACCTTATTGAAAGCTTTTTCCGCGTCTATTGATATGATCATGTGGTTTTTGTCTTTGCTTTTGATTATGTAATGTATTACATTTACTGATTTGTGAATATTGAACCATCCTTGCATCCCTGGGATGAATCCCAATTGGTCATGGTGTATGATGTTTTTGATGTATTGTTGGATGCGATTTGCCAATATTTTGTTGAGGATTTTAGCATCTATGTTCATCAGCGATGTTGGTCTGAAGTTTTCTTTCTTTCTTGTATCTCTGTCTGGTTTTGGATTTAGGATGATGCTGGCTTCATAAAAAGAGTTTGGGAATTGTCCATCATTTTTATTTTTTGGAATAGTCTGTGAAGCATAGGGGTTAGCTCTTCCTTAAATGCTTTGTAGAATTCTCCTGGGAAACCATCTGGCCCAGGAATTTTGTGTGATGGGAGTTTTCTAATTACTGCTTCAATTTTGTCTGCTGTTATTGGTCTGTTCAGGTTTTCTGCTCCTTTTTAATTGAGTTTTGGAAGATTATATTTTTCTAGAAATTTGTCCATTTCGCCTAAGTTTTCAAATTTCTTGGCATATAGTTTTTATAGTAATGTCTTACAATCCCTTCTATTTCTGCGGTATCAGTTGTAATCTCTCCTGTTTCATTTCTGATTGTGTTTATTTGTGTCGTCTCTCTTCTTTTCTTAATGATCCTGCTTAAAGGCTTGCCTATTTTGTTTATCTTTTCAAAGAACCCACTGCTGCATTCATTGATCCTTAGAATTGTGCTTTTAGTCTCTATGTCACTGAATTCTGCTCTGATCTTGGTTATTTCCTTCCTTCTGCTTGTTCTGGGCTGTCTTTGTTGTTCTTCCTCGAGTTCTTGCAGGTGTAGGATTAGGTTGTTTGTTTGAAATGTTTCTATCTTCTTAAGGTAAGCCCGTATTGCTATGAAGTTCCCTCTCAGGACTGTCTTTGCTGTGTCCCGTAAGTTTTGGGTTGTTGTGAGTTCATTTTCATTTGTTTCCAGAAACTTTTTCATTTCCTTCCTTATTTCCTTCTTGACCCATTCATTGTTTAATAGCATACCATTCAGTCTCCATGATTTTGATTGTTTTGATTTTTTTCCTTTGGGGTTGGTTTCCAATTTCAGTCCTTTGTGGTTAGAAAAAATGCTTGGTGTGATTTCAATTTTCTTAAATTTGTTGAGGCTTGTTTTATGTCCTATCATGTGGTCTATCTTTGAAAATGTTCCATGTGCATTTGAAAATAATGTGTATTTAGCTTCTTTGGGAGGAAGGGCTCTATATATATATTACTTAAGTCCATTTCATCTAGGGTGTTGTTTAATGCTGCAATATCTTTGTTGATATTTTGTTTGGAAGATCTGTCCATTTTTGACAGTTGGGTGTTAAAATTTTCTACTATAATTGTGTTGCTGTCAATATCTTTCTTGAAGTCCTCTAAAATTTTCTTCGTATATTTGGGTGCTCCTATGTTGGGTGCATATATATTTACAATGTTGATGTCTTCTTGGTGGATTCTTCCCTTGAGTATTATAAAGTCACCTCCTGGGTCTCTCTTTATGGCCCTCTTTTTGAAGTCTATTTTGTCTGATATGAGAATTGCTACCCAGCTTTTTTTTTTCTTGTCCGTTTGCTTAGAAAATTTGTTTCCAGCCTTTCACTTTTAGTCTGTGATGGTGTTTTGTCCTGAGGTGGGTCTCTTGTAGGCAGCATATGTGTGGGTCATGCTTTCTTATCCATTCAGCTATTCTGTGTCTTTTGATTGGAGCATTTAATCTATTTACATTTAAGGGTATTATGGATAAAGTATTTATTCATTGCCATTTTCATACCTGTGTTCCTCTATGTCTCTCTCTTTTCTTTCTTTTCCTTAAAGCAGTCCTTTTAGTATTTCTTGTAGAGCTGGTTTGGTGGAGGTGTATTCTTTTAGGCTTCTTTTGTCTCAGAAGCTCTTTATTTGGCCTTCTATCTAGCTTAAGACCCTTGCTAGGTAAGGTAGCCTTGGTTGTAGGCCTCTGGTTCTCATTACTTGGAATATTTCTTGCCATTCTTTTTTTTTTTTTTGCTTGGAATGTTTCCATTAAGAAGTCAGTAGCTAACCTTATTGGGGCTCCCTTGTATGTTACTTCTTTTTTCTCCCGTGCTGCCTTTAAGAATCTGTCTTTGTTTTGGAATTTTGCCTTGGAATAAAATGTCTTGCCATTTTAATGATGATGTGTCTTGAAGTGGGCCTCTTTGGGTTCCTCTTGATTGGGACTCTCTGTGATTCCTGGATTTGTGTGACTTTTTTTTTATCAAAGTAGGGAAGTTTTCCATCATTAGTCTTTCAACTGGGTTTTCTATCCCTTTTTCTTCTTCTTCTCCTTCTGGTATTCCTATTATTCGGATATTATTACATTTCATATTGTCTTGCATTTCTCTTAATCCCTCTTCATCCTTTCTGAGCCTTTTCTTTTTCTTGCTCTTTCTGTGAGATGTTTTCTACTTTGTCCTCCAACTCACTAATCTGATCCTCTGCTTCATCAATCCTGCTTTTGATACCTTCTATTGTGTTCTTCAGTTCAGAAATTGTATTCTTCATTTCCTCTTGTCCCTTGCTGATAGTTTCTGTTTCCTTCTTCATGTTGATATAGTTTGCGGTGAGTTTACTGTAGCTCCCCTGTAGTTTCTGGTAGCTCATTGTGAGCTCTTTGAACTTTGTGATAACCAGTGCTTTGAATTCAATATCTGATAGTTGACTTGCCTCTCTTTCATCTAACATTCTTCCTGAGGCTTCCTCTTTTTCTGTCATTTGGGGATTGTTTCTTTGTCTTCCCATTGTTTGTGAGACTCTTCTTGTTAGACTTAGCTTCTAAAATTGATCTGTTCTGACTCCCTGGGCTTATGGTGTGAACTTCTGTGGTAGAATACCTGTGAAATTCAGTGGTGCAGTCTCCTTCAGGTATCTTGTTGTTCTCCGCTTCCACCTACTCCCTTTGTGTGTGTGTGTGTGTGTGTGTGTGTGTGTGTGTGTGTGTGTTTGTGATCAGTTGGTGGGGAAGGAAAAATGGTTTATGATAGCACAAGAGTATTTTATGGTATTTACAGTCACAGTCAGTAGAGAAGAGATAGAAGATCTTTAGGCTATATATAGTGTTAACCGTACTCTTCAACCCAGCGTGCCACTTTTAAGAAAGGATGGACAAAAGATAAGTCTCTTGTTGGGAAGGGAAGGCTTGTGAGTTGGATCTTGAAAGCAGTGAGGTTGTGGGGTGGTCATATTTGAGGTAAGGTGAGAGTAAAGAATAGTAAATAGGTGTAGTGTGTGAGCAAATAGAGTTAATCTCTACAGTAATAGAAATCAGGAACCTGTATAATGGGCTAATATCCAGAAGATAAGTTGTGAAGTATTTACAGTTGTATAGAACATGTATTATTTACAATAATATTAGAGCAGCAATCATATAACAAAGTCTGTGTTATCTGTCTGAGTAGGCGGTATAGAGCTTTGGGTAGTGTGCTAAAGGAAAATAAGTGGCATGAAGTATAGAGGATTAGCAAAACACTGTGGAGGAAAGAACAGGGGAAACCTGTGAAATAATACAATATAACCAGCCAAGACTAAGAAGCCTATACAGAAAGAGGAGGAATACAAAGATACTATTAAAATATAAAAGAAGTTAGAATAATGAAAAATATGCAGCAACTTGTGGCTTCTCTGCTATAGCAAAGTGAAATTTGTCTCTCTGTCTCTACTGTTGAGATGCCCCCTCTTTGGGTTCGACGCTGGTCTTTTCGCAGTTCCCAGTTGTTTGTGTCTCTTGTGGGTAAAAGAAAACAAAGCAACAAACAAACAAACAAAAAAGGCAGGAGAAGGGAGGCAAAAGTGATAAGTTTGAGAGGAAAGGAAGAAAGACTAAAACAGAAAAAGAAAGGAGAGGAACAAAGTATAGAAAGATAAAGCAATAATAAAATTAAAAAATGTATAAGATTACTAAAAGAAAAGTTACTAAAGAAAGGAAGAAAAAACAACAACAATAACAGAAAAAACCTCCCCTTGTTGGTTTCAAATTGTCCAGACCGGTTTTTCTGGTTTCTACAGGAACTCTCTGTGGGCTGGGATGCTGGTGCAAGCGCGTGCACCAGCCAGGCTACCAGTCTGGCGTGTGGGCGCCCTCTCACATGCCAGGCTGCTGGGTTCCCATGGGTTCTGGCAGAGTCATTCCCAGTCATGTGGCAGGACTCAACCGCTTCTGCACCTGTGCGCACCCACCAGGCTCCCTGGGTTGTGTGAAACCGGCAAGGTACTTCCTACACCTGTGGCAGGACTCAATTGCTTCCATGCGTGCCTGTGCACACCCACCATGCTTCCTGAGTCTCGTGGAATGGGCAGAGTCCTTCCCAGTTCTGTGGTCGGACTCAAATGCCTCCGCTTTCCCCCTTGAAGGCTGTCAGGCTGGTTGGGAAGCAAGCCAAGGTGCTGTGGCAGGAGAATACCTCAGTCCACTTTAAAAAAAAACAACCAAAAACCTCTCCACACAACCTGCCTCTCAGACTAGCCCAATCACCAGCCAGACCGTTCATGACAAGGCACCTCTCAATTCTCCCGGGCTGCCCACCACAGAGTCTGCAGTGGAACATGGCCCTCTGTCTTTGTAACCCTCCCTGTAAACGCAAGCAGGCAAGCAGACAGCTCTCTGCCCAGTGTTGTCCAGCCTTGCTTAGACAGGGAGCGGGGGAGCTGCTGGCCAGTGCTGGTCGTCCACTGCCAGGCTCCTGTGTCAGACACCTCTGGTGCTGGTCTCAGACCAATGCCTCTGGACCCTGACTGCAGAGGCAGCACAGGGGGCCTCCTGGCTGGAGGCGCCGCTCCCGCTGCTGCTCTTGTCTTTAGTCCGGTCCCCGAAACCCCACTAACCTGTTGCTGTCTCGTGTTTCAGCGTCTGTCACAATCTCTGGTCTTTTAACTTCATAAATGCTTGGTAACCCATGGTTAATTGCACTATTTCTCTGTAGATCTGCCAGGATTTTCACCCACGAGTATGAGAGCTAGAATCTGCTCCGTCCTACTCTGTTGCCATCTTCCCAGACCCAAATTCTTTATGAGGCCAGCATCATCTTAATCCCCAAACCAGACAAAGACACAAGAAAGAAAGAAAAGTACAGGCCAATATCACTGATGAACATAGATGCTAAAATCCTCAACAAAATACTAGGAAACCACATCCAGCAATACATCAAAAAGATCATACACCATGATGAAGTGGGATTCATCCCAGGAATGCAAGTGTGATACAATATTCATGAATCAATAAACATTATATATCACATAAACAAAGGAAAAGTTAAAAAGCACATGATCACAACAATAGACACAGTAATAGCATTTGATAAGGAAAAGCGCCCATTTATGATAAAAACACTCAGCAAAGTTGGAGTAGACAGAGCATACCTCAACATAATAAAGGCCATATGTGAAACACCTACAGTTAATATCATGAGCAATAGACAAAAACTAAAATCTTTCCTACTAAGATCAGGAACAGGATGAGGGTGTCCCCTTTCACCAATTCTATTCAACATGGTACTGGAAGTCCTTGCCACAGCAATCAGTCAATAAGAAGAAATAAGAGTCATACAAAATGGAAAGAGGGAAGAAAAACTGTCATCGCTTGTAGATGACATGATAGTGTACATAGAAAACTCAACAGACTCAGTCAAACAAATACATGACTTAATAAGTGAATTTGGCAAAAAGAGGGATACAAAGTCAATATTTAGAAATCAAAGGCATTTTTGTTCACCAACAATGAAATATTAAAAATATAAATCAGGAAAAAATCCAATTTGGTACATCAACAAGAAAAATAAAGTACCTAGGAATAAACCTAACCAAGGAGGTAAAAGACTTGTGCTCAGAAAACCATACAACACTGAAGAAAGAAATTAAGGAAGACATGAATAAATGGAGGCATATACAATGTTCTTGGACTGGAAGAACTAACATAATCAAAATGTCCATATTACCCAAGCTAATTTATAGATTCAATGCAATCCCTAGTAAAATACCAATAACATGTTTCATAGATATAGAATAAACATTTCAAAAATTTATATAAAAGTATAAATGACTGCAAATAGCCACAGAGATTTTGAGAAAGAAGAACAAAGTAGGAGGGATCACAATACCTAACATCAAAGTATATTACAAGGCCACAGTAATCAAAAAGTCTAGTACTGGCATTGGAACAAGCACATAGAACAATGGAACAGAATAGAGAGCCCAGAAATAAACACAAGTATCTATGGCCAGTTAATATTTTACAAAGGGAACAGAAGCATAAAATGAAGTAAAAATAGCCTCCTGATAAAAATGGTGTTAGGACCCTATCTGGACAGGTATATGCAAAAAAAAAAAATGAGACAACTACCAATTTACACCATATTCAAAATTCAACTCAAAATGAATAAAAGGCTTAAGTCGTGATATTGTAAAACTCCTAGAGGAGAACATGGGCAGGGAAATGTCACATATTACATGCAACAATATTTACTGATATGCTTCCCTAGAGCAAGGGACATAAAAAAACATAAATGGAACTTCATCAAAATAAAAAGCTTTTGCATGGTTAAAGAAACCATCAGCAAAATGAAAATGGAACCAAGTTTATGGGAAAATGTATTTGCCAATGCTTTCCCTGACAAGGGTTTTTCTCCAAAATATATGAAGAACTCACATGACTCCACAAAAATGATACAAACGTCCAGTTAAAAATTGGGCAAAGACACTGTAATCAAAACAGCCTGGTACTGGAATAAAAACCGACACATAGAACAGTTGAACAGATTAGAGAACCTGGAAATGAACCAAAGTCTATATGGTCAATTAATATCTGACAAAGGGGCCCTGGCTGGTGTAGCTCAGTGGATTGAGCATAGGCCTGTGAAGCAAAGCATCGCTGGTTCGATTCCCAGTCAGGGCATACACCTAGGTTGCTGGCCAGGTCCTCAGTGGGGGGCACGTGAGAGGCAACCACACACTGATGTTTCTCTCCCACTCTCCTTCCCTTCCCCTCTCTCTAAAAATAAATAAATAATTAAAAATATCTGACAAAGTGGGCAGAAGCATAGAATGGAGTAAAAATAGCCTCTTCAACAAATGGTGCTGGGAGAGCTGGGCAGCTACATACAAAAAAAAAAGATATTCAGTCACCAACTTACAGCATATACAAAAATAAATTCAAGGTGGAGAAAAGACTTAAATACAAGTCACGACACCATAAAAATCCTAGAGTAGAACATAAGCAAGAAATTTCAGATACTGCATGGAGCAACATTTTCACTGATATGCACTGTAGAGCAAGAGACATAAAGGAAAGAATAAACAAATGGTATCTCATCAAAATAAAAAGCTTCTGTGCGGCTCAGGAAAACAGCATTAAAATTAAAAGAGAACCAACCACATGGGAAAAGATATTTGGCAATGATACCCCAGTCAAGGGTTTAATCTCCAAAACATAAAGAACTCACACAACTCCACTCTAGGAAGACAAAAAAATCCCATTAAAAAATGGGCAAAGGACCTGAACAGGTACATCTCCAAGGAGGACATAGACAAGGCCCAGAGACATGTAAAAACTTGATCACTATCACTAGTAATCAAAGAGATGAAAATTAAAACCACAATGAGATACCACTTCCCACCAGTCAGAATGCCCATCTTAAACAAGTCAACAAATAAGAAGTTCTCATGATGTTGTGGAGAAAAGGAAACCCTAGTGCACTGCCGGTGGAAATGCAGACTGGTACAGCCACTGTGGAAAACAGTGTGGAATTACCTCAGGAAACTAAAAATGGAACTGCCTTTGACACACAATTTCACTTCTGGAGTTATACCCTAAGAATCCTGAAACACTAATTCAAAAGAACCTTTGCACCCCAATGTTCATAGCAGCACAATTTACAATAGCCAAGAGTTGGAAGCAACCTAGATGCCCGTCAGTAAATGAATGGATCAAAAAACTAGGGTACATTTACAATATGGAATACTAAGCAGCAGAAAGAAAGAAGGATCTCCTACCCTTTGAGACAGCATGATGGAACTGAAGAGCATTATGCTAAGTGAAGTAAGCCAGGTGTTGAAAGAAAAATACCATATAATCTCACACATTGGTGCAACCTAATCAACAAAACAAACAGGCAAGGACAATATAAGTAGAATTATTGTAATAAGGAACAAAATGACAGTAACCAGGGGGGATGTAGCAGGGACATTCTGATTTTTTCTATGATCTCATTCATTCATTGTTTAATGTCATTGATGTAGCTTCCTCGTAGTTCATGGTTTTCAGTGTTCTTCTTGTGGTTGATTTCTAGTTTCATAACACTGTGGTCAGATAAGGTGGTTTGTTGGAAACTGCCCTGCCTGGTTTCAGAAGCTATAATTTCCCATGGCTAAGGCTGAGTGAAGGACCCTGGGACCATAAGTCACCGAGGAGACAAAGCTTATCTTCTTTGTAGGGGCACCACCTCTGCCCCCTTTCTCTTCACCCTGCTTGGCCCTGGGAGGATGACCAGTTAGCCAATGATGGGTAAGATTCCTCAAAAGAGGGATGACTTAAGACAGACATGGTCATGAAGGAGCCCTCAGGGAAGGACTTGGGGGGCTATAGAGAAAGGGGGTGATGGACCCTTGCCCCTCGGCTTTGACATAGCCTGAGTCCTCATTCTGTTTGCAAGAAGTCTCCTAATCTCTTGGTTGCCTTACTTACCTTGCCTGACTTAAGTCTGAAATAATGCTGGAGGTGGGTGTGGCCCAGTGCTAGAAAGGACAGGTTCCCTGGGGACAATAAGGCCTAAGAAAGAATGCATAAAATCCTATGAAACCTACTTTGCTGATATCCTCAATTTAAACTATAAGGGTCCAAGTAGGAAGTGAGTTCGTTTCCCAAAGTTTTATGGCCCTTTAACTATCTGACCCTGACTCAGAACCAGCCCCCTAGTGTTCTTTGGATGTTATCTACTGTTTGATCATTACAGGCTGACAATGACTGGTGAGCTTTATGTATATATCCTGTATTCCTGTGCAAATTGAACCCAATAAAAACTTGTCAAGGCAAGGGTTGAGGTGCTCTCCCCTTGATAGAGAAGCCAAGCTGTATCTTTTCCTCCACAGGACTTGGTAGTCCATGTGAATTTGTCAAGTCTCATCCTTAAGGCCGCGGACCCCAGGAGACAGGATCTGTCAGTGGTTGATATGATTTCAATCTTCTTAAATTTATTGAAAATGTTTTTGTGTCCTAGCATGTGTTCTATGCTAGAAAATGTTCCCTATGCACTTGAAAAGTTTGTATATCTCCTGCTTTGGGTGAAATGCTCTGAGGATGTCAATTAAATCCGTTTGATCTTGTACGTCTTTTAAGGTCACTGTCTCCTTGTTGATTTTCTGCCTGGAAGATGTATCCTTTGAAGTCAATAGGGTGTTAAAATCCCCAGTGTGTCTGTATTTCTGTCAACCTCTCCTTTTATGTCCAAGAAAACTTGCTTTACATATTTAGGTGCTCCTATGTTGGGTGCATAGATGTTTACTAGGGTTATATCTTCTTGTTGGATTGTTCCTTTACCATTATGTAGTCTTTCTTTGTCTCTTACTATAACCTTGGTTTTAAAGTCTGTTTTTTCAAATATAAGTCTGCTACCACTTTTTTCTTTTCCATTTGCATGCAATATCTTTTCCCTACCCTTTACTTTTAGTCTGTGTGATTCTTTTGATCTGAGGTGGGTCTGTTGGAGGCAGCATATGTATGAGTCTTTTTAAATTTTTTTTTTAAATTCTATTGATTATGCTATTACAGTTGTCTCATTTCCTTCCTTCATTCCCTTCCACCCTGCACATTCTCTCCCACCCACATTCCCCCCTTTAGTTCATGTCCATGTGTCTTAAGTTCTTTAGCTTCTACATTTTCTGCACTATTCTTGCCCTCCCCTGTTTATTTTCTAGATACTGTCTATGCTACTTATTCTCTGTACCTTTCCCCCCTCTCTCCTCCCACTACCCTGTTGCTAATCATCCATGTGATCTCTATTTCTGTGGTTCTGTTCCTGTTCTAGTTGTTTGCTTAGTTTGCTTTGGTTTTAGGTGTGGTTGTTAATAACTGAGTTTGGTGTCTTTTTACTGTTCATATTTATCTTCTTTTTCTTAGATAAGTCCCTTTAACATTTCATATAAGGGCTTGGTGATGATGAACTCCTTGAACTTGACCTTATCTGAGAAGCACTTTATCTAGCCTTTCATTCTAAATGAAAGCTTTGCTGAATAGAGCGATCTTGAATATAGGTCCTTGTATTTCATGACTCGGAATAATTCTTTCCAGCACCATCTTGCCCACCAGGTCTCTTTTGAGTAATCAGCTGACAGTCTTATGGGAACTCCTTTGTTGGTGACTGTCCCCTTATCTCTTGCTGCTTCTAGAATTCTCTCCTTCATTTAAATCTTGGCTAATATAATTATGATGTGCCTTGGTGTGTTTCTTCTTGGGTCCAACTTCTTTGAGACTCTCTGAGCTTCCTAGACTTCCTGGAAGTCTATTTCCTTTGCCAGATTGGGAAAGTTCTCCTTCATTATTTTTTCATATAAGTTTTCAATTTATTACTCTTGCTCTTCTCCTTCTGGTACCCATATGATTTGGATGTTGGAACGTTTAAAGATGTCATGGAGGTCCCTAAGCCTCTCCTCGTTTTTTTTAATTCTTGTTTATTCATTCTTTTCTGATTGGGTGTTTCTTTCTTCCTTTTGGTCCACTCCATTGATTTGAGTCCCAGTTTTCTTTCCATCACCGTTGGTTCCCTGTGCATTTTCCTTCATTTCATTTAGTGTAGCCTTGATTTGTTCCTCTAATTTTTGACTAAAATCAACCAGTTCTGTGAGCATCCTGATCACCAGTGTTTTGAACTGTGCACCTGATAGTTTGGCTATCTCTTGGTCACTTAGAAGTATTGGCTTTGGGGCTTTGACATGTTCTTTCCTTTGGGCCATTTTTTTTGTCTTGTGGAGCCTGTTATGTATGAGGGGTGGAGCTTAGGTGTTCACCAGGGTGAGTCAATCCAGTTGCTGGGTTGTGACACTGTATATGGGGGCGGGGTCCAAGAGGGAACAATAGCACTTGCTCTCATATTTCAGTCTCTTCTCCTGGTTTCCAGAAGCAAATTGGTCCCTTCTGGTGCTGGTTCCCAGGTGGGTGGGCTTGTATATGTTCTAGGATCCTGTGGATCTCTCCAATGAACTTTCCTGTGAGGCTCAGAGTCTCTCCTGGCACCTCAACCCCCACAAATGTGCTCAATCAGTGCTTTTAGGCTTTATTTCCCAGCACTGGGGCCCGGGGTGGTGCAGGCTGTCTCACTGCCCGTTTTTGTCTGGTTTATCTGTGTGCAAATGTGGACCCTGGTCAGGCAGCCTCCTTGCATGCCTCACTGGGTCTGCTCATTGCCTCCCCAAGCCTGGGGTCTGCTAGCCACCACCTGTGTGCCTGGGGTCTGCCAAGCACTGCCTGAGCCCTTGGGTCCCCAGCCACTGCTTTTTCCTGCCATGACCCCTCTCAGCTGGCTGCCGACTTTGCCCCTCTTACCGGTCTGGATGAATGGTTGTCAGACTTCCGTACAGTTCAATTTTCTGTCAGTTCTGGTTGGGGTTTTTTGTTTCTAATTTTTTTGTTGTCCTTAATTTTGGTTGTGTGAGGAGGCACAGTGTGTCTACCTACACCTCCACCTTGGCCGGAAGTCCTATGAGTCTTTTTTTCTTATCCATTCAGCTACCCTCTGACTTTTGGTGGGAGCATTGAAGCCATCTACATTTAAGTTGATTATTGATAGATATCTATGTAGTGCATTTTATTGTTAGACTGTTTTCATCTGTTTTTTCGTTTCTCTTTTCTTTCTTAAGTCAAAAGCTTTAACATTTGTTGCAGTTGTGGTTTGGTGTTAAGAAACTCCTTTAGGTCCTGGCTGGTGTAGGTCAGTGGATTGAGCATGGGCCTGTGAAGCAAAGGGTTGCTGGTTCTATTCCTGTCAGGGCACATGCCTGGGTTGCGGGCCAGGTCCCCAGTAGGGGACACGTGAGGGGCAACCCCATATTGATGTTTCTCCCTCATTTCCCTTCTCTATAAAAATAAATAAATAAAATCTTTAAAAACAAGAAACTCCTTTAGCTTTTTCATGTGTGGGAAACTCCTTATTTCTCCTTCAATTTTAAGTGATAGTCATACTGGTAAATTAGCCCTGGTTGTAGGTCCTTACTTTTCATAACCTTGAATATTTCATGTGACTCCCTTCTGGCCTGGAATATTCCTGGCCATATTGAGTAAGCAGTTGACAGTATAATTGGTGCTCCCTTATAGGTAACTACTGGCTTTTCTCTTGTAGGATTCTCTCTTTATCTTTAAGCATTCTCATTTTAAGTATATGTTTCTTGGTGTAGGCCCCTTTGGGTTCAACTTGTTTGGGACTCTCTGAGTTTCCTGGAATTGTGCAACTTTTGCCTTCACCAAGTTAGGGAAATTTTCGGTTATTAATTCTTCACATATGTTCTCGATTTCTTGCTCATTCTCTTCTCCTGGTATTGCCATGATGTGCATATGTTCTGCTTCATGATGTCCAAGGTGTTTCGTAAACTCTCCTCTTTAAAAAAAGTTCTTTTTGCTGCTCTGCCTGATTTTTTTCTACCTTTGCTTCCAAAACATGGATTTGATACTCTGTTTCATCTAACCTACTGTTTATTCTTTCATGTGTATTATTTATCTCAGATATTGCATTGTTTATTTCTGAATTAACCCTTTTTATATTTTCTGGGTTTTTTTCATGCTGTTGAGTATCCTTATAGTCATTTTCTAAACTCTCTATGTGATAAATTGATTATTTCCATTTCATCTAGTTCTGGAAAATTCTTATTCTTTTATTTGGGATCTGTTTCTTTGTCTTCTCATTTTGGCTCCTTCTTTGTATTTCCTACCTTAGATATTAAATTAATTAGCCATTAATCTGATCAGTCTGTAATTAACAGTAAGGCTTAAGCACCACAGTGTAGGGCAGAGTAATTCCTGGGGGGTGGAGCAATTGCTTGCCCCTCAGGCTGATTCCATTTGGAGAGGAGTGCTCTGTCTTGGAGACATGTCTCATGCAGTATGGGGGCTAACTCAGTGCATGGATCCTGGTGGCTGTTCCCTCAGTTCTTTCCCCAGAGCCACCAACTCCAGACTTCAGACATCTCTAGTTGATTCTATCCTCTCTTTGTTGGCACCCGTTTAAGTGGCTGAAAATGAAATTTTGTGCTTTGGCCCTTTAAAAGGCCCTCTGCGTCTCTAACCGTCTCTCTGTGGCCAATAGAACCCTTGCTTATTTTCCAGCTGGATGTTATTTGGGATCCTTTCTGGCTCTGGTGTTATAGGCTGGGAGCCCAGCTTGGGGTTTAGACCCCACACTTTACAGGGGGATCTCCCCCAGCTGCTGAAATATCCCTCCAGCGCTTCAGCTGTCACCAGAGGGAGAGCCTTCTTACATCTCCTCTGCACTCCCTACCAGTCACGTTATGCTGAAGTGTTTTCTTCTATCTGTCCATGGTTTAGGGCTTTTATCCTGCTACTGTTTCATTGGTTATTCAAGATGACTTCTCTACAATTTAGCTGTAATTCTAGATTTGTCCTGGGAGGAGGTTAGTGTAGCTTCCACATACTCCTCGGCCATCTTGGATCTCCCAGGTCAGTATTTTTTTATTTGTGTTTTCATGCTTCAGGATCCAGTAGAGCTGTTTAGTTGTTGTACAATGGGTCAGAGAACATAAATGTTTTATTTTATTTTATTATGGAGCTCTCCAATTATTACTGATATTCAGTTATGGCTGTGTGATGCTGTAACGGGGTGCAGCCAAGAGGGAGTGACAAATAGGGATTGTAATGGAGTCCAGAACTTGGTGTCCAGGAAATATGCCCTCATTCTCACAAGTCTGAGCTGGGGGATGGGACACATGGAACAGGGCCAGTGACGGTTATTTTGAATAACAACAGTTTTGCAGATAACCTCTAGAACAGTCATTTAACATATCTATAACCTTTAACTGGTTTAATAGATATGTTAAACAGCTGTGGCCATGAGGATGAGAGCCAGGAGAATGGGAGTGACTTCAACCCATGATGTAACTGGGAGGCAACTTCCTTTGGTTAGAGAGCCTTCATAAGAGCTTAGAGATGATTGGCTCCACACCATAGGGCCTCACTTGCCAGGACTTTCTATGGCAGTCCAGTAAAGTTGGAAAAAAATACAGGAATGCTGGCAGCTGTGGCCAATTGTGGGAGGAGTAGGAACTGATGTGCCAAAGGAAGATTGGTATTGGGATTTAAACCCAGGTGCAGCAGCCATGCAGGATCCTTTTGGGACCATGCATCTTGGGCAGAGAAGAACCATGGACTTCTATTTCTTTTCCTGACATACAGTAGCCTGGACTGGGAAGAGGGGAAAGGAAGGACTGTGTGTGTGGGGGGGGGTATTCTAAAGGACTTTGGGATCTCAATGAAGACATGAAGTCATTACTCTTAAGTTTGTATAACTCTTTAAATAAATAATCCCTTTCCTTTTCACCAATCTCTGGCATTGAAAAACATCTTTCCCTGGTGGCAGGCAAGGAGAACCTAGTATGGGATGAGGGACCCCAGAAGCAGAAAGTGGGGGGTCAATTTGGTAATAGTATATTGTCCACCTCCCCGGGTCTGTTCTGTAACAATGTGAAGTGTGATGGTGTATGGTAGAGTGATGAGTTTCCAGGTCCATTTTATCTGAGGAGAGCATGGTTTAAAAAAGATACACCAAGAGTGAAATGGTGAAAAATGGTGAAAAATGAAGAGAATCATAATAAATGTGCATCAGTCTAATAAATATGTCAATGATGGAGAAAGTAAAATTGCAGGCAGATAATTTAGAGGGATAGAATGTTTAATGCTATTGGTTGACGAGTAGTGTCATCATTATTATGTACTGAGGAAAGCACAGGGACTTTGAAGTAAATGGGATCTGGATTTCAATCCTGGCTTTTTATACTTTATTAGTTGTGTGACTTTGACAATGTACAGGCTCTGGCAGCAGTAAGGCCTGCTTGAGTGTGGTTCATAGGGTAATAATATGAGTGTAATAATTTATAGTTTTAATTTGAACATTTTATTTAAAATGTCATATGGGGTGCTTGAGCGTGGTATTGTTATATTATGGAATTATATGCCTATGATTCTGTAATGAAATATTTTTTAATAAAAATGAATGCTATTTGTGCCAGATCCTGTATATAACTTCTGTTGGTTCAGTTGTAAAGTGGCAGGAGTAATCTTTATCATGGAAGGTTGTTATTAGATTAATGGTTGATGAATACAGTGTGATTCATTCATAGAGGATTCTCACTAGAAATGGTAGCTATTAATTCTGTTAGTTGACTATTGGGGCAAAAATTCCAAATGGTTGAATATTTTTCATAAATGATAGCTATGATTTTCTTGTCATGAAAAGCACAATCTTCAGGTTGGATAGCATCAAAATTTAAGTTAACTAATAAGGTAATAGTCATTGGACACAGTTATTTTCATTCCTTGCTATCTTGTGTTAGAAAACAGGTATGGAAAAAATTCAGTATCATAATAGAGCTTTAGAGGGATAGACTTACAATTATTTTCAAAGGGAATATGGTATACTAAAAAGAACTTAGTGTTTGCATTCTAAGTAGGTGGCCTTGAATTCACCACTTAGAAGCTTAATAAGTTGTTAAAGCACTTTAAGTCTCAACTACCTCATTTGAAAAGTAGGAGTAGTTACTTGTCAGAAATAAAACAATATAAAAATGTACCCAGTGCAATACGTCGCACATCATAGATTCATCATAACTGTTGTTCTCTGCCTTCCCATCCTAATATAATCATATTTCTTCAAAAGTACACTCTATGCCAAGGAACTGTGTTTTCAATTTAAGGTATTTAATGTCCCTTGAAGATTGGAATATTTGTGACCAAGAGGACTTCCTGAGACTAGAGTAGTAGATCTATCTAAGGGTTCAGAAAAAGGATCAACATTGCTAACAGAGTGAAATGATATTGCTTCTTATATTTAGAGGATAGAAAACTTCATCAAATTATAGTCCCTTTTTTACAAGATAGAATATGCAAGAAGAAAATAAAGTGGTAACATTAAAAAAGTAGTCTCCAGATTTCAAGTAGAGTGTTAGTTGAAAGTTAAGTGAACATTAACAGCTAGAATAAGGCTCAAAAAATGAAGAAGTTGAAGTAATGTGGTATACTAAGATAATTTGAGGAACATATTAATTTTCATGGCGAGCAAAGAAAAAGTCTTTTTATAGAAGCAGAACTTCTAGAAAAGCAGGGTATCAAACTCAGTGCTACAGGAGGAAAGTAATAGGCACAGGAGCTTTCCATTAGTGTCCTTATGCTCTTACTACATACAGGATCAAAACTGAAAGTTTCTGGTTTTGCATGTAAGGAACTTGGACATCACCACTCATTCTTAACAGGTAAAAAGCTGAATAGACTGAAAAGTTAAATCTTCCTGAATCTGTAAGAAATGAGAGGACACAAGGCAAACTGTTGCCCCTAAGGTTAGAGAGAGACAGGCAAATAAATGCAGTAACAGCTTACCAGAGCACAGGTTGTTGAGCATAAACTGCCTTTCTGAGGCATAAACTGGGCCAAGATAGGTAAACCTGAACTGTAATTGATGAATGCTGTAGGCTCACTATGGTCAACTCAAATAGTAAAAAACTCCGTTTTGAGTTTATTCTGGTGTAAGTGGGTGGCCTAATTTCATTTTTTTGCATGTACTAGTGATCTACTCCCAAAAGCATTTATTGAAGAGGCTATTTTTACTCCATTGTATGCTTGTGCCCTCCTTGTCAAATATTAATTGACCATAGAGGTAGAGGTTTATTTCTGGGCCCTCTATTCTGTTCCATTGATCTATGTGTCTGTTCTTATGCCAGTACCAGGCTGTTTTGATTACAGATGCCTTGTATAGCTTGATATCAGGTATTGTGATCCCTCCAACATTGTTATTCTCTTTCAAGTTTGCTGAGGTTATTTAGGATATTTTTGGTTCCATATAAATTTTTGGAGTATTTATTCTAGGTCAGTGCAATATGGCCTTGGAATTTTAATAGGAACTTCATTGAATCTATAGATTGCTTTAGGTAGTATGGACATTTTAATGGTGTTAATTATTTCAATCCATATACAGTATATGCTTCCATTTGTTTATATCTTTCTTTTTTTTTTCAGTGTTATATGGTTTTCCAATGATAGGTCTTTTACCTTCTTGGATAATTTATTCCTAGGTATTTTATTTTCCTTGTTGCTATAGTAAATGGAATTTTTCCTAAATTTTTTTCTGATGGTTCATTTTTGGTGTATATAAATGTCATCAATTCTGAATATTGTCTTTTATCCCACTACTTTGCAAATTTCCCTCATTACATTGAGTAGTTTTTCGGTGCAGACTATAGGGTATACTAAGTACATTAATATGTCATTTGTGAATGACAGTAGCAATATTTTTGCTAATATCTCCTAGGGTGAGGAAATAAAGGGGAAAAAAGCAAATGGGACTACATCAAATTAAAATCTACACAGCTAAAGAAACCATCATCAAAATAAAAAGAGAACTGACTATATGGGAGAACATATTTGCCAATGGTACATGAGATGAGTCTTTAATCTCCCAAATATAAAAGGTCTGGCAGAAGAAACACCTGCTTGAGTGTGGTTGGTAGGGTAACAATATGTGTGGGATAATTTATAGTTTTAATTTGAACATTTCACCTAAAATGTCATATAGTATGATATTGTGATGTTATAGAATTATATGCTTATAATTTTGTAATAAAATGTTTTGTAGTAAAAAGGGGTGCTATTTTTGCTGGACCCTGTATAAAGAACTCCCGTGACTCAACACCAGGAAGACAAACAATCCATTTTAAAAAATGGGAAAAAGACATGAATAGACATTTTTCCAAGGAAGATATAGAGAAGGCCCATAGATATATGAAAATATGCTCAATATCACTAGCCATCAGAGAGATACAGATTAAAACCAAAATGAGATATCACCTCACACCTGTCAGAACTGTTATCATCAGTAAATCAACAAACAACATGTGCTGGTAAGGATGTGGAGGAAAAGGAACCCTAGTCCACCATTGGTGGGAATGAAGACTGGTACAGCCACTGTGAAAAATGTTATGGAATTCTCAAATAAAAATTTAAAATGGAACTTCCTTAAGACCCAGCTATTTACTGCTGGGAATATAACCTAAGAATTCTGAAACACCAATTCAAAAGAGCACCCCTATGTTCATAGGAGCACTGTTTACAATAGGTACATGCTGGAAACTGTTTAAATGTCCATCAATAGATGAGTGTATCAAAAACTGTGGTACATTTACACAATGGAATATCATGCATCAGAAAGAAAGAAGGAGCTCCTACCCTTTGCCACAGCATGGATGGAACTGGAGAGCATTATGCTAAGTAAAATAAGCCTGTTGGTGAAAAATGAATACCATATGATATCACTTATAAGAAGAATTTAATGAACAAAATAAGCTATGGAGGAAAAGAGAACCAGAAACATAGAAACATGGAACAGGCTGACAGTGACCAGAGGGGAGGGGGGTATAATGGTGGAAAGAAGGGGAAGGGACTAGTCAAAGAACATGAATGATTGATTGACCCATGGACATAGGCAACAGTGTGGGGATTCACTGTGGGAGAGGGGGTAGGCTGGGTAGAGGAGGGCAAAGGGGGAAAACTCAGGGCAACTCCAATAGAATAATAAACAACAAGAAATATTGGGCCAAGATGGAGATGTAGATAGACACACTGTCCCTCCTCACACAACCAAAATAAGGACAACAACAATTTATAAACAAAATAACAACCAGAAATGACAGAAAATTAAACTGTATGGAAGTTGGAAAACCAAGAAGATAAAATAGACACATTCATCTAGACTGGTAGGCAGGGTGGAGTTGGGCAGCTGGGTGGAGAGGGCTCATGGCACAAAAAGCAGTGGCACCAGGCTCTCAGCAAGACAGCATTGGGTGGACCCTGGGTGCACAGGTGGCAGGTGGCAGACCCTGGGCTCAGAGTGGCGATGGGAAGACGCAGTGAGGCAGCAATTGTGAAACAAGGCACTGTGTGCGAGGTGGTTGGATGACCAGGACGTCCCACATTCATGCACAGATAAACCAGGTGAAACCGAAGAGTGAGACAGACCATGAAACTCAGGGTTCCAGACCATGGAAATAAAGCCTCAAAATACCAAATAAAAATGCCTGTGGGGTTGAGGTGCAGGGAGAGACTCCCAGCTTCATAGAAGAGTTTGTTTGAGAGACCCACAGGGTTGTAGAACATACACAGGCCCACCCACACAGGATTCAGCACCAGAAAGGCCAAGTTTGGGGGGGGTGGAAAGGACTGATATCCAGCAGAGAGTGGAGCAAGTGCCATTGGTCCCTCTAAGATCCCGCCCCCTCATACAGTGTCATAACCCAGCCACTGGGTTGCCCTGCTCTGATGATCACCTAAGGCTCCACCCTTCATACATAACAGGCACCACAAGACAGAAAAAGAGGTCGAAATGAAAGAACAGATCAAAGCCCCAGAAAAAATAAAACATTCAATGAAGAAAAAGCCAACCTATCAGATGCACAGTTCAAAACACTGGTAATCAGGATACTCACAGAAATGGTTGAATATGATCACAAATTAGATGGAAAAAATAAAGGCTATGCTAAGTGAAATAAAGGAAAATGTACAGGGAACCAACAGTGACAGGAAGAAAACTGGGACTCAAATCAATGGTGTGGACCAGAGGGAACAAAGAAACATTCAACCAGAAAAGAATGAAGAAAAAGAATTCAAAAAAATGAGGAGAGGCTTAGGAACCTCCAGGACATCTTTAAATATTCCAATATCTGAATCATATCGGCACCAGATGGAGAAGAGCAAGAGCAATAAACTGAAAACTTATTTGAACAAATAATAAAGGAGAACTTCCTCATTCTGGCAAAAGAAATAGACCTCCAGGAAGTCCAGGAAGCTCAGAGAGTCCCAAAGAAGTTGGACCCAAGAAGAAACACACCAAGGCACATCATAATTCTATTGGCCAAGATTAAAAATAAGAAGAGAATCTTAGAAGCTGCAAGAGAAAAAGAGACAGTTACCTACAAAGGAGTGCCCACAAGACTGTCAGCTGATTTCTCAAAAGAAACCTTACATGCGAGAAGGGGCTGGAAAGTTGTATTCCAAGTCATGAAATCCAAAGACCTACAACCAAGATTGCTCTATCCAGCAAAGCTTTCATTTAGAATAGAAGGGCAGATAAAGTGCTTCTCAGATAAGATCAAGTTCAAGGAATTCATCATCACCAAGCCCTTCTTATTACATGAAATGTTAAAGGGACTTATCTAAGAAAAAGAAGATAAAAAAGATGAACACTGAAAGAACAGCAAATTCACAGTTATTAACAACCACACCTAAAACAAAAGCAAACTACATGGACAGCTATATCAGGAGCAGAACCATAGAAATGGAGATCACGTAGAGGGTTAGCAACAGGGGAGTGGGAGGAGGAGAAGGGGGGAGAAGGTACAGAGAATAAGTAGCATAGGTGATAGGTAGAAAGTAGACAGGAGGAGGGGAAGAATAGTATGGGAAATATAGAGTCTAAAAAACTTAAGACACATGGACGTAAACTAAATAGAGGAAATGTGGGTGGGAGAGGGTGTGCAGGGTGGAGGGGAATTGGGGGGGATGAGACAAATGTAATGGCAAAATCAATAAAACATATTAAAAAATACACTCCAATTTGTGGAGTTATATTGCAGGTCTTTGGTCATACCTATCCTGTTTTTATAGCCTGTCTTTGATTCAGTTAGTCAGAATAACCGTGGTGCAGAATTTCCAGAACCCAATGGGCCTATGAATTCTTTTTTATTATTTTAATATATTTTATTGATTATGCTATTACAGTCACCCCATTTCCCCCCTTTATTCCCCTCTGCCCTGTATCCCCCTCCTACATGCATTCCCACTCCCCAACCCCCTTAGTTCATGTCCACTCCCCACTCCCCTAAGCTCATACATATAAGTTCTTTGGCTTCTCCATTTACTATGCTATTCTTTTTCCTTCTTTTTTAAAAAATATATTTTATTAATTATGCCATTACAGTTGTTCTATTCCCCCTCCTTCATTCCCCTCCACCCTGCACACCCCTCCCCCACCACTCCCACCTTTACTTTATAACCACGTGCCTCAAGTTCTTTAGATTCTATATTTCCCATACTATTCTTGCCCTCCCCCTGTCTATTTTCTACCTACCACCTCTGCTACTTATTTTCTGTACCTTCTCCCCCCTTCTCCTTCTCCTACTCCCCTATTGCCAACCCTCCATGTGATCTTTATTTCTATGGTTCTGCTCCTGATCTAGCTGTCCTCAGTTTGCTTTTGTTTTTGGTATGGTTCTTAATAACTGTGAGTTTGCTGTCCTTTCACTGTTCATATTTTTTATCTTCTTTTTCTTAGATAAGTCCCTTTAACATTTCATGTAATACGAAGGGCTTGGTGATGATGAACTCCTTAAGTTTGATCTTATCTGAGAAGCACTTTATCTGCCCTTCCATTCTAAATGAAAGCTTTCCTACATAGAGCAATCTCCAATGTAGGTCTTTGGATTTCATGACTTGGAATACTTCCTTCCAGCCCCTTCTTGCCTGTAAGGTCTCTTTTGAGAAATCAGCTGACAATCTGATGGGCACTCCTTTGTAGGTGACTGTCTCCTTATTTCTTGCTGCTTCTAGGATTCTCTCCTTCATTTTAATCTTGGCTAATGTAATTATGATGTGCCTTGGTGTGTTTCTTCTTGGGTCCAACTTCTTTGGGACTCTCTGAGCTTCCTGGATTTCCTGGAAGTCTATTTCCTTTGCCATATTGGGGAAATTCTCCTTTATTATTTGTTCAAATAAGTTTTCCACTGGTTGCTCTTCCTCTTCCCCTTCTGGTACCCCTATAATTCGGATATTGGAACATTTAAAGATGTCCTGGAGGTTCCTAAGCCTCTCCTCCTTTTTTTGAATTATTGTTTCTTCCTCCTTTTCTGTTTGGTCATTTTTTTTCCTCCTTCTGGTCCACTCCTTTGATTTGAGTCCCAGTTTTCTTTCCATTACTATTGGTTTCCTGTGTATTTCCCTTCATTTCAATTAGTTTAGCCTTCATATGTTCCTCCATTTTGTGACTAAAATCAACCAGTTCTATGAGCATCCTGATCACTAGTGTTTTGAACTATGCATCTGAAAGTTTGGCTATTTCTTCATTGCTTAGATTTATCGGCTCTGGGGCTCTGAATTGTTCTTGAGCCATGTTTTTATCTGTTTGTGCCTGTTAGGTATGAGGAGCAGAGCCTTAGTTGTTCACCGGGGCAGGGCCACCCAGGTCGATGGTTTGTGAGGCTGTATGTGGGGGCGGGGTCAGAGAGGGACAATGGTGGTTCCCTCTGCCGTTTCCTGCTGCTGGAGCCTACGTGGTCTGTCTCACTGCTCGCTCCTTCCCCGGTTTATCTGCGCGCAAATGTGTGACCGAAATCAGCCCTCAGTGGGTCCACTGCCTTGCACCCTCAGTGGGTCCAATGCCTTGTGCCCTCACAGGGGTCTTCCCGCTTCTCCACACCTGGGATTCACCCATGGCTGGTGGCGCACCTGGGTTGCACGCCCGGGACAGTCTGGTGGATCTTTCCTGCCTGACCCCACTCTGCTTCTGGCTAGCCCCTCTTACCAGTTTGGCTGAAGGGTTTGTTGTCGTCGAACTTTCGTGTAGTTCAATATTCTGTGGTTTGGCTGCATTTTTGTTGCTAAAACTTTGTTGTCTTTAAACTTGGTTGTGCAAGAAGGTGCAGTGCTTCCACCTATGCCTCCATCTTGGCAGAAATCACTGTGTTCTCCATTTACTATACTATTCTTAATCTCCCCCTGTCTATTTTTTACCTACCATTTATGCTTCTTATTCCCTATACCTTTTCCTCCATTCTACCCCCCTCCTCCCCACTTATCACCCTCTGTGTGATGTACATTTCTGTAATTGTATTTCTATTCTAGTTGTTTGCTTAGTTTTCCTTTAGGTTCAGTTGTTGATAGCTGTGAGTTTATTGTCATTTTACTGTTTATATTTTTTATCTTCTCCTTTTTCTTATGTAAGTCCCTTTAATGCTTTATATAATAAGGGCTTGGTGATAATGAACTCTTTTAATTTGACCTTATCTTGGAAGCACTTTATCTGCCCTTCCATTCTGAATGATAGTTTTGCTGGACTGAGTAACCTTGGATGTAAAGCCTTGCTTTTCATGACTCTGAATACTTCTTTCCAGCCCCTTATTACCTGCAAGGATTTTTTTTACTCTTTTTAAAATATATTTTATCAATTATGTTACTACGGTTGTCCCATTTTCCCCCTTCACTCTCCTCTACCTTGCACACCATCTCTCACCCACATTCATCCCTTTAGTTCATGTCCATGAGTCATAGTTATAAGTTCTTTAGCTTCCACATTCCCATACTATTGTTACCCTCCTCCTGTCTATTTTGTACCTCCCATTTATGCTACTTATTCTCTGTACCTTTTCCCCCCTCTCTCCTCCTCCAATTCCCTATTGTTAACCCTCCATGTGATCTCCACTTCTGTGGTTCTGTTCCTATTCTGGTGGTTTGCTTAGTTTGTTTTTGTTTTAGGTGTTGTTGTTAATAATTGTTAGTTTGCTGTCATTTTACTGTACCTGTTTTTTATCTTCTTTTTCTTAGATAAGTTCCTTTAACATCTCATATAATAATGGCTTGGTGATGATGAACTCCTTGAACTTGACCTTATCTGAGAAGCACTTTATCTGCCCTTCCATTCTAAATGAAAGCTTTGCTGGATAGAGCAATCTTGGATACAGGTCCTCACCTGTCATGACTTGGAATATTTCTTTCCAGCCCCTTCTTGCCTGTAAGGTTTCTTTTGAGAAATCAGCTGACAGTCTTGTGGGCTTAGTTACCTACCTCCTTTGTAGGTAACTGTCTCCTTTTCTCTTGCAGCTCCTAAGATTTTCTTCTTTATTTTAATTTTGGCCAATATAATTATGATGTGCCTTGGTGTGTTCTTCCTTAGGTCCAACTTCTTTGGGACTCTCTGTGCTTCCTGGAATTCCTAGAAGTCTATTTCTTTTGCCAGAATAAGGAAGTTCTTCTTTATTATTTGTTCAAATAAGTTTTCAATTTATTGCTTTTGCTCTTCTCCTTCTGGTACCAATATGATTCAGGTATTGGAACATTTAAAGATGTCCTGGAGGTTCCTAAGCCTCTTCTCATTTGTTTGAATTCTTGTTTCTTCATTCTTATCTGATTGGGTGTTTCTTCCTTCTGGACCACTCCATTGATTTGAGTCCCAGTTTTCTTCCTGTCACTGTTGGTTCCCTGTACATTTTCCTTTATTTCACTTAGCATAGCCTTCATTTTCTCATCTAATTTGCAACCAAATTCAACCAAGTCTGTGACCATCCTGATTACCAGTGTTTTGAACTGAGCATCTTGTAGATTGGCTATCTCTTCATCACTTAGTTGTATTTATTATGGAGCTTTCATCTGTTATTTCATTTGGTCCATTTTTTATCTCAGTGTACCTGTTGGGTAGTGAGGGACAAAGCCTTAGGTGTTCACCAGGGCGGGGCAACCCACTGGCTGGGTTGTGATGCTGTATATGGGGGCGGGGCCCAAGAGGGAACAATGGCTCTTGCTCTGCTCTCTGCCGGGTTTCAGTCACTTCTTCCTCTACTCACAAGCAAATTGGTCCCTTCTGGTGCTGATTTCCATGTGGGTGGGTTTGTGTACATTCTAGGGCCCTGTGGATCTCTCCAGCAAACTCTCCTGTGAGGCTGGAGGTTTCTCCCAGCACCTCGACCCCCAGTTGTTTTCAGTCTGTGTTTTGAGGTCTTATTTCCAGGCATTAGGACCCTGGGTTGCACAGTCTGTCTCGCTCTCCAGTTTCACCTTGTTTATCTGCTCTAGAATTGGGACCGCCCAATCCACCAGCTGCCTTGTGCACTGTGCCCCTCCACAATCTGCCACCTCACTGGGGTCCCACAGCTGCTGCCTTGCATTCCCAGGGTCCGCCAGCCACTGGGGTTTTGTTGTTCTTTGTTTTCATGACCCCTCTTCACCTGGCTGCCCAACTCTGTCCTTCCTACTAATCTGGATGAATATGTCTAATTGAACTCCTTGGTTGTCGGACTTCCATACAGTTCAATTTTCTGTCGGTACTGTTTTTTTTTTTTTCCTAAATTGTTGTTGTCCTTATTTTGGTTGTGTGAGGAGGCACAGTGTGTCTACCTATGCCTCCATCTTGGCCAGAAGTCCTGAATCCTTTTGATAGTATAATTTAGTAAAAATATTTTTCTGAGGAAGCCATGTGAGTTGCAGTTTTGAATGAATGTGTCTGGGTAGAAAGAAGGGGGTTTAGTTCAGGGATTATTGGAATACTATTTGGGCATGTTAAGGTATGAATTCTTGATAAATTATACCAATGGTATGGGTAGGTTCATATACATTCAGAGGCTTGTTATTTCTGTAGCTCTGGTAAATTTCTATGGGAGTTTTTTCATTGTCAAAAGCAATAATAAGTTCCTTAAAAAATGGATGTTTTTCACTTCCATCAGTTCCTAAGTACAACCTAGTACATATTAGAGGTCAATAACTATTTGTTGAATGGATGATATTGTTGAATCAGTTTGAGGAATTAGGACATATGGGCCTTTTAAAGATGAGTTATAAAGATGAGGCTTCATAATGATCTTATTAAAATGACTGGAGAAGAAAAGTAGAGTGATTATGGTTATGACACAATTGAAATTTACATCAGCTTTCAATACCATGTAATCACTAATAAAATTATATTGATCCTAGGAGATCTATTACAGAACTTCTGTCACTCCAATACTAAATCCAAGAAAAGTTTTGCATTCACCCTCTAAAGCAGAGCTGCCCCTTAAAGTAAGGCTTTACCACAGTATAGAATTTTCTTTTAAAATAAATACAAATGAAACTGCCTTTTCACCCAGCAATTCCACTGTTAGGATTATATCCTAGGAACCCTGAAACACCAGTTCAAAAGAACCTATGCACCCCAATGTTCATAGCAGCACAATTTACGGTAGCCAAGTGCTGGAAGCAATGTAGGTGCCCATAAGTAAATAAATGGATTAAATGAATGTGTGATCTTTTTAATGTATAGCTGGATGCAGTTTGCCAATATTTTTTTGAAATTTTAGCATGCCTGTGTTCATCAGTAATATTGGTCTGTAGTTTTCTTTCTTCATTGTGTCTTCACCTGCTTTAAGATTAGGATGATGCTGGCCTCATAAAAAGAGTTTGTGAGTCTTCCATCTTCTTGGATTTTTTGGAATAGTCTGTGAAGTGTAAGGGTTAGCTCTTTCTTTAATTTTTTTTATTTTATTGATTATGCCATTACAGTTGTTCTATTCCCCCTCCTTCATTCCCCTCCACCCTACACCTTCCACCCCCACCATTCCCCCATTTAGTTTATGACCATGTGTCACAAGTTCTTTAGATTCTATATTTCCCATACTATTCTTGCCCTCCCCCTATCTATTTTCTACCTACCATCTATGCTACTTATTTTCTGTACCTTCTTCCCCCTTCTCCTCTTCCCACTCCCCTGTTGCTAACCCTCCATGAGATCTTCATTTCTGTTTCCCCTCCTGATCTAGCTGTCCTTTTAGTTTGCTTTTGTTTTAGGTGTGGATCTTAATAACTGTGAGTTTGCTGTCCTTTCACTGTTCATCTTTTTTATCTTCTTTTTCTTAGATAAGTCCCTTTAACATTTCATGTAATAAGAAGGGCTTGGTGATGATGAACTCTTTGAATTTGATCTTATCTGAGAAGCACTTTATCTGTCCTTCCATTCTAAATGAATTTTGCTGCATAGAGTAATTTTGGTTGTAGATCTTTGGATTTCATGACTTGGAATACATCTTTCCAGCCCCTTCTTGCCTGTAAGGTCTCTTTTGAGAAATCTGCTGACAGTCTGATGGGGACTCCTTTGTAGGTGACTGTCCCCTTATTTCTTGCTGCTTCTAGAATTCTCTCCTTCATTTTAATCTTGGCTAATATAATGATGATGTGCCTTGGTGTGTTTCTTCTTGGGTCCAACTTCTTTGGGACTCTCTGAGCTTCCTGGACTTCCTGGAAGTCTATTTCCTTTGCCAGATTGGGGAAATTCTCCTTTATTATTTGTTCAAATAAGTTTTCCACTGGTGGCTGTTCCTTTCCCCCTTCTGGTACCCCTATAATTTAGATGATGGAGTGTTTAAAGATGTCCTGGAGGTTCCTAAGTCTCTCCTCTAATTTTTTTGAATTCTTGTTTCTTCATATTTTCCTGTTTGGTCATTTTTTCCTTCCTCTGGTCCACTCTCTTGATTTGAGTCCCAGTTTCCTTTTCATCACTATTGGTTTCCTGTACATTTCCCTTCATTTCAATTAGTTTAGCCTTCATATGTTCCTCTAACTTGTGACTAAATTCAACCAGTTCTGTGAACATCCTGATCACTAGTGTTTTGAAGTGTGCATCTGAAAGTTTTTCTATTTCTTGGTCACTTAAAATTATGGGAGCTGGGGCTATGAGATCTTCTTGAGCCATTTTTGGTCTGTTCACGCCCATTAAGTATGAGAAGCAGAGCTTTAGGGGTGGGGCCACCAGGGCGGGGTCGCTGGGTTGAGACACTGTATGTGGGGGCAGGGTCAGAGTCGGGAAATGGCGGCTCTCTCTGCTGATCTGCTTGGTCCTGTCTCACTGCCTACTCCGTCACCGGTCTATCTGCACAGGAATGCGCCACCACAGTCAACCCACTGCCCTGCACCCTCGCCCGATCCGCTGGTTGCTCACTTGGTCATTCGCTCACTGGGTCCGCCCCTTGCAACCCCATGACTGGGATCTGCATGCCTGAGTCTGTCTGACCGAGTTTTCCTGTGCAACCTTGCTCCACCAGCTGCTGGTTTCACCCCTCTTACCTGTCAGGCTGAAGAATTCATTGTTATCGGACTTCCGAAAAGTTCAATTTTCTGTGTTCTGGGTGTGTTTTTTATTGCTAGTATTTTGTTGTCTCTAAACTTGGTTGTATGAGAAAGCATGGCGTCTCCACCTATGCCTCCATCTTGGCGGAAGTCTCTTTCTTTAATGTTTTATAAAACTTTCCTGCGAAACAGTCCATTCCAGGGCTTTTGTGCTCAAGGATCTTTTTGATTACTGCTTCAGTTTCATGAGGTATTATTGGTCTGTTCAGGCTTTCTGCTTCTTCATTCAGTATTGGAAGATTATATTTTAGAAATTTGTCCATTTCACCCAAGTCTTCAAATTTTTTGGCATATAGTTCTTCGCAGTAATTTCTTACATCCCTTTGTATTTCTATGGCATTGTTGGGAACCGCTCTGCCTGGTTTCAGGAATTGTAACTGCCTCCCATGGCTAAGGATGAGTGTGCGACCTCCAGAATGTGAGCCACAAAGTGATAAAGGTTGTCTCTGGTAGCAAACACTGCCTCTGCTTCATCTTCCTACCCCCAGTGCATGGTTGGTTAGTCAGAGACTGGTACGACTCCTCAGAGGAGGGGCAGCCTAAGCCAGATGAGATCACTTGGGAGGCCATCATGGAAGGACTTGGGGTGGGGGGAGGCCTGCAACAAATAGGCAGTGATGGATCCTCACCTTCCAGCTATCCTGACATAGCCTGAGTCCCCTTGTCCTCTGGGAGACATGCTTCCTGGCTCTAATCCACTTAAGCCTGAAAACCTATGATGGGGGAGGTGGTGCAGCCTCTTACTGGCTAGAGCGGGATCCGGGGTGATCGGGCATAAGAAAGAATTCCTAAAAGTCCTGTGAAGCCTGCTGTGTTAAGAGTACTTTCATTCATATGTTAAGGGTCTGAGCAGGAAATGAGTATGTCTCCCAAAGTTTCTGCAACTCCCTTTTCTGACAGACACTGCCCCAGACTAAGACCTCAGGTTTCTTTGAAATGTTATCTACTATCTGATCCTTACTGCCTGTATTCCTGTGCATTATAACCCAATAAAAGCCATTGAGGAAGGGGCTCTTGGCCTTTCTCCTCTGAAAGATTGGCCACCTCTCCTCCCCAAGCAGAACATGTCTTGGTGGTGTTATTTGCATCCGTGGTGGATGGGGGGAACTTTGCTGGCAAAGTTGCCCCACATGGTATCAGTTGTAATCCCTACTCTTTTGTTTCTGATTATGTGTATTTGGGTCCATTCACTTTTTTTCTTGATGTGTCTGCTTAAAGGTTTGTTGATTTTCTTTGTCTTTTCAAGGAAGCTATTTCTGGATTTATTGATCCTTTGGATTGTTCTTTTAGCTTCTATGTTGGTTAATTCTGCTCTGATCTTGGTTATTTCCTTCCTTCTACTTTCTCTGGTCTATCTTTGTTGTTGTTTCTCCAGTTCTTGTAGAGGTAAGGTTAGGTTGTTTATTTGCAATGTTTCTATCTTTTTTAGGTAGGCCTGTATCACTATTAACTTCCCAGTCAGGACTGTTTTCACTGTGTCCCATAGAATTTAGTCTCCAGTGTGTTTATTTTCATTTGTGTTCAGAAACTTTTATTTCTTCCTTGATTTCATTATTAACCTATTCATTGTTTAATATGCTATTGTATCTCCATGTATTTAAATTTTTTCTTTCAGGTTGGTTTCTAGCTTTAAACCCTTGAAGTTTGAAGAAATGCTTGGTATGATTTCAATTTTCTTGAATTTGTTGAGGCTAGTTTTGTACCCTAATCTGTGGGCTATCCTTGAAACTGTACCATGTGCTTTTGAAAAGAATGTGCATTTTGCTTCTTTGTGATGAAAGATTCTCTCTATATAATCATATACATATGCATATACATATACATATACATCAGTTAAGTCTGTTTGACCTAGGGCATTGTTATATGCCTCAATATTCTCATTGATATTTTGCTTGGAAGATATATCTATTTTTTAGAGTGGGATATTAAAATCTCCTACTATAACTGTGTTGTTGTCTGTATCTTTCTTAAAGTTCACCAAGATTTTCCTTATATATTTTTGCATTCCTATACTGGGTATATATTTTGGGTATATATATATATGTTTACAATGTTTAGGTTTTCTGAATAGATTCCTCCCTTGTGTGTTATGAAATGTCCACATGTGTTTTTAAAGATTTTATTTATTTATCTTTAGAGGGGAAGGGAAGGAGTGAGGAGAGAAATATCAATGTATGGTTGCCTCTCATGAGTCCCTGCTTGGGAACTGGCCTGCAACCCAGACTGGGAATCAAACCATGATCATGTGGTTCGCAGGCCCGCGCTCAATCCACTGAGCTACACCAGCCAGGGCTCTGTTCCTTTTCTTAAAGCAGTCTCTTTAATACATCTTGCAGTGCTTGTTTGGTGGCCGTGTATCCTTTTAGCCTTCATTTTTCTGGGAAACTCCTTATTTCACCTTCCATTTTAATTGAGAGCCTCGCTAAGTAGAGTAGTCTTAGTTGTAGGCAGTTGCTTTTCTTTACATGGATTATTTCTTGCCATTCCTCTCTGGCTTTTAGTGTTTCTGTTGTGAAGCCAGCTGCCAGCCTTATCAGGGTTCCTTTGTATGTTACCTCATGATTCTGCTTTTGTGCCTTTAAACCTCTGTCTTTTTTAATTTTGCCATTTTAATTATTATGTGAGTCTTGGAATGGAAATCTTTGTGCTGTTCTAAATTTGGACCCTCTGTGCTTCCTGTACTCAAGTGATTTTTATCTCATCAAAAGGGATTTTTCATCATTACTTTTTCAAACTGATTTTAAATCCCTTGCTCTTCTTATTCTCCTTCTGGTACCCCTATTATATGGATGATATTATTATGTTTTATGTTGTCCTGCAGCTCCCTTTAACCAGTCTTCATTCTTTTTGAGTGTTATTTTTTCTTTTCTTACTCCTTCTGGGAGTTTTTTGCTACCTTGTCCTCTAGCTCATTGATTCAATCTTCTGCTTCATCTAACCTAATTTTTTGATTCCTTCTACATGTGTTCTTGAATTCAGATATTTTATTTTTCATTTCCTCTTGGCTCTTGTTGATCACTTCTATGCCCCTTTTCATGCTGATATAGTCTGCAGTTATTTCCTGGTAGTTTCCCTGTAGTTTTTTGTAATTCTCACTGAGTTCATTGAGTTTTCTTACAATCATTGTTTTGAACTCACCATCTGATAGAGGAATTGCCTCTATTTCATTTAGTACTCTTCTTGAAGATCCCTTCTCTTCTTCCATTTGGAGTTATTTCTTTGTCTTCCCATTATTTTTGAGACTCTTTTTTGTTTGCTTCTGCTTCTAAAATTGACCTGTTTTGACTCCCTGAGTTTGTGGTGTAAATTTCTATGGCAGGTGACCTGTGAGATTTAGTGGTGCAGTCTCCTTGATCTCCTGAACTCGATGCTCTTGTGATGTTGCTTATGCCATTTATGTTGGCTCTTGGGGTGTAATTGGGTTTTGGTTGTTGTTGGCTCATTCTTTGAGGGGTCCTTCCTTCCAGCTGGTTGACTGAGAGTCGCTCTAAGCAACATATCTAGTATGCTATTGTGCAAGTGCTGCCCGAACAAAACCACAAAGCCCAGGAAACAAACCCACACCTACAAAAATGATTCCCTCCTCACAAAAATAATGCCCCCTACAATCCCACTATCAACAGCAAGTGAACCAGTATTAACAAGGGTATAAAGAGATGAAGACTATTATAAGAAAGGAGAGTAGATATTAGATGGCCTACTGAGAGGAAATGATTTTGAGAGGAAAGAGGGAGGAGCATTAAAAAATTTTGAGAGAGCAATGCAAAGAAAGTAAAATTACATCATGAATAAAAAGGGGGAAGTTCCAGGAAAGATGGAGTGGTAGGTAGATACACTTTGCCTCCTGGTACAACCAAAAGAAGGACAACAACAAATTAAAAAAAGAACCAGAAAAGCTAGAAAATCAAACTGTATGGAAGTCCCACAATCAAGGAGATAAAGAATAAATATTCATCAAGACCGGTTGAAGGGGCGGAGATGGGCAAACTGGATACAAAGGACTTGTGGCATGGCACCAGCTGGTGGAGCGGGCAGCTGCACATTTGCATGCAGATAAACAGGGAGGAACAACTGGGGAGTAAGACAGACCACACAACCCATTTTTCCAGTGCAGAAAAATAAAGTCTCAAAGTTTCTGACCGAAAAACCTGTGGGAGTTGAGGTGGCAGGAGAAACTCTCAGCCTCACAGGAGAGTCCATTGGAGAGACCCACAGTGTCATAGAACATCCACAATACCACCCACCCATAAATCAGCACCAGAAGGTCCCAATTTGCTTGTGGGTAGTGGAAGAGGTGACTAAAAGCCAGCCAAGAGCTGAACAAATGCCATTGTTCCTGCTCAGACCCTTCCCTCACAGGTAGTGCCACAGCACAGCGAACCAGGTTACCCTGCCCTGGTGAATACCTAAGGCTCCACCCCTTGTAACATAACAGCTGTGCCAGGACAAAAAAAAACAGCCCTAATAGAAAAACAGATCAAAGCTCCAGAAAAAATGCAACTAAGCTACAAAGAGATGGCCAACCTATCAGATGCACAGTTCAAAACCCTGATAGTTAGGATGCCCACAGAAATGGTTGAGTGTGGCAAAAAGTAGAGGAAAAAGTGAAGGCTATGCAAAGTGAAATAAAGGAAAATGTACAGGAAATGAACAGTGAAGGGAAGGAAACTGGGACTTAAGTCAATGGTTTGGAGCAGAAGCAAGAAAGAAACATTCAACCACAATAGAATGAAGAAATGAGAATTCAAAGAAATAAGGACAGGCTTAGGAACCTCCACACAACTTTAAGCATTCCAACCTCCAAATCATAAGGGTGCTAGAAGAAGAGGAAGAACAAGAAATTGAAGACTTCCGCCAAGATGGAGGTATAGGTGGATGTGCCGTGCCTTCTCACACAACCAAGTTTAGGGACAACTAAATATTAGCACCAGAGAACACAACCAGAACACGGAAAATTGAACTTTTCGGAAGTCCGTTAACAACAAATTCTTCAGCCCGACCGGTAAGGGGCGAAACTGGCATCTCCTGAGGAGTTGCACGGGAGGGCTCCGGTCGGACGGACCCAGGCGCGGAGTCCAGACACGCGAATCCAGACACATGGGTTCCAGGCCCAGGATTGGACCTAGTGAGCGACCGAGCGACCCACCGGGTGAGCGACTGCTGAGGAGCCGGTGGGGAGGCGGTGCTGCATGTTGACTGCGGTTGCCTGTCTGCGGGCAAGCGGATGGGCGAGGGAGTGGGCGATTGGACCGGGGTCCGGCGGTCCCCATGGCTTGCGGCAGTAGAGGGCGCCGCCATTTCCCCGCTCTGACCACGCCCCCACATACAGCGTCACAACCCAGCGACCTGGGAGTCCAAGGCGCCGCTTCTCACATTTAAAGGGCCAGAACAGACCAAAAATGTCACAGGAAGACCTCAAAGCCCCAGAGATAAATCTAAGCGACAAAGAAATAGCAAAACTCTCAGACGCACAGTTTAAAACACTGGTCATCAGGATCCTAACAGATCTGGTTGACTATAGCCACAAATTAGAGAAACATATGAAGGCTAAACTAAGGGAAATTAATAGAATTCCACAGGAAACCCATAGAGATGGAAAGGAAACTGGGACTCAAATCAATGGAGTGGACTAGAAGAAAGCAAATAATGGCCAAACAGAAAAGAGTCAAGGAGCAAGAACTCAAAGAAATGAGGAGAGACTTAGGAACCTCCAGGACATCTTTAAACGCTCCAATATCCAAATTATAGGGGTACCAGAAGGGGGAAAGACACAACCACCAGTGGAAAAATTATTTGAACAAATAATAAAAGAAAATTTCCCCAATCTGGCAAAGGAAATAGACTTCCAAGAAATCCAAGAGGCTCAGAGAGTACCAAAAAAGTTGGACTCAAGAAGAAACACACCAAGGCATATCATAATTACATTAGCCAAAATTAAAATGAAGGAGAGAATCCTAGAAGCAGCAAGAGCTAAGGGGACAATCACCTACAAAGGAGTCCCCATCAGACTGTCAGCAGATTTCTCAAAAGAGACCTTACAGGCAAGAAGGGGCTGGAAAGAAATATTCCAAGTCATGAAATCTAAAGACCTACAACCAAGATTGCTCCATCCAGCAAAACTTTCATTTAGAATGGAAGGACAGATAAGGTGCTTCTCAGATAAGATCAAATTCAAGGAGTTCATCATCACCAAGCCCTTATTATATGAAATGTTAAAGGGACTTATCTAAGAAAAAGAAGTTAAAGAAACATGAACAGCGAAAGAACAACAAGCTCACAGTTATTAACAACCACACCTAAAACGAAAGCAAACTAAAAGAACAGCTAGATCAGGAGTGGAAACATAGAAATGAAGATCTCAAGGAGGGTTAGCAACAGAGGAGTGGGAGGAGGAGATGGGGGGAGAAGGTACAGAAAATAAGTAGTATAGACAGTAGATAGAAAATAGATGGGGGGGGCAAGAATAGCATGGGAAATATAGAACCTAAAGGACTTGAGACACATGGACATAAACTAAAGGGGGGTAATGGTGGGGATGGGGGGGCAGGGTGGAGGGGAATGAAGGGGGAATAGAACAACTGTAACAGCATAATCAATTTAAAAAATAAATTTAATTTTAAAAAAAGAAATTGAAAACTTATTTGAAAACAGAATGAAGGAGAACTTCCCTAATCTGGCAAAACAAATAGACTTCCAGGAAGTCCAGGAAGCTCAGAGAATCTCAAAAAAGTTGAACTCGAGGAAGTACACACCAAGGAACATCATAATTATATTACCCAAGATTAAAGATAAGGAGTGAATCTTAAAAGCAGCAGGAGAAAAGGAGACAGTTATCTACAAAGAAGTTCCCATAAGAATATTGACAGATTTCTCCAAAGAAACCTTACAGGCAAGAAGGGGCTGGAAAGGAATATTCAAAGTCATGAAAGGCAAGAGCCTATATCCAAGACGACTATCCAGCAAAGCTATCATTTAGAATTGAAGGGCAGAAGATAAGGTCAGGTTAAAGGATTGAAGTGCTTCCCAGATAAGGTCAGGTTAAAGGATTTCATCACCATGCCCTTTCTTATTATATGAAATGTTAATGGGACTTATCTGAGGAAAAGAAGAAGATAAAAAATACTAACACTAAAATGACAAAAAAGCTCACAACTACAAACAACTGAACTTGAAAAAACAAAAACAAAATTAACTAAGCAAACAATTAGAACAGGAACAGAGTCACAGAAGCAGAGATCACATGGAGTGTTACCAGTGGGCATGGGGAGGGGAAACAATGGGGGAAAAGGTACAGGGAACAAAAAGCATAAATGTTATGTACAAAATAGACAGGGGAAGGTTAAGAATAGTATGGGAATGGAAAAGTCAAAGAACTTATATGACCCATGGACTTGAACTAAGGTGGGAGAATGATGCTGAAAAGGGGTACAGGGCAGAGGGAATTAATGGAGAAAAAGAATTGGACAACTATAATTGCATAATCAATAAAATATTTTTAAAAACAGAATGAAAAAAAGAATGAAGAAGGCAGAATGGAATATGAAAAAGGAAGCATATAGTGTTAGTTTTTAAACAGAAAATAAAATGAGAGAAAGAAAAAACAAGGCAATAAAGAAAATAAATAATAAAAATATAAGGCCAAATTGGAGAGAAATATCCACTACAGTGCTATCAACAACCAATAAGATAAAATTAATACAGGTGGGATGGGAATATGAGGTAAAAAGGAAGAAAGACAATCTTAAGAGATGTTTATAGGAATGGGGAGTGATTTTGAAATGATAGAGGGAGAGGGAAAACTAAGAGTGAGGCGTGAAAACCAGGCTAAGACAGAAAAAAATTGAAATTTGAGAAGAAAAGAAGAAAGGTGAAAATAAAAAGGTAAGATGAAAGAGAAAAATAACAGAAAAAAACAGGCTAAGAAAAGGAAAAATTAAAATTTGAGACAAAAAAAGAGTAGGAGATGGGAACAGTAAAATTTTTTATTTGAAATAGAAAACTTTTAGTGAAGCTGTAAAGATAAAATTGAAAAACTGCAACAACAGCTACCCTGTCCACAACCAATGAGCAAAGATTGCTAAAGGTGGAGAGAGAACACAGATATTTTAAGAGCAGGAAAAATAATGTGAGATGACCATTGACAAGAAATTTAATTTTGAGAGGCTAGATGGGGAAGAAATAGGAAGATTTCATAATGGAAACAAGTTGTAGCAAGAGAGAAAACAAAATTAAAAATAAGAATAATAAGAGGAAACAAGAAGGTAAAGTAGGGTCAGAAAATTAACCCTAGTATAAAATCTAGTGATTTAATATGCACAAACATGATGGACAAGAAATGAATTTTATCAAGCTATACAGGAAAAGAAATATCCCAAATCATGGAGAGGACCATGGTAGATTTCATATTGCTATTATCTGGTATTGACCACTCTTTTTTTCTTTCTGGATCTGCCTCTAGTGATGTCAGATCATGACCTTGTGTCACCATTTTAAAAATTCTTAATGTGAACTATATCTATGTCCTATGACATTTGTTTTAAAGTCTTAGTTATATTAGTACAAATCTATTAATATATATTTTGAATGGATTGCAAAGTAAAATTCAGTTATGTTGAGTAGTCTAATAATTTTATTCCAATACTCAAAACACTTCAATAGTTTTCTGTTTCATTTAGAATAAAATTCAAAGTCTATAGATTAATCTACAATGTCCAATTTGACCTGTCCCTTACCAACTTTTGCATCATCATCTACCACTTTACCCTTTGCTTATTTGCTCTTCCTAAATATACTAAATATGTAAAATAGGTTTCTGGGTTTTTGTACTTGCTGTTCCCTATATCTATAATTCATTACTCAGATATTCTAAGTGCTGTTTCACTTTCTTCACATCTGGGTTCCTCAGAGGAACCTTTTCAGTACTTTCTGTAAAATAGCTCCCAGTCACTCTCTATCCTCTTACCCTTCTCTATAGTTTCATAGCATTTATGATCACATGACACACACACACACATATACCTATATATTTTTGCTCATACATCTGTGTGTGTGTGCTGGCATGAGTGGGTGCATTGTCATGATGAACCTGCCAGTCACCTGTTGCCCACAGTGACAGCTCTGAATCATCTAAGTAGTTTCCATGGAGGAATGTTCAAGCTTAATGCAAAATTTGATGCATCTTTGTTGCTGTCCTTGCTCAGTCATTTTGAATGTGACAGCTGCACAATACATATGCTCACCCAATGGCATCTACCACCCCCCACTGATAAGTACAATGAAGTCGTAATTTTCATGCATGCATATTCCAGTTCACTCTCCTTGGCTGCCAGGTTACATCGATGTTGCACAAACTATTCTTATTATTATATTAACAATGGCTGAGCTTTTTCCAGACAGACCATATACAGGGTCCAGCACAAATAATGCCCCATATTTATTACAAATCATAAGCATGTAATTCTGTAACATAACAATACCACACTCAAGCACACCATATGACATTTTAGGTGAAATGTTCAAATTAAAACTATAAATTATTACACCCATATTATTACCCTACCAATACTGAAGCAGGTGTTTCTTCTGCCAGACTCTGTGTGCATATTTTTATTTGAGTACATCATTGTGCCCATTATTGTGCCACTAGATTCCTGGAAAATGCTTGGAATATTGTAGGCATTAGGTTAACAAAATGTGGAATGACTATAGTTGAATGAAGATTGAATCTCTCTTTTCCCTACCATCATTGCCTAAAGAATAAAACTGATGATTTATGGACCGACATCCAAACAAATATAAACTTCTGAATTCATCAGCCTCTAAGAGGCTTTCAGCTCTGTTTTAGCAATGCTTGTATCTCAGACGTCCTCTATCCCTGTCCTTGTTTTCCTATGCAATTTAATCCTTGACTAGATTGTGGTCAGTGTTCATGTACTCATGCTGAAGTCATTTAAACTAGACACTTCTTATAGATAAGAAAATTTATTCCTGAAATGTTAAGTGAAGTATCATTATGTCTAAATATATGTGTGGGCTTTTTCGTGAGTTATAAACTTAAATCACCAGGGGATTAGAAATAATAAGACACTTAATTTAGGCTCTATATGGAAACACCCTGGGGCTTAAATTGAAATATCTAAATAAAGTGCATTTATGTGATAACTCTTAAAGTTAATGCATGGTTTCCTAGCTCCCAGTGATCTCTAATATGCAATTACTTTGGCTGATGTGCTTGGTAATTTAATATTCTAAATTGTGCTTGGGACATTTTGAGAGCTAGGTAATTTCATGAAGACATATTTAAGGGTAATATATTTGTATCTACTATTTTTGATGATGCTTTTTGACATGTTTTGTTTGGGGTTGATGTTAAAGTTTTGTACACTCTGAACTCATGAATCACATTCTAGATTAAGCTTTGTTTTTAAAAGGCTAGTCAAATGCACACCCTTTTATTTGTTTTACAAACTATACATAATTTAATACACAGTTAGCCTGTTTCTTTCACACCCTGACCTCATATTTCTTTCCTAGAGACATTAAATATGAATAGTGAGCCAAATACCTTGCTCTTGTGAGTATTACAGTTTGAATAACAATGAATAATATGGTGATGCAAGAATTAAGAAATGAGTAGTAGAAAAACACGCAAAGAGAACCATCTAGATTTCAGGTCTGAATTAGTATTTAATAGCCAAATAAGTTATTTAGATAAATTATTCAACCTTCCTGAATCAAGAATGTTTATATCTTTCTTACCTTACACACAGGGTTCTTATAACCCTGTGAGTAAGATGAAGACTATTAAAATAAGTGAAGGATTAATATAATTTAAGACAATGAAAATGGAAAATACCACAAAATTATAGAAAGGAGAATATTCTAATTTGCATAAAGACTTTAAAACAAATTCATTATCCTAATAAGAGTTTTAATGCTTTACTGTTTTTCAGACAATGTGTAGGAGTCAGACATAGACCTTCTCCAAGGGAGCTCACAGACTTTCGAAGGAGGCATTTAACTAAATATAGAATAATAAAACCATATGAAATCCCTTGATTTAGGTGCTTATCCTTTACAGTGACATGATATTATGTGCTCATACCTAATATTTCTGAACTAACTTTAGAGGATTAGAACTGTAAGATGAGCTTATGGAATAAGAAGTAGTGGTCAGAGAACTATGAGAAGTATTAGGTGAGTTTGGGAGTCAAGGAAGAAAAATTAATGCAGATATCATCAATGCTAAGTACAGAAGAGAGAGGCATTGGAATAAATTTTAGAAAATGCCCATTGCATTTGGCAATTAGGAGGTTATTGGTGAGTTAACCTAGAATGGTTTTAATAGAATGGTGAAAACAGAAAGAACTTACAGTAGACTGAGAATTCAGGAAAGTATAAGAAATCATAATCATTTTATAGAGATTATTCTTTTTAAAAAGCTTTATTAGGAAGGGAAAACAAGTTTGGGTAGCGACCCAAGAAGAAGGCAAGGTTCAAAGGATGTCCACCAACCAATTAACATTTATCTTGGGAAATTTTTAATGATGGGTGTGTTGGCCTAGGACAGAATTCAAGAAATCATTGTTTTTAAAGTCAAGAGAATTGTATATTAATTACAGTAGTTGTAGATATAGGTAAATATGTAGGCAGAGAAATAGGAGCTTGAGAAAATTATGACTTAACCCTTCATGTTTCTTAGTACAATAGGAGGATATCTTCTTCTATAGTTAGGCATAGAAGTTGAATTGTAGTCATGAAAATGGTGAATATTTGAAATATTTTCTGAGAGGAATGAATAAAAGTGAAAAGATATAGGAAGGAAAGCAGGAAAAGGTACAGGAAGGAAGGATAAAATAGTATCCACTATAAACACTCAGGATTTATGTTTAGAGAGTCAATACTCAAACCCAACATTTTCCATTTATTGACTATGTCAGCTCTCTGTGACTCCATTTCTTTGCTTATAAAATAGGATAAGAGAGGGGAAGATGGCGTCGGAGTAAGAGGGAGCGGATTCTAGCTCCCGCACTCGCGGGTGAAAATCCTGGCAGATCTATAGAAAAGCAGCGCACTAATCCATCAGTTATCCAGCATTTGTGAAACTAAAAGAACAGAGACTCTGTTGGACGCTGAAACACCAGAAAGCGGCAGGTCAGTGGGGCTTTGGGGACCCGTTTAAAGACAAAGCAGCGGCGGGGGCTGGTGCCCCAGGCCAGGTGGCCCCGGTGCTGCATCTACAGCCAGGGTCCAGAACCAGCGGTCTGAGACCAACACCAGAGAGGTCTACCACAGGAGCTTGGGCACCCAGCGGCTCCAGTGGCCACCAGCGTGGGCCAGCAGCTCCCCTGCTTCATGTATAAGCAAAACTGGACAACACCGGGCAGAGACCTGTCTGCTTGCCGGCTTGCATTTTTGGGGAGGGGTACAAAGACACAGGGCTCGGTTCAACTGCAGACTCTGTGATTGCAAGCCTGGGAGGAATCCAGAGACGCATTAGCCTCACGGGTTTGGTTGGGGACTGAGCAGGAATGAGAGACAGGATGTCCGGAAAGTTTTGATCTGTTTTGTTTTATTGAAAGTGGACTGAGGTGTTCTCCTGCCAAGGCAGATTGGCTTGTTTCCTATCCGGCCTGGCAGCGAGCCAGGGGGAAAGTGGAAGCTTTTGGGGACTAGCCACACGAATGGGAAGCGCCCTGCCGGTTATTCCGGGTCCCAGAAGGTCTGTTGGAAGCGGAGGCCTCTGAGCCAACACCAGGGGTCTGGGAAGCCCGCTGCCGGTTACGCCAGTTCCAGAAAGACGAGCTCGCGGGCGCAGAGAGTTCAGAGAGGCGCCGCAGGACAAAGACGCTCCCTGACGGTTTCCTGCTCGCACCCATAGCCGGACTCTGGCGCGCACTGGCGCAGGGTTCTTTGAGCCGGGGCTACTGGTCCTAGCGCCAGACGGTTTCGCGCGCGAGCGGGGGCACAGACAACTCTAGGCTGACGCCACTAGGGTCGGGAAGAGCTGGGGCCGGTGCGGACCGGGAAGGGTTCGGGGCCAGCGCGGGACCGGGAAGCGCTGGTTGCGCAGTCCCGGACAGCCCGGGAGTGTGCCCGAGGTTGGCCAGGGGACCCAGTCAAACACAGGAGCAGAAGGGATACACACCACGCAGCGTGCCATGACGAGCACACAGAGTTTTTAGGTCTGCGCCCAGTCCTCAGATCGGCTGCCGGCTTCCAGTCTCCCCCCCTCAGACTATCTGGAAGCCCGGGACGCTGAGGGGTCCTGGGAAAAGAGCTGAGACCCTCAACCCCCTCCCTTTCCGGCCAAGCAAGGGGGGGGGGGGGGCAGGAGAGACTTGTTTGATAGAGTTTACAGAGAGGGTGCGGAGGACAAAGGGCCCCAACCAAAGACTCTGTGGTTGCCAGCCCAGGAGAACTCAGAGGTGCAGCCTGAGGCACTGAATCCGGTAGACTCGGCAGCCTGCTCTGCTTCACACCCAGCTTGGCAGCGAGCCCAGAATTGGGCAGAGGGTCTGCGGCCTCCCAACTGAACGGGGGCAGGCCTGTGCTCAATCCCGAGGGAACCAGGCAAATAGCCCAGTGCAGGTGCCTGCAAACACATCAAACCAGACTATGGCAGTAACCCCTGGGAAGGGAGCCCTGCGAGAAAGTCCTAGCTCCCCATTGTAGGGAGCTAGGGGAGAGGCGCCAAGTGTCTGGATCCTGAGAGGGGCTGGCTGAAAAAAAAAACCACAACAATCGACCCTCAGCCAACTGCAACCAGAAAAACCGGTTCGGCTAGTTTGAAGCCAACAAGTGACATTCCTTTTTCTGAGGGGTTTTTTTTTTGTTTTTTTTTTGAGAGATTATTTTGGTGCGTTTTTTGGGGTTTTTTTTTTTTTCTTTATTTTATTTTTATTCTTTCTTTTTTTATTTTCCTTTCTCCCCCTCTCCATTCCTTTTCTTTATCTTTTTGCTTTTTTAAAGTAATCTGATATTTCTTTTAAACTTTATTACTGTTTCTTCTTTCCATACTTTTGTCCTCTTTTCCCCGGATTTCCTGTTTTATTTCTTTTTCTTTTCTTTCTAAACTTATTGCTCTTTCTTACATTCCCCTACCATTTTTTTTCTTTCTTCCTTTTATTTCTTTCCTTATCATTTCTTTCTTTTACCCACAAGAGTCACAATCAACTTGAAAATATAAAAAGACCAGAGCTGGACCCATAGAAGAGGCCTCCCAATAGTAGAATCAGAGAGACAAATTGCACATTGTTCTAGGAGAGAAGCCACAAGTTGCTGCATATTTGAGTAGGTGGAAGCAGAGAACAACAGGATAACCAAAAGAGGCTGCACCATTGAAATTCACAGGCATTCCACCACAAAAGTTCATACCATAAATGCAGGGTGTCAAAACAGATTAATCTAAGAAGTTGAGGCTAACAAGAAGAGTCTCACAAACAATGGGAAGACAAAGAAACAATCCCCAAATGAAAGGAAAGGAGGAATCCTCAGAAAGAATGCTAGATGAAACAGAGGCAAGTCAACTATCAGATATTGAATTCAAAGCACTGGTGATCAGGAAGTTCAAAGAGCTCACAATCAGCTACCAGAAACTACAGGGAAGTTACAATGATCTCACTGTGAACTATATCAACATGAAAAAGGAAATGGAAATTATTAGCAAGGGCCAAGAGGAAATGAAGAATACAATTTCAGAATTAAAAAGCACACTGGAAAGCATTAAAAATAGGGTGGATGAAAGAGAAGATCGGATTAGTGAATTAGAGGACAAAGAAAGCATCTCACAGAAAGAACAGGAAAGGGAAAAGAGGCTCAGAAAGAATGAAGAGAGATTAAGAGAAATGCAAGACAATATGAAACGTAATAATATCCGAATAATAGGAATACCAGAAGGAGAAGAAGAAGAACAAGGGATAGAAAACATATTTGAAAGAGTAAAGAGAGAAAATTTCCCTAATTTGACAAAAGAAAAAGTCACACAAATCCAGGAATCTCACAGAGTCCCATTCAAGAGGAACCCAAAGAGGCCCACCTCAAGACACATCATCATTAAAATGGCAAACTTCCAAGACAAAGAGAGAATCTTAAAGGCAGCAAGGGAGAAAAAAGAAATAACATACAAGGGCGTCCCAATAAGGTTAGCCACTGACTTCTCAATGGAAACACTCCAAGCAAGAAGAGATTGGCAAGAAATATTCCAAGTAATGAGAAACAGAGGCCTACAACCAAGGCTACTTTACCCAGCAAGGCTCTCAATCAAGATAGAAGGCCAAATAAAGAGCTTCCAAGACAAAAGAAGTCTAAAAGAATTTGCTGCCACCAAGCCAGCTCTACAAGAAATACTAAAAGGTCTGCTTTAAGGAAAGGAAGGAAAAGAGACAGACAGAGAGGAACACAGGTACAAAAATGGCAATGAATAAGTACCTATCAATAATATCCTTAAATGTAAATGGATTAAATGCTCCAATCAAAAGACACAGAATAGCGTCATGGATAAGAAAGTATGACCCACACATATGCTGCCTACAAGAGACCCACCTCAGGACAAAAGACCATCACAGACTAAAAATCAAAGGCTGGAAACAAATTTTCCAAGCAAATGGACAAGAAAAAAAAGCTGGGGTAGCAATTCTCATATCAGACAAAATAGACTTCAAAAAAAGAGCCATAAAGAGTGACCCAGAAGGTCACTTCATAATACTCAAGGGAAGAATCCACCAAGAAGACATTAACATCATAAATATATACGCACCCAACATAGGAGCACCAAAATATATAAGGAAAATCTTAGAGGAATTCAAGAAAGATATAGACAGCAACACAATTATAGTGGGGGATTTTAACACCCCACTATCAAAAATGGACAGATCTTCCAAACAAAATATCAACAAAGACATTGCGGCATGAAACAACACCCTTGATGAAATGGACCTAACTGATATATACAGAGCTCTTCACCCCAAAGAAGCTAAATACACATTCTTTTCAAATGCACATGGGACATTCTCAAAGATAGATCACATGATAGGGCACAAAACAAGCCTCAACAAATTCAAGAAAATTGAAATCATACCAAGCATTTTCTCTGACCATAAGGGACTGAAACTGGAAACCAACCCCAAAGGAAAAAACCCAAAACACCCAAAATCATGGAGACTGAACGGTATGCTATTAAACAATGAATGGGTCAAGAATGAAATTAGGGAAGAAATCAAAAAGTTCCTGGAAACAAATGAAAATGATCACACAACAACCCAAAACTTATGGGATACAGCCAAGGCAGTCCTGAGAGGGAAGCTTATAGCAATATAGACCTACCTAAAGAAAACAGAAACATTTCAAACAAATGAACTTACTCTACGCCTACAAGAACTCGAGGAACAACAACAAAAACAGCCCAAAGCAAGTAGAAGGAAGGAAATAACCAAGATCAGAGCAGAACTAAATAACATAGAGACTAAAAGTACAATTCTAAAGATCAATGAATCCAGGAGTTGGTTCTTTGAAAAAATAAACAAAATAGACAAGCCTTTAAGTAGGCTCATCAAGAAAAGAAGGGAACAGACACAAATAAACACAATCAGAAATGAAAGAGGAGAGATTACAACTGACACCACAGAAATAGAGAGGATTGTAAGAAATTACTATGAAGAACTGTATGCCAAGAAATTTGAGAACCTAGGGGAAATGGACACATTTCTAGAAAAATATAATCTCCCAAAACTCAATGAAAAAGAAGTAGAACACCTGAATAGACCAATAACAGCAAAAGAAATTGAAGCAGTAATCAAAAAACTCCCATCACACAAAAGCCCTGGACCAGATGGATTCACAGGAGAATTCTACAAAGCATTTAAGGAAGAGCTAACCCCCATTCTTCACAGACTATTCCAAAAAATCCAAAAGGATGGAAAACTCCCTAACTCCTTTTACGAAGCCAGCATCATCCTAATTCCAAAACCAGATAGAGATACAACAAAGAAAGAAAACTTCAGGCCAATATCGCTGATGAACATAGATGCTAAAATCCTCAACAAAATATTAGCAAATCGCATCCAACAATATATCCAAAAGATTATACACCATGACCAAGTGGGATTCATCCCAGGGATGCAAGGATGGTTCAACATTCGCAAAACAGTAAATGTAATTCATCACATAAACAAAAGCAAAGACAAAAACCACATGATCATATCAATAGACGCAGAAAAAGCTTTCGATAAAGTACAACACCCATTTATGATAAAAACACTCAGCAAAATGGGAATAGAGGGAATATTCCTCAATATAATAAAGGCCATTTATGAGAAACCTACATCCAATATCATACTCAATGGACAAAAACTAAAAGCTTTTCCACTAAGATCAGGAACAAGACAAGGATGTCCACTTTCACCACTCCTATTCAATATAGTATTAGAAGTTTTGGCCACAGCGATCAGGCAGGAAAAGGAAATAAAAGGCATCCAAATAGGAAAGGAGGAAACAAAATTGTCACTGTTTGCAGATGACATGATAGTGTACATGGAAAATCCTATAGACTCTACCCAAAAAACTGCTCAAACTAATTAATGAATTTGGCAAGACAGCAGGATACAAAGTCAATATCCAGAAATCAAAGGCATTTTTGTATACAAACAACGAATCAGCAGAAGCAGAAATCAAGGAAAAAATCCCATTCGATATAGCAAAAAGAAAAATAAAATATCTGGGAATAAACCTAACCAAAGAGGTAAAAGACCTGTATGCAGAAAACTACACAGCACTGAAGAAAGAAATCAAGGAAGACACAAACAAATGGAAACATATACCGTGTTCATGGATTGGAAGAATTAACATCATCAAAATGTCCATACTACCCAAAGCAATATACAGATTCAATGCAATACCTATTAAAGTACCAATGGCGTATTTCACAGACATAGAACAAACACTTCAAAAATTTATATGGAATCATAAACGAGCCCGAATAGCAGCTGCTCTTTTGAGAAAGAAGAACAAAGTAAGAGGGATCACAATACCTGATATCAAACTGTATTACAAAGCCACTGTAATCAAAACAGCCTGGTACTGGCATAAAAACAGGCACATAGACCAATGGAACAGAACAGAGAGCCCAGAAATCAACCCAACCCTCTACAGTGAATTAATATTCGACAAAGGGGGCAGTAACATAAAATGGAGTAAAGATAGCCTCTTCAGCAAATGGTGTTGGGAGAACTGGACAGCTACGTGCAAAAAAATGAAACTTGAGCACCAACTTACACCATACACCAAAATAAATTCAAGGTGGATAAAAGACTTAAATATAAGCCATGACACCATTAAAGTCCTAGAGGAGAACATTGGCAAGAAAATCTCAGATATTCCACGCAGCAACATTTTTACGGATATGTGCCCTAGAGCAAGGAATATAAAGGAAAGAATAAACAAATGGGATCTTATCAAAATAAAAAGCTTCTGCATGGCTAAAGAAAACAGTATTAAATTAAAAAGACAACCAACTGTATGGGAAAACATATTTGCCAATGATACCTCAGACAAAGGTTTAATCTCTAAAATATACAAAGAACTTACACGACTCCACTCTAGGAAGACATCGAACCCAATTAAAAAATGGGAAAAGGACTTGAACAGACACTTCTCTAAAGAGGACATACAGAACATCCAGAGACACATGAAGAGATGCTCAATATCGTTAGCTATCAGAGAGATGCAAATTAAAACCACAATGAGATACCACTTTACACCAGTCAGGATGGCTATAATAGACAAAGCAACAAACAACAAATGTTGGAGAGGGTGTGGGGAAAAGGGGACCTTAGTTCACTGTTGGTGGGATTGTAGACTGGTACAACCATTATGGAAAACAGTATGGAATTTTCTCAGAAAAATAAAAATCGACCTGCCTTTTGACCCAGCAATTCCACTGCTAGGATTATACCCCAAGAATCCTAAAACATCAATATCAAAGAACCTATGCACCACAATGTTCATAGCAGCACAATTTACAATAGCCAAGAGTTGGAAGCAACCTAGGTGCCCATCAGTAAATGAATGGATCCAAAAATTGTGGTACATATACACCATGGAATTTTATGCAGCAGAGAGAAAGAAGGAGCTACTACCTTTTGCAACAACATGGATGGAACTGGAAAGCATTATGCTGAGTGAAATAGGCCAGGCATTGAAGGACAAATACCATATGATCTCACCTTTGACAGGAAGCTAAAGAATAAAACAAACAAGCAAACAGAATAAAAACAAAGACGCTGAAATAGAGAACAAGTGGGCAGCGACCAGAGGGGGAGAGGGAAGGGAACTTAAGGGGAAAAAGGGGGAGGGATTTTGAGGAACAAGTATGAATGACACAGAGATGAGGACTGGGGGGGGGAAACGGGAGGGAGGGGGGAGACCGGGCGGGGGGGGAAGAGAAAAAAAAATGTACTTGAAAAGTAACCAAATAAAAAAAAAAAGAACAAATGTAATGGCATAATCAATAAAAAAAATCAACAACAAAAGAAATAAAATAAAAAAGTGAAAAAAATAGGATAATACATATGATTTCATTCATATGTGTAATCTAATGAACAAAAGAAACTAACAAACAAAATAGAAACAGACTCATAGAGAACAGACTTACAGCTGTCAGAGAGGAGAGGGTGTGGGGGCGCTGAGTAAAATAGGTGAAGGGATAACCTCATCAGCACAGACAACAGCATAATGATTACCAGAGGGGAAATGGGGAGGGGAGGTAAAAGAGGGTATGGGAGGCTAAATGATGATGGAAGGAAATGAGTTGGGGTGGTGAACACAATACAATATACAAATGATATATTATAGAATCATATACCTGAAACCTATATTATTCTATAAACCAATGTCACCCCAATGAATTCAGTAAAAGTAAGAGAATAACAGTACCTATAACATAAGGTTTCTATGAACATTAAATAAGGCAATGCATATAAAGTACTTACCACAGTGTCTGCCACATGAGCACTAAATAAATACATAGTGTCAACTAGGCAAGAATAAAGAGATCAAGGAAATATGAGAACAAAAGTCATGTGTAGATGGAATGACTGTATGAGAGATATGGAAGTTTAAGAAGTTGCGGTTAATTAGAAAATCATTAAGATTTACACGTTCAGAGAAACTTCTCTAGTAACAAACTATAGAAATGATCCCTGAAAGTATAGTCTTGAGGATTATTAAGATTTAAGAATGATTGTAGGTAAATAGAATTTTCAGGGATTGATCATGGGAGATGTTACTCAAGTATAATGGAGTTCACTGGTGTGAAAATGGAGGCATTTCAAGATTTGGCTGTTGGATGAGCATTCTAAATTAGTTTTAAAATTCCAAGATTTTGGCAAGAGTTGAGTTAGATAAGAAGACTTCATTCAAGTCAAGCATGAAAATCTTCAATGAGTAAGAATTGGGAGGGAGGCTTTCTTTTTTTTTAAATTTTATTTAGTTATTTTTCAAGTACAGTTTTTTGTCTATTTTTCCCATCCCAGCCTCCCCTGCCCCTTGCTCCCCACCTCCCTCCCATTTCCACCCCCCTTAGTTCTCGTCGGGAGGGAGGCTTTCAAAAGCAAATTTTTTGGTCTATATCTTCTGTAAACTCTCCAGTAAGGGGCAGATTGTGCCTCTTTTAAAGAATGTCTATTCTCTCTTTTTTAAAATAGAGTTATCATCCAGCAAGTGTTTGAGACCAAAAAAGTGTTTTAAAAGAATGAAAGAATAAATTTATTTTTTATTTATGGTAACATTAATTTTATACATAGTTAATAAAACTAGTTTGAATTACCAGCTTGGTTATAGAAATTGTAAATGAGAAGGTCATTCTCATAAAAAGTAACTGTTATACTTCAAATATTTAAGTAAGGCTCACAGGATTTCAGGAAGTTTATATGTTTTCATAGTTTCACTTTAATCATATTTTTTTGATTTTTAACTTCATCTTTTGTAAGTTCAGTAAAACATACAATAATTTTGTTAGTGTCCATATTTGTTCTTATTAAATGGAGATTAGTACAAAATCTTTATGAAATGCACTTAGTAGCTAGATCTTCTTTTCCTTTTTTTTACTGTTCATTAAATACAACCATTTGAAAACAAAACATGTCATATTATATTAGTAACAAATGAATAAGTCCTCTAAATCTACTTGTCATACTCAATGAATTTAGCATCCCATTGAAAAAAATACACTCTAACAAAAATCAATAAGTCAGACATTTTTTAAAATTTTATTTAGTTATTTTTCAAGTACAGTTTTTTGTCTATTTTTCCCATCCCAGCCTCCCCCGCCCCTTGCTCCCCACCTCCCTCCCATTTCCACCCCCCTTAGTTCTCGTCCCTGTGTCCTTCCTATTTGTTCCTCCAAATCCCTCCCCCATTTTCCCCTTAACTTCCCTTCCTTCTCCCCTCTGGTCACTATCCCTTGTTCTCTATTTCAGTGTCTTTGTTTTTTGTTTGCTTTTTTTTCTCCTTGTTTGTTTTGTTGTTTAGCTTCCTGTTAAAGGTGAGATCATATGGTATTTGTCTTTCAACCCCTGGCTTATTTCACTCAGCATAATGCTTTCCAGTTCCATCCATGTTGTTGCAAAGGGTAGTAGCTCCTTCTTTCTCTCTGCAGCATAGAATTCCATTGTGTATATGTACCACAATTTTTGGATCCATTCATTTACTGATGGGCACCTAGGTTGCTTCCAACTCTTGGCTATTGTAAATTGTGCTGCTATGAACATTGTGGTGCATAGGTTCTTTGATATTGATGTTTTAGGATTCTTAGAATATAATCCTAGCAGTGGAATTGCTGGGTCAAAAGGCAGGTCGATTTTTATTTTTCTGAGAAAATTCCATACTGTTTTCCATAATGGTTGTACCACTCTGCACTCCCACCAACAGTGGACTAAGGACCCCGTTTCCCCACAACCTCTCCAACATTTGTTGTTTGTTGCTTTGTTTATGATAGCCATCCTGACTGGTGTAAAGTGGTATCTCATTGTGGTTTTAATTTGCATCTCTCTGATACCTAATGATATTGAGCATCTCTTCATGTGTCTCTGAATGTTCTGTATGTCCTCCTTGGAGAAGTGTTTTCTCAAGTCCTTTTCCCATTTTCTAATTGGGTTGGATGTCTTCTTAGAGTGGAGTTGTGTAAGTTCTTTGTATATTTTAGAGATTAAACCTTTGTCTGAGGTATCATTGGCAAATATGTTTTCCCATACAGTTGGTTGTCTTGCTAATTTAATACTTTTTTCTTTAGCCATGCAGAAGCTTTTTATTTTGATGAGATCCCATTTTTTTTGTTTTTTTTTTATTTTATTTAGTTATTTTTCAAGTACAGTTTTTTGTCTATTTTTCCCATCCCAGCCTCCCCTGCCCCTTGCTCCCCACCTCCCTCCCATTTCCTCCCCCCCCCCCCTTAGTTCTCGTCCCTGTGTCCTTCCTATTTGTTCCTCCAAATCCCTCCCCCTTTTTCCCCTTAACTTCCCTTCCTTCTCCCCTCTGGTCACTATCCCCTTGTTCTCTATTTCAGTGTCTTTGTTTTTTGGGGTTTTTTTTTTCTGCTTACTTGTTTGTTTTGTTGTTTAGCTTCCTGTTAAAGGTGAGATCATATGGTATTTGTCTTTCAGCACCTGGCCTATTTCACTCAGCATAATGCTTTCCAGTTCCATCCATGTTGTTGCAAAGGGTAGTAGCTCCTTCCTTCTCTCTGCAGCATAGAATTCCATTGTGTATATGTACCACAATTTTTGGATCCATTCATTTACTGATGGGCACCTAGGTTGCTTCCAACTCTTGGCTATTGTAAATTGTGCTGCTATGAACATTGTGGTGCATAGGTTCTTTGATATTGATGTTTTAGGATTCTTAGGATATAATCCTAGCAGTGGAATTGCTGGGTCAAAAGGCAGGTCGATTTTTATTTTTCTGAGAAAAATCCATACTGTTTTCCATAATGGTTGTACCAGTCTGCACTCCCACCAACAGTGAACTAAGGACCCGTTTCCCCACAACCCCTCCAACATTTGTTGTTTGTTGCTTTGTTTATGATAGCCATCCTGACTGGTGTAAAGTGGTATCTCATTGTGGTTTTAATTTGCATCTCTCTGATAGCTAATGATATTGAGCATCTCTTCATGTGTCTCTGAATGTTCTGTATGTCCTCCTTGGAGAAGTGTTTGTTCAAGTCCTTTTCCCATTTTCTAATTGGGTTGGGTGTCTTCTTAGAGTGGAGTCGTAAGTTCTTTGTATATTTTAGAGATTAAACCTTTGTCTGAGGTATCATTGGCAAATATGTTTTCCCATACAGTTGGTTGTCTTGCTAATTTAATACTGTTTTCTTTAGCCATGCAGAAGCTTTTTATTTTGATGAGATCCCATTTGTTTATTCTTTCCTTTACATTCCTTGCTCTAGGGGACATATCAGTAAAGAAGTTGCTGCGTGAAATATCTGAGATTTTCTTGCCAATGTTCTCCTCTAGGACTTTAATGGTGTTATGACTTACATTTAAGTCTTTTATCCACCTTGAATTTATTTTGGTGTATGGTGTAAGTCTGTGCTCAAGTTTCATTTTTTTGCATGTAGCTGTCCAGTTCTCCCAACACCATTTGTTGAAGAGGCTATCTTTACTCCATTTTATGTTACTGCCCCCTTTGTCGAATATTAATTCACTGTAGAGAGTTGGGTTGATTTCTGGGCTCTCTGTTCTGTTCCATTGGTCTATGTGCCTGTTTTTATGCCAGTACCAGGCTGTTTTGATTACAGTGGCCTTGTAATACAGTTTGATATCAGGTATTGTGATCCTCCCTACTTTGTTCTTCTTTCTCAAAAGAGCAGCTGCTATTCGGGCTCGTTTATGGTTCCATATAAATTTTCGAAGTGTTTGTTCTATGTCTGTGAAATATGCCATTGGTACTTTAATAGGTATTGCATTGAATCTGTATATTGCTTTGGGTAGTATGGACATTTTGATGATGTTAATTCTTCCAATCCATGAACAAGGTATATGTTTCCATTTGTTTGTGTATTCCTTGATTTCGTTCTTCAGGGCTGTGTAGTTTTCTGCATACAGGTTTTTTACCTCCTTAGTTAGGTTTATTCCCAGATATTTTATTTTTCTTTTTGCTATATCAAATGGGTTTTTTTCCTTGATTCCTGCTTCTGCTGATTCATTGTTGGTATACAAAAATGCCTTTGATTTCTGGATATTGACTTTGTAACCAGCTGTTTTGCCAAACTCATTAATTAGTTTGAGCAGTTTTTCGGTAGAGTCTATAGGATTTTCCATGTACACTATCATGTCATCTGCAAACAGTGACAGTTTTGCTTCCTCCTTTCCTATTTGGATGCCTTTTATTTCCTTTTCTTGCCTGATCGCTGTGGCTAAAACTTCCAATACTATATTGAATAGAAGTGGTGAAAGTGGACATCCTTGTCTTGTTCCTGATCTTAGTGGAAAAGCTTTTAGTTTTTTCCCATTGACTATGATATTGGCTGTAGGTCTCTCATATATGGCCTTTATTATTTTGAGAAATGCTCCCTGTATTCCCACTTTGCTGAGTGTTTTTATCATAAATGGGTGTTGTACCTTATCGAAAGCTTTTTCCGCATCTATTGATATGATCATGTGATTTTTGTCTTTGCTTTTGTTTATGTGATGTATTACATTTACTGATTTGCGAATATTGAACCAATCTTGCATCCCTGGGATGAATCCTACTTGATCATGGTGTATGATCTTTTTGATATATTGTTGGATGCAATTTGCCAATATTTTGTTCAGGATTTTAGCATCTATGTTCATCAGCGATATTGGCCTGAAGTTTTCTTTCTTTGTTGCGTCTCTATCTGGTTTTGGAATTAAGATGATGCTGGCTTCATAAAAAGAATTTGGGAGTTTTCCATCCTTCTGGATTTTTTGGAATAGTCTGTGGAGAATAGGGGTTAGCTCTTCCTTAAATGCTTTGTAGAATTCTCCTGTGAAACCATCTGGTCTGGGGCTTTTGTGTGATGGGAGATTTTTGATTACTGCTTCAATTTCTTTTGCTGTTATTGGTATATTTAGATTTTCTGCTTCTTTTTCACTGAGTTTTGGAAGATTGTATTTTTCTAGAAATGTGTCCATTTCCCCTAGGTTTTCAAATTTCTTGGCATACAGTTCTTCATAGTAATTTCTTACAATCTCTTCTATTTCTGTGGTATCAGTTGTAATCTCTCCTTTTTCATTTCTGATTGTGTTTATTTGTGTCCTCTCTCTTCTTTTCTTGATGAGCCTACTTAAAGGCTTGTCTATTTTGTTTATCTTCTCAAAGAACCAACTCCTGGATTCATTGATCCTTAAAATTGTGCTTTTAGTTTCTATGTCAGTTAATTCTGCTCTAATCTTGATTATTTCCTTCCTTCTGCTTGCTCTGGGCTGTCTTTGTTGTTGTTCCTCGAGTTCTTGCAGGCGTAGGGTTAGGTTGTTTGTTTGAAATGTTTCTATTTTCTTTAGGTAGGCCCGTATTGCTATAAACTTCCCTCTCAGGACTGCCTTCGCTGTGTCCCATAAGTTTTGGGTTGTTGTGAGATCATTTTCATTTGTTTCCAAAAACTTTTTGATTTCTTCCCTAATTTCATTCTTGACCCATTCGTTGTTTAATAGCATACCATTCAGTCTCCATGTTTTTGGGTGCTTTGGGTTTTTTTCTTTGGGGTCGGTTTCTAATTTCAGTCCCTGGTGGTCAGAGAAAATGCTTGGTATGATTTCAATTTTCTTGAATTTTTTGAGGCTCGTTTTGTGTCCTATCATGTGGTCTATCTTTGAAAATGTTCCATGTGCATTTGAAAAGAATGTGTATTTAGCTTCTTTGGGATGAAGGGCTCTATATATATCAGTTAAGTCCATTTCATCTAGGATGTTGTTTAATGCCACAATATCTTTGTTGATAATTTGTTTGGAAGATCTGTCCATTTTTGATAGTGGGGTGTTCAAATCCCCTACTATACTTGTGTTGCTGTCAATATCTTTCTTGAAGTCCTCTAAGATTTTCTTGATATATTTGGGTGCCCCTATGTTTGGTGCATATATGTTTACAATGTTAATGTCTTCTTGGTGGATTCTTCCCTTGAGTATAATGAAATGACCTTCTGGGTCTCTCTTTATAGCCTTTTTTTTGAAGTCTATTTTGTCTGATATGAGAATTGCTACCCCAGCTTTTTTTCTTGTCCGTTTGCTTGGAAAACTTGTTTCCAGCCTTTCACTTTTAGTCTCTGATGGTCTTTTGTCCTGAGTTGGGTCTCTTGTAGGCAGCATATGTGTGGGTCATGGTTTCTTATCCATTGAGCTATTCTGTGTCTTTTGATTGGAGAATTTAATCCATTTACGTTTAAGGTTATTATTGATAGGTACTTATTCATTGCCATTTTTGTACCTGTGTTCCTCTCTGTCTCCCTCTTATCCTTCCTTCCCTTAAAGCAGTCCTTTTAGTATTTCTTGTTCAGCTGGTTTGGTGGAGGCATATTCTTTTAGACTTCTTTTGTCTTGGAAGCTCTTTATTTGGCCATCTATCTTGATTGAGAGCCTTGCTGGGTAAAGTAGCCTTGGTTGTAGTCCTCTGGTTCTCATTACTTGAAATATTTCTTGCCATTCTCTTCTTGCTTGAAGTGTTTCCATTGAGAAGTCGGTAGCTAACCTTATTGGGGCTCCCTTGTATGTTACTTCTTTTTTCTCCCTTGCTGCCTTTAAGATTCTCTCTTTGTCTTGGAGTTCTGCCATTTTAATGATGGTGTTTATTGAAATGGGCCTCTTTGGGTTCCTCTTGATTGGGACTGTCCGCGATTTCTGGATTTGTGTGGCTTTTTCTCTCTTCAAATTAGGGAAATTTTCTCCCATTACTCTTTCAAATAGGTTTTCTATCCCTTGTTCTTCTTCTTTTCCTTCTGGTATTCCTATTATTCAGATATTATTACGTTTCATATTGTCTTGCATTTCTCTTAATCCCTCTTCATTCTTTCTGAGCCTCTTTTCATTTTCTTGCTCTTTCTGTGAGATGCTTTCTACCTTGTCCGCCAACTCACTAATCCTATCCTCCGCTTCATCTATCCTACTTTGGAAACTTTCTACTGTGTACTTCAATTCGGAAATTGTATTCTTCATTTCCTCTTGTCTCTTGCTGATAGTTTCCATTTCCTTTTTGATGTTGCTGTAGTTTGCAGAGAGATCATTATAATTCCCCTGTAGTTTCTGGTAGTTCACTGTGAGCTCTTTGAACTTCGTAATAACCAGTGCTTTGAATTCACTGTCTGATAGTTGATCAGCGTCTATTTTATCTAACATTCTTTCTGAAATTTCTGCTTTTTCTTTCATTTGGGGATTGTTTCTTTGTCTTCCCATTGTTTGAGACTCTTCTTGTTAGTCTCTGCTTCCAAAATTGATCTGTTCTGAAACACTGGTTTTATGGTGTAAACTTCTGTGGTATGATCCTTGTGAAGTTCAGTGGTGCAGACTCCTTGAAGTTTCTTGATGTTCTTCGTCTCCACCTACACTCACGCTGGTCCTCGCGCTGGTCCCTGCGTTGGTCCCCTACCACTGCTGAATGTCCCGGCTCTAGTAGCCGCCTCCTCGAGCACCCAGGCCCGTTACTACGGCAGTGGCACAGAGGCTGGGAATGTCCCGGCTCCCGTATCTGGCTCTCTCTGCTGCCCAGGGCCATCACAGGGGCTTGGAGTGTCCCAGTTTCCGTACCTGACACCCCAGCGTCTAGTCCTGTCTCTATGGCAGTGGCACAGAGGCTTAGAAAGTCCCAACTCCCGTACCTGATTCCCCAGTGTCCAGTCCCTTCGCTATGGCAGCAGAACAGGGGCTGAGACAGTCCCAGTTCCTGTAGAGGGATCCTCTGCCACCCAGGGCTGTCTCAGGAGTTTGGAGTGTCCAGGCTTCCGTACCTGACTCCCCGGCGTCCAGTCCCATCGCTATGGCAGCGGCACAGGATTTGAGAGCTTCCCGGCTCCCGCAGCTGGCTCCTCAGCTGCGTCACAGGGGCTTGGAGAGTCCCAGCTTCCGTACCTGACTCCCCGACGTCCAGTCCCGTCGCTATGGCAGCGGCACAGGATTTGAGAGCTTCCCGGCTCCCGTAGCTGGCTCCTCAGCTGCGTCACAGGGGTTTGGAGTGTCCGGGGCTTCCGTACCTGGCTCCCCCGACGTCCAGTCCCGTCGCTATGGCAGCGGCACAGGATTTGAGAGCTTCCCGGCTCCCGCAGCTGGCTCCTCAGCTGCGTCACAGGGGCTTGGAGAGTCCCAGCTTCCGTACCTGACTCCCCGACGTCCAGTCCCGTCGCTATGGCAGCGGCACAGGATTTGAGAGCTTCCCGGCTCCCGTAGCTGGCTCCTCTGCTGCGTCACAGGGGTTTGGAGAGTCCCGGCTTCTGTACCTGACTCTTTGGCGTCCAGTCCTGTTGCTATGGCAGTGCGCGAACGTCCCGGCTCCCGTAGCTGGCTCCTCAGGGTCCAGGCCTGTCTCTATGGTGGCGTCATAGGGGCCTTTGGTGTCCCAGCTCCTGCAACTTACCCTTCCGTTGCCCAGGCAGGTAGCTATGGCATCGGCACAAGGGTGTCCCCGCTCCAGTTCCTGACTCCTCTGTCTCCCAGGACCGTCACAGGGGCTTGGAGTGTCTGGCTTCCGTACCTGACTCCCCGGCTCCCAGGCCTGTTGCTCTGGCGGCAGCACAGGGGCCGCGTGAGACCCAGCTCCAGTAGCTGACTCTGCCGCCGTCTGGTGTTTCAGTGTCGGTCACAATCTCTGGTCTTTTAATTTCATAAATGCTGTGTAACCGATGGTTTATTGTGCTGTTTCTCTGTAGATCTGCCAGGATTTTCACCCATGAGTACAGGAGCTAGTATCAGCTCCATCTTACTCCGTCGCCATCTTCCCAGCATCCAAGTCAGACATTTTAATGCTTTATTAATTTACTGCTTGGTCCTATTTTATACTTCTACCTTTCATAGATTTCCCATCAGAATTACTTTGGAATGTGGAAAAAACTAATAATACATCATCATTGTTACTATTCCGTAAAAATTAGAGTATTTCATTTTGTTCTAAAGTTAAAATGTAACTAATAATATAGACGTCATTTGAAAATTAATAAATCAAATCTTTCTAGTCTAGGAAAATATAATATCTATAATAATGATCTGCCAATTACACAAGCATTAAGGTGCAGGATAGCTGGGAATCTGACACAGAGTACCCATCTCTCACTCAAATGTAAAAATGTCTTTGGATTTCATGGTTGATCCCACAGAGATTAGAAAGATTGAGTTAAGCCAAAGAAAATTTTAGAAAATCCACATTATCTTCAGCGATTCCATGATGGTGGTTCTGCAGCTGATACTAGGGCCCTAATATGTTATCACATGTGCTTGGAGTATTTTTAGTGGTGTAGTGTTACATGTGGACAGAAGTCTTAGTTTTATGATAGGCCTATGAATGCTATAGTATCCAATACTATAGTGAAGAGGACATCAATGTCTTTACAGGTACTGCATATAACTCAGTACTTATTTGTCACAAGCAATAAACAGCTGAGGCAGTAAGCACATTTTAATGAATTTGTGTAAATCAGCAGCATATTTTCCTCTGTGTCTTAAAGAAATTGTACTAGCCATGACACATCTATCTAAAACATAAACAACTTTTGTTTTCTCACAGACAAGCCACAACCAGGGAGAAAATATTTGCAAATGAAACATCAGATAAACAACTGATCCAGAATACACAAACAACACTTAAAATTCAATAATAAGGCCCTGGTTGGTGTGGCTCAGTGGACTGAGCACTGACCTGTGGACCAAAAGGCTCCAGTTTGATTCTCATTCAGAGTACATGCTTAAGTGTGGGCTAGATCCCCAATTAGGGACATGCAAGAGGAAGCCAGTTGATGTTTCTTTTCATGCATCAATGCTTCTCTCCCTTTCTCCCTCCTTTCCCCTCTCTCTGTAAACAAATAAATATAAAATTCAACAATAAGTAAGCAAAAAAAATGTTTTAATGGGCTAAAGGCCTTAACAGACACCTCACCAAAGAAGATATACAGATAGTAAGTAAGCATATGAAATGATGCTTCACATCATATATCACCAAAGAAATGCAAATTAAAACAATAATGAAATGCCACTACATACTTATTAGAATGGCCAAAATACAAAACACTAATGAGCACCAAAAGCTGGTGAGGATGTGGAGTTATTGGTCTTTTCATTTTGCTGGTAGGAATGCAAAATAGTACAGTCACTTTGGAATAAAATTTGGTGGTTTCCTACAAAACTAAACATAATCTTACCATATAATCCAACAATCAAGTTCCTTAGTATTTACCCAAAGGATTTGACAAATATGTCCACACGAAATCCTGTATATGGATGTTTATAGCAACTTTAATCATAATTGGCAAAACTTGGAAACAACCAGGATGTTCCTTAGTAAATGAATGGATAAATGAACTGTGGTACATCCAGACAATGGGATATTGTTCAGTGATTAAAAGGAATGAGCATTCAAGTCATGAAAATATATGGAGGAAACTTAAATATATATTACTAATTGAAAGAAACCATCAGAAAGGCTACAGACTATATGATTCCAGCTATATGTGTCATTCTGGAAGGTGCAAAACTATGGAGACAATAAAAAGATCAGTGGTTGCCTAGGATAAAGGGGGTAGAGACAAATAGAGCACTGAAATTTTTCTTTCTAAAATACTCTGTATATTATAAACATGGTTGTATGTTATTATACATTTTGTACAATACTGGAAATGAACCCTAAGGTAAACTATGCACTTTAGGTGATTATAATGTGTCAGGTAAGCTCATTCTTGGTTTAAAAAAGAGTCCATTCTGGTAAGTGGTGAAGGATGTTGGTAAAAGGGAACACTATATCTATGTGAGGCAGGGAATATATGAACAATCTCTGTACTATCCTCTCAGTTTCATTGTAAACCTAAAACTGTTCTAAAAAATAAAGAATTAAGCCCTGGCTGGTGTAGCTCAGTGGATTGAGCATGGGCCTGAAAATCAAAGGGTCACGGGTTCAATTCTCAGTCTAGGGTACATGCCTGGATTGCAGGCCAGGTTCCCAGTAGGGGGCACATGAGAGGCAACCACAGATTGATGTTTCTCTCCCTCTCTTTATCCTTCCATTCCCCTCTCTCTAAAAATAAATAAATAAAATCTAAAAAATTAAAAATAAAATACTAAAAATAAAATAGTCTGATTTGTGAATATGAACCAATAGTTTTAATAGTCTGATCTTCAGATTGCATTCGCTATAAACCTGTAATTTATCCCTGGAACCAGTATTCTAACTGTGCTTGCCATTGGAGAAATGACCTTTACTCCCCAAAATATATCAAACTTTTTTAACAGCATATTTGATACCAGCATATTTAATATTTATGGTTTTGAGTAGGCTAAAAGACCCAAAATATGATGTGTAGCAATTTGTAATTTCATTCAATCGCTAATCTGAATAATTGTACTTTGAAGTTAAGTAAACTTAGCTGGTAACTCAGCACTTACATATTTGGCAGAAACAAACAAAAAATAAAAACAGCTCCTGACATTCAGAAACTGGCCTGGTACTATCAATTAGGTCTCAGTGTGATTACAAGCTTGCCTGTCATTTGCAGCAAAGTCTTAGTGTTCTCCCATTGAATACAATTTTAGAGAAGATCAACATTAGAGAGTGTCACTCTGTGACCATAGTGAAATGAGATAAAAATAAGATCATACTATAATTATATCAAAGCTAAGAAAAATAATACATAAACCCATAAGATCCCAAAATATCCATCTTGCTATATGAATTTTATGTTGCTGTCATAACAAATTACCACAATTTTACCAGCTTAAAGCAACACCCATTTATGTTTTTACTGTTGCTCAATAACAGTTGTCCCCATTTTTCCCCCATTTCTCTCCCCTGCCCTGGCCACCCCCCATTCCCTCAGTCAATCCCCACCCTGTTGTCCATTGCCATGGTTCTTAGTACATGTTATTTGACTAGACCCTCCCCATTATTCTCCACATTTTTCCTCTCCCCATCCCCCTCTGGTCACTGTCAGTTTTTTCCTTATTTCCATGTCTCTGATTCTGTTTTGCTCATTTTGTTTTATTCACTAGGTTCCACTTGTAGGTGAGATCATATAATATTTGTCTTTTGCTTCCTGGCTTATTGCACTTAGTATAATGCTCTCCAGTTCTATCCAAGCTGTCATTAAATGTAGGAGCTCCTTCTTTCTTTCTGCTGCCTAGTATTCCATTGTGTAAATATACCACAGTTTTTTTTATCTTATTAATTAATTCACACTTTTGTAGGTCAGAAGTCCAGGTATAATGTGGTTCATCTGGGTTCCCTTCTCTAGTAGTCACAACACTGACATGAAGGGGTCAGCAGTGCCACGTTCCTTTCTGGAGGCTCTGCAGAAGAATCTGCTTCCAATATTATTCAGGCTTTTTTAGCAGAACTCAGTTCCTTTTGGTTATGGGACTATGGTCCAGCTTTCTTGATTGGTTTTCAGCTGAGGGCTAAGCCTTTGATCCCAGAGGTTGCTTGCATTCTTTCTCATGTTTTTCACGTGGCCCTCTCTTTAGCAATGACCAGTCAAATTTTGCTTCAAATATCTTCTGCTCCCAACTGGAGGAAGATTTCCACTTTAAAATAAAAGGGTTCAGATGATTTCATTGAACCCACATGTATAATTCAGTATAAACTATTTAGGATCCATAACATTAATTACATCTTCAAAGTCCCTTCTGCCGTGTAAAATAATATTTAATGGTTTCAAGGATTGATATGGGCATGTTTGGAGTACCATCTGCGTATCACACCTGGCTAAGCTGAATGACTGCTACTTCTCTACCAGTAACAGTTTTATCTTTATTGTAGTCTGCCTTCTATGTAAGTAAGGTTTGCTAAAAAGTTACATAGCTATAGAATATCTCCAGATGCTGACAGCATCCAAACCAGAGCAAAGCTCTGATTCCTTAATCACCCATCCCAACCTCATACCTAACAGGAGCCCAAATCTTTTAGTAAATCTTTTTTCAGTCCTCTTACTGAGTGAAACTAGGTGAATCTTTTCTCAATCCTCTTACTGAGTGAAACTAGGTGTCTTGGTATTTGGGGGCTTCTATAATAAGATGCCACAGAGTGGGTAACTTATTAATAACAGAAATTTATTTCTCAGACCTCTTTGATTGGAAGTCAGAAGTCAGGGTGCCAGCATGGTGAGGTGAAAGCTGAAGGCCCTCTTCTGTATGGCAGATTTCTCATTATATTCTCACTTAGTGAAAATAGCTAAGAAACATGAGATCTTGTTTATAAGAACACTAATCTCATTCATGTGAGCTCCACCCTCCTGGCCTAATCATATGTCCAAGGCTCCACCTTTAACACCATCACATTGTGTGTTAGGATTCCAACATGTGGATTTTCTGGGAACAAAAATATTTAGACCATAGAGTTAGGATTGCCAGATAAAATGCAAGATGCCCACTTACATTGGAATTTCATATAAATAAATAACTTTGTAATATAATTATGTACCATACTAAACATATTTATAAAAAAAATAGTTTATGTAAAATTTAAACTTAACTGGATGTTCTGTATTTTTATTTTGTAAGCCCAGAAAAAATCTATGAGATATTCCATAGTTCCAGAAGGCATACATTTTCTCTTGCTGGAATGAATAATAAATTCTACTTTTTCTAATACATGTGTATTCCTGGTGATGTTTGGCGAAAGAAAATTTACATAATCAATAGACCATGTTTCTCACATGCCAATATACTAGTATTTGGGGGTAGAATAAGAATTATTTTACTTCACTTAGTTTATAATTTAGAATAAGATGCAGTTTGGGGGGGTTGCTTTCAGCTACAATGGAGTAACAGGAATTATATTTACACTCCCAACAAAAAACACATTGTGTGTATGTGTCAGAGAGAGAGAGAATTGTTTTCAAGACACTGACTATCAAGAAATAAAGGACGGTTATCCATGAGATACAAAAAAAGAGATGAAGTGAGAATTACAATTGCCTCAGTTTACTGCTTTGAGATAGTTTCTGGGAAATAGCACAGGGAGGAGAATCCCAGTTAGAACTTACATGAAAAAAATGTGTATCTGTGCCCTGGCTGGTATTGCTCAGTGGTTTGAGCACCAGACAATGAACCAAAAGGTTGCCAATTCGATTCCTGGTCAGAGCACATGGTTGGGTTGCAGGCCAGGTTTCCACTTGGGGGTGTACAAGAGACAACCAATCAATATTACTTTCACACAATGATGTTTCTCTCCCTCTTTCTCCATCTTTTAGTCTCTCTCTAAAAAATAAAAAATAAACAAAAATAAAAATAAATATGTATATGAGTTCTTGGGGAGAACACTCATAGGTCAGAGTACCAGAGAGGAGTTATCTCAACAAATAGAAAATCTTGAATATCTACAGAGGATCCCACTTATATATTCAGCAGAGTACTGATAACAATAGGTGCTTAGGGACACAATAGGTGAGGCTGGAGAAATATCAATACAAAATTATTAGAAGGAAATTAACCAGCATTTACACAGGATCAGAAGTAGTGCCTGTTCTCACAAGCTAGACTGGAAAACTTCAGTGCATATAGCAGTGAATACTCATGAGCATACTGCCTCAGCATTGTGGGGAATGACTATCCATAAGCCAAGTGCTGCTCTGGTCCAGACTAACAAGTGTTAAAAGCAAGACCCAAAAGGATCATACTGTTTTCAACTAACTTAATTCCATGTTAGAACAAAAGCTCAAGAATATTTTTAAGAATGCAGATATATCAGCACTCTGCAAGTAAAAATTCACAGAACAGTGCATCCAATCACTGATCACATGTAATGTAAAGAAGAAAGAAATATGACCCATAATGAAGAGAATAATCAATTAATAGAGAAAGAACCAGAACTGGCACAGGTGGTAGAATTAACAGACAAGGACATTAATGGGAATAAATGTATTGCATGTGTTCAAACATTAAGTAGAGACACAAAAGACCGAAATTCAACTTTAGAAAATTACAATATCTGATACAAGACATGCACTGGTTTAGATTAATGGTGTATTAAACAGAGCAGAAGAAAAGATTAGTGAACTTAAGCACCTAGCAATAGAAACTACCAAAAATAAAATGCAGAAAAATAAGATGAAATGAACACAGCATTGGCAAAATGTGGTGCAACTTCAAGCATACAAATATATGTGAATTTAAATTAGACAACTTTAAATGAGAGAAGAGAGAAGTGGAAACATACAAAGTATTTGAGAAAATAATGGCTGAACAATTTCCAAATTTGATAATTTTCATAGAAGCACAATATACAATAGCCAAGTGCTGAAAACAACTTAAATGCCCATCAGTAAATGAGTGGATCAAAAAACTGTGGTACATTTATACAATGGAATACTATGCAGCAGAAAGAAAGAAGGAGCTACTACCCTTTGCAACAGCATGAATGGAACAGGAAAGCATTATGCTAAGTGAAATAAGCCAGGAGGTGAAAGAGAAATGCCATATGATCTATAAGTGGAACCTAATCAACAAAACAAACAAGCAAGCAAAATACAACCAGAGATATTGAAATAAAGAACAAACTGATGGTAACCAGAGAGGAAGGTGGAGAAGGATAATAGGGTATAATAGGAGAAGGGCCATCAAGGAATATGTATAAAGGACACATGGACAAAGCCAAAGGGGGTAGGTTCAAGGGTGGGAGGTAAGGATAGGTGGAGTAGGAATGCATAGTGAGATGAAAATGGAGACAACTGTACTTGAACAATAGAAAAAGAAGTCCATGTACGTTGCCACCTCGTAAGACTCAGTGATTTGGCTGGAATAAGTGGTTGGGTTGGTTACATATGGGATGGTCTGTGGATTTCACTTGAAAACTCATTGCCTTTTCTATATACTGGTTTGGGCAGAAAAGACCCAGAATGTTAAAGGTGGGAATCTCAGGATATTCTCCTCATCTCAAGTTATGTATAGTGAACAAAAGGGCTTTGGATAGGTGTGACACGTTTTAACAACTTTCCTCCAAAAAAGCCACTCCTTTCTTGAGGTAGAATTCGTCACTACCTTTGTCACTTAGTGGTTGTAGCTTTTGACTTTGTCATATAACCCTTTTGTCAAATGTGTCACCTCCAGAGTACCACAAGAGTGCCAACTTGTTCAGAAGTGCCATCCTTTGGACATTGCGCATGCCACTCTCCAGGGACAGTCAGCTGGCCTGGACTCTGGAAGATAATTTCCCTGTGTGAAGAGGATTCCACTCTGAACCCCCTTTCTGTTAGGGATCTCTGGACACAGAGGTAGGTAGGACTATATCCATGGCCATCAGGAAGTAGTTCCAGTAGACTATGAGAATTCCACCCAATGTCCTTGTAAGATTACAAGGGTCCAGAGGTGTTAAAGGTGTGATTGTAATGGGTAAGTCAGACCTAAGTTCCCTGGAACGCAGGGAATCACCCAAATTCAGCACAAGGCTGCTCTCCCTCTTGTCAGGAAAGCCAGGAGGCAGGGACAGCTGCTGAGGCTGCGGATTTATAGCACCATACTTTCTCTAAAGCAGGGAGGAACCAACAGAGCAGAAGGAACAGTGCTTAAGACACATCGCATAGCAAAGGTAGCTATCAATTCTAAACAAACCAGGCAGCCTGGGTTTTCCCAGCATGGAGGGGCTGCAGAGGAGACACCTTGCTAGCAGCCTTGCAGGAGGAGAGCAAAGGCAAGTATAGCCAACAATAGCCCTAATTGTTTGGGAAACTTGACACCCCTACTGAAGATCAGGGGCCTCCTGCAGAGAGGACTATTTAAAACAGGAGGTGAGGGCTCTGGCTGGTGTAGCTCAGTGGATTAAGTGTTGGCCTGAGAACCAAAGGGTCACCACTTCAATTCCCGTCTTAACGTTAACTTTGTAATACACTGTGTGTTTGGTTATGGCACTAAATTCCATACATTTATACTTCATCCTCCCTAGTTTACCTCTCTAGTCATCTATTCGTAATTTAAGAAACATGAGGAAAAACAACAGAGGATATAAGATATGGTTTTCTGAAAGTGACTAAATGATAACTGAGAAGGCCTATCAGAGGTATATTTTCAGGCAGAAGTCTGCTGGTACCAATTTCCTTAGAAGTTAAGGATTAGTACTTTGTGGGCACTCCCAGACCTCAGTTTAGTAAGCTGACTTGTAGATGCCAAGAATGATGGCCACATTGGAGTAGTGAAATATTACCTGACTCTCTGCAACATGCCTTCACCTTCAATACACCCCTTCCTCCAACCCCTGCCACCATCAGCTGTAAGGCTGATCATATTAATACCAATAAACTCTTCCTAGGTCAATTTCAAGATTGAAATGAATTAACTAGGTTGATAGATTTCTGAAAAAATTCCTCTTGACCCAAAGAAATACCCTACGTTTTTTTAAAGAAATGAATATAAAGACTTAACTAGTTGCATCATTTGGTGACATGTATTAAAAACAAGACACTGGGGAGTAAAAGACAGAAAACTGTACTTGAACAATTAAATTTTTTTTAAAAAGACACTGAATTCTCTCAGGTGGTCTCTTACAATAACCTTGAAAATTAAGAAAAGTGGCAATAGCCTCCTATACTATCAACTCCATACTAGGGATCACAGTCATTGCCCAGATAATAGTTCAGAGAAGTGAGCATACACATTGATTCAAAGGTACTTTTTTAAATCATAAACATGCATTTAACTCCAATTATGGCAGATAAGTAATTGACTGCTTTCCATTTGGAAGACTATAAATCATCATATTTCATTCATTAAATAGAGAATTAGGCTTCAATTATGCAGAATATCCTAGTTATTGTATGTCTCTCAAGTAGTATCCATTTAGAATTATATTAAGTTGTACAAGAATAATGCAGACTTTTGAAAATACTATTTTCATTTTTTATTTTTCCAAACAGCATCTTATGCCCTAATTAATTTTTGTAGCCTTTGGCTTCACTTGGAACATCACTTCCAATGTGCCAAGTCCATGTTGTTGGTATTTGTTCTGCCCTTAGCACAGAAAGATTTATAATGCCAGCCAGAATATATCAAAAATGTGTTAATGCAGTCCTGGTCCACGTGGCTCAGCTGGCTGAGTATCATTCAGCAAAGCAAAGGGTCACCAGTTCAATTCCCAGAAAGGGCACATGCCTGCCCTGGAGTTTTGGTCCCTGATAGAGGAACGTAAGAGACAACCAATTAGTATTTCTCTATTACATTGATGTTTCTCTCTCCTTCCTTCTCCCTTCCTTTCTTCTCTCAAAAAAATACATAAATAAAAAGTTTTAATATGTGTTAATGCAGGCAATTCTCAACATTATCCAAGACTAATCTAAACTTTTTGATAATGGAAAATTATTAGTGAACATTTTTGGACTCCATTCTTTAGGAATCCACACATACATTGGCAGTATTAACAAGACCTTAGCCCTCCAAGCAATTCATATTTATCCAATTAAATAATTTAATAAGAAATTACTGAATTTAATAGTGATAAGTTCTCATCTTCAGTATTTCTAAGTGGAAGTCCATATAATTATTATTTTTTTATTTTATTGATTATGCCATTACAGTTGTTCTGTTCCCCTCTTCATTCCCCTCCACCCTGCACACCCCTCCCCCACCATTCCCCCCTTTAGCTTATAACCACATGTCTCAAGTTCTTTAGATTCTATATTTCCCATACTATTCTTTCCCTCCCCCTATTTACTTTCTACCTACCGTTTATGCTACTTATTCTCTGTACCTTCTCCCCCCTTCTCCTTCTCCTACTCCCCTGTTGCTAACCCCCCATGTGATCTTTATTTCTATGGTTCTGCTCCTGATCTAGCTATCCTCTTAGTTTGCTTTTGTTTTAGGTGTGGTTCTTAATAACTGTGAGTTTGCTGTCCTTTCACTGTTCATCTTTTTTATCTTCTTTTTCTTAGATATGTCTCTTTAACATTTCATGTAATAAGAAGGGCTTGGTGATGATGAACTCTTTGAATTTGATCTTATCTGAGAAGCACTTTATCTGTCCTTTCATTCTAAATGAAAGTTTTGCTGGATAGAGCAATTTTGGTTGTAGGTCTTTGGATTTCATGACTTGGAATACCTCTTTCCAGCCCCTTCTTGCCTGTAAGGTCTCTTTTGAGAGATCTGCTGAAAGTCTGATGGGAAGTCCTTTGTAAGGTGACTGTCCCCTTATCTCTTGCTGCTTCTAGGATTCTCTCCTTCATTTTAATCTTGGTTAATGTAATTATGATGTGCCTTGGTGTGTTCCTTCTTGGGTTCAACTTCTTTGGGACTCTCTGAGCTTCCTGGATTTCCTGGAAGTCTATTTCCTTTGCCAGCTTGGGGAAATTCTCCTTTATTATTTGTTCACATAAGTTTTCCACTGGTGGCTGTTCCTTTCCCCCTTCTGGTACCCCTATAATTCATATGTCAGAGCGTTTAAAGATGTCCTGGAAGTTTCAAAGTCTCTCCTCATTTTTTTGAATTCTTGTTTCTTCATATTTTCCTGTTTGGCCATTTTTTTCTTCCTTCTGGTTCACTCTCTTGATTTGAGTCCCAGTTTCTTTTTCATCACTATTGGTTTCCTGTGCAATTCCCTTCATTTCAATTAGTTTAGCCTTCATATGTTCCTCTAATTTGTGACTAAAATCAACCAGTTCTGTGAGCATACTGATCACCAGTGTTTTGAACTGCATAGGTGGAGATGCTACACTTTCTCACACAACCAAGTTTAGAGACAACAAAATATTAGCAACAGAAAACATAGTCAGAACGCAAAAAATTGAACTTTTGGGAAGTCTGATAACAACAAATTCTTCAGCCTGACCAGTAAGAGGGGTGAAGCCAGCAGCAGACGGAGCAGGGTTGCACAGGAAAACTCGGTCAGACAGACTCAGGCATACAGATCCCAGGCGTGGGGTTGCAATGGGTGGACCCAGTGAGCAACCCAGTGAGCGACCCAGTGAGCGACCCAGTGAGTGACCGGCAGAACCAGCAAGGGCACAGGGCAGCAGGTTGACTGTGGTCACGCATTTGTGTACAGATAGACCAGTGAGGGAGTGGGCAGGAAATGGACTGCGCCGGCCCCAGCAGCGAGAGGCAGCAGAGGAGGCCGCCATTTCCCCACTCTGACCCCGGCCCTACATAGAGGGTCACAACCCAGGGACCTGAGCGGCCCTGCCCTGGTGAACATATAAGGCTCCGCTCTTCATACTTAACGGGCGTGAACAGATAAAAAATGGCTCAAGAAGATCTCAAAGCCCCAGAGCCCATAACTCTAAGTGATGAAGAAATAGCAAAACTTAGAGATGCACAGTTCAATTTTTGTTTTAAGTAATATTTCAAGGAGCTCAGACTTCTGTGCCAAAAGAAGAATGAATAAAACTTCTATCCACCAAGAATGTTCTGAAGAGTTTCCCAGATCTGCAAATGCAATAATCAAAAGTTCATCAGCAAATCATGATCAGAGTTTTCTCGCTGACATCATTTTACTCTTATGGTCCGTGTTCTCAAATGAATGTACCTTAATTTTTTTCTGCAATACTTTCTACACCTGCCACATGCTGTTTTTATTGAATGAAAAATATGCTAAAATCACAGGACTTGCTTATCCCATTATCCCATCAACCTGCAGATTCTAAAGAAATTAACTAAAGCACCTGGTTAATGGAGCTACTAATTACTTGCAAAGATCCAGGTTGTGTATCATTGCTGGAATTGATTTACTACACAATAAAGACTGACTGTTCACTCCAAGGAAGTAAATAATGTGTGTTTTAAATAGTTTTTACTGGGGCATTTTCTTCAGTAGGGAAGCTATAACTCTAGCAACATAAATGGGAGAAGGAAAAAAGTAAACACCAAACAAAAAAGTAGATAATTCCAGAAAAAGATATTCATCATCAGTTGGAAAAAGCAACTGATTCACAGATTCACTTACCTAACTTTACTATGAAAGTATTGTGGCACCCTTTTCCCCTTCATCATCAATAGAACAGATATGTGACAGGTGGTTTAGCACACACTGGGAATATCATAAATATTGAATAGTCGTGGACCTGCCTTGATTACTTTTATTGTACTAAGCTAATTCTTCCAAAGAGAGTGGAGAGTTCCAATTGCTAATAAAATGTTGTGAGTGAGTAGGCCAGGTGTTGAAAGACAAATACCATATGATCTCACCTTTAACAGGAAGCTAAACAACAAAACAAACAAGCAAGCAGAATAAAAACAAAGACACTGAAATAGAGAACAAGGGGACAGTGACCAGAGGGGAGAGGGAAGGGAATTTAAGGGGGGAAAAGGGGAGGGATTTGGAGAAGCAAATATGAAGGACACAGGGATGAGAACTGGGGGGGGGGGTGGAAATGGGAGGGAGGTGGGAAGCATGGGGGGGGGGGGGGGGGCTGGGATGGGAGAAACAGGCAAAAAACTGTACTTGAAAAATAACTAAATAAAATTATTGAGAAAAAAGATGTTAATTAGCCAACAAAAATTTATCCTACAGCTCTTGCATTTTGTAATTTAATGTTATACTTAGTATAATAAACTGAGGGAAACTGGCTTAAATTCAGGGGAGTGAAAAAGAACATTTTTCATCTAAGATATATTTTTAATTCAGTATGTTAACTGCCTCATCACTTGTTAAATTAGCATTATGATCAATGATCATAGGCAAGTACATGACATTAAAATCAGGAGTAATATAACATCAAACTAAATCGTAGCATAAAATGACTAGTCTATACTAAAGATAACTGTGTTTTCTTCTTTTTGGAAGAAGTTGGAAATACTTTAGGGCACAATTTGTCTTTTTTCTCCAAAATACAGCTCAAATGTCACCTTTTCTGTGAATGAAGGCTTTCTTGCAGTCTTCCTCCAATACAAAAGAATAACAATAGGTTACATTTGTATTTTATACATACATTTAATTTCCAACTTAGCACACTATAATCTAAGTATAATCCTTTTACTTCTCTTTCTTTTCTATTAGGTTTTGTTTTCTATCAGGCATAGTATCTGAATCACACTAGACATTAAATATATATTTGGTGAATTTAATCTGGTTTTCTCTTGTATGATCAATTAACTGAAAATTTTTAGTCTCATTTATTATACCTAGAACTTCCTACACAATTTACCTCTCCAATTCTGTACAAAGAGAACTTGTATACAGAATGCCAATCTTGGGTCATTAGAAATTCATTAAGTGCCTATGAATTTGGCAATATTTACTCTTTTTTACCTCATCCCCTCTCTATAGTGCTACAATATTTTGCTAGTTAAAACTATTTCTACATACAGAACCTTTAACAGGGGTATGTTTCAGTATAATTATCTTCAATGTTAATTACAGTGATTCCCCACAGCTTACTTTATTTGCACTATTTCTTTTGAATGTGACAGATAATTCTAAGTGGCTTTAGTAGGGTACTGGGGTTACTAGCTCACATAACTCATACGACTGAAAATCCAGGATAAATGGACCCAGGTACTAAAATGATGTCTGAAAACCGTCTCTCAGTTCTGCTGTGTTCAGGGTTAGCTACATTTTCAACCAAGCATAATCCAAGTTGTGGGAAATAGAAACAAAAGCATCTCCAGAATTATGTTATACCAACTTGGCAATACAAGCACCAAAAGATTGCTCTTTCTCAGTAGTTCCAGTAAAGGGAACTTCTGTCTCTGTAAATGTCATTTGATATGTGTCCAGTTGTGCCTGATTTATTTTACTTAGCATATATTTTCAGGTTGTAGCAGGCAACAGAATTTCATTTCTTTCTAAGACTAAACAATATTCTATTGTATGTATACCTGTATATCAGCATGTCTGTCCAGAAAGTATCCAGCCACACAATGTTAAAAAATAAAACATTTATTGAAGAAGATACAAGAAATATTGTACATAGGACAATGATGCCTCAGTCCCCTTCAAAGTAGGCACTTTGGGACCTCACACAGTTCTCCCAGTGTCTCTTCCACTGTTCAAACACTCTGCAAAACCCTTTGTTGGAATCGCCATCAGCTGCCCCATACTATTTTCCTGAATTTCACTTATGGTCTGAAATCTCTTCCCTTTCAAAGGTGATTTTAGTTTTGTGAAAAGCCAGAAGTCACAGAGCACCAAATCTGGGCTTCAGGGGGGCTAAGTCATCCAAGTAATTTGATGTTTCACACACACACAAAAAAAAAAAAAAAAAACTCTGCATGGATGTGGTGTCTGATCAGGTTCATTGTCATAATAAAGCTTCCAATCACCATTAACTCATAGCTGCAGTCATTTTAACTGTGTTGCATTTTCTTACCAATGAAGAATATTGAGGTGGTACTCTTTATTAATTGTTTGGCCTGGATGGGTGTACTTGTGATAGACACCTACCCAGCCAAAAAACAACAGGAAGTTAACATGGTCTTGATCTTGCTGTGACTTTGCTGCACTTTCTTTGGGTGTGGAGAACCAGGTAACTTCCACTGGGACAACTGAGCCTTTGTTTCCTGATCATATACATAGACCCACAATTCATCTCAGGTTATGACCTTCTTGAGGAAATCTGGTTTATTGGTAGCGGTTTGAATAAAGTCATTAGCAACTGCAGCACCATGTTCCTTCTGCTCTGGTAGCAGAAGGCACGGAATGAATTTTGCCATGACATATTTATGCCAAGATCCTCCATTAAAATCTCAGGCACAGCAGTTTTTGGAATACCCACATAAGCTTCTAGTTTTTGCATTGTCAGACACCAAATTTTATTGATTGCAGCCCATACACGTTCAACATTCTCAGGTCTTCTGCTTTTTGTAGATCTTCCAGAATATGAATAATTTTCAACAGATTCTTGGCCATCTTTGAAACATTTGTGCCACACTTTTATTTGTCCCACACTTATTGCATTATCCCTGAAAGCCTTCTGAATCATCTGAATAGTTTTCACTGAGGAATGTGCAAGCTTAATGCAAAATTTGGTTCAGATTTTTCACTCTACTTGCTCAGTCATTTTGAATGTGATGGCCACATAGTACACATGCTCACTCAGTGGTGTATACTACCCACTGACTAGTACAGGGAATTCATTGTTCACACATGTGCATTCCAGAACACTCTCCTTGGTTGCTAGGTTACATCGATGTCACTAAAACCATTCTATTATATTTAACAATGGCTGGACTTTTTCCAGGCAGACCTCATAGACTCTAATACTACCGCATGGTGGAATGTATATGTACAATGCTTGCATTGGGAGAATAGCAAGGCACAGAATAATAGAAAATGGATATGGGTCAATAAAATAACCTGGACACCACTATTTAATACAAATATAACAATCTACACATTATACTATAATCTGAATAAGTGCACAGGTGACAAAAAGTTCCAAATAGACTCAAATATGAGAATTGGGTTAAAGCCCCATTCATTAACAAACTAATTTGGAGTACTGAGGATCAAACCAGAGACAGACTAGGACAAAACATATGGATAGCTTGTAGTCATTATCAAGAAGATCATGAGGCAATCCAAATCTCACCATTGAGCAGTGGGCCATGGATATCCCAAACTACACAATTTAACATATCATGTATTTTGATTGGACCAAAATTAAGTTATACTCTGATGTTGATTATAACATATCTAGAAAATACCTTAATAGCATATATGATATGAGAACATATACACATATTGCAAATTGAACAATGGCAGGAATCACATATAAACTCTTAGGATTAACATTAGCATTTTGCCCTAGGGAAGATAAAGATGATGTGTTCTTCATTTTTGAAAACACATCACAGGAAATCCAACACAAAAATGCCCACTGTTGGCAAACTTTAGGACACACATGACTTATATGAGGTAGATGTATCATTGGAACCATGCATCTTCTCAATGCTACAACCCCTAGTGGGAGATTGGGTAATGCTAATTTGGGTAGCACAACATCCAGTGAAAAACCATGCACCATTATACACCAATCTACTTATCTTTGTTAAGCCATTCTTTCAATCTTGCTATGTTCCACATCATAGCCCTGGGCCTTGCATAACATAACAGATAGAGGATGCTATAACAGCACTATATGCCTTAGAACAGAACATTGGAAACCAGCATGGAACAGAGAACTTATTAAATCATAACTGAAAATTATAAAAGAAATCAGACCATCTCCAGATAGAAGACATCCAGTAAGGATACTATATAGACCCAAGCTAACCAAATTAGAAATAACAGTTAATAAAGAACAGTTTAAGCTTCCTAATCTAACACCACAATGCAAAGGCATAGAAAACCTAAAATTCCAGAAATCTCTGTTAATTGGATTACCAATTCTAAGACAACCTAGAATAAAATTGTTACAAATAGTGCTCAAACCAGGCCTGGTAGCAAATTTAATTATATCAGGTATACAGGAAGGTGAAATAACAGTACTGAGATCACAACTATTCTTAATTGAAAAGAAAAATTACCAACATTTTATTTTATTTTATTTGCTGTTGTTTTCCAAGTAGTTGTCTTTATTTCCTCCCCACCACCATTCTCCCCTGCCCCACCCATCCCTACCTTGCACCCTCAATCCTACCTCCTTTGGTTTTTGTCCATGTGTCCTTCATACATGTTCCTTGATGACCCTTCACCTATTTTCCCCCATTATCCATCTCCCCCATCCTCTCTGGTTACTGTCAGTTTGTTCAGGATGAAATAGGTATTATATATACTACCTGCAATAAAGGAAATTAGATAAACATTAGATCAATTCCAGGACTATCACAAAATAATGGACAGACAGTAAATGGATTATTTAATAGGACTGATATATTACAAACTAATATATCAACCTTAAGGGCCAAAGTACTAAATAACAAGATTCACCTAAAATGTAAAAGTGTATACTTGTCCTTAAGATTGCTCATAGAAAGCTTAAGAAAACTAATGACCTTTAGTAAATCACCAGATTTAAACTATACAGTCAAACCTAGGTAATCCTAAACAGATCAGAACAATCATGTTGCTCCCTGGAGGGAAACTGCATACTATACTTTCTAAGTATACAACATACTGACATAGTTATAGCTTATCTGGTGATGCCAACACCTATAACTATTGTAAATAAATTTTACACAAGCCACAGACATATTATATCTAAATGAATATTATATTAACAAAACAGATCTATCGCAAATATCAGAAAATATCTATTACACATCCACACTAATTAAACTCTCATTTTTCGACCTGGGCCTTATAGAAACTCATAGGCATAACATTGTACGTAACAATGGAGAAGGCAAATGGATCGTTTGCTTAGATGACCAGATGTTGATTTATTTGAACTAAAAAAACTTGTCAGATGCCAACATAGCAATTCTAGGCTGCTACTTTCTACGGAATATTATCAACATCAGCATCTCCAACCCACCACCCTATCCCTATCATATGAAAAACTTGAATTATGCTATAGGTACCTACCACCAATGGTGAAAGACCACATAGATAATATTACATGGATAGACTCTTCACATATCACAAAGACTCTTAACCAAAATAAACACATATTAAAAAGAAATGGAAATAATAAACCTAAATATATAGAATCCTTCAGGATACATGAAAAATCATTAGGAAAGTCAGTGTATATAATAAGTCAGAGGTTGTTAATGGAAGAAACTGCCCTGCTACTCAATAAAAAAAAAGTTCACCATGGAAACTCATTAAAAAAGCCTGCACTTAGAAATATGCTCAGGCTCATGGGATGATTTTAATCCTTCTGCAGCAATAGCTGCAAATTCAATCTTCCACATTCTAAGCAACACGTGGAGTGGTATAAAGGAGGCAATATTGAATGTTTTAGTATTTGCGACTGAAATTGTGTGTATCTACTACTTCATTAAGTGGTTATGTGCCAACAAATGCAGGAAAATAGGAAAAAAGAAAATAATACTCTGGTGCATTTTGTAAAAATTTTGAGTGTAACTGCATTAATATAAAAATGTTTGAAAAAACCAACCTGTAATTGTTTGATTATGTTTTTATAAATGCACAGGGCACTACTGTGTACCTACATAGGCACAACACTCCACACATGAAGTAAAAATAATTTCACAAAATTTAAAAGATAATATATTAACCACACCACTAGGAATACCTTGGGATGCTTTTTGCAAAATTCAATGTAATTATAATTTTTCTATCAGAACAAACCCTGTATCATCAGGAACTCTTGCATATTGTATTTTATTGATACTCCCTCCTACTTTCCTAACATTGCAAATATTATGAATCTTACTACAACCTCAAAAGTACATGTAGGTGTTGGCACCCATTAGAATACAAAAAAATAGGTCATATACTCATTGGCTACAAGCTTTACCATAACAAACTTATTTTCAGGTGGTTCCCTTGATGTTTATAGCTCTGAGCACTGATGTATTGAAGGGGTGGAATGTGAAGAGAGGGACTAAACTAAGATGGCATCAGCCCTGTCAAATAAGAAGCCATGTTTAGAGCATGCACAGTGTAGCAATGACTCAGAGGGATAGTGCAATCCCTCAAGCATGTGTAGTGCAATGCAGTAGACAGCACGTGCTTATTTGAGGAGTAACACCACCCTCTCAGGGCATATGCAATAGAGCAATATAATCCTCATGTGCTCATAAAGGTCGCACAGGACATGTGTTAATCAAAGGCTGATACATCATTAAATTGTACAAGAATATAAAAGAAAAGGCCTTCAACCAGACAGCTGAGACAGCCAAGAGGGAGAACAGCATGCTGCTGCTCTGATTGACCCTGCTCTAGCTAACTCTGAAGCCTCTGCAGACTGTGCTTTGCAAAATGCTGATCTGTGATCCACTGTCTCCTAGATCCATACTTTAATCTGCACTCTTTGGACTCAGGATTGTTATCCTCCAATTCTTTGTGTGATGCTATTGCTGATTATTTCTGAATAATTAATAGTTAATTAGGTTATTATAAATTTGAATTGAATCTTCATTAATAAAAGCTGAGTGAATATCACAGTTACCTGTGTTGACTCACTGTTATTCCTTGTTACTGGTATTACCTGCAGGGCAGATGACCCAAGTGGGGATAAGGGGTGAGGGCTGACTTATAGGAAAGACAGTATCATAAAACATTTGCTCATGACAACTGGCCAGGGTGATAAACATTTTTAAAAGAAGAAAATAAGCCCTGGCTAGTGTAGGTTGGTGGATTGAACGTGGGCCTGTGAAGCAAAGGGTTGCTGGTTGGATTCCCAATCAAAGCACATGCCTGAACAGAGGGGAGAGGGGAGGAAATTTCAGGGGAAAAGGGTGAAGGGATTGCAGGAACAATTATAAAGAACCCATGAACAACAACGGGGGGTGGAAATGGGAGGGAGGTGGTGAGGGTTGGGGTGGGGAGAAAAGGCAGAAAACTGTACTTGAACAACAATTAATTTAAAAAAAAAAAAAAGCACGTGCCTGGATTGTGGACCAAGTCACCAGTAGGGAGTGTGTGAGAGGCAACTACACATTGATGTTTCTCTCCCTCTCTTTCTCTTCCCTTCCTCTCTCTAAAAATAAATAAATAAATAAATTTTTTAAATAAAAGAAGAAAATAAAAATGCTCTGAACTGGTCATGCTGTGCTGAGAGGAAAAACAAGTAGTTACTCTGATTCTGATTCAAATCTGCCATTTGCTTGGTTCACTGTATTTATCCCTGGAGCTTGAATATATTCACTAAACTTTCAGTGACAACTAAGTCAAGCTGCAGAAAATGGAGAAGTTCTTGATTTTAAGCATTCTTTTTCCATCTTCAATGAATAGACTCCACAATTTCACTGGAATAGAACAGGGATGTCAAACTCATTTTCACCAGGGGCCACATCAGCCTCGCAGTTGCCTTCAAAGGGTGGCATGTAATTTTGGGACTGTATAAATGTGACTTCTCCTTAACAGTTAAGCAAGAGTTTGGAGCTGCTGCTGGGTAGAAGCAAGGTGCCAGGCTGGATAAAACAAGGTGGAGGGCTGGATTCAGCCTGTGGGCCTTGTGTTTGCCACCTGTGGAATAAATTATGTTCATATGGGATTCAAACAAGACCCAACCTATAGTAGCTGTTAACTATGTGGCAGTGCAGAGGACAAGCTCTTGAAAGATAAATGGTGAAAATCTTGGTGTGAAATTCATACAAAGATACCAACATTTAGCATAACTTCCCCTTTTTCCTATGCCCTTTCAACATTTTGGTTTTCAGAATGGTTTTGCCATAGTTTTTGCAGTTTCTTTTGTGTGCTAATTTAAAAAACCCATAATGCAGCAATTCCTATAATGCTCTTGAAATTTAGTAATTTCATAAAAATTTTTTTAAAACTTTAGGGACCATATCATCTCTTCTTGAAGGCATCTCTCTTACATTTGGTTTTGTGTCAAATTGTGTAGCCTTATTACTAATGGGTTCAATAATTTTTATAAATTTTCAGATTGTATGGCATATTTTCTTTTTGTAAGTGTAGAGGTAGTACTCTTCATAGCTTTCCACATTATAAGTTGATGGTGAAACTATAAAGCCTCATTTTTATAAAAGTTTACTAGTAAAATAAAATATTGGTGTTTCCAAGTACTTAAACACTTAATATTTTTACATTTATTGATTTCTTACTTTACATTCATTTTTTAATGTTTTATTATTATGTTATCAGAGTTCTCCCAATTTTTACCCCTTTGCCCCCCTCTGCCCAGCCCACACCCTTCTCCCACCATCTTTGACAAAACAAGCTTTTCGTTATTTTAAATCAGATCCCTGAATTTACATCAACTTAACTTTCAGGTGATCAATATTAATATTAGTCCTGTGCAGTAGTAAAAATGTTAATACACATGGTTATTCTTACCCATCTTTCTCAGGTGTTTTCAAATAAATAGAATAATTGACCTTCAACTTATAGAAGTTCTTGATCTCAAAAACTAATTTATCTTGCATTAGCCTGTTTATAGCATAATGTTTACCATTAGAAATTCATTCTTTAATCATTGTTTTATATGTGAGACACAAGCATCAAGGTCTATAACAACTTTACTCACTATCAAAGTCTCTTACCAGTGATACCAGTTGGTGATACTAGTTTCCTTAGAAATTGCAATACAGTCCAAGTGCAATAATTCAGACCCAATTGTTCTGATGGGTAATATCAATCCTGGATGTAATCACTACATCTAAATCAGACATAAGAATAAAATAAAATTATTAAAGACTTTGAATATTCATATTTCTCTTCCTAGAAACATTCTTCTGACTTTATCTCTTTCCCACAGTTCATTCATTACTGATAACTTTGTGCTGCTCTTTGAGTATCTAATCCACATTTACTGTAGATTACTGCCTAAAATAAAACATAATAGGTGCTCAAAAATGTTTTCTTGTGGTTTATCATAAATGAAAGTGAATATCTAAGTCAGCAAGAAGGAAATATTAACCATAGATCCTGAGCTGTCAATTGTGGACAACTTTAAACAATTATCTCACACTTTTTCTCAGTGGTCCAAATATTAGGACTAAGATATATCCTATTGTTTGTATCTGATTTAGTTCTTTTTTTTATTAATTTAATTTAGTTATTTTTCAACTACAGATTTTTGTCTATTTCTCCCATCCCAGCCTCCCCCGTCCCTTGCTCCCCACCTCCCTCCCATTTCCACCCCCCTTAGTTCTCATCCCTGTGTCCTTCCTATTTGTTCCTCCAAATCCCTCCCCCTTTTTCCCCTTAACTTTCCTTCCCTCTCCCCTCTGGTCACTGTCCCCTTGTTCTCTATTTCATTGTCTTGTTTTTTTTTCTGCTTGCTTGTTTGTTTTGTTGTTTAGCTTCCTGTTAAAGGTGAGATCATATGGTATTTGTCTTTCAGCACCTGGCCTATTTCACTCAGCATAATGCTTTCCAGTTCCATCCATGTTGTTGCAAAAGGTAGTAGCTCCTTCTTTCTCTCTGCTGCATAGAATTCCATGGTGTATATGTACCACAATTTTTTGATCCATTCATTTACTGATGGGCACCTAGGTTGCTTCCAACTCTTGGCTATTGCAAATTGTGCTGCTATGAACATTGTGGTGCACAGGTTCTTTTTTTTATTTTAATAAATTTTATTTAGATATTTTTCAAGTACATTTTTTTATCTATTTCTCCCATCCAACCCTCCCCCCCGCCCTGTCTCCCCACTCCCTCCCATTTCCGCCCCCCCCCAGTCCTCATCCCTGTGTCTTTCATACTTGTTCCTCAAAATCTCTCTCCCTTTCTCCCCTTAAATTCCCTTCCCTCTCCCCTCTGGTCGCTGCCCACTTGTTCTCTATTTCAGTGTCTTTGTTTTTATTCTGTTTGCTTGTTTGTTTTATTGTTTAGCTTCCTGTCAAAGGTGAGATCATATGGTATTTGTCCTTCAATGCCTGGCCTATTTCACTCAGCATAATGCTTTCCACTTCCATCCATGTTGTTGCAAAGGGTAGTAGCTCCTTCTTTCTCTCTGCTGCATAGAATTCCATTCTGTATATGTACCACAATTTTTTGATCCATTCATTTACCAATGGGCAACTAGGTTGCTTCCAACTCTTGGCTATTGTAAATTGTGCTGCTATGAACATTGTGGTGCATAGGTCCTTTGAAATTGATGTTTTGGGATTCTTGGGGTATAATCCTAGCAGTGGAATTGCTGGGTCAAAAGGCAGGTCGATTTTTATTTTTCTGAGAAAATTCCATACTCTTTTCCATAATGGTTGTACCAGTCTGCACTCCCACCAACAGTGGACTAAGGACCCTTTTTCCCCACAACCTCTCCAACATTTGTTGTTTGTTGCTTTGTTTATGATAGACATCCTGACTGGTGTAAAGTGGTATCTCATTGTAGTTTTAATTTGCATCTCTCTGATAGCTAACGATATTGAGCATCTCTTCATGTGTCTCTGGATGCTCTGTATGTCCTCCTTGGAGAAGTATCTGTTCAAGTCCTTTTCCCATTTTCTAATTGGGTTGGGTGTCTTCTTAGAGTGGAGTCATGTAAGTTCTTTGTATACTTTGGAGATTAAACCTTTGTCTGAGGTGTCATTGGCAAATATGTTTCCCCATACAGTTGGTTGTCTTGCTAATTTAATGCTGTTTTCTTTAGCCATGCAGAAGCTTTTTATTTTGTTGAGATCCCATTTGTTTATTCTTTCCTTTACATTCCTTGCTCTAGGGAACATATCAGTAAAAAAGTTGCTGTGTGAAATATCTGAGATTTTCTTGCCCATATTCTCCTCTAGGTCTTTAATGGTGTCACGACTTATATTTAAGTCTTTTATCCATCTTGAATTTATTTTGGTATATGGTGTAAGTTGGTGCTCAAGTTTCATTTTTTTGCACATAGCTGTCCAGTTCTCCCAGCACCATTTGTTGAAGAGGCTATCTTTACACCATTTTATGTTACTGTCCCCTTTGTCAAATATTAATTGACTGTAGAGAGTTGGGTTGATTTCTGGGCTCTCTGTTCTGTTCCATTGGTCTATGTGCCAGTTTTTATGCCAGTACCAGGCTATTTTGATTACAGTGGCCTTGTAATACAGTTTGATATCAGGTATTGTGATCCCTCTTACTTTGTTCTTCTTTCTCAAAAGAGCAGCTGCTATTCGAGGTCATTTATGGTTCCATATAAATTTTTGAAGTGTTTGTTCTATGTCTGTGAAATATGCCATTGGTACTTTAATAGGGATTGCATTGAATCTGTATATTGCTTTGGGTAGTATGGACATTTTGATGATGTTAATTCTTCCAATCCATGAACATGGTATATGTTTCCATTTGTTTGTGTCTTCCTTGATTTCTTTCTTCAGGGCTGTGTAGTTTTCTGCATACAGGTCTTTTACCTGGTTAGTTAGGTTTATTCCCAGATATTTTATTTTTCTTTTTGCTATATCGAATGGGATTTTTTTCTTGATTCCTGCTTCTGCTGATTCACTGTTCGTATACAAAAATGCCTTTGATTTCTGGATATTGACTTTGTAACCAGCTGTTTTGCCAAATTCATTAATTAGTTCGAGCAGTTTTTTGGTAGAGTCTATAGGATTTTCCATGTACACTATCATGTCATCTGCAAACAGTGACAGTTTTGCTACCTCCTTTTCTATTTGGATGCCTTTTATTTCCTTTTCTTGCCTGATTGCTGTGACCAAAACTTCCAAAACTATATTAAATAGAAGTGGTGAAAGTTGACACCCTTGTCTTGCTCCTGATCTTAGTGGAAAAGCTTTCAGTTTTTTCCCATTGACTATGATATTGGCTGTAGGTCTCTCATATATGACCTTTATTATTTTGAGAAATGCTCCCTGTATTCCCACTTTGCTGAGTGTTTTTATCATAAATGGGTGTTGTACCTTATCAAATGCTTTTTCCGCATCTATTGATATGATCATGTGATTTTTGTCTTTGCTTTTGTTTAAGTGATGTATTACATTTACTGATTTGTGAATATTGAACCATCCATGCATACCTTGGATGAATCCCACTTGGTCTTGGTGTATGATCTTTTTGATATATTGTTGGATGCAATTTGCCAATATTTTGTTGAGGATTTTAGCATCTATGTTCATCAGTGATATTGGCCTGAAGTTTTCTTTCTTTGTTGTGTCTCTATCTGGTTTTGGAATCAGGATGATGCTGGCTTCATAAAACGAATTTGGGAGTTTTCCATCCTTCTGGATTTTTTGGAATAGTCTGCGAAGAATAGGGGTTAGCTCTTCCTTAAATGCTTTGTAGAATTCTCCTGAGAAACCATCTGGTCCAGGGCTTTTGTGTGATGGGAGTTTTTTGATTACTGCTTCAATTTCTTTTGCTGTTATTGGTCTATTCAGATTTTCTGCTTCTTTTTCATTGAGTTTTGGGAGATTGTATTTTTCTAGAAATGTGTCCATTTCCCCTAGGTTCTCAAATTTCTTGGCATACAGTTCTTCATAGTAATTTCTTACAATCCTTTCTATTTCTGTGGTATCAGTTGTAATCTCTCCTCTTTCATTTCTGATTGTGTTTATTTGTGTCCTGTCTTTTCTTTTCTTGATGAGCCTACTTAAAGGCTTGTCTATTTTGTTTATCTTCTCAAAGAACCAACTCCTGGATTCATTGATCCTTAAAATTGTGCTTTTAGTTTCTATGTCATTTAATTCTGCTCTAATCTTGGTTATTTCCTTCCTTCTCCTTGCTCTGGGCTGTCTTTGTTGTTCTTCCTTGAGTTCTTGCGGGCATAGGGTTAAGTTGTTTGTTTGAAATGTTTCTATCTTCTTTAGGTAGGCCTGTATTGCTATAAACTTCCCTCTCAGGACTGTCTTTGCTGTGTCCCATAAGTTTTGGGTTGTTGTTAGTTCATTTTCATTTGTTTCCAGAAACGTTTTGATTTCTTCCCTAATTTCATTCTTGACCCATTCGTTGTTTAATAGCATACCATTAAGTCTCCAGGATTTTGGGTGCTTCGGGTTTTTTTCTTTGGGGTTGGTTTCCAATTTCAGTCCCTTGTGGTCAGAGAAGGTGCTTGGTATGATTTCAATTTTCTTGAATTTTTTGAGGCTCATTTTGTGTCCTATCATGTGGTCTATCTTTGAAACTGTTCCATGTGCATTTGAAAAGAATGTGTATTTAGCTTCTTTGGGATGAAGGGCTCTATATATATCAGTTAAGTCCATTTCATCTAGGGTGTTGTTTAATGCAACAATATCTTTGTTGATAATTTGTTTGGAAGATCTGTCTATTTTTGATAGTGGGATGTTAAAATCCCCTACTATAATTGTGTTGCTGCCAATATCTTTCTTGAAGTCCTCTAAGATTTTCTTAATATATTTGGGTGCCCCTATGTTTGGTGCATATATGTTTACAATGTTAATGTCTTCTTGGTGGATTCTTCCCTTGAGTATAATGAAGTGACCTTCTGGGTCTCTCTTTATGGCCCTTTTTTTGAAGTCTATTTTGTCCGATATGAGAATTGCTACCCCCAGCTTTTTTTTCTTGTCCGTTTGCTTGGAAAACTTGTTTCCAGCCTTTGACTTTTAGTCTGTGATGGTCTTTTGTCCTGAGGTGGGTTTCTTGTAGGCAGCATATGTGTGGGTCATGCTTATCCACTGAGCTATTCTGTGTCTTTTGATTGGAGTATTTAATCCATTTACATTTAAGGTTATTATTGATAGGTACTTATTCCTTGCAATTTTTGTACCTGTGTTCCTCTCTGTCTCCCTCTTATCCTTCCTTCCCTTAAAGCAGTCCTTTTAGTATTTCTTGTAGAGCTGGTTTGGTGGAGGCATATTCTTTTAGACTTCTTTTGTCTTGGAAGCTCTTTATTTGGCCATCTATCTTGATTGAGAGCCTTGCTGGGTAAAGTAGCCTTGGTTGTAGGCCTCTGGTTCTCATTACTTGGAATATTTCTTACCATTCTCTTCTTGCTTGAAGTGTTTTCATTGAGAAGTCAGTAGCTAACCTTATTGGGGCTCCCTTGTATGTTATTTCTTTTTTCTCCCTTGCTGCCTTGAAGATTCTCTCTTTGTCTTGGAATTTTGCCATTTTGATGATGATGTGTCTTGAAGTGGGCCTCTTTGGGTTCCTCTTGATTGGGACTCTCTGTGATTCCTGGATTTGTGAGACTTTTTCTCTTATCAAATTAGGGAAATTTTCTCTCATTACTCATTCAAATATGTTTTCTATCCCTTGTTCTTCTTCTTCTCCTTCTGGTATTCCTATTATTCAGATATTATTACGTTTCATATTGTCTTACATTTCTCTTAATCCTTCTTCATTCTTTCTGAGCCTCTTTTCATTTTCTTGCTCTTTCTGTGAGATGCTTTCTACCTTGTCCTCCAACTCACTAATCCTATCCTCTGCTTCATCTGTCCTACTTTTGAAACTTTCTACTGTGTTCTTCAATTCAGAAATTGTATTCTTCATTTCCTCTTGTGCCTTGCTGATAGTTTCCATTTCCTTTTTCATGTTGCTGTAGTTTGCAGAGAGATCATTGTAGTTCCCCTGTAGTTTCTGGTAGTTCACTATGAGCTCTTTGAACTTCGTAATAACCAGTGCTTTGAATTCACTGTCTGATAGTTGATCAGCCTCAATTTCATCAAACATTCTTTCTGAAGTTTCTGCTTTTTCTTTCATTTGGGGATTGTTTCTTTGTCTTCCCATTGTTTGAGACTCTTCTTATTAGTCTCTGCTTGTAAAATTGATCTGTTCTGAAACCCTGGTTTTATGGTGTAAACTTCTGTGGTATGATCCTTATGAAGTTCAGTGGTGCAGACTCCTTGAAGTTTCTTGATGTTCTCCGTCTCCACCTACTCTCAAACTGGTCCTCGCGCTGGTCCTGCATTGGTCGTCTACCACTGCTGAATGTCCTGACTCTAGTAGCCGCCTCCTCAAGCGCCCAGGCCCGTTACTACAGCAGCAGCACAGGGACTGGGAATGTCCTGGCTCCCGTAGCTGGCTCCTCTGCCGCCCAGGGCTGTCACAGGGGTTTGGAGTGTCCCGGCTTTCGTACCTGACTCCCTGGCGTCCAGTCCTGTCTCTATGGCAGTGGCACAGAGGCTTAGAACGTCCCAGCTCCAGTACCTGACTCCCCAGCGTCCAGACCTGTCGCTATGGAAGCAGCACAGGGGCTGAGAATGCCTCAGCTGCGTAGCTGACTCTTCTGCCTCCCAGAACCATCACAGGGGTTTGGAGTGTCCCGACTTCAGTACCTGACTGCCCGGCATCCAGACCCGTCACTATGGTAGTGGCACAGTGTCCGAGAATGTCCCGGCTCCCGTAGCTGGCTCCCCGGCGCCCAGGCCTGTCTCCATGGCAGTGTCACAGGGGCCTCTGGTGTCCCTGCTCTTGAAACTGACTCTTCTGTTGCCCAGGCAGGTAGCTATGGCATCGGCAAAGGGGCTGAGAATGTCCCAGCTCCGGTTCCTGACTCCTCTGTCGCCCAGGACTTTCAGAGGGGCTTGGAGTGTCCAGCTCCCATACGTGACTCCCCAGCTTCCAGGCCTGTTGCTATGGCGGTGGCACAGGGGCCGCGTGTGTCCCAGCTCCAGTAGCTGACTCTGCTTCTGTCTGGTGTTTCAGCATCAGTCACAATCTCTGGTCTTTTAATTTCATAAATGCTGGGTAACCGATGGTTTATTGTGCTGTTTCTCTATAGATCTGCCAGGATTTTCACCCATGAGTACAGGAACTAGGATCAGCTCCGTCCTACTCCGACGCCATCTTCCTAGCATCTCCTGATTTAGTTCTTATTCTACAGATTCTGAGGTTAGAAATTTATTGTGAAGGCAATAATAACTATGCATACCATTAAAGATTTTGAGACCCCTAGCCGGTGTTGATCAGTTGGTTGGAGCATCATCTAATAACCAAAGATCTGCGGGTTTGATTCCCATAAGAGCACATAACTTAGTTGTGGGTTCAATCCTAGGTCTGAGTGCAAGCATGTGGAACCCCAGTCAGGATGCATACAATCTCCAAACATCTATCACTGATACACGCACATATAGGAGGCAACCAATCTGTCTCACATTGGTTTTTTTTTCTTTTATTTATTTATTTTTTTATTTTATTGATTATACCATTACAGTTACTGTATTCCCCCTTCATTCCCCTCCACCCCGCACCCCCCGCCCCCACAATTCCCCCCTTTAGTTCATGACCATGTGTCTCAACTTCTTTAGATTCTATATTTCCCATACTATTCTTGCCCCCCCATTTTCTACCTACCATCTATGCTACTTATTTTCTGTACCTTCTCCCCCTGTTGCTAACCCTCCATGAGATCTCCATTTCTGTGTTTCCTCTCCTGATCTAGCTGTCCTCTTAGTTTGCTTTTGTTTTAGGTGTGGTTGTTGATAACTGTGAGTTTGCTGTCCTTTCACTGTTCATATTTTTATCTTATTTTTCTTAGATAAGCCCCTTTAACATTTCATATAATAATGCCTTGGTGAAAAGCTTTCATTTAGAATGGAAGGACAGATAAAGTGCTTCTCAGATAAGATCAAATTCAAGGAGCTCATCATCACCAAGCCCTTATTATATGAAATGTTAAAGGGACTTATCTAAGAAAAAGAAGATAAAAAAGATGAACAGTGAAAGGACAGCAAACACAGTTATTAAGAACCACACCTAAAACAAAAGCAAACTAAGAGGACAGCTAGATCAGGAGAGGAAACATAGAAATGGAGATCTCATGGAGGGATAGCAACAGGGTGTGGGAGGAGGTGAAGGGGGGAGAAGGTACAGAGAATAAGTAGCATAAACGGTAGGTAGAAAGTAGATGGGGGAAGGAAAGAATAGTATGGAAAATATAGAATCTAAAGAACTTGAGACATGTGGTCATAAACTAAAGGGGGGATGGGGAGTGGGGGGTGCAGGGTGGAGGGGAATGAAGCGGGGAATAGAACAACTGTAATGGCATAATCAATAAAATAAAAATTTTTTAAAAACTTTGAGGACACCCCCCAAAAATAATAATAAAATACAAGGGAAAATGTATATAGTTATTTATATACAAATATTATGGCATTTTTTATAAGAAACTTGAGTATCTATGAATTTTGGTATTCACAGGGTAGGGGGTCCTGAAACCAATTCCCCACTATATGGGAATATCATTCATTACCAAGTCATGCTAACTGAGTTGATTTTAGGAACTTAGGCAGGTAAGTGAGAGACACAGTGAAATGTATCTCACCTAGGGATAGATTATAAAGTCAGCATGTATAGTGAAAATTAGTCTTAAAATACCTTAAGAAGACATCACATTGAAAAATAATAAATAGAATCTTATTAAGTCTCACATGACCTGTTTCTCTGCCAGTATTGGAAGAGAACACTATTTTCATACCTGGGCATAGGTAAAGTCATTGGCTTATTGTCAAGGACCATGGACTATAAAATAATGTATTTTTGAACACCTGGATTTGCATTTGGGATGTCAGGAAACTTAGATCCTAAAAAGCCTACAGAGCCACTGACTGAAGAATGAAAACGGTTCATTCTTTGTCTAATTCTCAGTGGGTACACTGGCAGATGAAATTCCCTACACACATATACTGGTCCCTTTCCCTTTCTCTCCCTCTCTCTCACTTTCTCTCTCTCTCTCTCGGTGTCTCTCTCTCTTGGTCTCTCTCTCTCTCTCTCTCTCTCTCCTTGTTCATTAGTATTGGTATTGCTATCAGTTTTTAAAAGATGAAAATTCAACTTCAGCGTATTTTTGGTCTGAATGGATATTTTAATAGTCCCCAAATCATGTAGGATTTTACACATGAGTTTGTCTGTGTGGGAGACAGGGAACAAATCAATGAACATTTATTTGATTATTTCTATGATATATAAGCAAGGATGGGGCATGAAAAGGCTTCGTCAAGCCTTTAACATTTCTTTGCAGATCCTATCATCAGTTTTAAATCATGAAACACCACCATTGTTAGTTCCTCAAATATTCACTACCATTTAGAAAAACTTAATAAATAATTAAGAATTCTAAGAGGTAACACAATAGAGATCCAAGTTATGGGAATAGAAGGATGGTGAAATTTTTGCCTGGAAAGAAACACAGAGAGTGGTTAGTCTTCATTTTATAGGTTAAGACACACCAGTCCAGAGATATTAGATTGATGAGTTATTTGTCAAAGGCCATAGTTTAAGTAATTATCACAAATTTATTCCATCTTGTCTATTCCATCATCATATATTGAATAGTTTGTATGTACCAGGAGTGGAATAAGGCACTGGTGTACAAACACAAATATGAAACCTCTAGAGTCTTATGGCCTACAAAGTGAGACACATATATAAAAATGGCATTTTCTCTGTTATATTAAAATGATAAGAAATGCAGGGGGATATATAGGAGTATAGGAGAAGGTTACATTACTTAACCTGCAGTGGGACAGGCTGCAAGGTATATAATATTTAAGGTAGAAGCTAATGAACAAATTAGAATAAACCAAGAGAAAATGGGTGAGGTGAAAAAAGAATGTATGACAGAAGACATGGTGTGTGTGTGGGGGGGGGGAGGAAACAAATGTAGTTAAGCCTTGTTGGATTAGGAAGATATATTGTCAGTCAGATTTGAGGGTAGGAAGGTAAGGCTGAAGATTATAGCAGAGACAATAATAATGAAGACACTAATATTTTAGGTTTAAAGGTTTGGAATTCATTCTCAAGTTTATTCAGAAACCACTCTTCTTGTGTTTTATATAAAATGTCTCAAAAACAGTTTGAAATGTTTCTATAAATATTTTAATGTGTGTAACGCATCATAGTCACAGTATTAAAAGTCCAATAACAAAACCAGTCTACTAAAAATAATAGTAAGAAAGATTTTGGAACCACATGAATTTTAGGATATATTAACCAAATCAGAGGCTTATCCAATTTAAAGTTTTCTTGGCTAAAAATACACATGGCAATATTAGAGTAAGATGCAGGTACCCATGAGTAAATGTGACACAATACCTGTCACTACAATACAGTCCTCACAGAGCAAATTAGTTTATCTGCAATCTATGATAAAGATATATGGTATGGGAAAACAAATACAGATAAATATTTCTTACATTATAAATAGATTATGTATATCTGTTTTATTTATCATGTATCATTTATTAGACTACATTATGGTTAAAAGCTTCTGCACAGGAAAGGAAATAATCAACCAAGAGAAAAGGCAAACTAGACTTCTGGTTTCTGGTTCCACATGTAAGGTACTTGGAAGTCATCACCATATCCAAACAATAAGTAGAAAGCTGAAAAGACTAAACAATCAACAACTCCTTTTGGATCCATAAGAGAAAGGAAGACACAGAGCACACCACAGTCTACAGATCAAGAGACAGAGAGGTAGTACAGGGAATTGAAAGTTATTCAAGCAGAGACTCATGTGTGGAAACCTCCGCAGGAACCAGAGGGGCACTAAAATCCTTGAATTGATGGAAATATTTTGCATTTTGGTAAGGGTGTTGAACTGTACCCTTAAGATCTGTGCATTTCGTCCTATGTAAATTATTCCTCACTATAAAAATATAAAATGTTTTTCACAGAATTTTGAATGCATGGAAAAATAATAAGCTTATAATGCTAAATAAAAACAATTCAAAATTCTGCATAAAAATGATTCCATTGTGTGTGTGTGTGTGTGTGTGAGAGAGAGAGAGAGAGATGAGAATATACACCATGAAGAATTCACTAATATTTTGCAAACAGTGGTTTCAGTAGGATTAAATTATTTTGTCTTGACACTTTCCTATTTAAAAATTTCTAAAATGAGCATGCAATACATTTTATAATAATGAAAATGGCTAAATATATAGCTATTGGCTTTGAATTTTGGGTTGTTTTATGGTAAGCTAGGTCACGGGCTATCAAACCACACACTTCACTGATCCCTTAGCTCTCTGGGTTCCTGAGATAAAGAAAAATGAAATAACACTTAGTGAACATTATTACTTGAACTTAATTAAACATCTGCGTGGGTTAAATTTTGTTTTTCTTCATTGGCTCTTGCCCCAGAAAACTGGATTTTAGGAGTTTGAGTCTCTCAGTTTGTCCCTGTATATTTTGTTTCAAATAACATTTAAAAAACCCTTCTATCTGGTCTGCATGTTGCTAACTAATATATTAGTTATTGCTGCCCCTTCTACTGGAACAATCTTGGGTTATGTTCATTCATGAATAACTATTTAATTATTATAATCTTGTTATTTGTAGAGTACTGGCAGTATATCCAGAGCTATATAAACAAAGACATGTTCACTGACTAAAAGGCTTACTATTGAGCAAAAAGAATACTCACTGACTACAAAGAACATGCTTTGAGAAATGAAGGATTTTACTGTGGTGCTTCAACTATTATATGTTGTGTCAAGTAGCAACCACTGCAATGAGGGTGTGGTCACTTAATCATTATTGCTTTTAGGACTTGCTTTTTTTTTTCTTGGATTGCTACAGTGAGTTTATGATTGCTCTAAGAAATTAAAGTTCGTAAATGATTTAAATATGGAGGAATTGATGTGGCCTTAATTTAATATTAGTGCTACTTCTCAGCTTCATGGAAATTTTTTTAAATCTGTAAGTACCTTCTTATGCCTAAATAATCTACTTTGTGAACCTCAGAAAGTCGGAGACTATACCTTCTTCATCTTTGCATCACCAGTTCCTGCTAATCCACTGGTAGAAACTCAGTATACACATGTTGATTGGCATAAAAATTGATAGTGGGAACATTTCGATTTTGTGATTAGTGTAGATTAATAGTCTTATCAGTAGACATTCCACATTTATTTTCATAAAGATATATGAAAGATAAAGATATACTATAACATACTTTATATGTATAGATCACAGTTTTTTATAAACATAATGGAAGCATAATTTTTAAATCATATATTATTTTATTTACTTGTAAATCCTAGGTATCCTACTAACTTCCCAGTCTTATCTCCTGCTATCTAGAGAATGTTCATGTGATCAGATAACTGCTAGTCCTCCATCTAACCCTGCCAGCCCTCCTTTGCTTCAGGCTTTTCTTAACTTCCTTCTCAACATCAATCTTTCCTATTTAGCAGTTCTTCCACAGAATCCTACTAGTTGAGCATTAGAACAATAAATAAATCTGTGTTTTGACCTCAGTGGCTGATCATGGGTTATTTTATTTTTTTTGATCATGGGTTGTTATGTTATCCCTCCTTGTTAATTCACATGGTTTATCATTGATCTTGGAACTTTAGGCTCCATGCCTAGGCTAGTAGGGAAGGTATGTTCGTCTACCATTCCTGAAATGACACCATGTGGGTAATAGCAATATTCTGCTACTCTGACACCATTTGTCATTTGGTTAGTTGTACAGTTGTAATTCCCCATCTTCAGACCGGCCACTGCTATGCCTCAGCAACTGAATCACAGATTTTGTGAAAAAATGTAAGAGGCAGGACACCAGTAAGCCTCTTAGTTGTTGTTTTAAAGATTTTATTTATTAATTTTTAGAGAGAGGAGAAGAGAAGCAGAAAGAGAGGGAGAGAAGCATCAATGTGTGTTTGCTTCTCATGTACCACCTACTGGGGACCTGGCCTGCAACCCAGGCATGTGCCCTGATTGGGAATCAAACCGGCAACACTTTGGTTCACAGGCCCGCACTCAATCCACTGAGCCACACCAGCCAGGGCTCTTAGTAGTTGTTTTTGAGTGGCCCATGTTTTTTATGGTCTTAGAGTGAAAAATACATCCCCTCTGCTCTTAAATATTTATATACACTTTCCTCGTTAAGCTACCAGATAGAAAGGATAAACAAATTAGCAACTTAACATAAAATCTCCTTGATTACATTATGAGCCACTATTTATGGATGAAGGATATTTCTCCTTGACACTTCTTCAGTAAATAAAAAGAACATGTAAAACCTGGTGTTTTGTTAAGATAACCTCATGTATTGGAAAAGCTATAGAAAATTTTAGAAGATTAACTTTTTTGTCCCAGTTACTACTTATTTGAAAAGCACCCTGTTTTCTGAATTTTGGCAGATATTAACACACCCATTCTGTAAGGGTCATTGTAGTAAAATATAGTTTACTAAGTAATTCCCTAATTTGAATGTTTTCTGGTTTTTTAAAGGCACAATTTTGTGCAATCTAAGACAGAAAGTATACTTCTACATACTGTTTATTATTGCTTCTATTTTTATTATACTATAGCTATTATCATTAAGGTTTTCTCTTCCAAAATATTTGTATTCTTCTAGGGTTTAGTTAGCTATTATAGTTTATTTAGATAATTTTGATAGCACCATAAGTTGACATAATATGCAAAGTTTGGGGCTTCTTCTCTGGAACTGCATTTTGGTTTTAACCAAAGACTGTCTATCCTTAATCAAAAGCAGTAAGATATGTGGGGACCCCAGACTCTGTGATAGAGCATTTTGTGGCCAAGACTGCCACTGGTCTCCAATATATGTCTTTCTCTTTATCCAAAGTATGTAGGTACTAATTTTTATTGATTGTTTTATTATTCCTCATTTATTATGAGATAAGTAATTACTACCTACTATGTTCCAGGTGCCATACTAGGTGCTAATAATGTAGTGATGAAGTCATATTGCCTTCACCAAAGTTTACATAATTTAATTTACTGTTTTTCAGTAATTTTTATTTTTCAATTTATTGACATACCATATTATATTAGTTGTAGGTTTTATGACTCAATGACTAGACATTTATATAACTTACGAAGTGATCATCTCGATAAATCTGACCCATGTCAACTCATCTGACACCATACATATTTATTACAATACTACTGACCCTATTCCCTATACTTCACTTTACATCCCCATAACTATTCTGTAACTACCGAATTGTATTTCTTAATCCCTTCACCTTTTTCACCCATTCCCTTAACCACCTCCCAACTGGCAACCCTCAAAATGTTCTCTATACCTATGAGCCTGTTTCTGTTCTGTTTGTTTGTTTGTTTTCTATATTCCACAAATAAGTGGAATCATATGGTATCTGTCTTCCTCTGTCTGATTCACATCATTCAGCACAATACTATCTAAGTCCATCAATATTGTTGAAGTTGGCAAGATTTCATTCTTATTTTTTAATAGTTGAGTCATATTTCAGTGTATATATGGTCCAGCTCTTCTTTATCTATTCATCCATGGATGAACTTTTTTTCATATTTAAAACTATTTCTACTTTACTTTTCTGAAATTTCAAAATATTTTAATTGATTATGCTGTTACAGTTGTTCTATTCCCCCCTTCATTCCCCTCCACCCTACCCCCCCCATCCCCACCATTACCCCCCTTTAGTTTATGACCATGTGTCTCAAGTCCTTTAGATTCTATATTTCCCATGCTATTCTTGCCCCCCCATCAATTTTCTATCTACTGTCTATGCTACTTATTTTCTGTATCTCCTCCCCCCATCTCCTCCTCCCACTCCCCTGTTGCTAACCCTCCTTGAGATCTTCATTTCTATGTTTCCACTCCTGATCTAGCTGTCCTTTTTAGTTTGCTTTCATTTTAGGTGTGGTTGTTAATAACTGTGAGTTTGTTGTCCTTTCACTGTTCATGTTTCTTTAACTTCTTTTTCTTAGATAAGTCCCTTTAACATTTCATATAATAAGGGCTCGGTGATGATGAACTCCTTGAATTTGATCTTATCTGAGAAGCACTTTATCTGTCCTTCCATTCTACATGAAAGTTTTGCTGGATAGAGCAATCTTGGTTGTAGGTCTTTGGATTTCATGACTTGGAATACCTCTTTCCAGCCCCTTCTTGCCTGTAAGGTCTCTTTTGAGAAATCCGCTGACAGTCTGATGGGGACTCCTTTGTAGGTGACTGTCCCCTTAGCTCTTGCTGCTTCTAGGATTCTCTCCTTCATTTTAATTTTGGCTAATGTAATGATGATGTGCCTTGGTGTGTTCCTTCTTGGGTCCAACTTCTTTGGGACTCTCTGAGCTTCCTGGATTTCCTGGATGTCTATTTCCTTTGCCAGATTGGGGAAATTCTCCTTTATTATTTGTGTAAATAAGTTTTCCACTGGTGGCTGTGCCTTTCCCCTCTCTGGTACCCCTATAGTTCGGATATTGGAGCGTTTAAAGATGTCCTGGAGGTTCCTAAGACTCTCCTCATTTCTTTGAATTCTTGCTTCCTGACTTTTCTGTTTGGTCATTATTTGCTTTCTTCTGGTCCACTCCATTGATTTGAGTCCCAGTTTCCTTTTCATCGCTATTGGTTTCCTGTGCAATTCCATTCATTTCAATTAGTTTTGGCTTCATATGTTTCTCTAATTTGTGGGTATAATCAACCAGTTCTGTGAGGATCCTGATGACCAGTGTTTTAAACTGTGCGTCTGAGAGTTTTGCTATTTCTTCATTGCTTAGGTCTATGGGCTCAGGGACTGTGAGAACTTGCGACATTTTTGGTCTGTTCTGGCCCTTTAAGTGTGAGAAGCGGCGCCTTGGACTCCCAGGTCACTGGTTTGTGATGCTGTATGTGGGGGCGTGGTCAGAGCAGGGAAATGGCGGCGCCCTCTACTGCCGCTTGCCGCGGGGACGCTGGGTCCCAGTCCAACCGCCCACTCCCTCACCTGTCCGCTCGCGCACAAATAGGCGACCACAGTCAACACGCAGCACCGCTTCCCCGCTGTCTCCTCCGCAGTCGTTCGCCTGGTCACTCGCTCGGTCGCTCACTAGGTCCAACCCTGCGCCTGGATTCCGCCTCTGGATTCCGCGCCTGAGCCCGTCTGACCGAGTCCTCCTGTGCAACCCCGCTCCACCAGCCACAGGTTTGGCCCCTTACCGGTCAGGCTGAAGAATTTGTTGTTAACGGACTTCCGAAAAGTTCAATTTTCCGTGCTGTTGCTAATATTTAGTTGTCCCTAAACTTGGTTGTGTGAGAAGGCACGGCACATCCACCTATACCTCCATCTTGGCGGAAGTCCCTCAAAATATTTTTAATAAGGGCATTACTTTTTAAATTTCTTTTTAATTTTATTGATTATGCCATTACAGTTGTTCTATTCCCCCCTTCATTCTCCTCCACCCTGAACCCCCCCCACCCCCACAATTCCCCCCCTTTGGTTTATGACCATGTGTCTCAAGTACTTTACATTCTATATTTCCCATACTATTCTTGCCCCCCATCTATTTTCTACCTACCGTCTACGCTACTTATTCTCTATACCTTCTCCCCACTTCTCCTCCTCCCACCCCCCTGTTGCGAACCCTCCATGAGATCTTCATTTCTATGTTTCTGCTCCTGGTCTAGCTATCCTTTTAGTTTGCTTTTGTTTTAGGTGTGGTTAATAACTGTGAGTTCGCAGTCCTTTTAACTGTTTATCTTTTTTATCTTCTTTTTCTTAGATAAGTCCTTTAACATTTCATATAACAAAGGCTTGGTTGGTGATCATGAGCTCCTGGAATTTAATCTTATCTGAGAAGCACTTTATCTGTCCTTCCATTCTAAATGAAAACTTTGCTGGATAGAGCAATCTTGGTTGTAGGTCTTTGGATTTCGTGACTTGGAATACCTCTTTCCAGCCTCTTCTTGCCTGTAAAGTCTCTTTTGAGAAATCGGCTGACAGTCTGATGGGGACTCCTTTGTAGGTGACTGTCCCCTTAGCTCTTGCTGCTTCTAGGATTCTCTCCTTCATTTTCATCTTGGCTAATGTAATGATGATGTGCCTTGGTGTGTTCCTTCTTGGGTCCAACTTCTTTGGGACTCTCTGAGCTTCCTGGATTTCCTGGAAGTCTATTTCCTTTGCCAGATTGGGGAAATTCTCCTTTATTATTTGTTCAAATAAGTTTCCAATGGTGGCTGTTCCTTTTTCCCTTCTGGTACCCCTATAATTCGGATATTGGAGCATTTAAAGATGTCCTGGAGGTTCCTAAGTCTCTCCTCAGTTTTTTGAATTCTTGTTTCTTCATATTTTCCTGTTTGGTCATTTTTTTCTTCCTTCGGATCCACTCCATTGATTTGAGTCCCAGTTTCCTTTTCATCGCTATTGGTTTCCTGTGCAATTCCCTTCATTTCAATTAGTTTAGCCTTCATATGTTCCTCTAATTTGTGACTAAAATCAACCAGTTCTGTGATCATCCTGATCACCAGTGTTTTGAACTGTGCTTCTGATAGGTTGGCTATCTCTTGGTCGCTTAGAAGTATGGCCTCTGGGGTTTTGAGCTGTTCTTCTTGAGTCATAATGTTTTGGTCTTTTTGTACCTGTTAGGTATGAGGGGTGGAGCCTCAGGTGTTCACCAGGGCAGGGCAACCCAGTGGCTAGGTTGTGAGCAGTATGTGGGGGCAGGGTCAGAGTGGGGAAATGGTGGCCCCCTCTGCTGCCTCTCGCTGCTGGGGCCTGCTCGGTCCAGTCTCACCGCCCACTCTCTCGCTGGTCTATTTGTGCACGAATGTGCAGTCCACAGTCAACCCGCCGCCCTGAGCCCTCGCTGGGTCTGCCGGTCGCTCACTGGGTCACTCACAGGGTCACTCACTGGGTCTGCCCTTTGCAACCCCACACCTGGATTCCACGCGCCTGAGTCCGTCTGACCAAGTTTTCCTGTGCAACCCAGCTCCACCAGCTGCTGGCTTCGCCCCTCTTACCAGTCAGGCTGAAGAATTTGTTGTTATCAGACTTCCAAAAAGTTCAATTTTCTGTGTTCTGGCTGTGCTTTCTGTTGCTAATATTTTGCTGTCTCTAAACTTGGTAGTGTGAGAAAGCACGGCATCTCCACCTATGCCTCCATCTTGGTGGAAGGAGACCATTGATGGACTTTTGTTGCTTCCATAACTTGACTATTGTAAATAATGCTACAATGAATGTATGGATGTTGGGCCCTTTGTTGTCTCTTGTTATAGCCTTTGATTTAAAGTCTATTTTGTCTGACATAAGTATTACTACTCCATCTTTTTTACTTTGTTTTGTTTCCATTTTCATGACATATCTTTTTCCATCACCTGTCAGTCTGTGTGAGTCTTTCAATCTGAAGTGAGTCTCTTGAAGACAGCATACGTAAGGATCTTGTTATATTACTCATTCAGCCTTCATATGTCTTTTTTATTGTATTTTTCCATTGCCATTTATTCCCTTTATTCCCCCTTTCCCTGATCAGTCACCACACTATTGTCCATGTCCATGAGTCTTTTTCCCTTTTTGCTCAATCCCTCCATCCCCTAATCCCTCCTATAGCTGTCAAATCTCTATCTATGTCTGTCTCTTTTTTGCTTGTTAGTTCTTCTTCATTAGATTCCACAGAGTGAAATCATGTGGTATTTGTCTTTAACTGGCTTATACACTTAGCATAAGGATCTCCGGGTCCATCAATGTTATCACAAAGGGTAAAATTTTCTTCTATTTTATTGTAGAGTAGTACTCCATTGTGTAAATGTTCCATATTTGTTTTATCCACTCATCTACTGATGAACACTTGGGCTGCTTCCAGAAATTGATGATTGTACATAATTCTGCAATAGAGATAGGGGTGCTTATGTTCTTTTGAATCAGTGTTTTGGATTTCTTCAGATATATTTCCAGAAGTAGGATCACTGGATCCAAAAGCAGATCTATTTTTAATTTTTTGAGGTATCTCCATACTGCTTTCCACAGTGTGAGGAAAGTATCTCCATACTTTCCACAGTATGAGGTATCTCCATACTGCTGCACAAATCTGCATTCCCACCAACAGTGCAAAAGGGTTCCCCTTTCTCCACAGCCTCACCAACACTTGTTGTTTGTTGTTTTATTGATGATAGCTATTCTGACTGGTATGAGTTGATATCTCATTGTGGTTTTAATTTGTATTTCTCCAATGATTAGTCACATTGAGCATGTTTTCATATGTCTATTGGTTATCTGCATGTCATCTTTGAAGAAGTGTCTATTCAAGCCCTTTGTCTATTTTTTATTGGATTGTTTGTTTTTTTGGTGTTTAGTTTCATAAGTTCTTTGTAAGTTTTCAATATTAACCCCTTATCAGGTATATTGAAGAATATAGGTTTTCTTTTTATTTTTTGATGGTTTCCTGTGTTGTGCAAATACTTTTTAGTTTGATGTTTTGTTATCCATTAAGCGTTTTTGTGTCATTTGATTGCTACGTTTAATTCATTTGCATTTAAAGTAATTGTTGCTAGATATGTATTTATTGGATTTTATTATTCATGTTTAATCTTTTTCTAAAAAAAACCCTTGTACATTTCTCGTAATACTGGTTTGGTGGTGATAAGCTCCTTTAGCTTTTTCTTCTCTGGGGAGCTCTTTAACTCCCCTTGAATTCTAAATGATAGCTTTGCTGGGTAGAGTAATCTTAATTGTAGGTCCTTACTTTTTATCACTTTGAATATTTTGTGTCAATCCCTTCTGGCCTGTGAAGTTTCTGTTGAGAAATCAGCTTTTAGTCCTATGGAAGCTCTCTTGTAGGTAATTAACTGTCTTTCTCTTGCTGCTTTTAATATTCTCTCTTTTTTAATCTTTGGCATTTTAATTATGATGTGTCTTAGTGTCAGTATCTTTGGGTTCATCTTAGTTGGGATTCTCTCGGCACTTCCTGGATGTGTATGTCTATTTTCTTTGTCAAGTTGAAGATGGAGTCTGTCATTATTTTTTTCAAATAGATTTTCTCTTTTTAATTGTTGTTCAAGTACCATTGTCTCACTTTGCCCCCACCACTCTCCCCTACCCAAACACCCTCACCTCCCACCCTCAATCCTACCCCCTTGCTTTTGTCCATGTGTACTTTATACATGTTTATTGATGACCCTTCCCCTTCATTCCCCCTTTATCCCTCTCTCCCCTCCCTTCTGGTTACTGTCAGTGTGTTCTTTATTTCAATGTCAAATAGATTTTCAATTTATGCTATCTCTCTTCTCCTTCTGACACCCCCATGCCACAAATGTTGGTATGTTAGCCTTGTCTAAGAGGCTTCTTATACTATTATCATTTTTTAATATATTTTATTGATTATGCCATTACAGTTGTCCTATTCCCCCCTTCATTCCCCTCCACCACGCACACCCCTCCCCCACCATTCTTCCTCTTTAGTTTATGTCAATGTGTCACAAGTTCTTTAGATTCTATGTTTCCCATACTATTCTTGCCCTCCCCCCTGTCTATTTTCTATCTACTGTCTATGCTACTTATTTTCTGTACCTTCTCTCCCCTTCTCCTCCTCCCACTCCCCTGTTGCTAACCCTCCATGTGATCTTCATTTCTATGGTTCCTCTCCTAATTTAGCTGTCCTTTTAGTTTGCTTTTGTTTTAGGTGTGGTTGTTAATAACTGTGAGTTTGCTGTCCTTTCACTGTTCATATTTTTTATCTTCTTTTTCTTAGATAAGTCCCTTTAACATTTCATATAATAAGGGCTCGATGATGATGAACTCCTTGAATTTGACCTTATCTGAGAAGCACTTTATCTGCCCTTCCATTCTAAATGAAAGCTTTGCTGGATAGAGCAATCTTGGATGTAGGTCTTTGGATTTCGTGACTTGGAATACTTCTTTCCAGCCCCTTCTTGCCTGTAAAGTCTCTTTTGAGAAATCCGCTGACAGTCTGATGGGGACTCCTTTGTAGGTGACTGTCCCCTTATCTCTTGCTGCTTCTAGGATTCTCTCCTTCATTTTCATCTTGGCTAATGTAATGATGATGTGCCTTGGTGTGTTTCTTCTTGGGTCCAACTTCTTTGGGACTCTCTGAGCTTCCTGGATTTCCTGGAAGTCTATTTCCTTTGCCAGATTGGGGAAGTTCTCCTTCATTATTTGTTCAAATAAGTTTTACACGTGTTGCTCTTCCTCTTCTCCTTCAGGTATCAATGATTCGGATATTGGAATGTTTAAAGATGTCCTGGAGGTTCCTAAGTCTCTCCTCATTTTTTTTTTAATTCTTGTTTCTTCATTCTTTTCTCTTTGGTCATTTTTTTCTTCTTTCTGGTCCACTCCATTGATTTGAGTCCTCATTTTCTTTCCATCACTATTGGTTTCCTGTGCATTTCCCTTAATTTCAATTAGTTTAGCCTTCATATGTTCCTCTAATTTGTAACTAAAATCAACCAGTTCTGTGATCATCCTGATCACCAGTGTTTTGAACTGTGCTTCTGATAGGTTGGCTATCTCTTGGTCGCTTAGAAGTATGGGCTCTGGGGTTTTGAGCTGTTCTTCTTGAGCCATAATGTTTTGGTCTGTTTGCACCTGTTAGGTATGAGGGGTGGAGCCTCAGGTGTTCACCAGGGCAGGGCAACCCAGTGGCTGGGTTGTGATGCTGTATGTGGGGGCAGGGTCAGAGAGGGGCAATGGCGCTTGTTCCACACTCTCTCTTGGATTTTAGTCCCTTCTGCTGCTTCCCACAAGCAAACTGGGCCCCCCTGGTGCCAGCTCCCAGGTGTGTGGGCCTGTGCACCCTCCAGGACCCTGTGGTTCTCTCCAACAAACTCTCTGTGAGCCTGGGAGCCTCTCCCGCACCTCAGTCCTGAAAGTTTTTTCAATTGGCGCTTTTATGCTTTAACTCCTGTTGCTGGGGCCCTGGTTTGCCCAGTCTGCTTCCATTGCTTGCTCCTTTGCCTGGTTTATCTGAGTGTGAATGTGTGACCATGGTCAGCCAGCTGTCCTGCGCCCTTGCTGGGTCTGCCCATTGCCACTCCACACCTGGGGTCTGCCAACTGCCACCTGCACCCGGGTTGGTCCACCCGATTTTCCCAGCACAACCCTGCTTTGCCAGCTGCCGATTCCACCCCTCTTACCAGACTGGCCGAATGGTTTGTTTTTGTTGGACGTCTGTACAGTTCAATTTTCTGTGTTTTGGTTGCATTTTTGTTACTAAAACTTTGTTTTCTTTAAACTTGGTTGTGTGAGGAGTCACAATGTTTCCACCTATGCCTCCATCTTGGCCAGAAGTACTATTATCATCTTTAAGATTTTTTTTTTTGCTGCTTTGATTGTGTTTTCTGTTTCCTTATCTTCCACCTCATTAATTTGATCCTCTGCTTTATCTATTCTGCTATTGTTTCCCTATGTATTCTTCATTTCATTTAGTGTATTCTTCATTCATGACTGGTTCTTTTTATGTTTTTATCTCCATTTTTATGTTTCCTAACTTCCTGTTAAAGTCCTCATTAAGTTCATCTATTTTTCCCCCTAATTCACTAAGTATTCTTATAACCAGTGTTTTGAACTCTGTATCTGGTATACTACTTGTTCCCATTTTGTTTACTTCTTTTCTGGAGTTTTTTGCTGTTCTTTCATTTGGGATGTTTCTTTTGTCTCCTCATTTTAGTAGCCTCCTTGTGTTTGTTTATGTGTATTAGGTAGAGCTGCTATATCTCTGCTTGGCAAAGTAGATTCATGTAGTAGGTATCCTGTAGGGCCCAGTGATGCAGCCTCTTGAGTCACATAAGCTGGGCATTCCAGATTTACTCTCACCCCCATATGGGCTCTGTACACCATCATGTTGTAGTTGAGCCTTGATTTCTGTTAGCATGTCAGTGGGAGGGGTTTACCCCAAGGAAGATAAGTTGTGAGGACTGTCTGAAACTACATGCTACAAGAGAGGACCTTCTGTGCAGGTATTGACCCTATGGAGTGGAACTGGCTTCAGCAGCACTCTGGTGCCCAATGAGTCTGCCCCTTGAGTGTGTTATTCTTGGAGGTGGTTGAGTGATGCTCTTATGTGGTCTGAAGCTGACTACATAATGCTCTGGCTCTGGGGCCTCCCAGGAGGTTTAGGACAAGGGCAAACACTGCCTGTGCCCTGTCAGGGGTCACCTGACGTGGGATAGAGAAAGATATGTATATGGCAGAACTTATGCTGGGCTTGGAGGTACCTGGGAGTAGCCATGCTTTGAACAAAGGCTGGCTGCCACTAGTGCCAGGCCTGGGGCCACTTAGCAAGAGGTATGGGGCAGATCAAGGCCAAATGCTGTTTTGGGGGTGGGGGGTTGAACCTTTGAGAGATTGTAGGCAACTTTGTGACATGAGCCACTGCAGATCATTTATATGGAAAATCCAATGGAAATGGTTTGAGAGGGCCTGCATGTGGGGTGGAGTGGAATCTCAGGAATCATCAGGGTGGAGCAAACAGTGTTAGCCAGGTTAATGGACTCGGATATGGTACCCTCCTGCCAGCTTTGTTAGGGGGCCTGCTCAGCAAAGAAACAATAGCCTCTGCCAGCATTTTGCATGGGAGAAAGCTGTCCCTTCAGCCCTTGCCCTGTTGCCATTCTCCTTAAGTCCCTGGGTGCTGGAGCTCAGAATGAGTGAGTCCTAGTAAGTCCATGTGCCAGCCCTTTAAGAGGAACTGCTTAGAACTCCAGAAGCACTTTCTCACTCAGCCACAATTCCTGCTGGTTTTTACATGCAGAAGTTATGGGGGCTTCTCTTCCCACACAGAAACCCTGGGCCAGGGAACCTAATATGGGACTAGGACTTCTCACTCCTGAGAGGAAACCTCTGCAGCTGAAATATTCCTGTTGATTTTTAACCACCATGAATGTGTGTAAGTGGGGAAACTTGCCCATTCTTAGTCTCCACCACTTCTACCAGTCTAGAAGGGGCTTTTTAATATACTTAGTTATGGGACTTCTGTTCAGATAGATTTCAGGCAGTTCTTAATGATAGTTGCTTTGTAGGTTAGTTGTAATATTGATGTGGTTGTAGGAGAATGTAAGTATTGCATTTAACTATCCTGTCATTTTCACCAGAAGCCTTATTTAGTCAAGTAGATCCTAATTTTTACCAGTTCACCTTGACACTCAGAATAAAATGTATTATTTCCCATAATCTCTTGTAGTTTTATATAGCTAATTGACAACTATATGATCAATTAGACTTAAGCACGAGAATTGTGTGTTTTGGAAAGTTTCTTTAAACGAGAAAACTCGTACTTCCCTGTCTCATTCTTGAATGCAGATGTAATTCAAGGATGGTGAAAACCCTCAGATCATTCCCCAGAAGTTACACCCTGGATAGGTTCTGTTTACTGTGGCTGAGTTACAAAAGGAATTTTTATTATGGTTCACTTTATCATGCAGCAGAGTACCAATACTTTTCTCTTTTAGCCAGGCATTTCATTTTGCCACAAAATAAAAACAGGACACTTGCTATCTTGGATACAGCAGATCCAGAAGAAAATATTTGAGACCTAATTTGTCAAAGTAGTCCCTTTACCTATATAATGGACCTCAGTTAGGTTACATGAATAATATTACTGCATAATGTCCATGGGCATTACAGTAAGAACTATCCTGGGCAAACACTGAAGTTGTCTATGGTAGTACCCGATAAGTATACACACACTCTTGACTCCTTGGGACACCCTGTCATTGTTTTTATGTCCTTTTTCCCTTCATGTCAACCTTTTCCTTTCTTAGTTCTATCTCCTCAGGACCCTGTTCTCTTATTTAATAAACTTAATCAAGTTGAAGTTTTAATGGCTAATAATGGCTTAATGTGCAACTCTTCTCAGATAATATTTACCTTGTATAAAACATTCAGTGTTGTAACCCATGGGAATTTTAGTAAAATTAGTGGAAAGATATAGAATATTACAGCTGGACTTGTCCTTGGAATACTGTTGAGAATGTTATATTTCAAAATTGAAGAAATTAAGGCCAGGAAGAAAAAAATCACTTGCCTGTAATCTGAGTACTTATTAGCAGCAAATCAAATACTAGTTATTAGATCTACAAATTCTCAGTATAGACCTCTTCTCATGTCATCACATTGGAGAAGGGAAGCATTTTGGTAATAATCAAATCACTAACTGGAAGGACAGTAAATCTATAAGCCTGCTCACTTTACCAATCTTCACCATATGTTGTAGTCATTTCTACTATGTAATCCTAGAAAAATTTCTGTAACAATGATTCAAAAAATGTAAATGCATTTACTAAACATCAAATTTCATATGATAATTAATGCTAGTTGAAATTAAAAGTAAATTAAATATAGACAACTGTAATGAACAATAAAATTAAATTTAAAAATACAGTAATTATTGATTAAGAAAAATAATTAATTAAATATTACCTTTAAAATAAAATAAGAATAATTTTAATTTTAAAATATATGTTTTCTAGGAACATATGTTCTTTTTTTTCATTTTTAAATTGATTATGCTGTTACAGTTGTTCTATCCCCCCCTTCATTACCCTCCACCCTACTCCCCGTCCCCACCATTACCCCCCTTTAGTTTATGACCATGTGTCTCAAGTTCTTTAGATTCTATATTTCCCATGCTATTCTTGCCCCCCCTTCTATTTTCTATCTACTGTCTATGCTACTTATTTTCTGTACCTTCTCCCCCCTTCTCCTCCTCCCACTCCCCTGTTGCTAACCCTCCTTGAGATCTTCATTTCTATGTTTCCTCTCCTGATCTAGCTGTCCTTTTAGTTTGCTTTTGTTTTAGGTGTGGTTGTTAATAACTGTGAGTTTGCTGTCCTTTCACTGTTCATGTTTCTTTAACTTCTTTTTCTTAGATAAGTCCCTTTAACATTTCATATAATAAGGGCTTGGTGATTATGAACTCCTTGAATTTGATCTTATCTGAGAAGCACTTTATCTGTCCTTTCATTCTAAATGAAAGTTTTGCTGGATAGAGCAATCTTGGTTGTAGGTCTTTGGATTTCATGACTTGGAATACCTCTTTCCAGCCCCTTCTTGCCTGTAAGGTCTCTTTTGAGAAATCCTCTGACAGTCTGATGGGGACTCCTTTGTAGGTGACTGTCCCCTTAGCTCTTGCTGCTTCTAGGATTCTCTCCTTCATTTTAATCTTGGCTAATGTAATGATGATGTGCCTTGGTGTGTTTCTTCTTGGGTCCAACTTCTTTGGGACTCTCTGAGCTTCCTGGATTTCCTAGAAGTCTATTTCCTTTGCCAGACTGGGGAAATTCTCCTTTATTATTTGTTCAAATTAGTTTTCCACTGGTAGCTGTGCCTTTCTCCCTTCTGGTACCCCTATAATTCAGATGTTGGAGTGTTTAAAGATGTCCTGGAGGTTCCTAAGACTCTCCTCATTTCTTTGAATTCTTGCTTCTTCACTCTTTTCTGTTTGGCCATTATTTGCTTTTTTCTGGTCCACTCCATTGATTTGAGTCCCAGTTTCCTTTTCATTGCTATTGGTGGCCTGTGCAATTCCATTCATTTCAATTAGTTTCGCCTTCATATATTTGTCTAATTTGTGGCTATAATCAACCAGTTCTGTGAGGATCCTGATCACCAGTGTTTTAAACTGTGCGTCTGAGAGTTTTGCTATTTCTTCAATGCTTAGATTTATAGGCTCTGGGGCTTTGAGATCTTCTTGAGCCATTTTTGGTCTGTTTGCGCCCATTAAGTATGAGGAGCAGAGCCTTGGACTCCCAGGTCGCTGGGTTGTGATGCTATATGTGGAGGTGGGGTCAGAGCGGGAAATGGCGGCCCCCTCTGCTATTTCTCGCAGTTGGATGAAGAGCTGAGCCTTAGGTTGGTCACCGGGGCAGGGCCACTTAGGTCGCTGGATTATGACGCTGTGTGTGGAGGCAGGGTTAGAGCGGGGAAATGGCGGCGCCCTCCACTGCCGCTTGCCACTGGGGCTGCTGGCTCTCATCCAATCGCCCACTCCCTCACTTGTCTATCCACACATGAATGTGCATCCAGAGTCAACCCGCAACCCTGCTTCCTCGCTGTTTCCCCACGATTGCTTGCTGAATTGCCCACCAGGTCCAACCCTGCACCTGGATTCCGCGTGCCTGAGTCCGTCTGACCGAGTTTTCCTGTGCTACTCCGCTCTGCCAGCTGCTAGTTTCGCCCCTCTTACCGGTCAGGCTGAAGAATTTGTTGTTATCAGACTTCCGAATAGTTCAGTTTTCTGTGTTCTGGCTATGTTTTCTGTTGCTAATATTTAGTTGTCTCTAAACTTGGTTGTGTGAGAAAGCACGGCGTCTCCACCTATGCCTCCATCTTGGTGGAAGTCTGTTCTTTTTAATATATTGCTTGATATAGTTTGCCAATATTTTATTGAGGATTTCAGCATCTATGTTTTTCAGCATTATTGGCCTGTAGTTTTCCTTCTTTGTTGTGTCTTTATCTGGTTTTGAAATTGGGGTGATGCTGGCTTCATAAAAAGAGTTTAGGAGTCTTTGCTCTTGGATTTTTTGAATAGTCTGAGAGAGGGGTGAGCTCTTCCATAAAGGTTTTGTAAAAATTTCCTGTGAAACCATCCAATCCAGGGCTTTTGTGTGCCAGGAGTTTTGTGATTGCTGTTTTCATTTCATCAGCTGTTATTGGTCTGTTCAGGCTTTGTGTTTCTTCCTCATTCAGTTTTGGGTGACTATATCTTTCTAGAAATTTTTCATTTGTATTTGTATTTTTATCAGAATTTTGAAGAAATCTGTGAATTGATAATTGTTTATAATACTTTATTTACAGTATGCAAACTACCAAATTTCATCTTCAGGACTGCTTTTAACTGAAATTAAGTAACATTATTCAAAATATTACTTAATGAAATACTTCTGTATCCCTTAAGTAGCATGCTTTGAACTCTGATCATGATTCAATGTACACATCTTTCTTTTTGACTGAAAAACCCTATTGACATTTCATAACAATTGTATGAATAAATACATATGTTGAAAAAATATATCTTGGAGAGGGTTTCATTCAAAAGTTCCCAGTAACCCTGATCTAAGCATAATCTCCAAACATGTGTGATTCTGAGAGATGAAGAGAATAACAATGTGTCCATCACAGCCTTGGTTCCTGCTCCCTCATTGGAGGTACCCTTGTCATAAAGTTCATCATTTCAGAATATTCATAGATTTATAGCTTTTCCTTGACTTTCACATGGCAGCTATGTAGAGCTTCCATCCAGCTGTGTTAAGATGTAGGTTAAAACCATTTCTATTGTGTCTTTCATAGCAATCTACACCATTCTGCCATTCAGACAGAAAGCTAAAGATGAATGACCCCTATTTTGAAGGCTCCTTGAAAGATCCACCTGAGATAGTATAAGAAGATATCCTTATGCCCTCTCTTTCTAGCATACACTTGTTTATTCACTCCTTTAAAGCAGTGTGTGGATTTGAAGCTATTTCCAAGTATTCCTTTATATCTGTATAATAATAAGGACCAGCTAAGATGTCCCTGATCTTCTTCATCTTTACTTGGAGGTAAACAGTGGCGTATGTCTTCCTGTGAGAGATTTGCTTTCAGCGGAGTTTTTGCTGTTTCAAATTGATGGGAAAATTAGGCTGCATCTTTCAAGTCTGTTTTATTCCAGTGAGTAGAGTCTTTCTTGAATTCTTTTGAGATTTCACTGGTATAATGTGCTCGATATGTATATTTTAACTACATCTTATAAAGTTTACTTAATTTTTACATTAAAGGAAAAATACAGAAATCTCAATGGCATTCAATAGATTTTAGTTTTTTAGAGCTACTTTCATTTAGCATTAAAAGGCAAGAATGGTACTTATTTCTTATTCTCAAAAAGAGAGTTTTGCTAGTAGGACTGGCACTGAGTAAGTTGGGAGTAAGATATCTTTTTGCCACATGAAGAAGAAGAGAAAAGGTGATAATAGTCACTAGGGTAAAGAGATTGAGTCCTTATAGACATGAGCTCTCTCTGATATCTTATGTTTATGGCTCTGTCTACATAAGACCTTGACAACTCAATGGGGATACACTATTAGTTAATATTTTTATTAGTTTGCATATATAATATCAAAATATAAAGTTAACTTTCCCCTTACATTCCCAGTTCAATGCTTTTTTCTCTTCAGATGCTGCTTTATCAATAATAATTACAAACACCAATATATGTAACATTGAATCTGTATTTTATAAATAAGAAACATCTAATTGATTTTCTTTGGATTATATTTACAGATAGAAAACTATGTGCATGTATTAGACAAGCAATTCAAATTGGTCAAAATAGATTTGAACATGGCACTTTAAGATTGCCTTAATTGTTCTTAGCAGGCATTCTGCCTAATATTTTGACTGAGTGGTAATCCATATGGTATACTCATTCTGAGATTTACTAATCACTTTGTTGTGGAGGAGAGTGAAGTGTGAAGGAGGTTACATAAACATATATACATATTCTGATCTGTGGTTATGGGCATTTATAGTATACTTTTGTACTATCAACAAAATGATAAATATAATTTTTTCTGAAATTGGAACAAATTTTCAAAAACACTTTCCTTGTACAGAGAGGAAAAACATTGGTTAAAGAAGAGAGTATGTGGAAATCTCATCTATAAGTATCTTGTTCTTCCGTTTCTTGGATTTGCCTCATGGGTCAGTAATAATTACATACTTCCCCATTTGTTACAATTTTAATGAAGAGTAAAAAAAGAGACTAAATTTGAAATAAAACTGTGACAAGGCAAAAAAAATTGTAAAAAGAAAATGAAAACCAAAATTAAAAAATAGAGTCTAACTATAAATAACTCACAAAGTAAAATAGAAAAAAAGAATACACAAAAAGGAAGGAAGACATGTGTGGTATGCACATAAAGACTTGCCATTTTGTACATATCCCTGTCCTTAGAAAAGTCAATACATTACTTTCTAATGTATTTCAATGTGGGTGTTTTTGTTCCTTGAGAAGTAAGTGTGCAATGAAGCAAATTACTTCCAATAGTTGCACAATTTTCTATAGTGATTAATCCCACTGAAGTTATTTTTGAGTGGATTAGGTTGAAGAAAATTTTCGGTTAATGGCTGAAATCCAGAAAGAATAAATAAGTAATGAGGGAAAATATTTACTTTTCAATCCTAAATTTGGGTCTGAGAAATAGTTCAGAGTTCATACAAGTACCAGTATGGAGGGGCTAAGTAGTTGAAGCACATAAAACAAAGTGAAAAATGGGAGAAATGGAAGAAGATAAAGAAAGACTCTGGTGCCATTAATATGTGGTCCTGAATTTGGTTTTCACGTTATTTAAATAAAACTTGTGAAATTTTACTTCCAGCCTAGATGAAGACGTAGGTAGTAGATACACTATGCCTCCTCACACAACTAAAAGAAGGATAACAACAACTATAAAAACAAAAAACAACCAGAACTGACACAAAATTGAACTGTATGAAAGTCTGACAACCCAGGAGTTAAAGAACATTCATCCAGACTGGTAGGCAGGGTGGAGATGGGAAACCAGGCAGAGAGGACTCTCACAGCAAGGCAGTGGCTGGCGGAGTGGGCAGTCCATATTTGCATGTGGATAAACTGGGAGTAACAACTGAAGAGCAAGACAGATTGTGAAACCCAGGGTTCCAGTATGGGGAAATAAATTCTCAAAAACTCTGACTAAAAAACCTGTGGGGGTTGAGGCGGTGGGAGAAACTCCCAGTCTCATAAGAGAGTCCATGGGGGAGACCCACAAGGTCCTAGAACATACATAAAATCACCTACCTGGGAATCAGCACAAGAGGGGCTAATTTTACTTGTGGGTAGGGGAGGAAGTGGTTGAAATCCAGCAGAGAGCTGGCTGAACAAGTGGCGTTGTTCCCTCTCAGAACCCTCCCCACAAACAGAGCCACAACGCAGTGGGAAGGGTTGCCCCACCCTGGTGAATACCTAAGGCTCATCCTTACTAACAGGTGCACTGAGACAAAAAAAAAGGGGGGGGGGAGGGGCAAATGAAATAACAGATCAAAGTTCCAGAAAAAATACAAGTAAACAATGAAGAGATAGCTCACCTATCAGATGCATGGTTCAAAACACCAGCAATCAGGATGCTCATGGAATATGTTGAGTATGGCCACAAAATAGAGAAAAAAGTAAACACAATGAAAAGTGAAATAAAGGAAAATATACAGGGAACCAACAGTGTCAGGAAGGAAACTGCGACTCAAAGCAATACTTTGAACCAGAAGGAAGCAATAAACATTCAACCACAATGGAATGAAGAAACAAGAATTCAAAAACACAAGGAAAGGCTTAGGAACCTCCAGGGCAACTTTAAATGTTCCAATATCATAATCATAAGGGTGCCAGAAGGAGAAAATGAAGAGGAAGAAATTGAAAACTTATTTGAAAAAATAATGAAGAACTTCCCCAATCTGGCAAAGGACATAGACTTCCAGGAAGTCCAGGAAGCCCAGAGAGTCCAAAGAAGTTGGACCCAAGGTAGCACACACCAAGGCACATCTAATTACATTACCCAAGGTTAAAGATAAGGAGAGAATCTTAAAAACAGCAGGAGAAAAGAAGACAGTTGCCTACAAAGAAGTGCCCATAAGACTATCAGCATTTTTCCCAAAAGAAACCTTACAGTCAAGAAAGAGCTGGCAAGAAGTATTCAAAATCATGAAAGGTAAGAACCTACATCCAACATTACTCTATCCAGCAAAGCTATTATCTAGAATTGATAGGCAGACAAAGTCCTTCCCAGGTAAATTCAAATTTAAAAAAAAAAGTCCATCATCACCAAACCTTTATTATATGAAAATTTAAAGGGATTTATTTAAGAAAAAGAAGATAAAAATATGAACATTAAAATGACAAATTCACAAATATCAACAGCTAAATCTGAAAAAAAAGAACAAAAAAAAGGAACTAAGCAAACAACTAGAACAGAAACAGAATCACAGAAATGGTGATCACTTGGAGGGTTATCATTGGGAAAGGGGAGGAGAGAATGGGGAAATAGGTACAGAAAATAAGTTGCATAAGTGATAGGTAGAAAATAGACAGTGGGAGGTAAGAATAGTATAGGAAATGAAGCCAAAGAACTTATATATACAACCTATGGACATTTTTCAATTGCAGCATTAAAAATTCATGTTTTGACTCAACATTGCTGGGTTAATATGGTTACACTTTTTTTTAATTTTAAGGAGTAAAGTTGTTACTTCGACACATTTACATATCACCATGTGACTGTCAAAGTAGCAATATTTACATTTTACACATAGAAAGTACAATATTATTGGTTTATTCATTATAATATGCATCATATCTCTATGGCTTGTTTACTACTCATTTTAAGTTTGTATTTAACAGCATTGTTCTAATTCCCTATCCCCCACCCCCTGGTAACCACCACTGTACTGTGTTTTACAGGTTTAACTTTTTCCAATATCACGTGTAAGGGATATCATATAGTATTTGTCTTTCTCTGTCTGACTTATCTCAAGTAGCATAATGTGCTCAAGGTCCATCTATGTGGTCCAAACTGCAAGCAATCTTGCATTCTTACAGCTGAATATTTTTCCATTGTCTGTATGTACTACATCTTCTTTATCCATCCATCCATTAGTGATTATTTGGGGGGGGTTGTTTGTTTTAATTTTATTTAATTCTTTTTCAAGTACAGTTTTCTGTTTATTTCTCCCTGGTTACACTTTTTGTTGACAGAATTTTAGTGTATACTGTTCTTACCATCAGTGTTTAGCTAGATATTGAGAAGGGAAGCAAAAGGGACTTAATGGGGAGCATAAGTTTATTCACCAGGAAGCTCCAGTGTTTCACACTCCAGGGGATTACAACATTTCTCCATCAAGAAGATCAACACGCTTTCCTTCCGCCCTATGCTATTGGATTGTTGAGGGGTGCAAAGGGAGGTCCTGGATCATAGAGGCCTGTCAGTCTAACTGGAGGATAGACCCTACCCACAGCCAGTGAAAACTTGAGAAGTTAATTGGTTCTTTTGAAAAAGCACCTGGTCCATTCTAAACCCAAGCTAATAAAATTGCAGGGGAACAAAGAACTCTCTCTCTCTCTCTCCCCCCCTTCCTCGCTCTTATACCATACACTCACCCGTCCTCTTTACATAGCCACGTGGCCTCAGCAGCTGTGTAGCCCATAGTTGTAAGGACTCCACATGCAAACTCCAGGAGGGAGCCTGAATACCATAGCACATCAATGCACTGCAACTGGAAACACACACTAATCTATCTGGAAGCTGGGCTGGACTGTACTTTAACATGGATTATAAACTTGGGCAGTGGTTTTCATCCTGGTCCAGTGGACATGGTTGGCATATTGGGAAGTCAGGAGGAGTGCCTTTAATTTTACATTATCAATTAATTTCAGCATGGAACCCCATGTTGAAATACTCCCATGTGTATCTCAGGAAATTCTTTTCCTCTTGACACTGCAAGAACTCATTTTCCACTGTTAAATGATTGATTTTGTTACATATTCAACATAATCCTTTCTATGTACCCACGTAATAATAACAAAATAAATCTTATATAAAAGTTCTCTCCATTTAATAGCTAAGTATTTTCTTTTCAGTTATGTAACATAACACATTTATAAATCATTATAGAATTTAACATTTTAACCGAACTCGCTATATAAAAATAACAGACTATTATGATTTTACCTTGTGTGCATATGTGTGTGTGATTATAGGAGTGTGCTTCACTTGAGGAACTGTTCTTCTGGGATGGTGCAGTTTATGAGATCCTAATGGGAGACCAAGAACATCAATGCAGTGATTTGTGGCTTTATATAACTCTTGGGCACATACATCGATGTGCAACTTCCTAGAACCTATATTGCATGTTGTAAAAAGCCATAAATTTTCAATCTTCTTGTAATTTATTACCATTAAACACTTGCACCTAACTGTAAATGTGAATTTCTATAGTTATGTTACATTTTTATTAAATATTTCAATATCCGCTGAATGGAGAACTGCAGATGTAGTGGCAGATTAGCACAATTTGCTTGAAAGCTGCAAAATCAGAGGCTATACTACTTTTCAGTGAAAATATAATGAACTGCCAACCAACAACTTTGCCAGTGAACATGTCTGAGTAACAATTAAACTAGATTCCCTTTTCTATTTATCTTATTTAGAATGCATATCAGAAATTAATAAAAATTCACCTAAATGCAAAATGTTAATTTTCAATCAGTGAGACTGAGTCTTGTAGGTAAAACTTGTAATTTCTCCATAGGCAAACATATTCAAAATCAGTATATGATTTTTTAAGATTTTTTAGTATTTTTATCGATTATGCTATTACAGTTTTTCCAACTTTTTCTCCTTTTATCTCCCCTCGGCCTTGCCCCCCCTCAACCTTCCAGCATTCCTTGCCCTTTATAAGTTCATGCTCATGGGTTGTATATATAAGTTCTTTGAGTCCTCTGTTTCTTATACCATTTTTATCTCTCCCCATGTATTTTATGCCTTTTAATTATGCTTCTTCTTCCCTGTACCTATCCCCACTATTCCTCCTTTCCCCCTCCCCACTGAAATCCCTCCATGTGATGTCCATTTCTATGATTCATTCCTGTTCTAGTTGTTGGCTTAGGGTTTTTTTCATAGTTTTTTTTTCTTTTAGGTTCATTTGTTGGTAGTTATGAATTTGTTATTTTAGTGTTCATACTTTTTATCTTCTTTTCCTTAGATAAGTTCCTTTAACATTTCATATAATAATGGCTTCATGATGATGAACTCCTTTAATTTGACCTAATCTGGGAAGCACTTCTGCCCTTCCATTCTAAATGAGAGCTTTACTGGATAGAGTAATCTTGGATGTGGGTCCTTACCTTTCATGACTTCAAATACTTCTTTCCAGCCCCTTCTTGCCTGCCAGGTTTCTTTTGAGAAATCATCTGATAACCTAATGGGCACTTCTTTGTAAGAAACTCTCTCCTTTCCCATTGATTCTTTTAGGATTTTTCTCTTTATATTTAATCTTGGGTAACTTAATGATGATGTGCCTTGGTGTGTTCCTCTTTGGGTCCAACTTCTTTGGGACTCTCAGCTTCCTGGACTTCCTGGAAGTCTATTTCCTTCACCGGACTGAGGAAGGTTTCCTTCGTTTGTTCAAATAAGTTTTCAATTTCTTACTGTTGTTCTTCTCCTTCTGGAACCCCTATAATTTTGGATGTTGGAACGTTTCAGGTTGTCCCAGAGGTTTGTAAGGCTCTCTTCACTTTTTTGAAGTGTTTCTTTCTTTCTGTTTCTTTGTTCTGTTCCCATTTGATGTTTATTTTTTTCCTTTTGTTCCAAATTATTGCTTTGAGTCCTGGTTTCCTTCCTGTCACTGTTGGTTCCCTGAATATTTTGCTTTATTTCATTTTGGATATCTTACATTTGCTCTTTCATTTTGTGACCAAGCTCAATCAGTTCTGTGAGCATTGTGATTACCAGGGCTTTAAATTCTCCATCAGATAGGTTGGCAATCTCCTGATCACTTAGTTCTCTTTTTGAAGTTATGCTCTGTTCTTTCATTTGGACCATATTTCTTTGTCTTGGCACAGCTGATAAGTTGTAAAAGGGCAGTGCCTTAGGAATTCACCTGGGCAGGGCAACCCTCTTTGCTGCCCTGCAGTGCTGCCTGTGAGGGAGTTGCCAGAAAGGGAAAAATGAAAGTCACCTGCTTATCCCTAGAGCACTTTTCAACAGACTTGTGTGAGACTGGGAGTTTATCCCACTGTAGCAACCACCATACCAATTCTAAATCTCAGTTTCCCCTTAAGTTAGCCCCGCCCACCTGGTCCACCACCTTGCCACAGTTTTTCTCCACACACTGGCCCAAATGGTCCACTGCCTTACTGGTCTGGTTGTTCTGATTGATTTTTTCTTTAATTTCTTGGTTGTCAAAGTTCCATGCAGTTTGATTTTCTGGTACTTCTGGTTATTTATTGATTTTAGATTGGTTGTTATCCTCCTTTTGGTTGTACAAGGAAGTGAAGGGTTTCTACCTTCACCTCCATCTTGGCTGGAACTCCAGTACATAATTTTTAAACACTTAAGTGTTCTCTCTTTTTTTCCAGTTAACTTATTTTACTGGGATATAAAAAGACTATCAAGAAAAGCCTGACCACTGAGGAAATCCAGGCCCTTTGAGGCTCACAAAAACTTTCTGCAAAAATTACAAGCCACTGATATTATGATACTTGATTCAGCTTATCTTCCCATCAATTCCTTTCTTTTTTAACGTTTTTTTAATTTATTTTTAATTTTTTTATTTCTATTGTTGTTTAAGTTTGGTGTCTCCATTTCACCACACCATGACCCCTCGCCCACCTATACCTGCCTCCCACCTTTGAACTACCTCCTTTGGCTTTGTCCGTGTTTACTTTACACATGTTCCTTGATGGACCTTCCCCTATTTTCTTCCATTAACCATCTACCCCTACAACCTAGCTAGTGTCCGTTTCTTGTTTATTTCATGTCTCTGGTTATATTTTGCTTGCTTGTTTATTTATTGATTAGATTCCACTCATAGATGAGACCATAAGGTAGTTTTCTTTGACCACCTGGCTTATTTCACTTATCATAATGTTCTCCAGTTCTATCCAAGCTGTTGCAAAGGGTAGGAGCTCCTCCTTCCCTTCTGCTGCATAGAATTCCATTGTGTAAATGTACCATAGTTTTTTAATCCACTCATTTACTGGTGGGCACTTAGGCTGTTTCCAGCACTTGGCTATTGTAAATTGTGTTGCTATAAACATTGAGGTGCATAGGTTCTTTTGAATTGTTGTTTCGGGATTTTTACAGTATAATCCCAACAGTGGAATTGTTGGATAAAAAGGCATTTTTATTTTTAGATTTTTGAGAAAATTCCATACTGTTTTTCACAGGGGCTGCACCAGTCTGCATACCCATCGCAAGGGTTCCCTTTTCTCCACAACCTCTCCAACACTTGTTATTTGTTAATTAGTTTATGATGGCCATTCTGACCAATGTGAAGTGGTATCTCACTGATTTTAATACATATCTCTCTGATGGCTAATGATGCTGTGCATGTTTTCATATGTCTCTGGGCCCTCTGTGTGTCCTCCTTGGAGAAGTGTCTGTTCAAGTCCTTTGATCGTTTTTTAATTGGGTTGTTTCTCTAGTTCCTGTAGTGGAGTCATGTGATTTTTTAATATATTTTGTTGCTCTAACCCTCGTCCAAGGTATCACTGGCAAATCTATTCTCCCATATTGTTGGTGCCCTATTCATTTTACTGCTATTTTCTTTAGCTGTGCAAAAGCTTTTTATTTTGAGGAGATCTTATTTGTTTATTCTTTCCTTTATATATCTTGCTCTAGGGAACATATCAGTAAAAATATTGCTGCATGGAATATCTGAGATTTTCTTGCCTATGTTCTCTAGGACTTTTATGGTGCCATGACTTATATTTAAGTCTTTAATCCACCTTGAATTTATTTTTGTGTATGGTGTAAGCTGGTGATCGAGTTTCATGTTTTTGCATGTAGCTGTCCAGATATCCCAACACTATTTGTTGAAGAGGCTATTTTTTACTCTATTTTATGCTTCTGTCTCTTGTTTGAATGTTAATTGATCATAGAGCCTTGGACTTATTTCTGGGCTCTGTATTCTCTTCCATTGATCTATGTGTCTGTTCTTATGCCAGTACCATATTCTTTTAATTATTCTGGCTTTCAAATATAGGTTCTTTAACTTTTTTTATTGTTGTTCAGGTACAATGCCTCCATTTCCCTCCACCACTACCCCCCACTCTAGCCAGCCCCACTTCCCACCCTACACCCCTTTGGTTTTGTCCATGTGTTCTCTATAGATGTTCCTGAAAACCCTCCCCCTTTCCCCCCAATTATTTCCTCCCACCTCCCCTGTGATTACTGTCAGTCAGTTTGTTCTTAATTTCAAAGTCTATGGTTATATTTTGCTTCCTTGTTTGTCTTGTTGATAAGGTTCCACTTATAGGTGACACCATATGCACAATACCTTATATAAAACTATATTATATATTTGTAATATGATTTTATATAAGGTATTATGATCCTTCCTACTTTGTTCTTCTTTCTCAAAATTGCTGTAGCTATTCAGGTTCATTTATGATTCCATATAAATTTTTGAAATATTTGTCCTATATCTGTGAATTATGTCATTGGTATTTTAATAGGGATTGAATTGAAACTATAAATTGCTTTGGATAGTATAGACATTCTGATGATGTTAATTCTTCCAGTCCATAAACATAGTATATGCTTCCATTTATTTGTCTTCCTTAATATCTCTAGTATTATTTAGTTTCCTGAATACAGGTCTTTTATCTCCTTGGTTAGGATTATTCCTAGGTACTATATTTTTCTTGTTGCCATAACCAATGGGATTTTTTTCCTGGTTTCTGTTTCTTATATTTTATTGTTGGTTACAAAAATGCCTTTAATTTCTGAACATTAAATGTATCCCACTGTTTTGCCAAATTCATTTATTAGGTCGAGCAGTTTTTTGGTGGAGTCTATGGTATTTTCCATGTACACTATCATGTCATCTGCAAACAATGATAGTTTTACTTCCTCCTTTCCAACTTGGATGCCTTTTATTTCTTCTTCTTGTCTGATCACTGTGTCTGGGACTTTGAAAATTATGTGGAATAGAAATAATAAAAGTGGACATCCTTGTCTTGTTCCTGAAAGCTTTTGTTTTATAATGTTAACTGTAGGTTTTTCATATTTGGCCTTTATTATGTTGAGATTTTTCCCTCTATTCCCACTTTGATAAGTGCTTTTATCAAAAATGGGTGCTGTACCTTCTCAAATGCTTTTTCCACATCTATTGATATGATCGTGTGATTTTTGTTCTTTTTGTTTATGTGATACACTATGTTTATTGATTTGAGAATATTGTACCATCCTTGCATATCTGAGATGAGCCCCACTTATATAGGTGTGTTGCTGTCTATATCTTTCTTGAAGTCCTCCAAGATTTTGCTTACATATTTGGGTGTTCCTATGTTGGGTGCATATATGTTTACAATGTTTATGGCTTCTTGATGGGTTCTTCCTTTGAATAGTGTAAAGTGTCTTTCAGTGTCTCCTTTTTTTTTGGCTTTCCTTTTGAAGTCTATTTTGTCTGATATATATATTACTACTCCAGCTTTTTTTTCTGTCCATTTCCTTGCAATATTTTTTTCCAACCCTTCACTTTCAATCTATGTAGGTCTTTTTTTTTCTGAGTAGGGTCTCCTGTAGGCAGCATATGTGTGGATCATGTTTTCTTCTCCGTTCATCTACCCTATGTCTTCTGCTTGGGGCATTTAATCAATTTACATTTAAGGGGGGTTTTTCACTGTGAATTTTTTTATTGATTATGCCATTACATTTGTTCTATTCCCCCCTCCGTTCCCCTCCACCCTGCATACCCCTCCCCTACCATTTCCCCCTTTAGTTCATGAATACGTGTCTCAAATTCTTTAGATTCTGTATTTCCCCTACAATTCTTACCCTCCCCCCTATCTATTTTCTATCTACTGTCTATGCTACTTATTTTCTGTACCTTCTCCCCCCTTCTCCTTCTCCCACTCCTCTGTTGCTAACCCTCCATGTGATCTTCATTTCTATGGTTCTGCTCCTGATCTAGCTGTCTTCTTAGTTTGCTGTTGTTTTAGGTATGGTTGTTACTAACTGTGAGTTTGCTGTCCTTTCACTGTTCATCTTTTTTATCTTCTTTTTCTTAGGTAAATCCCTTTAACATTTCATATAATAAGGGCTTGGTGATGATGAACTCCTTGAATTTGGTCTTATCTGAGAAGCACTTTATCTGTCCTTCTGTTCTAAATGAAAGCTTTGCTGGATAGAGCAATCTTGGTTGTAGGTCTTTGGTTTTCATGACTTGGAATACCTCTTTCCAGCCCCTTCTTGCCTGTAAGGACTCTTTTGAGAAATTAGCTGACAGTCTGATGGGAACTCCTTTGTAGGTGACTGTCCCCTTATCTCTTGCTGCTTCTAGGATTCTCTCCTTCATTTTCATCTTGGCTAATGTAATGATGATGTGCCTTGGTGTGTTTCTTCTTGGGTCCAACTTCTTTGGGACTCTCTGAGCTTCCTGGATTTCCTGGAAGTCTATTTCCTCTGCCAGAATGGGGAAGTTCTCTTTTATTATTTGTTCAAATAAGGTTTCCACTTGTGACTGTTCCCCTTCCCCTATAATTCGGATGTTGGAGTGTTTAAAGATGTCCTGGAGGGAGGACTTCCGCCAAGATGGAGGTGTAGGTGGAACCACCTTGCTTCCGTGCACAACCAAATCTAAGAACAACTATTTTTAACAACAATAAACATAACCAAGCCACACAGAAAATCAACAACATGGAGTCCAAAGACAAGGAAATGCTCAGCTAAACCGGTAAGAGTAGCGAAGCTAGCAGCAGAGCAGGTTGACAAAAAAAATTCCCAAATGGGTGGTGCGCAAGCAGCCGAAGGCGCAGATCTCGGGCTAGCTACGGGAGCACACAGGGAAGAGGCACGGCTGGCTGTCTGCGGTAGGTCGCGCATCTGCATACAGATAAACCAGTGAAGAGGTGAGCAGGCGCGGGGCAGCATGCTTGCACAATTCCCATCGGATAAACAGGCTGGGGCGAGTGGTGGGACTGGACGGACTGGGCTAGCTGAGAGGACCGCCATTGCTCCCTCTCTGACCACGCCCCCACACACAGCATCACAAACCAGCGACCTGGGTGGCCCCGTCCTGGTAAACAACTAAGGCTTCGCTCTGCTTACTTAAGGGTGCAAACAGACCAAAAATGGCTCAAGAACAACTCAGAGCCCCAGAGCCGATCAATCTAAGCGATGAAGAAATAGCCAAACTTTCAGATGCACAGTTCAAAACACTGGTTATCAGGATCCTCACAGATATGGTTGATTTTAGTCACAAATTAGAGAAACATATGGAAGCTAAATGAATTGAAATGAATGGTAATGCAAAGGAAACCAATAGTAATGGAAAGGAGATTGGGACTCACATCAATGGAGTGGACCAGAAGGAAGAAAAAAAATGATCAAACAGAAAAGAATGAAGAAACAAGAATTCAAAAAAATGAGGAGAAGCTTAGGAACCTCCAGGAAATCTTTAAACGTTCCAACATTCGAATTATAGGGGTACCAGAAGGGGAAGAGTCAGGAGTGGAAACCTTATTTGAACAATAATAAAAGAGAACTTCCCCATTCTGGCAGAGGAAATAGACTTCCAGGAAATCCAGGAAGCTCAGAGAGTCCCAAAGAAGTTGGACCCAAGAAGAAACACACCAAGGCACATCATCATTACATTAGCCAAGATGAAAATGAAGGAGAGAATCCTAGAAGCAGCAAGAGATAAGGGGACAGTCACCTACAAAGGAGTTCCCATCAGACTATCATCTGATTTCTCAAAAGAGACCTTACAGGCAAGAAGGGGCTGGAAAGAGGTATTCCAAGTCATGAAAACCAAAGACCTACAACCAAGATTGCTCTATCCAGCAAAGTTTTCATTTAGAATGGAAGGACAGATAAAGTGCTTCTCAGATAAGATCAAATTCAAGGAGTTCATCATCACCAAGCCCTTATTATATGAAATGTTAAAGGGACTTACCTAAGAAAAAGAAGATAAAAAAGATGAACAGTGAAAGGACAGCAAACTTACAGTTAGTAACAACCATACCTAAAACAACAGCAAACTAAGAAGACAGCTAGATCAGGAGCAGAACCATAGAAATGAAGATCACATGGAGGGGTTAGCAACAGAGGAGTGGGAGAAGGAGAAGGGGGGAGAAGGTACAGAAAATAAGTAGCATAGACAGTAGATAGAAAATAGATAGGGGGGAGGGTAAGAATAGTAGGGGAAATACAGAATCTAAAGAATTTGAGATATGTATTCATGAACTAAAGGGGGAAATGGTGGGGGAGGGGTATGCAGGGTGGAGGGGAACAAAGGGGGGGAATAGAACAAATGTAATGGCATAATCAATAAAAAAGTTAAAAAAAAAGATGTCCTAGAGGTTCCTAAGACCCTCCTCATTTTTTTTTTTGAATTCTTGTTTCTTCATTCTTTTCTGTTTGGTCATTTTTCCTTCCTTCTCGTCTACTCCCTTGATTTGAGTCTCAGTCTCCTTTCCATTACTATTGGTTTCCTGTGCATTACCATTCATTTCAATTAGTTTAGCCTTCATATGTTCCTCTAATTTGTGACTAAAATCAGCCAGTTTTGTGAGGATCCTGATCACCAGTGTTTTGAACTGTGCATCTGAAAGTTTGGCTATTTCTTCATCACTTAGATTGATCGACTCTGAGTCTCTGAGTTGTTCTTGAGCCATGTTTTTATCTGTTTGTGCCTGTTGCATATGAGGAGCCGAGCCTTAGTGGCTTACCAGGGCGGGGCCACCCAGGTCACTGGTTTGTGACACTGTATGTGGGGGGGGGGGTTTCAGAGAGAGAGCAATGGTGGTCCTCTCCACTTGCCCAGTCCGCCTCACCACTAGCCCCTGTCTGTTTATCTGAGTGCAAATGTGCGAGTCCGCCGCCCTGCACCTTGCGGTCTCAATGCTCGCCTCTTCACTGGTTTATCTGCACGCAAATGCTCCACCGCAGACAGCCAGCCATGCCTCTTCCCTGTGTCCACCTGTAGCTAGCCCACACCTGGGATCCGCGCCTTCGGCTGCTTGCGCACCACCATGGTCGGGGATCTTTTTGGCCAACCCACTCCGCTGCTGGCTTTGCCCCTCTTACTGGTTTAGCTGATCATTTCGTTATTTTTGGACTCTGTATTGTCGATTTTCTGTGTGGTTTGGTTATGTTTATTATTGTTAAAACTTTGTTGTTTTTAGCTTTGATTGTGCAGGGATGCAAGGTATTTCCACCTATGCCTCCATCTTGGCAGAAGTCCACATTTAAGGTTATTATTAATAGGTACTTATTCATGTTCCCCTTTCATACCTATATTCCTCTCTCTCTCTCTCTCACTCTTTTCATTGCTCTATTTGTAGCAATCCCTTTAGCATATCTTGCAGTACTGGTTTATTGGAGGTGTATCCTTTCAGCCTTCTTTTTCTTGGGAAATTCCTTATTTTGATTTCCATTTTAATTGAGAGTGTCACTGACCAGAATAGTGTTCATTGCAGGCCTTTGATTTTCATTATGTGGAATATTTCTTGCCTTTCTCTCCTGGCTTGAAGTGTTTCTGTTAAGAAAAATACCTGCTAGCCTTTTCAGAGATCCTTTGTATGTTACTTCTTGTTTTTCCCTTGCTGCTTTTTAATTCTTTTTTTGTCTTCAAAACCTGGCATTTTAATTATAATGTGTCTTGGAGTGGGCCTCTTTGGGTTCATCTTCATTGGGACTCTCTGTGCTTCCTGAAATTGCATGGTTTTTCCCCTCTGCAGGTTTGGAAAGTTTTCTGTCATTATTTTTTCAAATAGAGTTTCTATCCTTTGCTTCTTATCTTCTCCTTCAGGTATCCCTATGATTAAAATGTTGTGTTTCATGTTGTCTTACAGTTTCCTTAAGCTATCTTCATATTTTTTTTATCTTTTTTTGTACATTTGCTGTACTGTTGGGAACTGCCCTGCCTGGTTTCAGAAGCTGTAACCCCCTATGGCTAAGGCTGAGTGAGAGACCTTGGAACCATAAACCATGAAGGAGACAAAGCTTATCTCCCTGTCAGGGGTACCACCTCTGCCCCCTTTTACTTTACCCTGCTTGGCCCTGGGTGGATAACCAGTTAACCAATCACAGGTAAGATTCCTCAAGGGAGGGATAACCTGAGACTGGCACGGTCATAAAGGGGCTTTCAGGGAAGGACTTGGGGGGGGGGGCTATAGAAAAGGGGCGTGATGGAACCTTGCCCCTCAGCTTTGACATAGCCCGAGTCCTCATTCTGTCCATAAGAAGTCTCCTAATCTCTTGGCTGCCTTACTCCCCCTGCCTGACTTAAACCTGAAACAATGACAGAGGGCGATGCAGAACTGTGCTAGAAAGGACAGGTTCCCCAGGGCGATCAGGCCTAAGAGAGAATGCATAAAATCCTGTGAAACCTATTTTGCTAATACCTTCAATTTAAATGATAAGGTCCAAGCATGAAATGAGTTTGTTTCCCCAAAGTTTTATGGCCCTTTAGCTATCTGACCCTCACTCAGAATAAGCCCTCATAGTTCTTTGTATCTGTTGTTTGATCCTTACCTCCTGACAGTGATTGATGAGCTTTACCTATATTCCTGTACAAATTGAACCCAATAAAAGCCTAATGAGGAAAAGGCTCCTGGCCCTTCTCCTTCAAGAATTTGGCCACCTTTACTCCCCAAACAGATCATGTCTTGGTACACTTATTCTCATCTGTAGTGGACTGGGAGCTCTGTGGGCAGAGCCTCCACACACTGTACCAGGATATTTCTTTCTACTTTGTCTCCCAGTTCATTTATTTTGTCTTCTGCTTCATCCAACCTGCTTGTAATTCCTTCTAGTATATTTTTTTTATTTCAGAAATTGTATTCTTCATTTATTCCTGGTTCTTCTTTATAGTTTCTATTTCCTTTTTCATGCTTTTGTAGTTCTCAGTTCTTTGCAGTTTTCTGTGTGTTCCTTGAGCATCCTTATAACCATTCTCTTGAACTTTATATCTGATAGTTTGCTTGCCTTCATGTCATTGAGCTCTTTTAGTGGAGAGTCTTCCATTCCTTTCAATTGCATGTTCTTTCTTTGTCTCCCCAATCTAGGTGAGTGTTTTTGTTTGTTGCTGTTATTCCTGATGCTCTGCTTTGCTAGCTTTCTTTATAGGTTGATCATCTATGATAGGATTTCTCTGTGACTCAGTGATGGGATCTCTTTGATATCCTTTTCTGGTTACTCTTGGGTTGTCTTTATTTGATTGAATGGGCTTTCTTGTTGTACCTGGGTTTTATCTGTTGGTGGCTTCTCTCGTCCAGTGGATTTACTGGTATTCACAACTCTCACCTTATCTTGTATGTGATCTGGTACAGGGTGAAAGTGGAGTTGATTATGATGGAGATAGAATATTCTATGGGATTTAAAGTACCAACAAGTGACAAACAGATAGGAGATCCTTGGAAGAAGTACAGTAATAACTGTGATATTTCATCGGACTACCCACTTTTTTAAAGGGTGAAAAAAAGATGAGACTCCTGTTAGTGGGTAAAAAGAATATGAGCTGACTTCAGGAATTAGAGAGCTTATGCCAGCTTAGATTGTAAGATGTAGTGAGAGTAATAGAAGCTTGGAGGAGTGTGTGAGGTAATGAAGTTAACCACAACAGTAATAAAGCTCAGGAAGATAGTAAAATTGACCAACACTGTGGATGGGTTCTGCATGGACATGGGAACAACAATAATATGAAAAAATATATGATCTTAATAAAAAGAATAAAAAGTAAAAGACCAAGAGTAGTGTGTTATAGGAATAGGAGTGAGATGAAGGAAGAGAAATTAAATTGCAATATGAAAGAGAGAACAAAGGAAAGCAGTGAAATGATTAAATCAAACAAACAAAACAACATGGAAGGAAAAGAAATTAAAAATAATAACAAAATTAATAACAAAAATAAAAATTAAAAGTGAAAAATAAAATTCTAGCTCTGTAGGATAGCAAAATGAAATTCCTGTCAATTGTTGGCGTTAGCCTTCTGATCTCTCTCTGGATCTGTCTTTGATCCTTTCACAGATCCAGGTCTTATTGTCTTACACTTGGAAGGAAAAAAGCTCCTGCTGAACCCACCAAGCATGTTCTGCTGGTTTTCTTGGGTGTTGCAGGTAAAGGGGGACTGGGCTTCATTTTTTCCCCTTTCCTGTAGTTCTGAGTTGGGGGCTTAGTCTGGACTTCAATATTCACTGGTGTCCAACCTCCAGCCCAAGCCCTAAGAGTGCTGTGGGACCCCCTAGTCTCCATATGTGCTAGGTCAGCACCTTTAATCAACTTCATTGTGACACCCTTTGATTTGTCCATGAACTGCAACAAGTAGAAGCAACTCACACCCCTCCTTCCTCTTTGGTCTGGATGCTGGGCACCTGCAAAGTCCCTTCAGGACTGTTTAGTTCCCCTATTAACTCTCTCTGGGGACTGCTACCCCTCTGAGCCCCTGCTTTCCCCCCTTTGACCTGTCCTTGATGCACCCACCTTTGAAGCAAATCACACCCCTCCCCCTCCTTCTTCACTAGCTTGGCCTCAGCAGGAGAGTTCCTTAGTCAGTGGCCGAGAGCCTTTTTCTTTTTATAAATTCTTCTTGTTTGTGCCCACCATTCTTAACAAACATCTGGCTTTTCACACAGTCCAAATCTCTGGCCAGTCAGGAGACTATCTGGGTCAGGGTCTGTCATGGCCCCACTCTTCTCCCATCTCCAGGTGTCAACTAGGTCCCCAATTTCTCTAGTAATGTCCTAGCTGGTGGCCACAGTCCCAGCAGGGGAACACCACCTCTGTGCATCTCCCACCACATCTTTATCCCCCTGTGACTTCAAGCACTCAGGTCTCTCCTGGTGTGGGACTGCCTTCCCTGCTCTGGGAAGAGCTGCAGTGTTACAATGGCTGATCCAGCTCTCCGGCTAAGCACCAGGCTGGGGACTTCAAGAGGCTTGGTCCCTGTGCAGGTCCCAGGGACCTTACCATCCTTAAACAATCTCTTTACCACCTATTTTTTCAACATCCTCTACAATCTTTGATTTCCAAACATCATATAAGCTGGGATTCTGCTGGATGTTCACTCTATTCTCCAGAAGATGAACTAGGTGTCCCATTTGGGTGCATGAGGAAGTGGGTTCAGCTCCCACATACCTCACCCCCATATTCAGGCTATTTTATTTTTATTGTTTCAAGGAAACAATAGAAAAGCTCTATTTGAAAGCTTTTCAAACATTTTTGCAGCCTTTGCATTAGTATAACAGAATCTAATACAAAAATCAGCCACATTTTCAGATGCCTAGTCAATTTTTTTCAAAGATTTATATGGTTATATTTGCATTGAATAGTATCTTACACAATGTAAAAACAAACATAAAACCCTCATATATATCGTACCTTAAACTTCTGTATAAAACTAGGTTCTGCTATTTAGGACACATACTTACTTTGAAGCTTACCTTGAGCATATGTTTTTTTCTTTTTAAACATATTATCAACTTCCTGATTTTCTGGCAATCAAATATCACCATATAAAAATTACAATAAGCATCATGGAAATTAAATTTGAATGAGTCAAAGAATCTTTTCTAGTTTTCTCTTTATTCTCTATGTAAGATCAATTTTTACCTTGAAGAGGGGTTCAGCATTGCTAAATTTATCAAGAAATTAAAGCTTTCTTTGTGTTGGCACACCTTTGATATTATGCCTTACTTTGGAGATTATCATCTTTTACTTTCTCCAATTTAGAATTTAGAGTTATTCTTCCAAGTATCTTGTTAATTTCCTTATTTTAAGAGTGATAAAATGATGGTTATTATAAAATTAATAACATCTGGCCACTATTGTCACATTATACCAAAAATCTTATATTGTTTTTAAAATAACTTTGTATTTATGAAGAAAGCTTGCCATCTAGTGGGAATACTGAAGCAAATAGTAGAAAACTGCTGGTTTCATAAAACTGAGTATTAAAAGACCTATTTAGTTTCAGTGGTTTGTCTGGAATTATGATTCAGTTCTAATAGGATTTTAAAAAAATAATCAATGATCAAACTTAGTCACATTGGCCATATTGATGCACTTGTGTAAAAGCAGCATGAATTATTAAATTCAAAATTTTAAAAATACATTTGAAACTACCGAATTTAATTTAATCTGAAAATAGTGTATTTCAAATGTGAAAGTAATTCTATCTTGTCTATAATGTGAATTTGGTAAGCTTTGAAGATAATTGCTCACAGGAAGGTCCTGTATCAGTTTCTTCTTCAACAGGTAGTTTTTTTTTATTTTTTTATTGATTATGCTGTTACAGTTGTTCTATTCCCCCCTTTGTTCCCCTCCACCCTACCCCCCCATCCCCACCATTACCCCCCCTTTAGTTTATGACCATGTGTCTCAAGTCCTTTAGATTCTATATTTCCCATGCTATTCTTGCCCACCCCATCTATTTTCTATCTACTGTCTATGCTACTTATTTTCTGTACCTTCTCCCGCCTTCTCCTCCTCCCACTCCCCTGTTGCTAACCCTTCTTGAGATCTTCATTTCTATGTTTCCACTCCTGATCTAGCTGTCCTTTTAGTTTGCTTTCGTTTTAGGTGTGGTTGTTAATAACTGTGAGTTTGCTGTCCTTTCACTGTTCATGTTTCTTTAACTTCTTTTTCTTAGATAAGTCCCTTTAACATTTCATATAATAAGGGCTTGGTGATGATGAACTCCTTGAATTTGCTCTTATCTGAGAAGCACCTTATCAGTCCTTCCATTCTAAATGAAAGTTTTGCTGGATAGAGCAATCTTGGTTGTAGGTCTTTGGATTTCATGACTTGGAATACCTCTTTCCAGCCCCTTCTTGCCTGTAAGGTCTCTTTTGAGAAATCCGCTGACAGTCTGATGGGAACTCCTTTGTAGGTGACTGTCCCCTTAGCTCTGGCTGCTTCTAGGATTCTCTCCTTCATTTTAATCTTGGCTAATGTAATGATAATGTGCCTTGGTGTGTTCCTTCTTGGGTCCAACTTCTTTGGGACTCTCTGAGCTTCCTGGATTTCCTAGAAGTCTATTTCCTTTGCCAGATTAGGGAAATTCTCCTTTATTATTTGTTCAAATAAGTTTTCCACTGGTGGCTGTGCCTTTCCCCCTTCTGGTACCCCTATAATTCGGATGTTGGAGCGTTTAAAGATGTCCTGGAGGTTCCTAAGACTCTCCTCATTTCTTTGAATTCTTGCTTCTTGACTCTTTTCTGTTTGGCCATTATTTGCTTTCTTCTGGTCCACTCCATTGATTTGAGTCCCAGTTTCCTTTTCATTGCTATTGGTGTCCTGTGCAATTCCATTCATTTCAATTAGTTTTGCCTTCATATATTTCTCTAATTTGTGGGTATAATCAACCAGTTCTCTGAGGATCCTGATCACCAGTGTTTTAAACTGTGCATCTGAGAGTTTTGCTATTTCTTCACCGCTTAGATCTATGGGCTCTGGGGCTTTGAGATCTTCTTGCACCATTTTTGGTCTGTTCTGGCCCTTTAAGTGTGAGAAGCGGTGCCTTGGACTCCCAGGTCGCTGGGTTGTGACGCTGTATGTGGGGGCGTGGTCAGAGCGGGGAAATGGCAACCCCCTCTGCTGTTTCTCACAGCTGGGTGAGGATCATAGCCTTAGGTGGTTCACCTGGGCCGGGCCACTCAGAGTCGCTGGGTTATGATGCTGTATGTGGAGGTGGGGTCAGAGCAGGGAAATGGCGGCGTCCTCCACTGCCGCTAGCCTCGGGGACCCGCCGGGCCGGTCCAACCGCCCACTCCCTCACCTGTCCGCCTGCGCACAAATGCGCGACCACAGTCAACACGCAGCACTGCTCCCCCGCTGTCTCCCCCGCGGTCACTCGCCTGGTGGCTCGCTCGGTCGCTCACTAGGTCCAACCCTGCGCCTGGATTCCACGAGTCTGGATTCCGCGCCTGAGTCCGGCTGACCGAGACCTCTGTGCAACCCCGCTTCACCAGCCGCTGGTTTCGCCCCTTACCGGTCAGGCTGAAGAATTTGTTGTTAACGGACTTCCGAAAAGTTCAATTTTCCGTGTTCTGGCTATGTTTTCTGTTGCTAATATTCAGTTGTCTCTAAACTTGGTTGTGTGAGAAGGCACGGCACATCCACCTATGCCTCCATCTTGACGGAAGTCGCCCTCCACTAATTTTTTTTTAATTTTATTGTTGGACAAGTACAGTTTTCTGCCTTTTCCCGACTCCCCCCACCCTAGCTATCCCCACTTCCCTCCCCTGATTCCACCCTCCCTTGGTTTTGTCCATGTGTCCTTTATAGTTGTTTCTGAAAACCCTTCCCTCTTTTCTCCCATTATCCCCTCCAACCTCCCCTCTGGTTACTGTTCGTTTGTTCTTAATTTCAATGTCTCTAGTTATATTTTGTTTGCTCATTTGTTTTGTTGATTAGGTTGAGATCATATGGTATTTGTCTTAACCACCTGGCTTATTTCACTTAGCATAATGCTCTGCAGTTCCATCCATGCTGTTGCAAAGGGTAAGGCTCCTTCTTTCTTTCTACTGCATAGTATTCCACTGTGTAAATGGACCATAGTTTTTGGATCCACTCATTTACTGATGGACATTCAGGGTGCTTCCAGCACTTAGCTGTTGTAAATTGTGCTGCTATGAACATCAGGATGCATAAATTGTTTTGAATTGGTGTTTCAGGATTCTTCAGGTATATTCTCAGCAGTGAAATTTCTGGGTCATAAGGCAGTTCCATTAGGTTCTTGAGCAAAGTCCATACTGTTTTCTGTAGTGCCTGCACTAATCTACATTGCCACCAACAATGCACTAGAATTCCCTTTTCTTCACATCCTTGCTACCATTTGTTTGTTGGTTTATTAATGATAGCCATTTTGCCGGTGTGAGGTGTTGTCCCATTGTGATTTTAATCTACATCTCTTTGATGGCTGGTGATGTTGAGCATTTTTTCACATGTCTATGTGTCATCTGTATGTCCTTCATGGAGATGTGTCTGTTCAGGTCATTTTTCCCATGTTTTAATTGGTTGTTTTGCTTCCTGGCATTGAGTCCTACAAATTCTTCATATATTTTGAGGATTAAATCCTTGCTCAATGTATCATTTGAAACATTTTCTTCCATAGTGTGTTTTATTTTTCATTTTTATGTGGTCTCATTTGTTTATTTTAATCTTTATTTCTATTGCCTCAGGAGCTATATCAGCAAAAAATATTTCTACACAAGATACCTGAAATTATACTGCCTGTTTTCCTCTAGGATTGTAATGGTGTCATGACATATATTTAAGTATTTTATCCATATTGAATGTATTCTGGTGTGTGGTATAAGATGGTGGTCAAGTTTCATTTTTTTGCAAGTACCACTCCAGTTCTTCCAATACCATTTATTGAAGAGATGGTCTTTATTCCATTATATGCTCTTGCCTCCTTTGTCTAATATTAATTACCCATAAATACCTGGGCTCTCTATTTTCTGAGCTCTCCATTCTGTTCCATACATCTGTGTGTCTTTTCTTATGCCAGTACCAAATTGTTTTGATTATAGTAGCCTAGTAGTATAGTCTGACATCAAGTATTGTGATCCCTCTAACATTCTCAAGACTACTGAGGCTATTCAGGGTCTTCTTTAGTTTCATATAAATTTTTGGAGAATTTGTTCTAGATATATGAAATATGCCATTGGTATTTTAATAGGAATTATATAGAATCTGTATATTGTTTTGGGTATTATGGAAATTTTAATTATGTTAATTCTTCCGATCCATGAACATAATATATGCTTCCACTTATATGTATCTTATTCAATTACTTTGTTTAGAGTCCTGTAGTTTGCTGAGTATGGTTAAATTCATACCTGGGAGGCAAGGTAGTGACAGAGTAGGAGGTCAGGTCATGCACCTCCTCCCAATATCAAACTGAAAATAAAACTAAAAGGGGGAGCAGTCACTTAAAATAAACTGAAGGCTACCTAAAAAAAAGACTTTTAACCACTTCAAGAAATATAGGAAAGGCATAGTTGATTAAAAAGCTGGCCCTAGCCCTGGCTGGTGTAGCTCAGTGGATTGAGCGCGGGCCTGCGAACCAGACAATCGCGGTTCGAATCCCAGTCAGGGCACAGACAGGGGTTGCAGGCCAGTTCCCTGCAGGCCAGTTCCCAGCAGGGGACGCACAAAGGGCAACCATACATTGATGTTTCTCTCCCTCTCTCCTTCCCTTCCCCTCTAAAGATAAATAAATAAAAATTAAAAAAAAAAAAAGCTGGCCCTATTCATGAGAGCAGCTGGCCAAGGTAGCAGCAAAACTGTGGGAGCTTACCCTTGAGGGGAGAGTCCCTGGGTCCACAAACAAGGTTCCCAGGCACGGAGTGCCAGTGCCAGGTTCACATGACCCTGTACAACAGTGTACAAGATGTGGTAGCATTAGATCCTCACTGACAGCCAGACAGAAATTACAACCAATGAATAGGCTAACAAAATCAAGACCCATGAAACACCAATCCAAAAGAACCTGTGCACCCCAATATTCATAGCAGCACAATTTACAATAGCCAAGTGTTGGAAGCAACCTAGGTGCCCATCAGTAAATGAATAAATAAAAAAACCATGGTACCTTTACACAATGGAATTCTATGCAGCAGAAAGAAAGAAGGAACTTCCACCCTTTGCAACAGCATGGATGGAACTGGAAAGCATTATGCTGAGTGAAATAAGCCAGGTGGTGAAAGACAAATACCATATGATCTCACCTTTAACAGGAAGCTAAACAACAAAACAAACAAACAAGCAAAATATAACTGAAGATTCTGAAATAGAGAACAGGCTGACAGGGAGCAGAGGAGAGAGGGGAGGGAATTTTAGGGGGAAAGGGGAGGGTTTACAGGGACAAGTGTAAAGGACAAATGGACAAAAACTAAAGGGGGTGGAAATGGGAGGGAGGTAGGAAAGGCTTGGGGGGTGGGCTGGAATGGGAGTAAAAGACAGAAAACTGTACTTGAACAACAATTAAAATAAATTTTAAAAATATTTAAAAAGACCCAAATATAACAGGGGAATCCATATAACCCACACAAATAGCATTCCTATAGCATCAAGACCAGGAGATCAAGGAGACTGTAACAGTGAGTACCATAGGACTCCTTACAACAACAACAATAACAAAAAAACCTACTTCACATGGCAAGGAGTCAAAGCTGACCTATCTAATACATAGAAACAAACAAGATATAGCTAACATGGAGAGAGAAAAACAACCCTCTAAATACAAGAAAAAAAGGAATCCTAAGAAAAAGACCTAAATGAAATTGAGGCAACCATATTATCAGGCATTGAGTTCAAAGTAATGATTATAAGGATGCTCAAGAAACTTAAAGAGAACTCCAACAACATGAAAAGAGATGTAGAAACTATTAATAAGAACAAGACAGAAATGAAGAATACAATATCTGAAAGGAAAATCTACTAGAAAGAATTAAAAGTAGGCTAGATGAAGCAGAGGATTGAATCAGTGATTTGGGAGACAAGATGAAAAAAATACCCAGTCACGGCAACAAAATGAAGGAAAAAAAAAAGACTTGAAAAGAGTGAGAATAGTCTAAGAGAGATTTGGTACAACGTGAAACATAAAGATATTCACAGCATAAGGATACCAAAAGGAGAAGAAAGGGAACAAAGGATAGAAAATCTGCTTGAAGAAATAATGACAGAAATTTTCACTAACTTGGTAAAGGAAAACACAAGTTCAGGAAGCACAATGAGCCCCAAACAAGGTTAACCCAAAGAGGCCTAAGCCAAGGCACATCACAACTAAAATGGCAAAGTTTAAAAACGAAGGTATAATCTTAAAGGCAACAAGGGGAAAAAAGGTTACCTACAAGGAATTTCTCATAAAAGCTATCAGCTGATTTCTCAACAGAAACACTTAGGCAAGAGGGGATTAGCATGAAGTAAACAAAATAATGAAAAGTACCTGAAACTTTGAAATAAAGAACAAATTGACAGCATCCAGAGGGGAGGGGGAGAGGGTTAATGAGGGAAAACAGGGGAAGGTCCATCCAAGAACATGTATAAAAGACATGGACAAAGCCAAAGAGGGTAGGTTCAAGGGTGAGAGGTGGGGATGGGGGGTGAGGGGCTGTAGTGGAGAGAAAAGTGAGAAAACTGTACTTGAACTACAATAATAAAAAAATTAAAAACTAAAATAATAACAACAACAACAAAGTAAAGACCTGCAACCAAGATGAGGTTATGCACCAAGGCTGTCATTTAAAATGAAGGTAAAGAAGGATTTCTGGCCAAGATGGAAGCATAGGTGGAAATACTGTGCTCCTCGCACAACCAAGTTTAAAGACAACAAAGTTTTAGTAACAAAAATGTAACCAAAACACAGAAAATTGAACTACACAGAAGTCCAAGAACACCAAACCATCCAGCCACATGGGTAAGAGGGGTGGAGCCAGTGGCTGGCAAAGCGGAGTAGTGCAGGAAAACTCAGCCAGACCAACCCAGGTGCGGGCAGTGGTTGGCGGATCCCAGGTGTAGGGTAGCAACAGGCAGACCCAGTGAGGGTGCAAGGCAGCAGGCTGACCGCAGTCACACATTTGCGTGCAGATAAACCAGGAGGAGTGAACAGTGAGACAGACTGCGCAGGCCCCAGCAGTGGGAAACAGCTGAGGGGACTGCTATTGCCCCTCTTTGATCCCACACCCACATACAGCATCACAACCCAGTGACCTGAGTTGCCCCGCCCTGGTTAACACCTAGGGCTCTGCCCCTCACATATACCAGGCACAAACAGACCAAAACATTATGGCTCAAGAAGAACTAAAAGCCCCAGGGCCAATACAGCTAAGTGACCAAGAAATACCCAACCTATCAGATGCACAGTTCAAAACACTGGTAATCAGGATGCTCACAGAACTAGTTGATTTTAGTCACAAATTAGAGGAACAAATCAAGGCTAAACTAAGTGAAATGAAAGGAAATGCACAGAAAGCCAATAGTTATGGAAAGGAAACTGGGATTCAAATCAAAGGAGTGGACCAGAGGGAAGAAAAAAATGACCAAACAGAAAAGGATGAAGAAACAAGAATTCAAAAAAATGAGGAGAGGCTAAGGAACATCCAGGATATCTTTAAACATTCCAACATTCGAATTATAGGGGTACCAGAAGGGGAAGAGAAAAAGCAACAAGTAGAAAACTTATTTGAACAAATAATAAAGGAGAAATTCCCCAATCTGGCAAAGGAAATAGGCTTCTAGGAAATCCAGGAAGCTCAGAGAGTCCCAAAGAACTTGGACCCAAAAAGGAACATACCAAGGCACATTATCATTACATTAGGCAAGATTAAAATGAAGGAGAGAATCCTAGAAGCAGCAAGAGATAAGGGGACAGTCACTTACAAAGGAGTTCCCATCAGACTGTCAGCTGATTTCTCAAAAGAGACCTTACAGGCAAGAAGGGGCTGGAAAGAAGTATTTCAAGTCATCAAATCCAAAGACCTACATCCAAGATTGCTCTATCCAGCAAAGCTTTCATTTAGAATGGAAGGGCAGATAAAGTGCTTCTCAGATAAGACCAAATTCAAGGAGTTCATCATAACCAAGCCCTTATTATATGAAATGTTAAAGGGACTTACCTAAGAAAAAGAAGATAAAAAAGATGAACAGTGAAAGGACAGCAAACTCACAGTTATCAACAACCACACCTAAAACAAAAGCAAATTAAGAGGACAGCTAGATCAGGAGCGGAACCATAGAAATGAAGATCACATGGAGGGTTAGCAACAGGGGAGTGGGAGGAGGAGAAGGGGGGACTAGGAATAGATAATAAGTAGCATAGATGGTAGGTAGAAAATAGACAGAGGGGAGGGCAAGAATACTATGGGAAATATAGAATCTAAAGAACTTGAGACACGTGGACATAAACAAAAGGGGGGGAATGATGGGGGAGGGGTGTGCATGGTGGAGGGGAATGAAGGGGAGAATGGGACAACTGTAATGGCATAATCAATAAAATATATTAAGCAATTAAAAAGTAAAAAAGTAAAATAAAATGAAGGTAAAATAAAGAGATTGTAAGACAAAAAAAATGTTGAAGGAGTAAATTTCCCCCAAACCAGCATTACAAGGGGATGCTAAAGGGACTGATTTAAGATAAAAAATAAAGAGACAGAGAATCACAGGAACAATCTTATTCATGGCGATGAATAAGTACCTATCAATAATAACCTCAAATGTAAATACATTAAATACTCCAATTAAAAGATACAGGGTAACTGAATGGATAAAAAACAAAACCAGCAAATATGTTGTCTAAAAGAGACCCAACTTAGAACAAAATATTTACATTGTCTGAAAGTGAAGGGATGGAATAAAATATTTCATGCAAATAGAGATTAAAAAGTGTGGAAGCAATATTACTGTGTGTCAAAATTATCTTTGAAACAAAGGCCATAACAAGAGAAAAAGAAGTTCACCACAAAATACTTAAGGTTCAGCCCAAAAGTAGGTTGTTACCCTTATAAACATATATGTACCCAATATAGGGGCACCTAAACATATAAAGAAAATCTTGGAGGGCTATAAGAAAAAGATCAATAGAGATACAATCATAGTAAGGGATTTAACACCACATTGTTAAAAATGGACAGAACTTCTAGTCAAAAAATGAACAAGGAAATAGCAGCATTAAATGACACACAACATCAAATGGACTGAATTGATATCTACACAACACTTCACCCCCCAAAAAACAAAATATACATTGTTCCCAAATGCACACAGATCATTGTCAACGATAGACCACATGGTAGGATACAAAATAAGCTTTAAAATTTTTATCAAAATTAAAATCAACCATGGCTGGTGTGGCTTAGTAGATTGGGTGCTAACCCGTGAACCAAAGGATCACCAATTCAATTCCAAATCAGGACACATACCTGTGTTGTAGACCCAGTCCTCAGTATGCCATTCCCAAAATGCAACCACACATTGATTTTTCTCTCCTTTTCTTTCCCCCACCCTTCACCTCCATCTAAAAAAATACATAAATAAAACCTTCTAAAAAATTGCAATCATATCAAGCATTTTCTCATATCACAATATCTTGAAACTAGTTAACAACATCAAGAAAAAAAGCATTAAAATACATGGAGGTTAAATAATATATTATTAAATAATCAGTGGGTTAACAATGAGATCAAAGAAGAAATAAAAAATAATACCTGGAAAGAAATGCAAATGTACATGAAAGAAACCAAAACCTACTGGGCACAGTGAAAGCATTCCTGAGAGGAATGTTCTTAGCATTATAGTCCTAAATAAAGAAGATAGGAAAACCTAAAAAAAAAGCCACAACAACCTAACCTTACACCTAGAAGTACTACAAAAGCAACAACAAGCAAAGTCCATAGGATATGACAGGAAAGACATCATCAAGATCAGAGGAGAACAAATGACATAAAGAATAAAAACAATTCAAAAGATTAAGGAAGCCAAGAGCTGGTTCTTTGAACAGATAAACAAAATTGACAAGCCTTTAAGCAGGTTCATCAAGAAAAAAAGGGAGAGAACCCAAACAAACAAAATCAGAAATGAAGGAGGAGAGATTACAACTGATAACTCAAAAATACAAAGGATTGTCAGAAATTACTATGAACAATTATATGCCAAGAAATTTGGTTTTTTCATTTAATCATTTTTCAAGTACAGTTTTCTGTCAATTACTCCCATCCCACCCCACCCTGTGCTCCCCACCTCCCTCCCATTTCCACCCTCCTTAGTTATTGTCCCTCTGTCCTTTATACTTGTTCCTTTAAATCCCTCCCCTATTTCCACTGAAATTCCCTCCCCTTTCCCATCTGGTCCCTGTCCCCCTGTTCTCTATTTCAGTGTCTTTGTTTTCATTTTGCTTGCTTGTTTTATTGTTTAGGTTCCTGTTAAAGGTGAGATCATATGCCATTTGTCTTTCAACACCTGGCTTATTTAACTCAGAATAATGCTTTCCAGTTAAATCCATGCTGTTGCAAAGGGTAGAAGCTCCATCTTTCTTTCTGCTACATAGAATTCCATTGTGTATATGTACCATGATTTTTTTAAGATTTTATTTACTTAACTTTAGAGCGGAAGGGAAGGAGAGAAGAAGAGAAATATCAATGTATGGTTGCCTCTTGTGAGTTCCCTGCTGGGAACTGGCCTGCAACCCAGGCATGTGCCCTGACTGGGAATATGTACCATAATTTTTTTTTTTAGATTTTGCAATAAATTTTTTTTAATTTTATTTAGTTATTTTTCAACTACAGTTTTTTTGTCTATTTTTCCCATCCCAGCCTCCCCCGCCCCTTGCTCCCCACCTCCCTCCCATTTCCAACCCCCTTAGTTCTCATCCCTGTGTCCTTCCTATTTGTTCCTCCAAATCCCTCCCCCTTTTTCCCCTTAACTTCCCTTCCTTCTCCCCTCTGGTCACTATCCCCCTTGTTCTCTATTTCAGTGTCTTTTTTTTTTTCCTGCTTGCTTCTTTGTTTTGTTGTTTAGCTTCCTGTTAAAGGTGAGATCATATGGTATTTGTCTTTCAGCACCTGGCCTATTTCACTCAGCATAATGCTTTCCACTTCCATCCATGTTGATGCAAAGGGTAGTAGCTCCTTCTTTCTCTCTGCTGCATAGAATTCCATTGTGTATATGTACCACAATTTTTTGATCCATTCATTTACTGATGAGCATCTAGGTTGCTTCCAACACTTGGCTATTGTAAATTGTGCTGCTATGAACATTGGGGTGCACAGGTTCTTTTGGATTAATGCTTTAGGATTCTTAGGATATACTCCTAGCAGTGGAATTGCTGGGTCAAAAGGCAGGTCGATTTTTAGTTTTCTGAGAAAATTCCAGCGACCAGAGGGGAGAGGGAAGGGAACTTAAGGGGAAAAAGGGGGAGGGATTTTGAGGAACAAGTATGAAAGACACAGAGATGAGGACTGGGGGGGGGGGAGGAATGGGAGGGAGGGGGGAGACCGGGTGGGGGGGTGGGGTGGGATGGGAGAAATAGATAAAAAAAAATGTACTTGAAAAGTAACTAAATAAAATTTAAAAAAAAAATATATATATATATAAAGAACTAAATCATTAAGTGGAAAAAACTATCATTTGCATTCCAAATATAAAAATGCTCCTTAATTTTACTTCAATTGGTTAATAAATTATAAAATTCCAAAAAAAAAAGTAACTAAATAAAATTTAATAAAAAAAAAAGAAAATTCCATACTGTTTTCCATAATGGTTGTACCAATCTGCAATCTCACCAACAGTGAACTAGGGATCCCTTTTCCCCACAGTCTCTCCAACATTTATTGTTTGTTGCTTTGTTTACGATGGCCATTCTGACCAGTGTAAAGTGGTATCTCATTGTGGTTTTAATTTGCATCTCTCTGATGGCTAGCGATATTGAGCATCTTTTCATGTGTCTCTGGATCCTCTGTATGTCCTCCTTGCAGAAGTGTCTGTTCAAGTCCTTTTCCCATTTTTTTATTGGGTTAGTTGTCTTCTTGGAGTGCAGTTATGTGAGTTCTTTGTATATTTTGGGTTTTTTTATTTTTTTATTTTTTTATTTTTATATTTTAATTAATTTTATTTAGTTATTTTTTTACTTGTACTAAACATTTACTCATTGTTTGAAATTCAAATGTAACTGGCATTTGGTATTTAGAAAATGGTGGGTGGCATTTAAGATAAATCTTTACATGGCTCCTTAGATTTATCTTTTTAAGACATCTCCAGAACTGGTATAATGAGGTTCTTTTTTTATTTTTATTTTCATTTATTTTTAAATTAATTTTATTTAGTTATTTTTCAAGTACAGTTTTTTGTCTATTTCTCCCATCTCAGCCTCCCCCGCCCCTTGCTCCCCACCTCCATCCCATTTCCAACCCCCTTAGTTCTCATCCCTGTGTCCTTCCTATTTGTTCCTCCAAATCCCTCCCCCTTTTTTCCCCTTAACTTCCCTTCCTTCTCCCCTCTGGTCACTGTCTCCGTTTTCTCTATTTCAGTGTCTTTCTTTTTTTTTTCTGCTTGCTTGTTTGTTTTGTTGTTTAGCTTCCTGTTAAAGGTGAGATCATATGGTATTTGTCTTTCAGCACCTGGCCTATTTCACTCAGCATAATGCTTTCCACTTCCATCCATGTTGTTGCAAAAGGTAGTAGCTCCTTTTCTCTCTGCAGCATAGAATTCCATTGTGTACATGTACCACAATATTTTGATCCATTCATTTACTGATGGGCACCTAGGTTGCTTCCAACTCTTGGCTATTGTAAATTGTGCTGCTATGAACATTGTGGTGCATAGGTTCTTTGATATTGATGTTTTAGGATTTTTAGGATATAATCCTAGCAGTGGAATTGCTGGGTCAAAAGGCAGGTCGATTTTTATTTTTCTGAGAAAATTCCATACTCTTTTCCATAATGGTTGTACCAGTCTGCAATCCTACCAACACTGGACTAAGGACCCCTTTTCCCCACAACCCTCCAACATTTGTTGTTTGTTGTTTGTTTATGATAGACATCCTGACTGGTGTAAAGTGGTATCTCATTGTGGTTTTAATTTGCATCTCTCTGATAGCTAACGATATTGAGCATCTCTTCATGTGTCTCTGAATGTTCTGTATGTCCTCCTTGGAGAAGTGTTTGTTCAAGTCCTTTTCCCATTTTTTAATTGGGTTGGGTGTCTTCTTAGAGTGGAGTTGTGTAAGTTCTTTGTATATTTTGGAGATTAAACCTCTGTCTGAGGTATCATTGTCAAATATGTTTTTCCATACAGTTGGTAGTCTTGCTAATTTAATACTGTTTTCTTTAGCCATGCAGAAGCTTTTTATTTTGATGAGATCCCATTTGTTTATTCTTTCCTTTACATTCCTTGCTCTAGGGGACATATCAGTAAAGAAGTTGCTGCGTGAAATATCTGAGATTTTCTTGCCAATGTTCTCCTCTAGGACTTTAATGGTGTCACGGCTTACATTTAAGTCTTTTATCCACCTTGAATTTATTTTGGTGTAGGGTGTAAGTCTGTGCTCAAGTGTCATTTTTTTGCACGTAGCTGTCCAGTTCTCCCAACACCATTTGTTGAAGAGGCTATCTTTACTCCATTTTATGCTACTGCCCCGTTTGTCGAATATTAATTGACTGTAGAGAGTTGGGTTGATTTCTGGGCTCTCTGTTCTGTTCCATTGGTCTATGTGCCTGTTTTTATGCCAGTACCAGGCTGTTTTGATTACAGTGGCCTTGTAATACAGTTTGATATCAGGTATTGTGATCCCTCCTACTTTGTTCTTCTTTCTCAAAAGAGCAGCTGCTATTCGAGGTCGTTTATGGTTCCATATAAATTTTTGAAGTGTTTGTTCTATGTTTGCTAAATATGCCATTGGCACTTTAATAGGTGTTGCATTGAATCTGTACATTGCTTTGGGTAGTATGGACATTTTGATGATGTTAATTCTTCCAATCCATGAACAAGGTATATGTTTCCATTTGTTTGTGTCTTCCTTGATTTCTTTCTTCAGGGCTGTGTAGTTTTCTGCATACAGGTCTTTTACCTCCTTAGTTAGGTTTATTCCCAGATATTTTATTTTTCTTTTTGCTATATCGAATGGGATTTTTTCCTTGATTCCTGCTTCTGCTGATTCATTGTTGGTATATAAAAATGACTTTGATTTCTGGATATTGACTTTGTAACCAGCTGTTTTGCCAAATTCATTAATTAGTTCGAACAGTTTTTGGGTAGAGTCTACAGGATTTTCCATTTACACTATCATGTCATCTGCAAACAGTGACAGTTTTGCTTCCTCCTTTCCTATTTGGATGCCTTTTATTTCCTTTTCTTCCCTGATCACTGTGGCTAAAACTTCCAATACTATATTGAATCGAAGTGGTGAAAGTTGACATCCTTGTTTTGTTCCTGATCTTAGTGGAAAAGCTTTCAGTTTTTTCCCATTGAGTATGATATTGGCTGTAGGTCTCTCATATATGGCCTTTATTATTGTGAGAAATGCTCCCTGTATTCCCACTTTGCTGAGTGTTTTTATCACAAACGGGTGTTGTACCTTATCAAAAGCTTTTTCCGGACTTCCGCCAAGATGGAGGCATAGGTGGATATGCTGTGCCTTCTCACAAAACCAAGTTTAGAGACAACTAAATATTAGCAACAGAAAACACAGCCAGAACACAGAAAATTGAACTTTTCTGAAGTCTGTTAACAACAAATTCTTCACCCCGACTGGTAAGGGGCGAAACCAGCAGCTGGTGCAGCGGGGTTACACAGGAAAACTCTGTCAGAGGGACTCAGGCATGCACGGAATCCAGGCTCAGGGTTGGACCTAGTGAACGACCGAACCAGCTACCAAGCGGGCAACCGAGAGGGAAACAGCACAAGCGCAGGGCTGCGGGTTGACTGTGGTCGCACATATGTGGGCAGATAGACAAGCGAGGGAGTGGGCTATTGGACCGGAACCCAGTGGGTCCCCACAGCAAGCCGCAGGGAGGGTGCCGCCATTTCCCTGCTCTGAACCCACCTCCGCATACAGCATCATAACCCAGCGACTCTGAGAGGCCCTACCCTGGTGAACCACCTAAGGTGCTGCTCCTCACCCAGCAGCGCGAAACAGCAGAGGGGGTCACCATTTCCCCGCTCTGACCATGCCCCCACATACAGCATCACAACCCAGTGACCTGGGAGTCCAAGGCACTGCTCCTCACACTTAAAGGGCATGAACAGACCAAAAATGGCTCAAGAAGATCTCAAAGCCCCAGAGCCTATAAATCTAAGCGATGAAGAAATAGCAAAACTCTCAGACGCACAGTTTAAAACATTGGTGATCAGGATCCTCACAGAACTGGTTGATTATACCCACAAATTAGACAAACATATGAAGGCGAAACTAATTGAAATGAATGGAATTGCACAGGACACCAATAGCAATGAAAAGGAAACTGGGACTCAAATCAATGGAGTGGACCAGAAGAAAGCAAATAATGGCCAAACAGAAAAGAATGAAGACACAAGAATTCAAAAAAATGAGGAAAGGCTAAGGAACCTCCAGGACATCTTTAAACACTCCAACATCCGAATTATAGGGGTACCAGAAGGGGGAAAGGAACAGTCATGAGTGGAAACCTTATTTGAACAAATAATAAAAGAGAACTTCCCCATTCTGGCAAAGGCAATAGACTTCCAGGAAATCCAGGAAGCTCAGAGAGTCCCAAAGAAGTTGGACCCAAGAAGAAACACACCAAGGCACATCATCATTACATTAGCCAAGATTAAAATGAAGGAGAGAATCCTAGAAGCAGCAAGAGCTAAGGGGACAGTCACCTACAAAGGAGTTCCCATCAGACTGTCAGCTAATTTCTCAAAAGAGACCTTACAGGCAAGAAGGGGCTGGAAAGAGGTATTCCAAGTCATGAAATCCAAACACCTACAATCAAGATTGCTCTACCCAGCAAAGCTTTCATTAGAATGGAAGGGCAGATAAAGTGCTTCTCAGATAAGATCAAATTCAAGGAGTTTATCATCACCAAGCCCTTATTATATGAAATGTTAAAGGGACTTACCTAAGAAAAAGAAGATAAAAAAGATGAACAGTAAAAGGACAGCAAACTCACAGTTATCAACAACCACACCTAAAACAAAAGCAAATTAAGAGAACAGCTAGATCAGGAGTGAACCATAGAAATGAAGATCACATGGAGGGTTAGCAACAGGGGAGTGGGAGATGGAGAAGGGGGGAGAAAGTACAGAAAATAAGTAGCATAGACAGTAGATAGAAAATAGACAGGGGGAGGGTAAGAATAGTAGGGGAAATATAGAATCTAAAGAACTTGAGACACATGTTCATGAACTAAAGGGGGCGGAATGGTGGGGGAGGGGTGTGCAGGGTGGAGGGGAATGGAGGGGGAATACAACAAATGTAATGGCATAATCAATAAAATAAAAAAATATATATTTTAAAAGAATAAAATAATAATGAGCTCTGGCTGGTGTAGCTCAGTGGATTGAGCATGGGCCTGCAAACCAGAGGATCTTGTTTGATCCCCAGTCAGGGCATATGCCTGGGTTGCAGGCCAGTTCCCAGCAGGGGATGCACGAGAGGCAACCATATATTGCTTTTCTCTCCCTCTCTCCTTTCCTTCCCCTCTTAAGATAAATAAATTGAATCTTAAAAACAAGAAATTATAAAAATAAAATAATAATGAAATAAACAATAATAATAACAAAAATAAAAAGTAAAAGTAAAAAACAAAATGGAATTTCTGTAGGAAGTAAAGTGAATTTTATCTCAGTTTTTGGTTTTAGCTTTCTGATCTCTCTCTGGATCTGTCTTTCATCCTTTCACAGTTCCAGGTCTTATTGTGTTATACTTGGAAGGAAAAAAAAAAAAAGCCTCCTCCTGACTTTAAACTTACCAAGGTAGCTCTGCTGCTCTTTCTGGATGCTGCTGGCAGAGGGGGCCTAGACTCTGTTGTTTCCCCCCGCCCCCTGCCTTTCCTATGGTTTTGCTTTGGGAGCTCAGTCTGGGCTACAATATTCGCAGGTGTCCAGCCACTAGCCCAAGCTGTCTGAGTGCTGTGTGGCCCCTACTTTCCATATGTGCCAAGCCTGCACTGTTAATCCCCCTTGTGCCACCCTTTGATTAGCCCATGAGGTGTACCAAGTGGGAGCAACTCGCACCCTTCCTCCCTCTTTGCTGGCCTGGTCACAGCATGCCTGCAAAGTCCCTTTCAGGGAAGTTTAGTCTCCCTATTAAATTGTCTTCCTGTGCACTGCTTCCCCTTTGGACCTCTGCTCCCTCACTTTGGTCAGTCCATGAGGCACCCTGATTTGGAAAAAAATCATGCCCCTCCTCATCCCTCTTTGCTGGCCCAGCCCAGATGTGCAAGAGTTCCTTGAACAGCAGCTGAGAGCCTTTTTTTTTTTTTTTTTTAGCAAATTCCCTGTGGTTGGGAACTCTTCAGAATTTCTGGGAATTTTGTGTTGGGAACTTTCCTGCGTTGCTTCAGGAACTGAAACCTCACCAACAGATTAGAAGGTCCCACAGCTAGGGCTAAGTAAAGAGACCTTCAGACCATAAGCCACTAAGGAAACAAAACTTATCCTCCCAGCAGGGGCAAAGCCCCTGCTCCCTTTACTTCACCCTGCTTGGCCCCTGGAGGATGGCTGGATAGCCAATGATGACACGAGTAAGATTCCTCAAGGAAGGAATAACCTAAAATATGCACAATTGCAAAGGGGTCATCACGGAGAGACTTAGGGGAATATAGAGAAGGAACAAAAGACCTTCACCCCTTGGCTTTGTCATAGCCTGATGCCTCATTCCACCTGTAAAAAGTCTCCTAATCTCTTGGCTTCCTTGCTTCCCCTGCCCGACTCAGGCCTGAAACAATGCCAGAAGCAGATGGAGCCCTGTGCTGGAATGGGTGGTTCCTGGGGGCAATCAGGCCTGAGAAAGGATGCATTAATTCCTGTAAAACCTGCTTTGTTAAGAATGCCTTCAAGCCAATGTATACTAAATGTTTAGGGTCCAAGCACAAAATGAGTTTGTTTCCCGAGGTTTTATGGCTGACTTGTGCCACTCTGTGATGTGGACACTGGTCAGCAGTGTCCACGGCATTGTGGATGAGACAAGACAAATTCACAAGGACTAGCAAGTCCCGTGCAAAAAAAAGGGATGGCATGGCCACTCTCTCAAGAGGAGAGTGCTCTGACCCTTGCCTTGACAAACTTTTATTGCTTTTCTGGGTACATTGCATTGAGGATGGTCCTCATTTACTATGCACAGGTTCGCTTTCGGTGGTTACCTTTTATAGAAAATAAAGGAGAGGATGTTGTAATTACATCAAAAAAAGAAGGATATTTGCAAATATAAAGGGAAAAGTGGTTGAACTGGTTACACTTGTCCTTGGGAGATTTAGCATAGATTTTAGGAAGTTACTTTAAAGATATACAGTAAATGTTTGCTGCCTCAATTCAGGGTGAGGGAGTTTTAGCAAAAAGCAAATCTCAAAGCAGCCTAGGTACAATGCAGGCCTGATTCCCCATGGGAGAACCTATCCATGGGCATGGGTCCTTTGTACTGGACCTAGCTTTCCACTGGCCTGTCTGAGTGGGAGCCGGGCCCATGCCACACAGAACTATCTCCTATAACTCTGTCTACCAGACCCTGAATCAAAAGGACCCTCACAATGCCAGAAATGTTATCTCTAAACTATATCTCCTTTCTTTGATATGTATCCTTATCCCTGCACAAGCTAAACTCTAAAAGTCCAAGGAATTGGAAAGTATTATGCTGAGTGAAATAAGCCAGGTGTTGAAAAACAAATACCATATGATCTCACCTTTAACAGGATCCTAAACAACAAAACAAACAAGCAAGCAAAATGTAACCAAAGACACTGAAATAAAGAACAGGCTGACAGTGACCAGAGGAGAGAAGGGAGGGAGTTTCAGGGGAAAGGGGGAAGGATTTACAGGAACTAGTATAAAGGACACATGGACAAAAACTAAGGGGGGTGGAAATGGGAGGGAGGTGGGGAGCACTTGGGGTTGGGCTGGGGTGGAAGTAAAAGACAGAAGACTGTACTTGAACAACAATTAAATAAAATAAATAAACAAAAGTCCAAGGAAAAAGGTGCTCAAAGCTCTTCTCCTCTGAGAGATTAGCCAGCCTTTTCTCCCTAAGCAGATCTTGTCTTGGTAGTTTTCTTCTCATCTGCAGCAGCTGGCAGAGCTCTGCAGGAAGTTCTCTCAGTTGTGGCTGGCCATTCTTAAATAGTGCTTGGCTTTTCACACAGCCCAACTCTCTGACCAGTCCTGAGACTATATGGGTCAGGGTCAGTCGTGATCCAACTCTCCTACCATATCCAGGAATCACCACATTCCCTAATTTCTCTGGTACTGCCCCAGCTGGCAACCACAGTCACAGCCAAAGAACAATACCTCTGTGTCTCCTACCTCATCTTTATTCCCACAGTGACATCAAGCATCCAAGTCTCTCTTGGTCTGGGACTGGCTTCCCTGCTCTGGGAGGGGAGGAAGCTATGCATTTACAATTGCTGATCAAGCTCTCCTCCAAAGATCCTGCAGCAGCCAGGATCACTCAGGGACCAGGGATCCTGAGCAATCAGGCTCAGGGACCAGGCTCAGGGACCTCAGCAATTGCAGTCCCAATGCAGGTCCCAGGGATTTTCCCATCAGACTACGCAACCTCCTTACCATCTGTTTTTAAATGTCCTCTGCACACTTTGGCTTCCAGACTTCATATAAACTGGGATTCCATTGGCTATTCACTCTATTCTTCAGAAGATCAGATAGGTGTCTCAGTTGGGTGCACAAGCAAGTGGGTTAGACTTGGAACTAACTCGCTGCCAACTTCCAATGTACCACAGTTGTTTGGTCCACTCATTTACTGATGGACACTTAGGCTGCTTCCAGCACTTAGCTATTCTAACTTGTGCTACTGTGAACATTGGGGTTCATAGGTTCTTTTGAATAGGTGATTCAGGGTTCTTAAGGTATAATCCCAACAGTGGAATTTATGGATCAGAAGGCAGTTCCACTTTTAGATTTTTGAGAAAACTCCATACTGTATTACAGTGGCCGCACCAGTCTGCATTTCCACAAACAGTGGGAATCCTAGTACAAACAGTGTACTAGGGTTCCCCTTTCTCCACAACTTCTCTAGCACGTGTTGTTTGTTGATTTGGTTATGATGACCATGCTGACCAGTGTGAAGTGGTATCTCATTGTGGTTTGAATTTGCATCTCTCTGATGGCTAGTGATGCTTAGCATCCTTTCATATATCTCTGAGCCCTTTGTATGTGCTCTTGGGGAAGTGTCTGTTCAGGTCCTTTGCCCATTTTTAATTGGATTGTCTGTCTTCCTGGAGTGGAGTCATGTGAGTTCTTTGTATATTTTGGAGATCCATTTATCTTTTGATGGACATTTAGATAGTTTCCACAACTTGGCTATTGTAAATAATGCTGCAATAAACATGAGGTTGCTAATATCTCTCTGTTCTCCTGAATTCAAGTATTTTTAACATAAACTTAAGAGTAAATTTACTGGATCATATGACAATTCTATTTTTAATTTTTGTGGAACTTCCATAGTGTTGTCCATGCTGACTGCACAATATTGTATTTCCAACAACAATCTGCTAGGGTTTCAAATTCCCACATTCTCACCTATACTTGACATTTATTTAATGGTAGACATCCTGACCGGTATGAGGTGATATCTCATGGATCTCACTCTGATTTTTTATTATTTGCTAAAATTATTATTCTATCAGATTTGTCCCAATTTTAGCCCTTTTCCCTCCTCTGCCCATCCCACCTTCCACTCCCACAGTCTATTGCCACACTGATGTTTCTGCCCATGGATCATTCAAGCATGTTCTTTGACTGTGTCCTTCTCCTCCGGAGTTTTAGTTTGATAGCATTGTGATCAGAAAAGGTTTAATTTTGATCCTTTTAAATGTATTAAACTGTGTTTAAGCTAACATATGGTCAATCTGAGAGAGTGTTCCATGTGCACTTGGGCAAATAGGCATTATATTGTACTTGAATAAAGGGTTCTATTATTCTCATAAAATATCTTTTTTGCTGATTTTTTTTACTTTCAATCTAGGAGAGCCATTAGATATAAATTGGCATCTTGTATCTAGTATATAGTTGAATCATGTTTTTTAATCCATTCTGCCAATCTCTGTATTTTTTTATTCTTCAGTTACAGTCATCCCGCCCTTTTCTGCCTTGTTCACCTGAATCCCATACCCCTACTCCCACAGAAAATCTCCCACACCATTGCTACACATGAGTATTCTATTCATGTTCCTTTGGTTGGCCCTTTCCCTTCTTTCCACTATTATCTCCCACACCCCACCACCCTGGTCACTGTCAGTTTGTTCATTATTTCCAAGTCTCTGGTTCAATTTTGCTCATTTATTTATTTTGTTCATTAGGTTCCAGTTATAAGTGAGATCATATGGTATTTGTCTTTCACCACCTGGCATATTTCACTTAGCACAATGCTATCCAATTCCATCCAGGCTGTCATGAAGGGTAGGAGTTCCTTCTTTCTTTCTGCTTTGTAGTATTCTGTTGTCTAAATGTACCATAGTTTCTTGATCCACTCATCTACTATTGGGCACTTAGGCTGTTTCTAGCACTGGCTGCTGAAATAATGCTGCTATGAATATTGGGGCACATAGGTTGTTTTGAATTGGTGATTCTGAATTCTTAGGATATAATCCCAGCAGTGGGATCACTGGATCAAAGGGCAGTTCCATTTTTAGTTTTATGAGGAAATCCCATACTCTCTTCCACAGTAGCTGCACCAGTCTGCATTTCCACCAACAGTGCACTAGGGTTCCCTTTTTTTCACATCCTCTCCGACACTTGTTTGTTGATTTGGTTATAATGGCCATTCTGTCCAGTGTGAATTTCTACCTCATTGTGGTTTTAATTTGAACCTCTCAAATGGCTAGTGATGTTGGGCATTTTTTCATATGTCTCTGAGCCCTCTGTATGTCCTCCTTGGAGAATTGTCTCTTCAGGTCCTTTGCCCATTTTTTTAATTGGGTCGTTCATCTTCTGGAGCAGAGTCATGTGTGTTCTTTAAATATTTTGGACATCAAACCCTTGTCCAAGGTATTATTGGCAAATATATTATCCCATACAATTTGTTCCCTTTGCATTTCTTGATTTTTTTAAAATATTTTATTTATTTATTGAGAGGGAGAGAAACATCAATGTATGGTTGCCTCTCATGCATCCACTGCTGGGAACTGGCCTGCAACCCAGGCATATGCGCTGACTGGGAATCGAACCTCGATACTCTGGTTTGCAGGCCCGCGCTCAATCCACTGAGCTATGCCAGCCAGGGCTCTTGATGTTTTATTTAGCCGTTCAGAGGCTTTTTATTTTGATGCAGTCCTATTTGTTTATTCTTTACTTTGCATCCCTTACTCAATGGAGTGTATTGATGAAAATATTCCTGCGTGGTATATCTGAGATTTTCCTGCCTATGTTTACCTCTAGGGCTTTTATGGTGCTACAATTTACATTTAAGTCTTTTATCCATCTTGTGTTTGTCTTGGTGTATGTCTTGGCGTAAGTTGGTGGTCTAGTTTCTTTCTTTTCTTTTCTTTTTTTTTTTTTTTTTGCCAGTACTTATCCAGACATCCCAACACCATTTATTGAATAGGCTCTTTTTATTCCATTTTATGTTCTCACCCCCTTGGTCAAATCTTAACTGATCAGATTGTCATGGGTTTACTTCTGGGCTCTCTATTCTGTTCCATTTGGCCAATGTGTCTGTTCTTATGCCAGTACCAGACTCTTTTGATTATAGTGGCCTTCTATGTAGTTTAATATCAGGTATTGTAATCCCTCCTACTTTGTTCTTCTTTCCAAAAATTGTTGAGACTGTTCTGAATTATTTATGGATCCATATAAATTTTTAAAATATTTTTCTGTGTCTGTGAAATATGTCATTGGTATTTTGATGGGGATTGCATTAAATCTATAGATTTCTTTGGGTAGTATGGACATTTTAATGATGTTGACTATTCCAGTCCATGAACATGGTATATGTTTCTATTTCTTTGTATCTTCCTTAATTTCTTTCTTTATTGTCATATAGTTTTCTTAGTACAATCTTTTATGTCTTTAGTTAATTTTGTTCCTAAGTATTTTATTTTTCTTGATAATATAGAAAGTCTGACTTTTTTCCTGATTTCTGTTTCTGATATTTCGCTGTTGGTGCATGAAAATGCTTTTCATTTCTGAATGTTTACTTTGCGTAATGCTGTTTTGACAAATTTATTTATTAGGTCAAGTAGTTTTTTGGTAGAGTCCATAGGGTTTTCTGTATTCACTACCCTGTCATCTTCAAACAGTGACAGTTTTAATTTCTTCTTTCAAATTTGGATGCCTTTTATTTCTTTTTCTTGTCTGATCACTGTGCCAAGAACTTTTAATACAAGACTGAATAGAAGGGTTGAAAGTGGACACCCTTGTCTTGTGCCCAATGTTAGGGGGAAAGCTTTTAGTTTTTGCCCATAAGTATGATGTTGGCTGTAGTTTTCTTGTATGTGGCTTTTTTATATTTAGTTATGCTCCCTTTATTCCCACCTTGTTGTGTGTTTTTATGATAAATGAGTGCTGTACTTTATTAAATGCTGTTTCAGCATCTTTTAGTTATGATCATGTGGTTTTTGTCTTTGATATTATTTATGTGGTGTATTATGTTTATTGATTTGCAGATATTGTACCATCCTTGAATCGGTGGAATGAATCCAAATTTATCATAGCATAGAATCTTTTTAATGAATTTCTGGGTCTGGTTTGCCATTATTTTGTTGAGGATTTTAGTGTCTATGTTCATCAGCGATATTAGCCAGAAATTTTCTTTCTTAATTGTGACTTTACCTGGTTTTGAGATGAGAATTACAGTGGCTTCATACAAAGAGTTTGGGAGTCTTCCTTCTTCTTTGCTTTTTTTTAAATAACCTGAGAAGGATAAAGGTTAGCTCTTCCTTACATGTTTTGTAAAGTTCTTGCGCAAAACAGACCAGTACAGGGTTTTTGTGTCCAGAGAGTTTTTTGATTAATGCTTCAATTTCACCAGCTGTTATCCATATGTTCAGGCTTTCTGCTTCTTCTTCATTCACTTTTTGAAGATTATATTTTCTAGAAATTTGTTTGTTTCACCCAGGTTTTCAAATTTCTTGGCATGTAGTAATTCCTCACAATCCTTTGTATTACTGGTAACAGTTGTAATTTCTCCTCTTTCATTTCTGATTTTATTGATTTGGGTTCTGTCTCTTTTTCTCATCTTTTTGTTCTGCTCTTGGTTATGTCCTTCCTTCTACTACTTGCTCTGGGCTTTGGTTGTTGTTGTTCCTCCAATTCTTGTATGTGTAGGGTTAGATTGTTTATTTGAAATGTTTCCATCTCCTTGGAACTGGAAAGCATTATGCTGAGTGAAATAGGCCAGGCATTGAAGGACAAATACCATATGATCTCACCTTTAACAGGAAGCTAAAGAATAAAACAAACAAGCAAACAGAATAAAAACAAAGACACTGAAATAGAGAACAAGTGGGCAGTGACCAGAGGGGAGAGGGAAGGGAACTTAAGGGGAAAAAGGGGGAGGGATTTTGAGGAACAAGTATGAAAGACACAGAGATGAGGACTGGGGGGGGAATGGGAGGGAGGGGGGAGACCGGGCGGGGGGGGTGGGGTGGGATGGGAGAAATAGATTAAAAAAAAATGTACTTGAAAAGTAACTAAATAAAATAATATAAAAAAAAAAGAAATGTTTCCATCTCTTTTACATAGGTTTGTATCACTATGAACTTCCCTCTCAAGACTGCCTTTGCTCTGTCCCATAGGTTTTTGGACTGTTGTGTGCTTATTTTCATTTTTCCAGAAAATTTTTAATATCTCCCTTGATCTCATTATTAACTGGCTCAGCATTTAATAGCATGATATTCTATCTCCATTAATTTAAATATTTTTGAGTTTTTTTTAGAGGTTGGTTTCTAGTTTTTGGCCCTAATAGTCAGAGAAAATGCTAGATATAATATAATTTTTTTCAATTTGTTGATCCTTTTTTGGTGCTATCATGTAGTCTGTATTTGAAAATGTTCCATGTGTATTTGAAATGAATGCATATTTTGGTTCTTTGGAATGAAAGGTCTTTATATATCTGTTAAGTTTATTTGATCTAGGGCATTGTCAATGCTGCACTATCCTTGCTGATATTTTGTTTGGAAGATCTATCCATTACTGACTATAGGGTTGTAAATTCCCCTAGTATTCTCATTCCAACCAAGTTGGAGATTTTGGCAGATATACATTTCCTCCTCACACAAGCGAAAAAAGGACAATAACAAATTTAAAACAGAAAATAACCAGAAATTCCAGAAAATCAAATTCCAGAAAATCAAACCAACAACCAAACAGTTAAAGAAAAAACATTCATTCAGACTGGAAAGAGGGGCAGAGATGGGTTGCCAGGGCAGGTAGGACAGGCTGTAAGGTGGTGGCTGGAGGACCAGATAGGGCCAGGAAGTCCTACATTTGCATGTGGATAAACCAGGAGGAACAACTAGGAAACAAGACAACGATGCAACCCAGAGTTAAAGCATGGGAAAAGAAAGTCTCAAAACCTCTGACTTTAAAAACCTGTGGCTGTTGCCACAGCAGGAGAATCTCTCAGCCTCACAGGAGAGTTCATTGTAGAGACCCACAGGGTCCTATTATGTACACAAACTTACCCATCTTATAATCAGCACCACGGGAGCCCAGTTTGCCTGTGGGTCAGCCCCCAGAAGTGACTAAAAGCCTACCAAGAGCCAGACAAGTGTCATTATTCCCTTTCTGAGCCCTCTTCCACATACAGCACAGCAACACAACTAGATGGGTTGCCCTGCCCTGATGAATACCTAATACTCCACCCCTTGCAATGTAACAGGTACCCCAAAACAAAGAAATATGGTGCCATTGAAGGAATATATCAAAGCTCTAAATATAGAACAAAGTGATGAAGAGATAACAAGACGCAGAGTTCAAAACACTGGTAATCAGGATGCTCACAGAAAAGGTTGAGTATGGTCGCAAAATAGAGGAAAAAAATGAAGGCTATGCAAAGGAAAATATACAGGGGATTAATAGTGACAAGAAAGAAACCAGGACTCAAATCAACTATTTGGAGCAGAATGAAGAAATAAAATTTAACTAGAATAAAATGAAGAAACAAGAATTCAAAAAAAATGAGCAGAAGCTTAGGAATCTCTGGGATAACTTTAAATGCTCCAACATCCAATTCATAAGGGTAACAGAAGGAGAACAAGAGCAATAAATTGAAATCTTATTTGAAAGAATAATAAAGGAGAATTTCCCCAATCTGGTGAAAGAAATAGACTTCCAGGAAGTCCAGGAAATTCAGAGAGTCCCAAAGAAGTTGGACTCAAGGAAGCATACACCAAGGCACATCATAATTATGTTAGCCAAGATTAAAGCTAAGGAGAGAATCTTAAAAGCAGCAAGAGGACAGAAGGGAGTTATCTACAAAGGAGTTCCCAGAAAACTATCAGCTGATTACTCAAAAGAAACTTTACATGTACAAAAGGGCTGGAAAAAAGTGTTCAAAGTCACAAAAGGCAAGGACCTACATCCAAGATTACTCTATCCAGCAAAACTATCATTTAGAATGGAAGGGCAGATAAAGTGTTTCCCAGATAAGGTAAAATTAAAGAAGTTCATCATCACCAGGCCTTTATTATATGAAATGTTAAAGGTACTCATCTAAGAAAAAGAAAATGAAAAAATATGAGCAGTAAAAGGACGAAAAAATGACAGCTATCAGCTACAGAACCTAATTAAAAAAAAACAGAAACAAACTAAGCAAACAGCTATAACAAGGACAGAATCACAGAAATGGAGATGAAATAGAGGGTTATCAGTGGGGAGAGAGAGAGGCAGAAATGAGGAAAAACATACAGGCCATACGAAGCATAAATGGGCCCTGGCTGGTGTCGTTCAGTGGATTGAGCTTTGGCCTGCAAACCAAAGGGTTGCCAGTTCAATTCCCAGTCAGGGCACATGCCTGGGTTGTAGGCCGGGTTTCTGGTTGGGGGCTCATGAGAGGCAACTTGTCAACACGTCAATGTTTCTTTCTTTCTCCCTTCCCATCTCTCTAAAAATAAACAAAGTCCTTTTTAGAAAAGAAGCATAAATGGTGGGTACAAAATATACAGGGAGAGGTTAAGAATAGTATAGGAAATGGAGAAGCCAAAGAACTTATATGCACAACCCATGGACATGGACTAAAGGGAGAAGAGAATGCTGGCAGAAGGGGGTTTACAGGGCAGAGAGGAATAAAGGGAAGAAAAAAATGGGACAACTGTAACAGCATAATCAATAAAATATACTTTAAAAATTAAAAAGTAAAAATAATAAAATTTGAAAAATAAGATCTCTAGTATAAGTTTATTGTTGTCTATATCATTCTTGAACTCCTCCAAGATTTTTCTTATATATTTGGGTGCTCCTATGTTATGTGTATATATTTTTATAATGTTTATGTATTTCTCATGGAATCTTCCCTTGAGTATTATGAAGTATCCTTCTGTGTCTCTTTTTATCACATTTTTTGAAGTATATTTTATCTGATATAAATATTGCTACCCTAGATTTTTTTTTCTGTCCATTTGCTTGGAATATTTTTTTAATATTTTATTTATTTATCTTTAGAGGGGAAGGGAAGGAGAGAGGGAGAGAAACATCAATGTATGGTTGCCTTTCATGCATCCCCTGCTGGGACCTGGCCTGCAGGAAACTGGTCTGCAACCCAGGAATATGCCCTGACTGGGAATTGAACCGCAATCTTCTGGTTTGCAGGCCCACGCTCAATCCACTGAGCTACACCAGCCAGGGCTTGCTTGGAATATTTTTTTACAACCCTTCACTTTCAGTCTGTGTAGGTCTTTTATTCTGAGATGGGTCTCTGATGCAGATCCTGGCCAGCAGGATCCATGTGTTGTGGCAGCTATGAACAAATATACATGAACTACGGAAGTCCTGTGGAGAAAAATGGATGGCATGGTCCCTCTCTAAGTGAGAAAGGGGGCCCCAGCCCCTGTCTGGACAGGGTTTTATTGCTTTTCTGGGTACATTACATCGAGGATGGTCCTCATTTACTATGCACAGGTTCACTGCAGGTGATTACCTTTCACAGATAAAAAAGGAAAGAATGTTGCTAACTACTTCAAAGAGAAGGATGTTACAGATCAAGAGGAAAAGTGGTTGAACTGGTTACACTCCATACTTGGGAGGTTTAGCTCAAATTTTAGGAAGTTACAGTAAGCACTTGTTGCCTCAATTCAGGGTGAGGGAGTTTTAGCAAAAGCAAGTCTTATAGTGGCCTAGGTACAATGCAGGCCTGATTCCCCACAGTAGAACCTATCCATGGGCATGGCTCCTATGTGCTGGAACCTCATTTCCCATTGGCCTTTCTAAGTGGGAGCTGGGCTACATTCCCACACCACACAGAACAGGTCCCTATAAGTCTCTTGTGGGCAGCATATGTGCAGGTCATGTTTTCTTATCTATTCAGCTACCCTATGTCTTTTGCTTGGAGCATTTAATCCACTTACATTTAAGGTTATTATTGATAGGTACTTATTTATTCTTCCAACTTTGTACCCATGTTCCTCTCTCTCTCACTCTTTTTCTTTCTCATTGTAGTCCCTTTAGTATACCTTGCTGGCTGGTTTGATAGAAGTGTATTCTTTTAGCTTTCTTTTGTCTGGGAAACTCCTTGTTTTGCCTTCCATTATAATTGAGAATATTTTTGAGTAGACTAGTCTTAATTGCAGGCCTTTGCTTTTTCATTACTTGGAATATTTCTTGCCATTCCTTTCTGGCTTGTAGTTATCTGTTGAGAAATCAGCTGCTAGCTTTATGGGAGCTCCCCTGTATATTACCTCTTCTTTCTCCCTTGGTGCTCTTAAGATTCTCTCTTTGTCTTTAAAGTGTGGCATCTTAATTATGATGTGTCTTGGTGTAGGCTTCTTTGGGTTCATCTTGATTGGGACCCTCTGTGCTTCCTGAACTTGCATGGATTTTTGCCTCTCCAGGTGCAGCAGGTTTTCTCTCATTACTTTTTCAAACAGGTTTTCTATCCCTTGTACCTTTTCTTCTTCTTTTCATATACTTATGATAAAATATTATTATGTTTCATATTGTCCTGTAGCTCCATTCAACTTTCTTTATTTTTTAGTCTTTTTTCATTTTATTCCTTGACAGGGTGGTTTTTCTATCTTGTCTTCTAACTCACTGATTTAATCCTGTACTCCTTCTACCCTTCTGTTAATTTTTTCTACTTTATTTTTTATTTCATATATTGTATTCTTACTTTCCTCCTTGTTCTTATTCATAGTCTTGTCTGTTTCATGTTCATATAGTACCCACTAAGTTCCCTGTAGTTTCCATAAGATTCCTATCATTCTTACTGAGTTTCTTGAACATCCTTACAACATTATTATTTTGAACTCTGTGCCTGACAGATTGCTTGCATCAATTTCATTTAGCACTCTTTCCGTGAAAAGGATTCTTTCATTTTTCTATAAGGGGTTGCTTCTTTGTTTCTCCATTTACATGACTCTTTCTGTTTGTTTCTGCATATTAAATTGATGTCCTCTGACTCTCTGTATTTGTGGGTTGGCCTTCTGTGGTAGGAGACTTGTGGAACTCAGTGGTCAGGTATCCTTGATCTCCTAATCTGGTAGCTCTTGAGATGCCCTTTATGCTGTTTATGTGGGTTCCCTTATTATAATTTAATTTTGGTTGTTGTTGGCTCATTCTTTAGTGGGTTCTTTATCCTGGTTGGCTAACTGAGGGTCACACCACCCACCACATTCTGTATGCTATTAGACAGGTGCTTCCAAAACAGAACAAAAGAACCCAGCAGCAAAACCCATATCTACAAAAAAAGAAAAAACCAAACAAACCACACTATCAACAACAAATGAACAAATACTAATAAAGTTGGAAAGAGATTAAGATTCTTATAAGAAAGAAAAATGAATATGTGGTGACTAATGGAACTATGATAATTTTGAGAGGGTAGAGAAAGAATAAATAATAATATAGGGAATATAAACAAGGCAAAAATGAAATAAAATAAAATTTGCAACTCAAATAAAAAAGAAAGGGTAGAAGGTCAAACAGAGTAACAAATGACAAGAGTATGATATAAGGGTAAAAAACTTAGAAATATTAAAAATTTAGAACAAAATTGAATAAAGACAACCATAGCAACATTATCAACAGCAAACAAGCAAAGATTAATAAAGGTGGAAAGAGAATAAGAAGGGAAAAAGAAAGAAAAAAGATTATGAGATGTCTAAAGAAAAGAAATTTATTTTCAGAAGAAAAAGAAGAAATAATAAGACTATGAAATAAAGGCCAGGCAAAGAGAAAAAAATAAGTAAAGAAGAAATGGTAGGAGGAAGGAAAATGGAGTAGGTCAGAGGAACAGTAAAATTTGAGATTTGAAATAGTAAAACAAAAGCAAACTAAAAGGACAGCTAGATCAGGAGTGGAAACATAGAAATGAAGATCTCAAGGAGGGTTAGCAACAGGGGAGTGGGAGGAGGAGAATGGGGGAGAAGGTACAGAAAATAAGTAGCATAGACAGTAGATAGAAAATAGATGGGGGGGCAAGAATAGTATGGGAAATATAGAATCTAAAGAACTTGAGACACATGGTCATAAACTCAAGGGGGGGTAATGGTGGGGATGGGGGTAGGGTGGAGGGGAATGAAGGGGGAATAGAACAACTGTAATGGCATAATCAATAAAAAATAAATTTAAAAAATAAAAGTATAAATAAAATAAAAAATAAAGAAAAATAAATGGAGTTCCAGCCAAGATGGAAGAGTAGGTAGAAATGCTTTGCTTCCTTGCACAACCAAAAGAAGGATAACAACTTATCTAAAAACAATAAACAACCAGAAGTGCCAGAAAAATCAACCTGCATGGAACTCCAACAACCAAGAAGTTAAAGAAATATTCACTCAGACCCACACAAGGGTCAGAGATGGGAGATGGGCAGCTGAGTGGACAGGACCCATGACAAGGTGGCAGACCATGTTAGCAAGGTGGGGCTGGCTGCACAGGAAACTAAATACTCAAAACTATCTGTAAAATACTGCAGGAGTTGTAACAATGGGAGAAACTCTGTCTCACAAGGGAGTTCATTGGAAAATGGGGCTGTAGCAGAGCAAGTGAGTGGCATTGTTTCCTCTCTGACCACTCCCCCACAAACAGCACCATAATGCACCAAAGTGAGTTTCCCAGCCTTGGTGAATACCTAAGCTTCTGCCCCCTTACAACATAACATGTACACCAAGACAATGAAATATGGCCCAAATGAAAGAACAGATCAAAACTCCAGAAAAAGAGCTAAGTGATGAGAAGATAGACAACTAATTTAATGTAGAATTCAAAACACTGGTAATCAAGATGCTCACAGAACTGAATGAACTTGATTGCACAATGAAGGAAGAAATGAAAGCTACCCAAATTAAAATAAAGCAAAATATACAGGGAACCAACAATGAAGGGAAAGAAATCAGGACATAAATCAACAACTTGAAACAAAAAGAAAAAATAAACACCCAACTGGAACAGAATGAAGATATAAGAATCAAAAAATGAGAGGCTTAGGAATCTATGGGACAACTTTAAGTGCTCTAACATCTGCATCACAGGGATGCCAGAAAGAGAAGAACGAAAACAAGAAATTTAAAAATTATTTGAACGAATAATTTAAAAAAAAAAAAAACTTCCCCAATATGGAGAAAGAAATCGACTTCCAGGAAGTCCAGGAAGCCCAGAGAGTCTCAAAGAAATTGGACACAAATAGGAACACACCAAGGCACATCATCATTAAGTTACCCAAGATGAAAAATAAGGAGAGAATCTTAGAAGCAGCAAGGGAAAAGGAGGTAATTATCTACAAAGGAGTTCACATAAGACTTCCAGATGATTTTTCAAAAGAAACCTTGCAGGTAAGAAGGGGCTGGAAAGAAGTGTTCAAAGTCACAAAAGGCAAGGACCTACACCCAGGATTACTCTATCCGGCAAAGCTATCATTTAGAATGGAAGGGCAGATAAAGTGCTTCTCAGATTAGGTCAAGTTAAAGGAGTTCATCATCACCAAGCCCTTATTGTGTGAAATGTTAGTGAGACTTATCTAAGAAATTGAAGATCAAAAACAATGAACAGTAAAATGACGACAAACTCACAACTATCAACAACTGAACCTAAAAAAAAAAAAAAAGAAAAGAAAAACAACAAAAACTAAGCAAATGGCTGGGACAGGGAAAGAATCAGAGAAATAGAGAAATCAACATCACATGGAGGGTTTTCAGGGGTGTGGGAGAGGGGAGGAATGGGGGGAAGGTACAGGGAGAAAGAAGCATAATTAGTAGACATAAGATAGAAGGGGAGAGGTCAAAAATAGTATAGGAAACACAGGACTCAAAGAACTTATATGTACAACCCATGGACATGGACTAAGGTGGGGAATGCTGGAGGGTTGGGGGAGCAGGGCAGAGCAGGAATAAAGGGGGAAAAATTGGAAAAACTGTAATAGCGTAATCAATAAAAATACTTTAAAAAAAGAAATGCCATATGATCTCACCTATAAGTGGAACATAATCAACAAAACAAACTAGAACCAGAGACATTGAAATAAAGAACAAACTGACAGTTACCAGAGAGGAAGGGGAGAGGGATAATAAAGGAAGGTCCATCAAGGAACATGTACAAAGGACACATGGACAAAGCCAAAGTGGGTAGATTCAAGGGTGGGAGGTGAGGATGTTTGGGGCAGGGGAGGGGGGCATGGTGGGATGAAAATGGAGACAACTGTATTTGAACAACAATAAAAAAGTTATATTTAGCTCTGATGGCTATAAAATGTCAAGTAATATATTTAAATTTTAAGATTAGCTTTTACACAGGAACTGGGGTTGAAAAGCAACTTCAGAGATTTTGAATGGCTTTTTCAAAAATAAAAATAAAAACAGTATCTTCTGTAACCAAACTTTCAAATTCTTTTATTATATGCCTATATCCAAACACTCTGGACAAGAATAGTAGAGGTTTCACCATGTTCTTCTTTTTTTTTTTTTTAAGTTTTTATTTATTTATTTATTTATTTATTTATTTATTTATTTAGAGATGGGAAGGGAAGGAAACATCAACGAGTAGTTGCCTCTTGCACACCCCCTACTGGGGAACTGGCCTGCAACCTAGGCATGTGCCCTAGACTGGGAATCGAATGGGAGACCCTTTGATTCTCAAGCTGGCACTCGACTACTGAACCACACTAAAAAGATGCCAGGGCTTCTTTTTTATGTTTAGTAAACAATCATCAAATTCATGCAGACTAGCATTTTAGGGTAAAGAATATGATAATTTAATGATTTGTCTATGCATGTTCTCTACATTCAGTTGATTATCAGTTTGGTTTATATGAGAAAATAAATAGCTTTTGGTAGGGGCTGTTGCACCCTCCTAAGACAATTAAATTCAGTCAATATTCTGTTACTCATATTAGTGCTAATGCATAAGGTGAGCACCATAATGCTTGATAAATGCAAGGGAGACTATAACTACAAATACCATATGATCTCACCTTTAACAGGAACCTAAACAACAAAATAAACAAGCAAAACATAATCAAAGACACTTAAATAGAGAACAGGCTGACCAGAGGGGAGAGGGGAGGAAATTTCAGGGAAAGGGTTTGCAGGAACAAGTATAAAGGACACATGGACAAAAACTAGGGGAGTGAAAATGGGAGAGAGGTGGGGAGGGCTTGGGGAGTGGGCTGGGATGCGAGTAAAAGACAGAAAACTGTACTTGAACAACAATTAAATATCAAAAAAGAAAAAACTTTTTTATTGTTGTTCAGTTACAGTTGTGCCTCCTTTTTCCCCATTGCTCACTCCTACCCTGTCCCCCCCCACTCCCACAGTCAATCCCCCATTGTCCATTTTAGAAATCTTATTTACTGTTAATAAAATGAGAAAAATTCTCTATTAATATGTAAATATATGAAGTCTATCCAGGAATTATCCAGCAATGTACTATGAAAAATAGAAACATTTATTGAAGAACATACAGGAAACATTATACATAGAACAATGCCTCAGTCCTCTTCAAAGTAGGCTCCTTGGGACCTCATACAGTTCTCCCAATCACCATCAGCTGCCCCGTCATATTATCCTGAATCTCACCAACAGTCTGAAATCTCTTCCCTTTCAAAAATGATTTTAGTTTTGGGAAAAGTCAGAAGTTGCAGGATGCCAAACCTGGGGTGTAGGGGGACTGAGTCACCTGGGTGGTTTGATGTTTCACCAAAATACTCTGCACAAGATCTGATGCATGAGTGGGCATGTTGTGATAATGAAGCTGCCAATCACCAGCTGCCCATAGCTGCAACCTTCTAAATCATCTGAATAGTTTCAGTGGAGGAATGTTCAAGCATAATGCAACATTTGATGCAGATTCATTGCTCTGCTCATTTTGTCTTTTTTGTTTTGTTTTGTCTTTATTTATTGTTGTTCATTTACAATTGTCCTCCCCTTGCTCCCAGTGCTCTCTACTGCCTGGGCCCAACCCCAGTCCCACAGTAAATCCCTTCCCCATTTTCCATGCCCATGAGTCCTTTATTCATGTTCATTTGCTTGCCCTTTTCCCTTTTTTCCCCCGTTATCCTCCTCCCAGATCCCCTCTGGTCACTATCCATTTGTTCTTTTTTTTAAGATTTTATTTACTTATTTTTAGAGAGAGGAGAAGGCAGGGAGAGAAACATCAATGTGTGGTTGCTTCTCATGTGCCCCCTACTGGAGACCTGGCCCACAACCCAGGCATGTGTCCTATCTGGGAATCAAACCTGTGACCCTTTCATTCATAGGCTGGCACTGAGTCCATTGAGCCACACCAGCCAGGGCTCAGTTTGTTCTTTATTTCCAAGTCTCTGGTTCTATTTTGCTCATTTGTTTGTTTTGTTGGTTAAGTTCCGCTTAGCCACACAGTATACATGCTCACTCAGTGAAGTCTACTGCCCCCACTGACTAGTACACTGAAGTCATCATGTTCATTCATGTGCATTCTAGTCCACTCTCCTTGGCTGCCAGGTTACATACAGGTCACATGAACCATTCTCATTATATTAACAAGGGCTGGACTTTTCCCAGACAGGGAACTGGCCTGCAACCGAGGCATGTGCCCTGACTGGGAATTGAACCGCGATCGAGTGGTTCGCAGGCCCGCACTCAATCCACTGAGCTACACCAGCCAGGGCTTATTTTCCCCACAATTTTATCTTGAGTTATCTAAGCATAAAATGATCATCTATTTATTTGTACTGTGAAAGAGGGCCATTACAATTATTTCTAAAGTGGTTTTTCCAAAATACAATTCATCCAAAAGACAATCATGTGCAGAATTGTGGAAGACAAAGTGAGTCTGAGGTCAACAACACCAAATTCTGAAATGTTAAAGGCAGCAAAAGTGGGCCAGCAGAAGGCAGAAGGCAAATAAAAAATTCAGAGAATAAAATAAAACACAATAGCCCTGGCTGGTGTAGCTCAGTGGATTGAGCACGGGCCTGCGAACCAGACAATCGCGGTTCGATTCCCAGTCAGGGCACATGCCTGGGTTGCAGGCCGGTTCCCTGCAGGCCACTTCCCAGCAGGGGATGCATGAAAGGCAACCATACATTGATGTTTCTCTCCCTCTCTCCTTCCCTTCCCCCTAAAGATAAATTAATAAAAAATCTTAAAATTATTTTAAAAAATAAAATAAAATAAAACACAATAAAATACTGATTATACCATCTATTACCTTAAATAAGTATTTATTGAATTATGACTCTATTTTATCATGGAATAAAAGTCCTTGAGAAAATGATTTCACACACACAAAAAAAGAAGAAAGCCAAAAAATAATAACAGAAAAGAAGAAAGCTATTTCAGGATTATTATGGCTCAGACACATGGCCAAGAGAATTTTGTATATTATAGAAGACAACTACTAAAATATGAGTGGCAAAGAGTTCCCTTAAACTTCAAACTAATTTTTATTGGATGCCAGAAAGTCTTTTCAGTGTGTGTTACCTTACAAACACTCTGTAATAAGCTCTGAGTGTAATTTTAGTTAATGTGTAAATGGATTCCTTGTCCAATATTTTTATTGCTATTCAGTGAACTGGACATAAGCAGGAAACTGACCATTAATTTTTATTATGCAAATAGTTCACTAAGGTAACTATTTTCCTACCTGCATATTTCTCATTTTAATACTGACATCTTCCCTGAAAGAAAGTACACTGTCCATTAGATTCACTGTTCAGAGGATTTAAAACACCAGAGGGCCCTGTTAAACTCAGTTTTATGTTGGCATAAGTATCTGCAATTGTGTCAGTAATTTACATTTAGGGAGAACATAAGTCCTATCTTTCTTTTTTTCTTCTGCCCTTAAATGAAAAAAGCTCCTTAGTCAGTGTAGAAAGTTAAATGAACCTAGTATTTTTGTCATTTTTATTCATATTTCACTCTAAGGACTCTATTTGAAACTAAATTGTGCAATATTTCATAAATTTCATTATATTTTATGGATATTGTTTTTTGGTGGAAAGAATGCTTCTGTCTCAATAAAATGTAATTTTCTATAAATTTTAAAATGTAAGAATATATAATATGCAAATTTTTTAAATGATGGGTGGAGAAGGAAAATCACTAGGAGCCATAAATGAAATGAAGAGGAAAAAGAATTCAAGAGACTACTAGCCATTTATTACCTCCTGCCAATTAGTGAAGTTATAGATCTGGGATAAATGTAAGGAATCATTTGGATTACCCTTTCTCATGTTGGCAGAACTGTCCCATGACAAGGAAAATGACAGAAATTTTTACCCAGCTGTGAAGACAGGAGAGATGTTGAAAAGGGTATCTTGTGACCCTTTGTAAGTGCACATCACCTTTCTCACAGGATTACTTCAGTAAAGTGTTCACAGATAGTTAGAATTACATGATATCATCTTTAGTATAAAATTTTCTAAGGGGATGGTAAGTTGCATTTGTAGAGGGAAATGGTTTGTTGAATTTTGGTTAAACACAACTGATTAATTGCTTGTGTTTAACTGTTTTTCCATCTGACACCCTCCTATCATGAAACTGAGGGTATAAACTGACAAGGACAAAGTGAATAGGAAGGGCACAAGAGTAGACAAGAGCTTGCTAAACATGTTATTGAAAACAGGAAGTAACTGATTGATAACCATCTTCGCAGGATGGAGAAAGCCTCAATCTAAAATGCCTTCAGATGGAAATAATAAATTCAAGTGGTTCCATCCTCTCCACAGAATACCTAAAAGCCTTGGAATTTAAAACTATGAAGTATTTTTGAAAGTGGGGGAAAGGCATTGTGGAGTGAGAGATAAGAAGGTAATGGCAGAATCTAGGGGTGTTAGTTAAACATTATTATATGCAGTTATTAGATCCCCTATGATTTGTGTCCCATACAGAAATGTGATGTCTTTCTACGCCCAAACAGAAAATTATTCTCTAAAGAAATTGGAAACAATAAAACCGTGAGGCTTCACATATAATTAATAATACATTCAGAAATAAAACAGAAAATAGACAGTAGTGCAATTATATCTTTTAAAAAGGAAAATAATTTTGTAAATTAGAAGCATTTATTTTTTTTAAGTTTGTAAAAATATTTAATTTATTTATTTTTAGACAAAGGGAGAAAGAGAAGGTGACAAACATCAATGTGTGGTTGCCTCTTATGCACCCCACACAGGGGAATCTAGTCTGCAACTCAGGCATGTACCCCGACTGGAAATTGAACCAGAAATCTTTTGGTCCGCAGCCTAGTGCTCAGTCCACTGAGCCACACCAGCCAGAGCTAAATGAGGAGGGTTTAAAGCAATGTCTGGTATGATACAATAAGCAGAACAAAATGTTAGGTTTTATTATTGCTATTGTTTTTAAATTTTGTAGCTCATGATATTATTCATACATAACTAGCTGCCACTCGGACCATAATAAGGGCATATTTCCTAGCCATTTTAGTCAGAATTACTAAATAGCCAGAGTAGAGGCAAACCAAAAATAATTATTTTCCAATAAATTTGTCTTTGCGAACAAATAGTCTTAAAACACATAAACATTTACATACCACATGCATATTTATATATAGTAAATGTACATGTGTGTTAAGTAATATACATCAAATACATGTATAAATAAAAATTTGTTATTTAAAATATGTAACAATGCAAGTTGAGTTTTCTTGTAGCAAGTTTGTATGACTTGTTTTTGCAAATGAAATATGCATTAGATTAAAGTTCTGGAAATTAAGCTCCTATAAGATTCACTCTGACCTTACTGCCATATAATTCATAGGAAAATTTTCTGAAGTGTTAAAAAGTTGAATTCCTATTAGTATGTCATCCCAAATGAACAAGCTGACAAGGCAGAATATTTTATAATAGTTAGTGAATAATTTATTAATCTAATTTGAATATATGTTATTTTGAATCCAGAATTTTAAGCAATGAAAAAAATAGATTTGTAAAGGGAAACATTACCCATTACAGGCAGGATTTAAAGGGGACCAAAGTTTTGCCACCCTGAAGCTGCATTTTGGAATAAGACTCAGAATCTTGAACCTTTCTGCCTTTCCTGCCTAGAAGATTCAGATGGAAAAACCTGCTTCAGGAAGGGAACCTTAGTATAATCACTTTGGCATTGTTGTGGGAAAAACTCCCAGAAACTTGGTTCTTTTTGCCAATGCAGTAAAGAATTATAGATCAGTAAGTCTAATGGTGTGCAAACAGAGTTTGTTGGTGATCCATTCTCACTGAAAAGAGCAGACCTAGTTAAGGTGGGAGTAGGGGTGAAAGGCATAATTTCCAGGTAAAGCAGGGTAAGGGCAGCTAAAGGCCTGGGTGGCAAGCGAATGTGTGGCCAGAGGCTGGGCAGCCAGAAAGCCAAGAGAGCCAAGAGTCTTTTGTTCTAAGGACTTATATAGTTGGTGGGATGGAGGTGAAGAAGTTACACATTGATTGACTGGTAACAATGGTGCCAGATTTTGGTGGGGGATGGTATGAATATACAAAGATGTTAATGGACTGGTTCCTTTGGGCACTATGGGCCCTTTCCCGCCTTTCAGGCCTTGGGATGAAAGCACACTTTCAAAGGTTTTCTTTCCCAGATAGTGGAGAAGATACATAGAATTTCAAGGATTGCAATCCTCCCGTATTAACTTGGTGTTTCCTGTGATGTTGTAATACTTGACAATATTACTGGACCAGGCTCAGGACTGCTGAGTCAATGGGAAGAGATATGTCTGCCTCCTCCTCCTTGCCCTGGTTTGCTACCTATCCTACCTAACAGCATTAGGCAAGAAGACTCGAAGCAGTAGCCTTTTGACTAGATTCTCCCCTGTCTCTTTGTTGTCTGGGTTGTCTAGAAAAAACTTTACCTGTCATGTGTGTTCTGCTCTTCCTCAATTACCTATAAGTCACCCATTCTCATTTTTAAAAACTAAAACTCTATTTCCCACTTTTCTTCTTTTATTTAAAAGGCATTTACATCAAATTTTGGCTCATCTTTGAAATTTTCACACTAAGGTGAATTCTCCATGCGCACGTACTGAAATTTGACTTTCTCCTACTCATCTGTCTGTCTCTATTAAATTGTGATTCTTAGCTTAGCTAAAAGAACTTAGAAGGTAGGAGAAAAGTATTATTTCTTTAGCTCTTACGGAGTATTCATATAGAAGTGACATACCACAACAGAGCTTCAGGTGTACATGGTATGAGAATGAACCACCCCAACCAATATATCAGTTCAGTTGAAATGATAAATTTTGTGTTTTTGCTACTACTAGCAATTTTGTGTTGTTACTACTAAGTGTACTGTAAGTTTTTTTTTTCATTTTAAAAAATTATACTACTAATAAATATATTTTTACCTTCTCATCATGTTCCTATTTGGAGCATCACTGATACTTCTAAGATGTTTATGTTATGTTTTATAACACAGACCAGAGGAGACTCAGAAACATGACCTTGCTTGTCTTCATTAAATTAATACCTTGCTCTAATCAATGTAAGACAGGATAGTAAGAAACTAGAATTCCTGGTCAAGTGCAATGGAGAATCTGAGACAAGAAAATTAAACAAAAACAGTTTAAGCAACTTACAGCCAGCTGGTAAATCACAGCACCTTGTCTCCCCTAACCAAGGACACTAGAGAAAAAATGGTTTAAATCTCTCCTCCTTAACCATAAAATACATAGCTTCTCAGGCCATAAACCACAGGTGTGCAGGGAAAAGAAAAACGCTAATGTAAATAGTAAGATAACACTGGAACAAGCTTCACAGCTTATGAAGAAGCTGTGCCACTCCCCTTTCAGCTCCACCACCTGACTCCCAAGAGAAACTACACATCCGTGCTCTTAACCACAAATTCCCATGTTTTTCCTATATAAACTTGCTTCTGAAAGCTCAAATGGAAGGTGAACGTTAGGATTTTTACCCACCACCTTCTCAGATTGCTGGGCTCTGATATTAATAAAAGCACAATTATAATCCAATCCCTGTCTCCGCTATTTGGCTGGGCAGTGACAGGCAGCACGAGTGCTGAGTTCATTTGCCCTCTGGTTTCAGATGGAATTCTCCAGAAAGAGTGAGTTTACCAAAAAGCAACAGACCTAAGTAATAAAAGTCTTACACTGATTCTTTGGCATATCTCCTGGTGTGACTTTACTGGTGTAACAAAGTCTGAGGGTTACTGTAATACAGAAGTTCCAAACCGGACAGTTACACTTTTGTTCATGTTATTTAAAAAACAACACCCAGAATACCAACAGCCATGAACATGCCATTTATTACTCACTTTACAGTGAAGTGGGTTGGAGAGGGAGCAGCATTGGGGAGGGAACTGCCGTGGAGTGTAAAAATGCTACAGGGTTGTGATAAACACAGGGTCCTTGAGAAGGCTGGGACTCCAGATACAAACTGTTTCTTTGCTCCTTATGGCTTCTGGTCAGGCAGCCACCTGTTCTCTGAGGTGAAGGGGCCATGTCTTAAGCTACCCCACATGCCATCCCAACATTGCTCCTCCATGTCACAATCTTCCTATTAGTTCTTCTGGACAGGGAGCCCCTGCATGGTGAAAGCGTAGGTACACTGCAACCATATGCCACAAATACAGTATAGGTTATACCCTAAAAGGAGAAGAAGGCAGAGACTGAAAAGGCCAAAGAGGACATGACACCACCTGCTTCCCAAAAAATTCCACCAGGAAGGGAATGGGGTTCAAGGCCAAAAGCCACGCTTTGTGTTATTTAATTACCCAATGTGTCTAAAGCCTGAGGCATATTATAGGAATGATCAGAGATTCAATATGTAGGATGGAACACGTTCCTCCCTGGGCTGCTGTTAATAGGTCTAGGGCCATGTGGTTCTGCAAAACAACTTTTCTCATCTGTGAGACTTCCTCAGACACTAAGGGCACAGCGTTTCTAGTGTGGTTAAGAGCAAAAGCAGTATAATTTGCTAAAGCAGTTATAGGAGTTGGCATAAGGATTCTTCCAGCAGGGGGTATAAATAGGGCCAACAGATAAAACCACGAGTCAGTCCATTTGAGTCAGTGGCAGGCCCAAAATGAGTCCCAGTGCTGGGGGATACTTGGAAGGGTGTCTAGCACTTGACCAGGGATGTAAGGCTTCCCCCAGGTGCAACATCCAGTCAAATTATAGAGCAAATAGGGCCAACCATAGTGTCCACAAGCCTAGAGGCCTTGTTATGGAACAAGGTAGGCCCCATTCAGGTTGCAGTGTTCTATTTTTCCTAGTTGTCCTCTGTGATCAGGATGGTGATATGTTGGATGAGGTCTTTGGGGTTCCATCTCATCAGCTGGGCGGTTTCATTGATGGCTCCATTGTGGCATTCAACACACAGTACCATAGGTTGCTACAGCTCTACCCACAGGGCCACTAATGACCCAATCTGTCTCAAACCACATAGCTAAGCCACAGTTTGGTCCAGTTTACCTGTTTCCAGACAAGCACAAACACTGAGGCACAGGTGCCACTGTAGAGGAGGTTGGGGTTGTTCCATGCTCACAGCCAATCCAATTCGGTCTGGTTGGTAGGGTGGATACACCAGGGGAGTCCTACAGAGGCTGAAGTTGGGAATTCAGTACAGATCCAAAAATCTGAGCGGTTGTGCATGGCTGCCAGCATTCCTGCCCAATGGAGTAAGGTGTTGCTTCCATAGAATCTAAAAGTGATAGGAAAGATACTTAAGGGGCACCAGCATGGGTAATTCCCACCCACCTGGTTAAGACACATGCAACTATTCAATCTTGAGTAAGAATGGTGACTCCTATGGAGGTTTTCCCAGGCTGGTGTACCAAGTCTGGCCAAGTCCTGAATGGATTTGATCACAGACTGTTAAAGCTAATGAGAATGTTTGTATTTGCCATAGGGACACAATAAATGTTCCCTGGGGGATTGTGGAGTTACCTGGGTTCTGGCATTGAATTACAAGGACCAGGTACCAAAAATTAATGGTAGGAGAATCAGGTCATGGGTCAACCCTTCCCCTCCAGGAGCAACCAGGGAACACCAACATGTAGCAACCTGCATTTCCCAAAGCCATCGCAGGGTAGACTTCCATGGGGTTATGTCTGAAGGTGCTGGTAGCAACACATTGTTCTGTTGGCCTATTCCAGGTTATATCACCTTACTGGTGGTATGAATCAGCAGCTTGATACAGCCATCCCAGGATTAGGTGAGCAGGCTCAGAGGGGCGGCTTACCCAACTCCCGGTCACTCACTGAGTGCCCAGAGCACATCATATAGGCATGTCATCCACCCAGCAAGAGTGTTGATCAGTGCGGAAGGGTCCTTCAACAAACCATTGTATCATTCAATAAACCCTGTCCCTGTGAGACTGTAGGGGAGATGAAATCACCAGTCAATGTTCATCTGGTCTGCCCATTGTTGGACCTGGTAGCCAATGAAATGAGTTCCTTGGTCACCTTCAATGACTTCAGGCATGTTATAAGCAGTGTACAGCAGTCTGAGACCTTGAATGGTAATCCTTTGAATGGCATGCCAGCATGAATAGGCCTGGAGAAGGCCAGTTGTGGTGTTCACCTAGGCCAGGGTAAATCAGGCCCCCTCATAGCTGGGTAAAGATCCAATGTAGTTGACCTGCCGGCACATGAGTGGAACAGCTCTGTGTCAGAGACCTCCAGGCATGTCGAGAAGCTGGCAATGGTTCCCTTCAGCACACAGTGGACAGGATCGATGGGCAGTGACAATGTCAGTGTACCACAGGAGTAGTTCCTAAGCTTTAGCTATTTCCCATAAAGTCTCTTGTCCCATACATTTCAACTTATGATGCAGACAATCAGCCATATATTCTTCTGGGACATCTTTTACCCAGCAGATTTGTGCTAACACATCTGCTTTATCATTCCTGGGACAATGCAAGGGGGATATACCAGAGACATGATTGAGCATGATGTCCTATATGTCTCTCCGCATTTCCTGTTCCCATAGGGGCTTGTTCATTACTGTCCACTGTTGTTGTTCCCACCAAGGCAGACAAAGGTTTACCTATGGAAGCTACCCAGCTGTCTGTACAGATGGTTAAAGGCCCATGTTCTAGGATAATAATGATCCAGGTGGTGCATATTTCAGCCCACTGGTTTCTGTGTCCCACTCTGTCTTCCATCCAGATACTGTCAGTCTCTGGTTGGCAAGCCACAGCTCTCCAGGACACAGGTTCTCCTTTGCAGAAGCCATCTGCATACCAAGCATCCTTGGAGATCAGCAGACAGCCTTTCTTGATTGGTGATTCCAGTGGAGGTGAGTTAGTTGGGGCTACCCCATGTTCAGCACAGTTTGTGACAGGTCCCAACAGTTGTTGCAGTTAGTGACTCAGATGGCTGCTAGAGAGCAAGCTGTGTTATAACAGGTAGGCATTCCATTTGGAGATGGTGGATGTTTTTGCTACCAAACTGCATGGCTTCTTTGTCACATCATGAATCCATCCTGCTATGGGGTATGCAGTCTGGAGTCTGACTGTTGCAGTCCCTATTAGCAGTTCAGTTTCCAAAAGACCTTGGTACATGGCATTGACTTGTTGCTCAATGGGACTGTACCTTGCCTCAGCCCCTTTCCACAGCTGTGACCAGAAGCTTATGGGGACCGAGGTTCTCCCTTGTTGCCAGAGTTCCCAAGCATAGCTATCCATCTCATGTAGCTGGAGCTGATCTAAGATCCCCAATCTTGGATAGTGGTCAATCTTCTCTTTCCAGCTGTCAAGTCTTCCCTGTTGTCTCCCCCCATCTCCAGGTGGCTCCTTCCCAGGTTAACCAATATAGGGGGTACAGCCACTGAGCTAAGTGGGGAATAAATACCCACCAATATCCCAAGAATCTAAAGACTCCTGCAATTGCTGAAGAGTTGCTGAGCAGGGAAAGGCTTGAATTTTCTCTACCACTGTAAAGGCATGACTTTTGTCTTACCCAACCAGACAACCCCCAAGAATATGACAGAGCAACCAAGCCCTTGCAATTTCTTGGCATTGACCACCCACACTCACTCCTGTAGGTGAAGCACTAGGAGTGGGGCAGCCTTCTCTAAACATGGAAGAGAATTAGAGGTTTACATGATGTCATCAATGTAACGATATAGCTTTATGTTTTCTGGATGGTTCCAGTTTTCCAAACCCTGCACCACCAAGTTGCAGCAAATGATGGGGCTGTGTAAATACCCCTGCAGTAAGATGGTGAATGTCCACTGCTAGCCCTCCCAAGTAAAGGCAAACTATTTCAGGCAATCTGGATGGATGTCAATAGAGAAAACATTATCAGCAAGATCCAGAAGAAAATGGTAAGTGCATAATTTATGGCTCAATATGTGTAGAAGGTATACGATGTTAGATGACAGTGGGGGTATTAGTAATACCCCCACTGCAGCATACAGAGGGAGTATTATTACTTTGCTCAACTCCTGGTAGTTTACTGTCATCTGCCAAGTACCATCGGGTTTTTTAATTGGACACACCGGAACACTGAGGGGCTGTGTGTGGGATGAAGGCTTGCTTTTGCCAGATCCCGGATGGTCTCTCCAATTTCCTGGTGTTCCCCAGGTTACCTGTATTATTTACTGCAACTACCCAGTGAGGGGTGGGGGAGTTGTACAGGGGGATATTTGGCATGTCCTCACGGAACTGCTTTGATGGCCCAGACCCACCGGTGAAATTCACCTACAGTTTTCTGTAGCTATAATCCCAAGAGAATGTCCACCCCTAGGATGTACTAGGGGATAGGGGAGATACAGACTGCATAGTGCTTCAGATTCAGATGGCCAATTAAGAATTAAAGTGACCTTACATACCTTGACAGATTGACCTCCATACACATTGATGGTGAGGAGGGGTCCTGAAAAACATTCTGAGTTGCCATGAATAAAACTACACTCAGCTCCTGCATCCAGGAAGGCCAGAGTCCACTGCACATTGTGGTGGGACCAGTGAACAGCTGTTTCCACATGGGGCCTTCAGTCCCTAGAGATTGAATCTCACACCATCTAGGCCCCTTGGTCTCCCCCTACCCAGCCATATAAGCCACCCCATGTATCGTCTCCTGGATGGGCTAGATGGAGGCACACCCCTGACCCCTTGTCCTGGTGTGAGCCCATGAAATCTGCCAATAAAGGCAAGGGAGGCACAAAAGAGGATACTCCCTGTTGGGCTTCTTTTTTGCTGTTCAAGTACAGTTGTCTCCATTTTCACCCCACCATGCCCCCTGCCCTACCCATCCTCACCTCCCACCCTCAAACTTACCCCCTTTGGCTTTGTCCACGTGTCCTTTATACATGTTCCTTAATGTCCCTTCCCCTGTTTACCCCCATTATCCCTCTCCACCATCCCCTCTGGTATCTGACAGTTTGTTCATTATTTCAATGACTCTGCTTGTATTTTTCTTGCTGGGCTTCTAAAGAAGAGGAAGTCCATTCCAAAATACAGACCTTCAGTTTTCCTCAGGCAGCGATCTGAAACATTGATGTGGTTGCAGCTGTTTCCACAAGTCCACCAACACCCAATTGGGTTGCCTGTGTATTTTTCCAGGGTCCACCCCTGCTGTGCTCAAAACTAACCACAACTGTTTATAGCTTACTCTCACTGCTCCATCCTTCCCCTCAACCTCAATTGTAAACCCTTTAGGAGACTTTTCCTCTTGGACTTCCCATATGCCTTTATGTTGCCTTACCGATTCCACCCCCCCAAGTCTGTTATGGTTTGGGCTGCTTGTTGGACTGTCTCATCCACCAGCATATATAGAACAGATACTAAATTCCATAGTAGGTAGGAGGCATGATCTGGATGATACACTGTGCCTCCCAGCAGTGAATGGGACTGTATCGGGTCCTCTAAACCTATTCACATAAGTGACATGTTGCATGCCTGTTTCCTGAAGGAACACTTGCAACTTGGACACAGAGGTCTAGCATAGCTGTGCCATGGGGAGTTCTACCTCATTGTGTAAGGCAGTGTGGCAGCCAGGAGAGCAAGGAGCCAGGAGAGCAGGGAAGCATTTTCATCATATTTTATGGTCCCATGAATGCACTGCTGTAGCAAGTGGTGTGTAGTAATAAATACCATCCAGGTCAGTTCATCCCCAGACATCACAGTGCCATCAGCACCTATGCCTCAGAGGTGCAGCAGCCACCCTTGCAATCTACTGATCATTTATGTCTGAACTTTGCTGCCAGATCCATGAGCTTGACAGGTTTGTACAGCCAAGACAATGTGTGCAAATACTTTAAGGGCAGCAGCAGGAGGGCTGGATCCTCCCCATCAGGTCTCTCCTGCTGTGTTTTCAGCTTCAGGATGACTGGCTGAGCAACAAGGCTCTCACTTGCCTTCCTCTCTCTGACCTCTCCTGCTTCATCTAAATCAGTCTTGCTTTCTGCCATAGGATCCCACTTACAGGGATTCCAGTCTGACTGGGCTATGACCATTCTCACTCTAGCCCCTGTCAGTTTACTCTCCCAGGAATGCATGCGAGCCAGATCCTGCAGCTTCTTGCTGGTTTTGTCCAGATGACATCCTAAGGCTTCCTTATACTCTGCTTAAGTCAACTTCATATCCTTCTCCTACTTCGGTTCATCTTTTAACCACCTTACTTTCACTTTGGCCACCAGGTGCTTAGCAGTGCAATCACACAGCACATTCAATAGCAGCCAGCCTACTGTTGCCACTGCAGTATGTGGTTTCTTCTTTTTCTTCTTCTAAAGGCAGCATTCATCCACCACCTTCAAAAGTTCTACAAGTTTGCAACAGCATGGATGGAAATGAAGAGCATTATACTAAGTGAAATAAGCCAGGTAGTGAAAGACAAAACACATATGATATCACCTATAAGTGGAACCTAATCAACAAAACAAACAAGTGAGCAAAATCAACCAGAGACATGGAAATAAAGGACTCACAGTGCCCGGAGGGAAGGAGGAAGGGAGATTATGGCAGAAAGAAAGGGAACAGTCAAGTCAAAAAACATGTACAAAGGACCCACAGACCGTGCCAATGGTGGGGAGGACTGAATATGAGAGGTGGGGGTGGGTAGGGCAGGGGAGAGTAATGAGGGGGAAATGGGCACAACTATAATTGAACAACAATTTTTTAAAAGTGACACCCTTGCCCTGCCACGTCTCTCCTACATGCCCAATGGTCACCCACGGGGCTCAAGATAGCTGATAGCTGCCATGGTTGGTGATAAGCAGGTGCATGAGGGCAGGGGTGTGCAGCATCCTGCCAGGCCGCTGCCTCTCGTTGGATGTGGCTACAACCACTGTGCCTGCCCATGACACATGGAGATGCAGCCAGTCACTTAGGATGAAGTGTTGGTTGCAGGTGTTAGTAGAAGTAAAAATAAGAATATCCAGATATTACATTTTGACAGATGGCGCCTCGGTAATGAAAAAGGAAGAAATTGTGCCCTGGCTGGTGTAGCACAGTGGGTTGAGCACAGGCCTATAAACCAAAGAGTCACTCATTCGATTCCTGGCCTAGGGCACATGCCTGGGTTGCAGGCCAGGCCCCAGTAGGAGACACAGGAGATGCAAGCACAGATTGATGTTTCTCTCCCTCTCTTTCTCCTTCCTTTCCCCTCGCTCTAAAAATAAACAAATATTTTTTTAAGAGAAACTGCCCTGGCTGGTGTAGCTCAGTGGATTTAGCACAGGCCTGCAAACCAAAGGATTGTGGTTCGATTCCCAGTCAGGGCACATGCCTGAGTTGCAAGCCAGTTCCCAGCAGGGGACACACAAGAAGCAACCATACGTTGATATTTCTCTCCCCCTCTCCTTCCCTTCTCCTCCAAAGATAAATAAATAAAATCTTTTTTAAAATCTGATTTTTTAAAAAAGAAGAAACTGTGAGTAAAATAAAAAAAGAATTCTGTCCAATGAAATTCTCAGTTGGCAGCAAGATGGTGGAGGAGTGGGTAGAAAACACACTAACCTCCCCCCAGGACCAATCTAGAATTACAACTGAATTGTGGAGAAATTACCCAAAACAAACATCTGAACAATAACGAGAAAGAAGCCTTATAACCTCAGGAAGACAGAAGAACCAGCTTTGCCACAGTTTGCACCTGCACAACAGCATAAAATACAGACTTCCACCAAGATGGAGGCATAGGTGGAAACACTTTACCTTCTCACACAACCAAATCTAAAAACAACAAAGTTTTAGCAACAATAAATGCAGCCAAACCACAGAAAAGCAAACAATACGGAGTCCGACAACAATGAACTGCTCAGCTAAACTAGTGAGAGGGGTGGAACCAGCAGCAGAGCGGGTTGCGGAAAAAAGATCCCCTGACCCAGGCGCGCAGGCAGCCAAGGGTGGATCCCAGGTGTGGGGTAGCCCCGGGCAGACTCAGTGAAGGTGCGGGGCAGCTGGCTGACCATGGTCGCGCATTTGCACGCAGATAAACCAGTGAAGAGATGAGCATTGAGACAGACCACGCAGGCACCAGCACGGAGCAGCAGGCTGAACGCGCTCACACATTTGCGCTCAGATAAACAGGCAGGGGGAGGTGTGAGCGGTGAGACGATCAGGCAGGAGGGAGCAAAGAGGACCACCATTGCTCCCTCTCTGACCTGCCCCCTCATACAGCGTCACAACCCAATGACATGGGTTGCCTTACCCTGGTGAACACCTAAGGCTTCACCCCTCGTACATACCAGCCGTGAACAGACCAAAACATTATGGCTAAAGAACAGCTCAAAACCCCAGAGCCAATAATTCTAAGAGACCAAGAGATAGTCAACCTGTCAGATGCACAGTTCAAAACACTGGTGATCAGGATCCTCACAGATATGGTTGATTTTAGTCACAAATTAGAGGAACAAATCAAGGCTAAACTAAGTGAAATGAAGGGAAATGCACAGGAAACCAATAGTGATGGGAAGGAAACTGGGACTCAAATCAATGGAGTGGACCAGAAGGAAGAAAAAACAACCAAATAGAAAAGAATGAAGAAACAAGAATTCAAAAAAAACAAGGAGAGGCTAAGGAACCTCCAGGACATCTTTAAACATTCCAACATCCGAATTATAGGGGTACCAGAAGGGGGAAAGGCACAGCCACCAGTGGAAACCTTATTTGAACAAATAATAAAGAAGAACTTCCCCAGTCTGGCAAAGGAAATAGACTTTCAGGAAATCCAGAAAGCTCAGAGAGTCCCAAAGAAGTTGGGCCCAAGAAGGAACACACCAAGGCACATCATCATTATATTAGCCAAGATTAAAATAAAGGAGAGAATCCTAGAAGCAGCAAGAGATAAGGGGACAGTCACCTACAAAGGAGTTCCCATCAGACTGTCAGCTGATTTCTCAAAAAAAAGACCTTACAGGCAAGAAGGGGCTGGAAAGAAGTATTTCAAGTCATGAAATCCAAACACCTACATCCAAGATTGCTCTATCCAGCAAAGCTTTCATTTAAAATGGAAGGGCAGATAAAGTGCTTCTCAGATAAGGTCAAATTCAATGAGTTCATAATCACCAAGCCCTTATTATGTGAAATGTTAAAGGAACTTATCTAGGGACTTCCGCCAAGATGGAGGTATAGGTGGATGTGCCGTGCCTTCTCACACAACCAAGTTTAGGGACAACTAAATATTAGCATCAGAAAACACAACCAGAACACGGAAAATTGAACTTTTCGGAAGTCCGTTAACAACAAATTCTTCAGCCCGACCGGTAAGGGGCGAAACCGGCGTCTCGTGAGGGGTTGCAGACTCCGGTCGGACGGACCCAGACGCAGAATCCAGACGCGCGAATCCAGACGCACGGGTTCCAAACCCAGGATTGGACCTAGTGAGCGACCGAGCAACCCACCGGGTGAGTGACTGCTGAGGAAACAGTGGGGAGGCGGTGCTGCGTGTTGACTGCGGTTGCCTACCTGTGGGCCAGCGGACAGGCGAGGGAGTGGGCGGTTGGACCAGGGCCGGCGGTCCCCGTGGCGTGCGGCAGTAGAGGGCGCCGCCATTTCCCCGCTCTGACCACGCCCCCACATACAGCGTCACAACCCAGCGACCTGGGAGTCCAAGGCGCCGCTTCTCACATTTAAAGGGCCAGAACAGACCAAAAATGTTGCAGGAAGACCTCAAAGCCCCAGAGATAAATCTAAGCGACGAAGAAATAGCAAAACTCTCAGACGCACAGTTTAAGACACTGGTCATCAGGTTCCTCACAGATCTGATTGATTATAGCCACAAATTAGAGAAACATATGAAGGCTAAATTAAGGGAAACGAATGGAATTCCACAGGAAACCCATAGAGATGAAAAGGAAACTGAGACTCAAATCAATGGAGTGGACCAGAAGAAAGCAAATAATGGCCAAACAGAAAAGAGTCAAGGAGCAAGAATTCAAAGAAATGAGGAGAGTCTTAGGAACCTCCAGGACATCTTTAAACGCTCCAATATCCGAATTATAGGGGTACCAGAAGGGGGAAAGACACAACCACCAGTGGAAAAATTATTTGAACAAATAATAAAAGAAAATTTCCCCAATCTGGCAAAGGAAATAGACTTCCAAGAAATCCAAGAAGCTCAGAGAGTACCAAAAAAGTTGGACTCAAGAAGAAACACACCAAGGCATATCATAATTACATTAGCCAAAATTAAAATGAAGGAGAGAATCCTAGAAGCAGCAAGAGCTAAGGGGACAATCACCTACAAAGGAGTCCCCATCAGACTGTCAGCAGATTTCTCAAAAAGAAACCTTACAGGCAAGAAGGGGCTGGAAAGAAATATTCCAAGTCATGAAATCTAAAGACCTACAACCAAGATTGCTCTATCCAGCAAAACTTTCATTTAGAATGGAAGGACAGATAAGGTGCTTCTCAGATAAGATCAAATTCAAGGAGTTCATCATCACCAAGCCCTTATTATATGAAATGTTAAAGGGACTTATCTAAGAAAAAGAAGTTAAAGAAATATGAACAGTGAAAGGACAGCAAACTCACAGTTATTAACAACCACACCTAAAACGAAAGCAAACTAAAAGAACAGCTATATCAGGAGTGGAAACATAGAAATGAAGATCTCAAGGAGGGTTAGCAACAGGGGAGTGGGAGGAGGAGATGGGGGGAGAAGGTACAGAAAATAAGTAGCATAGACAGTAGATAGAAAATAGATGGGGGGGCAAGAATAGCATGGGAAATATAGAACCTAAAGGACTTGAGACACATGGACATAAACTAAAGGGGGGTAATGGTGGGGATGGGGGGGCAGGGTGGAGGGGAATGAAGGGGGGAATAGAACAACTGTAACAGCATAATCAATTTTAAAAAATAAATTAAAAAAATAAATAAATAAAGGAGGCTGACCTCAAGGTCAATTTCAAATCAAAAAAAAAAAAGGAACTTATCTAAAAAAAAGAAGATAAAAAATATGAACAGTGAAAGGACAGCAAACTCACAGTTATTAAAAACCACACCTAAAACAAAAGCAAACTAAGAGGACAGCTAGATCAGGAGAGGAACCAGAGAAATGGAGATCACATGGAGGGTTATCAACAGGGAAATGGGAGGAGGAGAATGGGGGAGAAGGCACAGAGAATAAGTAGCATAGACGGTAGGTAGAAAATAGACAGGGGAGAAGGCAAGGATAGTATGGGAAATATAGAATCTAAAGAACTTGTGACACATGAACATAAACAAAAGGGGGGAAATGGTAGGGGAGAGTTGTGCAGGGTGGAGGAAAGTGAAGGGGGAATAGGACAACTGTAATGGGATAATCAATAAAATATATTTTTAAACATTTCAAAAACATGGAAGACTCCCAAACTCTTTTTATGAACCCAGCATCATCCTAATCCCAAAGCAGATAAAGACATAACAAAGAAAGAAAACTTCAGGCCAATATTGCTGCTGAACATAAATACTAGAATTGTCAACAAAATATTAGCAAACCACATCCAGCAATATATTGAAAGATCATACACTAAGATCAAGTGGGATTCAACCCAGGGATTCAAGAAGGTACAATATTCAAAGACCAATAAATGTAATACATCACATAAACAAAAGCAAAGACAAAAGTTACATGATCATATCAATAGATGTGGAAAAAGCATTTGATAAGGTACAGCACCCATTTATGATAAAAACACTTAGCAAAGTGGGAATAGAGGGAGCATTCCTCAACATGATAAAGGCCATATACGAGAGACCTGCAGCCAATATTATACTCAATTGGGCAAAAACTAAAAACTTTCCCACTAGTAGCAGGAACAAGACAAGGATGTCTGCTTTCACCACTTCTATTCAACATAATATTGGAAGTCCTAGCCACAGCAATCAGACAAGAAAAAGAAATAAAAGCCATACGGTTTTGAAGGGAGGAAGAAAAATTGTCACTGTTTGCAGATGACATAGTATACATAGAAAATCATAGATTCCAACAAAACACTAGTCGACCTGTTAGTAAGTTTGGCAAAACAGTAGGATACAAAGTCAACATTCAGAAATCAAAGGCATTTTTATACACTAACAATGAAATATCAGAAACAGAAATCAGAAAAAAATCTCATTTGGTACAGGAAAAAGAATAATAAAGTACCTAGGAATAATCCTAACCAAGGAAGTAAAAGACCTGTACTCAGAAAACCACACAACGCTGAAGAAAGAAATTAAAGAAGACACAAACAACTGGAAACATGTACCATGCTCATGGATTGGAAGAATTAACATCATCAAAATGTTCATACTACTCAAAGCAATTTATAGATTCAAAGCAATCCCTATTATAGTATCAATGACATATTTCACAGATATAGAACAAACATTTACAAAATTTACAAGGAACCATAAATGACCCTGAAGAGCTGCAGCAATTTTGAGAAAGAAGAACAAAGTAGGAGGGATCACAGCACCTAATATCAAACTGTATTACAAGGTCACTATGATCAAAACAGCCTGGTACAGGTATAAGAACAAACACATAGACCAATGGAACAGAATAGAGAGCCCAGAAATAAACCCAAGTCTCTATGGTAAATTAATATTTGACAAAGGGGGAAGAAACATAAAATAGAGTAAAAATAGTCTCTTCAACAAATGGTGTTGGGAGATCTGTACAGCTACATGTGAAAAAAAATGAAACTCAGTCACCAACTTACAGCATACACAAAAATAAATTCAAGCTGGATAAAAGTCTTAAATATAAATCTTAGCACCATAAAAGTCCTAGAGGAAAACATAGATAGGAAAATCTCAGACATTCCACATAGCAATATTTTCACCAATGTGCCCCTAGAGCAAGGGACATAAAGGAAAGGATAAACAAATAGGATCTCATCAAAATGAAAGGCTTCTGCACAGCTAAAGAAAACAGCATTAAAATGAAAAGAAAACCAACTGTATGGGAAAACATATTTGCCAATAATACCTCAGACAAGAGTTTGATCTCCAAAACAGATAAAGAACTCACATGACTCCACTCCAGGAAGACAAACAACCCAATTTTAAAAAATGAGCAAAAGGCTTGAAGAGACACTTCTCCAAGGAGGACATAGAGAGGACCCAGAGACATATGAAAAGATGCTCAGCATCACTAGCCACTACAGAGGTGCAAATGAAAACCACAATGAGATACCACTTCACACTGGTCAGAATGGCCACCATAAACAAACAAGTGTTGGAGAGGATGTGGAGAAAAGGGGACCCTAGAGCACTGTCGGTGGGAATGCAAATTGCTGTGACTCCTGTGGAAAACAGTATGGAATTCCTCATAAAACTAAAAATAAAATTACCTTTTGACCTGGCATTTCCACCGCTGGGATTATATCCCAAGAATCTTCAAACACCAATCTGAAAGAACTTATGCACCCCAATGTTCATAGCAGCATTAGTTACAATACCCAAGTGTGGGAAACAGCCTAAGTACCCATCATTAATGAGTGGATCTAAATATTGGTACACTTACACAACGGAATTCTACACAACAGAAAGAAAGAAGGAACGCCTGCCCTTTGTGACAGCATGGATGGAACTGGGAGCATTGTGCTTAATGAAATAAGCCTGGCAGTGAAAGACAAGTACCATATGACCTCACCTTTAAATGGAACCTAATCAACAAAACAAAGGAACGAACAAAATATAACCAGAAACATTGAAATTAAGAACAAACAGACAATGACTAGAGGGGAGGGGAGAGGGGATATTGGAAAGAAAAAGAAGAAGGGTTTTCAGGAACATGTATAAAGGACACATGGACAAAACCAAGGAGAGGTAGGATACAGGGTGGGAAGTCGGGATGGCTGGGGTTACGGGAACAGTGGAGGGGAAATGAGACAATTGTACTTGAACAACAATAAAAAATAAAGAAAGAAAAAGAAGAAGAAAAGAAAAAACGTCTATAACACCTGCAGTAATGTTGTGGTCATCCACTGAAACTTGAGGAGATTCTCAGGCGTCGAATAAGCATGCCACCTCATAACATATTGAATTTGTGGACCACCTGAGGATTGCCATCAATTCTTGGACTATCCCCTGGGGCTCCCCCAGCTAGCATGTTGTCACATGCAGTGGACTGAACAATATCCAGCTCACTGTGGCAGTTGGAATACAGGAGCTCCAAGCTGGGGAGCTACACTTTTGTTCCTGATATTCAAAAAAGAAAAAAGGACCAGCAGCTTAATACTTCCCATTTATTTCTCACTTTACAGGGGAGTGCACTGAAGGCAGTGAATCAGGTGAGAGACCACACCCTGCTGCTGGTCTTGTCAGTGCTTATCCAGTTGGAGAGGAAGCAGCAACAGGAAAAGTGCTGTGGTAGCATGTGAAAATGTTATGGGGCTGTGATAAACACAGGGGCCCTGAGAAAGCTGAGACTCCAGATCCAAACTGTTTTTATCCCTCCTTAGGGCTGCCTGGCAGCCATCTACAGTCTGAGGTCCTGCAAGGGCCATGTCTTTAGCTACCCCAGCATGATTTTATGAATTGTTACTCTCAAGAACAAACTGAAGTTCTGAGTGTTCTGCAGAGGAATACAGCCTAGAGTCAAAACAAACCTTGCATTGCCCATGGCCCAAAAACATGACACACATTTTTTTTGGTTGGGCTTCTGTCATTTCAAGATTCAAAAATTTCTGAGGACTTTTAATAACTTAAGTATTTAAATGTCATTGTTACCTGAATGACTTTATATAAAAATTATCCCAATATATGCTTAATAAATTATTTAGATTCATGTAAGCTATATGTGCTGTGTATATGCATAATATACATGTAAATACAGGATATGGCAAAAGTAGGTTTACAGTTGTTCATATGAAAAATCATACAAAAATTAATTAATAATAAAGGAATGAAGTGGGGTTTTTTATTTGAAAACATTGTACAGCCCATACATTCCCTTCACTGTCTCTGGCTACAGAATATGTGAATTGTATGTCAATGAGCACTTCTCAAAATTTCAACAGCATTCTGAAGCTTTGAAAAAAGCAGTCTGCCAGCAATTTATGCACAAAGGCTATCTCTGGGGCCCATTTAAGTGCTCTAATGTAGTCTGAAGGATAAAGGCTTCAGCTCAGTCTTTTTGAAATATAGGTTAAAAAAAGTTCCTTGAACTTTTTTTGGAGTTCATGGAATTTTTCTTGTGTTACAAGATGCCCTTTGGGGATTCTTGACCACCTGTCTGGAAGAATCATCATTGGCTTTTAAAATCTCTTCTCATTTTTCCTTCCTATCTCTTCCAATAGTCCTCATGAGAACCTAGCTTAGGATGGAGGCAACTATCTAACAGCCTAACCACCTATCTCTTTCCCTTTATTTGTAGTACTTACTCCTCTACATGAAAGGCTTTTGGCAGTGAGTAGGCAGCCAAATGTCAATATGGCATCTAATGTGAAAGAAAGCACTAGTCTACATGGATAAGGGCCAGCAATGCTGAGTTCTTCTTATACAACACCAGGATATGTTGTGTGACTTCTACAAGATATTTTTAAATTTATTTTCTTTATTGTTGTTCAGGTACAGTTGTCTCCATTTTCCTCCCAACACTCCCCCTCACCCCCAGTATCCACACCTCTCCCCCTCGATCCTACCTCCCTTTGGCTTTATCCATGTGTGCTATATACATGTTCCTAACAACTCTTCCTCCTTCCTTCCGCATTATCCCCTCCCACCTCCCCTCTGATTACTGTCAGTTTATTCTTTATTTCAATGTCTCTGGTTATATTTTGCTTGCTCATTTGTTTTGTCGACTAGGTTTTGCGTATGGGCGAGATCATATGGTATTTGTCTTTCACTGCCTGGCTTATTTCACTTAGCATAATGCTCTCCAGGTCCACCCATGACGTCACAAAGGGTAGGAGCTCCTTCTTTCTTTCTGCTATGTAGTATTCCATTGTGTAAATGTACCACAGTTTTTTTATCCACTCATCTACTGCTGGACACTTAAGCTGTTTTCAAATCTTGGCTATTGTATATAGTGCAGCTATGAACATAGGGGTTCATATATTCTATCGAATTTATGTTTCGTGCTATTTAGGATATATTCTCAGAAGAAAAATCACTGCGTCAAAAGGCAGTTTCATTTTGAATTTGTTGAGTAACAAATTCAACCACATTCCCTTATTGAGGAACATATTCCTTTTCAGAGTGGTTGCACCAGTCTGCATTCCCCCCACAGTGGATTAAGGCTCTCTTTTCTCTTCATCGTCATCAGCATTTGCTTTTTGTTGATTTATTAATTATAGCCATTTTGACAGGTATGGTGGGGTATGTCATTGTGGGATACCCAAAAGTTTTAAGATATTATTTATTTATTTTTACAGAGATGGAAAAGGAGAGAGGGAGAGAAACATCAATGTGTGAAAGAAACATCAATCGGTTGCCTCTAGCATGTCCCCAACTGGGGACCTGGCCCACAACCCAGGTATGTACCCTGACTGGGAATTGAACTGGAGACCCTTTGTTTCACAGGCTAACACTCAGTCTGTTGAGCCATACCAGCCAGGGCTCATTGTTGTTTTAATTAGCATCTCTCTGATGACTATTGGTGTTCAGCAATTTTTCATGTCTATGGGTCATTTGTGTGTTCCCTTTTGGTGAAGTGTACACTCACGTCATTTGTTCATTGTTTAAGTGGTTTGTCTTCCCATTGTTGAGTCATATGAGTTCGCTATATATTTTGGAGATCAAACCCTTGTCAAAATTGTCATAGACAAATATGTTCTCCCACATAGTTGGTTCCCTTTCCATTTTGATGTTGCTTCTTTAGCCATGAAGAAGTTTATTTTTTATGAAGAAGCTTTTTAATTTGATGTAGTCCCATTTCTTTATTTTTCCCTTTATTTCCCTTGCCCTAGGAGACATATTGGCAAAATAATGCTATATGAGACATCTGACATTTTAGTGCCTATGTTTTCCTCTAGGACTGTTTTGCTGTCATGACTTATATTCAAGTATTTTATCCATTTTGCACTTATTTTGGTATATGATGTGAGTTGATGATCTAGTTTCTTTTCTTTTCTTTTTTTTTTTTTGCATGTACAAGCCAAGTTTTCCTAGCACCATTTATTGAAGAGGCTATTTTTACTCCATTGTATGCTCATGCCCAATTTGTCAAATATTAATTTATCATAGTGACATGGGTTTATTTATGGACTCTCTATTCTATTCCATTCATCTGTGTGTCTGTTCTTATGCCATTACAAGACTGCTTTGATTGTGGTAGCCTTGTAATACACTTTAATATCAGGTATTGTGACCTCTCCTACTTTTTCTTCTTACTCAAGGTTGCTGAGGTTGTTCAGGGTCTTTTTGGTTCCATATTAATTTTTGAAATATTTTCTTAGGTCTGTGAAATATGCCATTAGTATTTTAAAGTGAATTGCAAAGATTCTCTAGATTATTTTCATTAGTATGATCATTTTAATGATGTGAATTCCTCCGATCCATGAGCATGGTGCGTGCTTCGATTTATTTATGTCTTACTTATTTTTTCTGCAGTGTTCTGTAGTTTTCTCCTAAAGGTCTTCTACCTTCCTGTCCCAATTTATTCTTAAGTGATTTAATTTTTCATGTTGGTATGGTAAACGGGGTTTTTTTTTTTTTTGGTTTCTCTTCATTGTTTTGTAGTTAGTGAACAAAAATGCCTTTAATTACTGAATATTCACTTTGTATCCTTCTTTTTGCCAAATTCACTAGTTAGGTCAAGTAGTTTTTTGGTGGAATATAGAGAATTCTTTTTAGGACTTCTGCCAAGATGGAGGCCTGGGTGGACATGCCATGCCTTCTCACACAACCAAGTTTAGAGACAACTAAATATTAGCAACAGAAAACAGCCAGAACACAGAAAATTGAACTTTTCGGAAGTCTGTTAACAACAAATTCTTTGGCCTGACTGGTAAGGGGCGAAACCAGCAGCTGGTGGAGCGGGGTTGCACAGGAAAACTCGGTCAGATGGACTCAGGTGCGCGGAATCCAGAAATGCAGAATCCAGGTGCAGGGTTGGACCTAGTGAGCGACGGAGCCAGCGACCAAGCAAGCGACCGCGGAGGAAACAGCGAGGGACCAGGGCTGCGGGTTGAATGTGGTCGCGCATTTGTACGCAGATACACAAGAGAGGGAGTGGGCTATTGGACCGGAACCCAGCAGGTCCCCACAGCAAGCCGCAGGGATGGTACCGCCATTTCCCTGCTCTGAACCCACCTCCACATACAGCGTCATAACCCAGCGACTCTGAGTGGCCCTGTGCTGGTGAACCACCTAAGGCGCTGCTCCTCACCCAGGGGCTGGAAACAGCAGAGGGGGTCGCCATTTCCCCGCTCTGACCACGCCCCCACGTACAGTGTCACAACCCAGCAACCTGGGAGTCCAAGGCCCCGCTCTTCATACTTAAAGTGCACGAACAGACCAAAAATGGCTCTAGAAGATCTCAAAGCCCCAGAGCCTATAAATCTAAGCGATGAAGAAATAGCAAAACTCTCAGACGCACAGTTTAAAACACTGGTGATCAGAATCCTCACAGACCTGGTTGACTATACCCACAAATTAGACAAATATATGAAGGTGAAACTAATTGAAATGAATAGAATTGCACAGGACACCAATAGCAATGAAAAGGAAACTGGGACTCAAATCAATGCAGTGGACCAGAAGAAAGCAAATAATGGCCAAACAGAAAAGAGTCAAGAAGAAAGAATTCAAAGAAATGAGGAGAGTCTTAGGAACCTCCAGGACATCTTTAAATGCTCCAACATCCGGATTATAGGGGTACCAGAAGGGGGAAAGGCACAGCAACCAGTGGAAAACTTATTTGAACAAATAATAAAGGAGAATTTCCCCAATCTGGCAAAGGAAATACACTTCCAGGAAATCCAGGAAGCTCAGAGAGTACCAAAGAAGTTGGACCCAAGAAGGAACACACAAAGGCACATCATCATTACATTAGCCAAAATTAAAATGAAGGAGAGAATCCTAGAAGCAGCAAGGGATAAGGGAACAGTCACCTACAAAGGAGTTCCCATCAGACTGTCAGCGGATTTCTCAAAAGAGACCTTACAGGCAAGAAGGGGCTGGAAAGAGGTATTTCAAGTCATGAAATCCAAAGACCTACAACCAAGATTGCTCTATCCAGCAAAACTTTCATTTAGAATGGAAGAACAGATAAAGTACTTCTCAGATAAGATCAAATTCAAGGAGCTCATCATCACCAAGCCCTTATTATATGAAATAAAGGGACTTATCTAAGAAAAAAAAGTTAAAGAAACATGAACAGTGAAAGGACAACAAACTCACAGTTATTAACAACCACACCCAAAACAAAAGCAAACTAAATGGACACTTGGATCAGGAGCAGAAACATAGAAATGAAGATCTCAAGGAGGGTTAGCAACAGGGGAGTGGGAGGAGGAGAAGGGGGGAGAAGGTACAGAAAATAAGTAGCATAGACAGTAGATAGAAAATTGATGGGGGGGCAAGAATAGCATGGGAAATATAGAATCTAAAGAACTTGAGACACATGGTCATAAACTCAAGGGAGGGTAATGGTGGGGACGGGGGGTAGGGTGGAGGGGAATGAAGGGGAAATAGAACAACTGTAATGGCATAATCAATAAAAAAAGAAATTAAAAAATAAAATAAAAAAACAAAAAAATATCTAAATATAAATAAATAACTTAAAATTTAAAAAAAGGGACTTATCTAAGAAAAAGAAATTAAAGAAACATAAACAGTGAAAGGAAAACAAACTCACAGTTATTAACAACCACACCTAAAACAAAAGCAAACTAAAAGGACAGATCACGAGTGGAAACATAGAAATAAAAATCTCAAGGAGGGTGAGCAACAGGGGAGTGGGAGGAGGAGAAGGGGTGAGAATGTACAGAAAATAAGTAGCATAGACAGTAGATAGAAAATAGATGGGGGGCAAGAATAGAATGGGAAATATAGATCTAAAGGACTTGAGACACATGGTCATAAACTAAGGGGGGGTAATGGTGGGGACGGGGGGGGTAGGGTGGAGGGGAAGAAAGGGGGGGAATAGAACAATTGTAACAACATAATCAATAAAAAAATTAATTTAAAAAAAGAATTCTTTTTAAAAATTATTTGTATCTCAACTTTTATTTTGTTGCTTTTCTTATTATTTAATTACAATTCTTCAAATTGCTCCCCTCCCACATTACTAATACTTGCCCTACCAACATGCCAACTCCCACTTATTGACAACAGTAGATTTTCGGTAGATACTATATAACATTATACGTACACTTTTTCTACAGATAAGGACAGTTTTATTTCTACCGTGATATTTAGATTGCTTTTATTTCCTTTTCATGTCAGATTGTGGGGATCGAAATTCGAGTACTATATTAAATAAGGGTAGTATCCAAGAAATCGTGGAGGGAAGGGGAGCCGAGTGAGGTACAGCCAGGCCCAGGGGACACATGGCCTCGGCCGGCCACACACGGGCAGACTTAGACCTTCTTGTCCACCGTCCAGCGGCAGGCCCTGAGCCTTGCCCGGGCTGCGAAGAGGAACGGCCCGGCCTGCACGCAGCCGCGCCGGCTGTCCAGGTCTCGAACCCGTGGCTGGCCCGCCCTCCCTCCGAGAGCCAGCGGGCAGGCCCTGGAAAGCCAGTTGGGGGCCTGAAGAGGCTCCCTCCGGCTGGCCGCGGCTGGGGTGACAGAGACAGCCCGTGTCCCTTGTGCCCCCTGCACCAGCCCCCCCCCCCCCCCCAGACGTGCAGCCTGTCTGCCAAGGCCTGGACACTCGCCGCGTTTCAGTCTGGACCCCGGGGGCCACGACAGCCCCAACTCGGGAAGAAGTCCTGGGGTGGCTCGTCCCTGCCGGGCACGGGAGGAGGGGTGTTGGCAGGCAGGCCGGGGCCAAGGGGCGGGGGGTGAATGGGTGGGGGTCAGTGGGGGCCGGCCCGGCACGGGCGCCGCTGGGCCGGCTGTTCCGGTGCCGCGGCCTGGCCGAAGACACGTGAGGACAACGGACGTCCAGCGCCTCGCTCCGAAGGTCGCCGTGCCTGTCAACCTAGGGCTCCTAGCCCCGTGTCGCGTCCTTCATCCGGGACCCGAGGCCACGCAGTGGCCCCTGGGCACCGGGACCCAGCGTCGCATGCGACAGGAAGTGCCAGCGGGGGGAGCCCAGCCGGTGTTCCGTGCCAGCCAAAGACAGCCCAAAGCCCCTCTTCCCGGTCACCTGCCCCGCACCTGCACCCGGGGGACCCTGCGGGCCGAAATCCTGGCCTCCGGCGGGGGCGGAGCACGCGGAAAAGCCGCAGGCGGCCTGCGAAGCGCCGCCCCTGACCGGCCTCCAGGCCGCCCGGCCCGGCCGGCCGGCCCACCCCCGGCCTCCCGTTTCCCCGGTGGCCGGGTCGGAGGCCTCGGGTGGGGGCTCACCCCAGGGAGGCGTCCCCCCCCCACCATGGACCTCTCCCCGGCCCCCAGGGCGAGGATCCAGGGTCAGAGCGCCCCTGCGTCCTCCAACCCGGAAGGAACCTGGGCGTGTTGCCGCGGTTGCTGGGGTTACCTGGGTTGCTAGGGAACAGGGCGCCCGCCGAGGCCACGCCCCCCTCGGCCCCAACGGCCACCCCGGGCAGCTCCTTGGCCCAGCAGGGCCCCGGCCGGCGGGGCCGCCTCCGCCGCCCGGGTCGCGACCGGGGACACCCTGGAGGTGGGCTGGCGGCCGGCTTTGGCCTCCGGAGTCCTCTCCAGGCCCCGGAGCCACGGTGCCGGCCGCCGCAGGCCTTGGCCGCGACCGCCGGCAACGGGAGGCGGAGGACGAGCTCAGGAAGGCTGCCCTTGACCGCCCTGCTGCTCAGGAAACGCCCCGGGCCCTGACAGCCTGATCCGCCCGGACAGCCTGATCGCCCCCTCCGCCCTCGGTGCCTGAAAATGGGCCCAGTGAGAGGCCAGAAACCAACGGAGCCTTCCGGGCGGGGGTGGGCTCTCGTGGCCTGCTGGGGAGCCGTTGTCGCGGCCCAGGGCCTCCCTGGGCGCAGGAGGAAGGGCACTTAGGAAGGCGTCCACAGCACGACCTGCGTCCCCGGGGTGGGGGGGAACCTCGCTCCTGGCACGTGTCTCCCGGGCGGCCCAGTCCACCCACCCGGGGGGAACCGGGGGACCCTGTCACCACGACACTGCCCCCTGGTGGAAGCGTGTCTCTCTCTCCCAGGGGCGTCCTGGCCACCCTTCCCCAGACAAAATCGCCCATCTCCCGAAAACATCCTGAGATGATTTTCTCTTCTTTAGTGTGTCTGTATTCAATGGGTGGCCCAAGACAAGCCTCTTCTTCCTGTGTGGCCCACACACGCCCGAAGCTGGGAGAACCTCTGCTGGGGCTGGGGCTGGGGCTGGGGCTGGGGCTGGGGCTGGGGACCGTCCAGGCTCTCCCGAGGCCTTGATTGCCAGCTAGCCGCGCCACTGTCTGGCATCTGAACTTCCCCTCTTGCCCTGGCATCCCGGCCTGCCTCCTGCTCTCCCCCTCAGGCCGCCTCAAGGGGCTCGAGGGCTCAGGAGCAGGCCGAAAGGGGGAGTAGGCCATTGTAGCGGATGGGGGGCGCTGGCCGGGTGGCGGGGGTGGCCTGGGTCGCCCCACGCTCTCCGCCAGGGGTCTCCGGTAGTCACTGTCACTCTACCCTTGGGTGCCCCATTGTGTTGTGGGTGAGGTGGGGGCACGGCGGGAGCGGGCGGGGGTCCTGGGGACCCGCGGACAGACTGAGAGGCCCCATCCACACAGGGAGATGACCTCCTCTGTGAGGGCCGGTGGTTCACCAGCCCCACCAGGGTAACACCCCTTGTCACTCTGTCTCTACCCGATCAGCCCCAGCCAGCCAGCCAGCCAGCCGGCCGACCGGCCGGCCAGCCAGCCAGCCAGCCAGCCAGCCAACCCTCCTTTCCTTCACTCATTCATCATTTGGGCATCGCTCTTGCTTCCCCTCTTACATTCAGTGGTCCGTCCTTTCGTCGGAAAATACCGCCCTGGGTCTCACTACACAGTCTTGCTGTGGCTTGCTGGCCGGCTTGCCGGCCGCGCAGCCCAGGGAAAGTGCAGAGGGGAGGGCAGTCGGGATGAGGCCCAGGGACGGGGTCTGGAGAAGCCAAGGCTCGGGACCCAGGCCAACCCCCATCTCTGAGAGGGACAGGAGGAAGCTGCTCTGAAAGCGCCGGGGGGGGGGGGGGGTATGGGCTGGAGGCTCTTAGGCCCCTCCGCCTTCCTCACCTGCGTAGGGAGCACTGGTTTAGCCCAGGGTGGGGGGAAGCCTCTCTGCGCTGATGCCCAGAGGCCTAAGAACCAAACGTGGGCGTGGGCGCGGGCCTGGGCCCGAACAACCAACACACACACACACACACACACACACACACACCCCTGAAAACTGCCCCCCACCATCCCACCCCCACCCCCAGTGAGGGTCGTTCTCCTGCCCAGCTCTGCCAAAACGCATGGAAAACGCCCACCCCGGGCCGAGGCTGCCTGGCATCCAGGTGAGAGGAGAGACTGGGAGCAGGGGCCGGAAGCCGAAGGCCCTCAAACCAGAAGAGGGAGCCGGGGCAGAAGGAGCCCTACAGTCCCGGTGCCACCCCTCGGTCCGAGTCTCCAGGGTTGCAGCGCAGGCTTGTCACCGAGGCACCGGGCTGTACCTCCCTCGTGGGAGAGGACGGGAGGGCACAGGACATAGGAAAGGAGAGGTCATTGTGGAGGACACGGGAGCCCAGTGAGGAGCCCAGTGAGGTAGAGCCGTGGCCCCAGCCGGCCACACACGGGCAGACTTAGACCTTCTTGTCCACCGTCCAGCGGCAGGCCCTGAGCCTTGCCCGGGCTGCGAAGAGGAACGGCCCGGCCTGCACGCAGCCGCGCCGGCTGTCCAGGTCTCGAACCCGTGGCTGGCCCGCCCTCCCTCCGAGAGCCAGCGGGCAGGCCCTGGAAAGCCAGTTGGGGGCCTGAAGAGGCTCCCTCCGGCTGGCCGCGGCTGGGGTGACAGAGACAGCCCGTGTCCCTTGTGCCCCCTGCACCAGCCCCCCCCCCCCCCCCAGACGTGCAGCCTGTCTGCCAAGGCCTGGACACTCGCCGCGTTTCAGTCTGGACCCCGGGGGCCACGACAGCCCCAACTCGGGAAGAAGTCCTGGGGTGGCTCGTCCCTGCCGGGCACGGGAGGAGGGGTGTTGGCAGGCAGGCCGGGGCCAAGGGGCGGGGGGTGAATGGGTGGGGGTCAGTGGGGGCCGGCCCGGCACGGGCGCCGCTGGGCCGGCTGTTCCGGTGCCGCGGCCTGGCCGAAGACACGTGAGGACAACGGACGTCCAGCGCCTCGCTCCGAAGGTCGCCGTGCCTGTCAACCTAGGGCTCCTAGCCCCGTGTCGCGTCCTTCATCCGGGACCCGAGGCCACGCAGTGGCCCCTGGGCACCGGGACCCAGCGTCGCATGCGACAGGAAGTGCCAGCGGGGGGGAGCCCAGCCGGTGTTCCGTGCCAGCCAAAGACAGCCCAAAGCCCCTCTTCCCGGTCACCTGCCCCGCACCTGCACCCGGGGGACCCTGCGGGCCGAAATCCTGGCCTCCGGCGGGGGCGGAGCACGCGGAAAAGCCGCAGGCGGCCTGCGAAGCGCCGCCCCTGACCGGCCTCCAGGCCGCCCGGCCCGGCCGGCCGGCCCACCCCCGGCCTCCCGTTTCCCCGGTGGCCGGGTCGGAGGCCTCGGGTGGGGGCTCACCCCAGGGAGGCGTCCCCCCCCCCCACCATGGACCTCTCCCCGGCCCCCAGGGCGAGGATCCAGGGTCAGAGCGCCCCTGCGTCCTCCAACCCGGAAGGAACCTGGGCGTGTTGCCGCGGTTGCTGGGGTTACCTGGGTTGCTAGGGAACAGGGCGCCCGCCGAGGCCACGCCCCCCTCGGCCCCAACGGCCACCCCGGGCAGCTCCTTGGCCCAGCAGGGCCCCGGCCGGCGGGGCCGCCTCCGCCGCCCGGGTCGCGACCGGGGACACCCTGGAGGTGGGCTGGCGGCCGGCTTTGGCCTCCGGAGTCCTCTCCAGGCCCCGGAGCCACGGTGCCGGCCGCCGCAGGCCTTGGCCGCGACCGCCGGCAACGGGAGGCGGAGGACGAGCTCAGGAAGGCTGCCCTTGACCGCCCTGCTGCTCAGGAAACGCCCCGGGCCCTGACAGCCTGATCCGCCCGGACAGCCTGATCGCCCCCTCCGCCCTCGGTGCCTGAAAATGGGCCCAGTGAGAGGCCAGAAACCAACGGAGCCTTCCGGGCGGGGGTGGGCTCTCGTGGCCTGCTGGGGAGCCGTTGTCGCGGCCCAGGGCCTCCCTGGGCGCAGGAGGAAGGGCACTTAGGAAGGCGTCCACAGCACGACCTGCGTCCCCGGGGTGGGGGGGAACCTCGCTCCTGGCACGTGTCTCCCGGGCGGCCCAGTCCACCCACCCGGGGGAACCGGGGACCCTGTCACCACGACACTGCCCCCCTGGTGGAAGCGTGTCTCTCTCTCCCAGGGGCGTCCTGGCCACCCTTCCCCAGACAAAATCGCCCATCTCCCGAAAACATCCTGAGATGATTTTCTCTTCTTTAGTGTGTCTGTATTCAATGGGTGGCCCAAGACAAGCCTCTTCTTCCTGTGTGGCCCACACACGCCCGAAGCTGGGAGAACCTCTGCTGGGGCTGGGGCTGGGGCTGGGGCTGGGGCTGGGGCTGGGGCTGGGGCTGGGGCTGGGGCTGGGGACCGTCCAGGCTCTCCCGAGGCCTTGATTGCCAGCTAGCCGCGCCACTGTCTGGCATCTGAACTTCCCCCTCTTGCCCTGGCATCCCGGCCTGCCTCCTGCTCCCCCCTCAGGCCGCCTCAAGGGGCTCGAGGGCTCAGGAGCAGGCCGAAAGGGGGAGTAGGCCATTGTAGCGGATGGGGGGGCGCTGGCCGGGTGGCGGGGGTGGCCTGGGTCGCCCCACGCTCTCCGCCAGGGGTCTCCGGTAGTCACTGTCACTCTACCCTTGGGTGCCCCATTGTGTTGTGGGTGAGGTGGGGGCACGGCGGGAGCGGGCGGGGGTCCTGGGGACCCGCGGACAGACTGAGAGGCCCCATCCACACAGGGAGATGACCTCCTCTGTGAGGGCCGGTGGTTCACCAGCCCCACCAGGGTAACACCCCTTGTCACTCTGTCTCTACCCGATCAGCCCCAGCCAGCCAGCCAGCCAGCCGGCCGACCGGCCGGCCAGCCAGCCAGCCAGCCAGCCAGCCAACCCTCCTTTCCTTCACTCATTCATCATTTGGGCATCGCTCTTGCTTCCCCTCTTACATTCAGTGGTCCGTCCTTTCGTCGGAAAATACCGCCCTGGGTCTCACTACACAGTCTTGCTGTGGCTTGCTGGCCGGCTTGCCGGCCGCGCAGCCCAGGGAAAGTGCAGAGGGGAGGGCAGTCGGGATGAGGCCCAGGGACGGGGTCTGGAGAAGCCAAGGCTCGGGACCCAGGCCAACCCCCATCTCTGAGAGGGACAGGAGGAAGCTGCTCTGAAAGCGCCGGGGGGGGGGGGTATGGGCTGGAGGCTCTTAGGCCCCTCCGCCTTCCTCACCTGCGTAGGGAGCACTGGTTTAGCCCAGGGTGGGGGGAAGCCTCTCTGCGCTGATGCCCAGAGGCCTAAGAACCAAACGTGGGCGTGGGCGCGGGCCTGGGCCCGAACAACCAACACACACACACACACACACACACACACACACCCCCTGAAAACTGCCCCCACCATCCCACCCCCACCCCCAGTGAGGGTCGTTCTCCTGCCCAGCTCTGCCAAAACGCATGGAAAACGCCCACCCCGGGCCGAGGCTGCCTGGCATCCAGGTGAGAGGAGAGACTGGGAGCAGGGGCCGGAAGCCGAAGGCCCTCAAACCAGAAGAGGGAGCCGGGGCAGAAGGAGCCCTACAGTCCCGGTGCCACCCCTCGGTCCGAGTCTCCAGGGTTGCAGCGCAGGCTTGTCACCGAGGCACCGGGCTGTACCTCCCTCGTGGGAGAGGACGGGAGGGCACAGGACATAGGAAAGGAGAGGTCATTGTGGAGGACACGGGAGCCCAGTGAGGAGCCCAGTGAGGTAGAGCCGTGGCCCCAGCCGGCCACACACGGGCAGACTTAGACCTTCTTGTCCACCGTCCAGCGGCAGGCCCTGAGCCTTGCCCGGGCTGCGAAGAGGAACGGCCCGGCCTGCACGCAGCCGCGCCGGCTGTCCAGGTCTCGAACCCGTGGCTGGCCCGCCCTCCCTCCGAGAGCCAGCGGGCAGGCCCTGGAAAGCCAGTTGGGGGCCTGAAGAGGCTCCCTCCGGCTGGCCGCGGCTGGGGTGACAGAGACAGCCCGTGTCCCTTGTGCCCCCTGCACCAGCCCCCCCCCCCCCCCCCAGACGTGCAGCCTGTCTGCCAAGGCCTGGACACTCGCCGCGTTTCAGTCTGGACCCCGGGGGCCACGACAGCCCCAACTCGGGAAGAAGTCCTGGGGTGGCTCGTCCCTGCCGGGCACGGGAGGAGGGGTGTTGGCAGGCAGGCCGGGGCCAAGGGGCGGGGGTGAATGGGTGGGGGTCAGTGGGGGCCGGCCCGGCACGGGCGCCGCTGGGCCGGCTGTTCCGGTGCCGCGGCCTGGCCGAAGACACGTGAGGACAACGGACGTCCAGCGCCTCGCTCCGAAGGTCGCCGTGCCTGTCAACCTAGGGCTCCTAGCCCCGTGTCGCGTCCTTCATCCGGGACCCGAGGCCACGCAGTGGCCCCTGGGCACCGGGACCCAGCGTCGCATGCGACAGGAAGTGCCAGCGGGGGGGAGCCCAGCCGGTGTTCCGTGCCAGCCAAAGACAGCCCAAAGCCCCTCTTCCCGGTCACCTGCCCCGCACCTGCACCCGGGGGACCCTGCGGGCCGAAATCCTGGCCTCCGGCGGGGGCGGAGCACGCGGAAAAGCCGCAGGCGGCCTGCGAAGCGCCGCCCCTGACCGGCCTCCAGGCCGCCCCGGCCCGGCCGGCCGGCCCACCCCCGGCCTCCCGTTTCCCCGGTGGCCGGGTCGGAGGCCTCGGGTGGGGGCTCACCCCAGGGAGGCGTCCCCCCCCCCACCATGGACCTCTCCCCGGCCCCCAGGGCGAGGATCCAGGGTCAGAGCGCCCCTGCGTCCTCCAACCCGGAAGGAACCTGGGCGTGTTGCCGCGGTTGCTGGGGTTACCTGGGTTGCTAGGGAACAGGGCGCCCGCCGAGGCCACGCCCCCTCGGCCCCAACGGCCACCCCGGGCAGCTCCTTGGCCCAGCAGGGCCCCGGCCGGCGGGGCCGCCTCCGCCGCCCGGGTCGCGACCGGGGACACCCTGGAGGTGGGCTGGCGGCCGGCTTTGGCCTCCGGAGTCCTCTCCAGGCCCCGGAGCCACGGTGCCGGCCGCCGCAGGCCTTGGCCGCGACCGCCGGCAACGGGAGGCGGAGGACGAGCTCAGGAAGGCTGCCCTTGACCGCCCTGCTGCTCAGGAAACGCCCCGGGCCCTGACAGCCTGATCCGCCCGGACAGCCTGATCGCCCCCCTCCGCCCTCGGTGCCTGAAAATGGGCCCAGTGAGAGGCCAGAAACCAACGGAGCCTTCCGGGCGGGGGTGGGCTCTCGTGGCCTGCTGGGGAGCCGTTGTCGCGGCCCAGGGCCTCCCTGGGCGCAGGAGGAAGGGCACTTAGGAAGGCGTCCACAGCACGACCTGCGTCCCCGGGGTGGGGGGGAACCTCGCTCCTGGCACGTGTCTCCCGGGCGGCCCAGTCCACCCACCCGGGGGGAACCGGGGACCCTGTCACCACGACACTGCCCCCCTGGTGGAAGCGTGTCTCTCTCTCCCAGGGGCGTCCTGGCCACCCTTCCCCAGACAAAATCGCCCATCTCCCGAAAACATCCTGAGATGATTTTCTCTTCTTTAGTGTGTCTGTATTCAATGGGTGGCCCAAGACAAGCCTCTTCTTCCTGTGTGGCCCACACACGCCCGAAGCTGGGAGAACCTCTGCTGGGGCTGGGGCTGGGGCTGGGGCTGGGGCTGGGGCTGGGGACCGTCCAGGCTCTCCCGAGGCCTTGATTGCCAGCTAGCCGCGCCACTGTCTGGCATCTGAACTTCCCCCTCTTGCCCTGGCATCCCGGCCTGCCTCCTGCTCTCCCCTCAGGCCGCCTCAAGGGGCTCGAGGGCTCAGGAGCAGGCCGAAAGGGGGAGTAGGCCATTGTAGCGGATGGGGGGGCGCTGGCCGGGTGGCGGGGGTGGCCTGGGTCGCCCCACGCTCTCCGCCAGGGGTCTCCGGTAGTCACTGTCACTCTACCCTTGGGTGCCCCATTGTGTTGTGGGTGAGGTGGGGGCACGGCGGGAGCGGGCGGGGGTCCTGGGGACCCGCGGACAGACTGAGAGGCCCCATCCACACAGGGAGATGACCTCCTCTGTGAGGGCCGGTGGTTCACCAGCCCCACCAGGGTAACACCCCTTGTCACTCTGTCTCTACCCGATCAGCCCCAGCCAGCCAGCCAGCCAGCCGGCCGACCGGCCGGCCAGCCAGCCAGCCAGCCAGCCAGCCAACCCTCCTTTCCTTCACTCATTCATCATTTGGGCATCGCTCTTGCTTCCCCTCTTACATTCAGTGGTCCGTCCTTTCGTCGGAAAATACCGCCCTGGGTCTCACTACACAGTCTTGCTGTGGCTTGCTGGCCGGCTTGCCGGCCGCGCAGCCCAGGGAAAGTGCAGAGGGGAGGGCAGTCGGGATGAGGCCCAGGGACGGGGTCTGGAGAAGCCAAGGCTCGGGACCCAGGCCAACCCCCATCTCTGAGAGGGACAGGAGGAAGCTGCTCTGAAAGCGCCGGGGGGGGGGGGGGGTATGGGCTGGAGGCTCTTAGGCCCCTCCGCCTTCCTCACCTGCGTAGGGAGCACTGGTTTAGCCCAGGGTGGGGGGAAGCCTCTCTGCGCTGATGCCCAGAGGCCTAAGAACCAAACGTGGGCGTGGGCGCGGGCCTGGGCCCGAACAACCAACACACACACACACACACACACACACACACACACACCCCTGAAAACTGCCCCCACCATCCCACCCCCACCCCCAGTGAGGGTCGTTCTCCTGCCCAGCTCTGCCAAAACGCATGGAAAACGCCCACCCCGGGCCGAGGCTGCCTGGCATCCAGGTGAGAGGAGAGACTGGGAGCAGGGGCCGGAAGCCGAAGGCCCTCAAACCAGAAGAGGGAGCCGGGGCAGAAGGAGCCCTACAGTCCCGGTGCCACCCCTCGGTCCGAGTCTCCAGGGTTGCAGCGCAGGCTTGTCACCGAGGCACCGGGCTGTACCTCCCTCGTGGGAGAGGACGGGAGGGCACAGGACATAGGAAAGGAGAGGTCATTGTGGAGGACACGGGAGCCCAGTGAGGAGCCCAGTGAGGTAGAGCCGTGGCCCCAGCCGGCCACACACGGGCAGACTTAGACCTTCTTGTCCACCGTCCAGCGGCAGGCCCTGAGCCTTGCCCGGGCTGCGAAGAGGAACGGCCCGGCCTGCACGCAGCCGCGCCGGCTGTCCAGGTCTCGAACCCGTGGCTGGCCCGCCCTCCCTCCGAGAGCCAGCGGGCAGGCCCTGGAAAGCCAGTTGGGGGCCTGAAGAGGCTCCCTCCGGCTGGCCGCGGCTGGGGTGACAGAGACAGCCCGTGTCCCTTGTGCCCCCTGCACCAGCCCCCCCCCCCCCCCCAGACGTGCAGCCTGTCTGCCAAGGCCTGGACACTCGCCGCGTTTCAGTCTGGACCCCGGGGGCCACGACAGCCCCAACTCGGGAAGAAGTCCTGGGGTGGCTCGTCCCTGCCGGGCACGGGAGGAGGGGTGTTGGCAGGCAGGCCGGGGCCAAGGGGCGGGGGTGAATGGGTGGGGGTCAGTGGGGGCCGGCCCGGCACGGGCGCCGCTGGGCCGGCTGTTCCGGTGCCGCGGCCTGGCCGAAGACACGTGAGGACAACGGACGTCCAGCGCCTCGCTCCGAAGGTCGCCGTGCCTGTCAACCTAGGGCTCCTAGCCCCGTGTCGCGTCCTTCATCCGGGACCCGAGGCCACGCAGTGGCCCCTGGGCACCGGGACCCAGCGTCGCATGCGACAGGAAGTGCCAGCGGGGGGGGAGCCCAGCCGGTGTTCCGTGCCAGCCAAAGACAGCCCAAAGCCCCTCTTCCCGGTCACCTGCCCCGCACCTGCACCCGGGGGACCCTGCGGGCCGAAATCCTGGCCTCCGGCGGGGGCGGAGCACGCGGAAAAGCCGCAGGCGGCCTGCGAAGCGCCGCCCCTGACCGGCCTCCAGGCCGCCCGGCCCGGCCGGCCGGCCCACCCCCGGCCTCCCGTTTCCCCGGTGGCCGGGTCGGAGGCCTCGGGTGGGGGCTCACCCCAGGGAGGCGTCCCCCCCCCCCCACCATGGACCTCTCCCCGGCCCCCAGGGCGAGGATCCAGGGTCAGAGCGCCCCTGCGTCCTCCAACCCGGAAGGAACCTGGGCGTGTTGCCGCGGTTGCTGGGGTTACCTGGGTTGCTAGGGAACAGGGCGCCCGCCGAGGCCACGCCCCCTCGGCCCCAACGGCCACCCCGGGCAGCTCCTTGGCCCAGCAGGGCCCCGGCCGGCGGGGCCGCCTCCGCCGCCCGGGTCGCGACCGGGGACACCCTGGAGGTGGGCTGGCGGCCGGCTTTGGCCTCCGGAGTCCTCTCCAGGCCCCGGAGCCACGGTGCCGGCCGCCGCAGGCCTTGGCCGCGACCGCCGGCAACGGGAGGCGGAGGACGAGCTCAGGAAGGCTGCCCTTGACCGCCCTGCTGCTCAGGAAACGCCCCGGGCCCTGACAGCCTGATCCGCCCGGACAGCCTGATCGCCCCCTCCGCCCTCGGTGCCTGAAAATGGGCCCAGTGAGAGGCCAGAAACCAACGGAGCCTTCCGGGCGGGGGTGGGCTCTCGTGGCCTGCTGGGGAGCCGTTGTCGCGGCCCAGGGCCTCCCTGGGCGCAGGAGGAAGGGCACTTAGGAAGGCGTCCACAGCACGACCTGCGTCCCCGGGGTGGGGGGAACCTCGCTCCTGGCACGTGTCTCCCGGGCGGCCCAGTCCACCCACCCGGGGGAACCGGGGACCCTGTCACCACGACACTGCCCCCTGGTGGAAGCGTGTCTCTCTCTCCCAGGGGCGTCCTGGCCACCCTTCCCCAGACAAAATCGCCCATCTCCCGAAAACATCCTGAGATGATTTTCTCTTCTTTAGTGTGTCTGTATTCAATGGGTGGCCCAAGACAAGCCTCTTCTTCCTGTGTGGCCCACACACGCCCGAAGCTGGGAGAACCTCTGCTGGGGCTGGGGCTGGGGCTGGGGCTGGGGCTGGGGCTGGGGCTGGGGCTGGGGCTGGGGCTGGGGACCGTCCAGGCTCTCCCGAGGCCTTGATTGCCAGCTAGCCGCGCCACTGTCTGGCATCTGAACTTCCCCTCTTGCCCTGGCATCCCGGCCTGCCTCCTGCTCTCCCCCTCAGGCCGCCTCAAGGGGCTCGAGGGCTCAGGAGCAGGCCGAAAGGGGGAGTAGGCCATTGTAGCGGATGGGGGGCGCTGGCCGGGTGGCGGGGGTGGCCTGGGTCGCCCCACGCTCTCCGCCAGGGGTCTCCGGTAGTCACTGTCACTCTACCCTTGGGTGCCCCATTGTGTTGTGGGTGAGGTGGGGGCACGGCGGGAGCGGGCGGGGGTCCTGGGGACCCGCGGACAGACTGAGAGGCCCCATCCACACAGGGAGATGACCTCCTCTGTGAGGGCCGGTGGTTCACCAGCCCCACCAGGGTAACACCCCTTGTCACTCTGTCTCTACCCGATCAGCCCCAGCCAGCCAGCCAGCCAGCCGGCCGACCGGCCGGCCAGCCAGCCAGCCAGCCAGCCAGCCAACCCTCCTTTCCTTCACTCATTCATCATTTGGGCATCGCTCTTGCTTCCCCTCTTACATTCAGTGGTCCGTCCTTTCGTCGGAAAATACCGCCCTGGGTCTCACTACACAGTCTTGCTGTGGCTTGCTGGCCGGCTTGCCGGCCGGGCAGCCCAGGGAAAGTGCAGAGGGGAGGGCAGTCGGGATGAGGCCCAGGGACGGGGTCTGGAGAAGCCAAGGCTCGGGACCCAGGCCAACCCCCATCTCTGAGAGGGACAGGAGGAAGCTGCTCTGAAAGCGCCGGGGGGGGGGGGGGGTATGGGCTGGAGGCTCTTAGGCCCCTCCGCCTTCCTCACCTGCGTAGGGAGCACTGGTTTAGCCCAGGGTGGGGGGAAGCCTCTCTGCGCTGATGCCCAGAGGCCTAAGAACCAAACGTGGGCGTGGGCGCGGGCCTGGGCCCGAACAACCAACACACACACACACACACACACACACACACACACCCCTGAAAACTGCCCCCCACCATCCCACCCCCACCCCCAGTGAGGGTCGTTCTCCTGCCCAGCTCTGCCAAAACGCATGGAAAACGCCCACCCCGGGCCGAGGCTGCCTGGCATCCAGGTGAGAGGAGAGACTGGGAGCAGGGGCCGGAAGCCGAAGGCCCTCAAACCAGAAGAGGGAGCCGGGGCAGAAGGAGCCCTACAGTCCCGGTGCCACCCCTCGGTCCGAGTCTCCAGGGTTGCAGCGCAGGCTTGTCACCGAGGCACCGGGCTGTACCTCCCTCGTGGGAGAGGACGGGAGGGCACAGGACATAGGAAAGGAGAGGTCATTGTGGAGGACACGGGAGCCCAGTGAGGAGCCCAGTGAGGTAGAGCCGTGGCCCCAGCCGGCCACACACGGGCAGACTTAGACCTTCTTGTCCACCGTCCAGCGGCAGGCCCTGAGCCTTGCCCGGGCTGCGAAGAGGAACGGCCCGGCCTGCACGCAGCCGCGCCGGCTGTCCAGGTCTCGAACCCGTGGCTGGCCCGCCCTCCCTCCGAGAGCCAGCGGGCAGGCCCTGGAAAGCCAGTTGGGGGCCTGAAGAGGCTCCCTCCGGCTGGCCGCGGCTGGGGTGACAGAGACAGCCCGTGTCCCTTGTGCCCCCTGCACCAGCCCCCCCCCCCCCCCCCAGACGTGCAGCCTGTCTGCCAAGGCCTGGACACTCGCCGCGTTTCAGTCTGGACCCCGGGGGCCACGACAGCCCCAACTCGGGAAGAAGTCCTGGGGTGGCTCGTCCCTGCCGGGCACGGGAGGAGGGGTGTTGGCAGGCAGGCCGGGGCCAAGGGGCGGGGGTGAATGGGTGGGGGTCAGTGGGGGCCGGCCCGGCACGGGCGCCGCTGGGCCGGCTGTTCCGGTGCCGCGGCCTGGCCGAAGACACGTGAGGACAACGGACGTCCAGCGCCTCGCTCCGAAGGTCGCCGTGCCTGTCAACCTAGGGCTCCTAGCCCCGTGTCGCGTCCTTCATCCGGGACCCGAGGCCACGCAGTGGCCCCTGGGCACCGGGACCCAGCGTCGCATGCGACAGGAAGTGCCAGCGGGGGGGAGCCCAGCCGGTGTTCCGTGCCAGCCAAAGACAGCCCAAAGCCCCTCTTCCCGGTCACCTGCCCCGCACCTGCACCCGGGGGACCCTGCGGGCCGAAATCCTGGCCTCCGGCGGGGGCGGAGCACGCGGAAAAGCCGCAGGCGGCCTGCGAAGCGCCGCCCCTGACCGGCCTCCAGGCCGCCCGGCCCGGCCGGCCGGCCCACCCCCGGCCTCCCGTTTCCCCGGTGGCCGGGTCGGAGGCCTCGGGTGGGGGCTCACCCCAGGGAGGCGTCCCCCCCCCCCCACCATGGACCTCTCCCCGGCCCCCAGGGCGAGGATCCAGGGTCAGAGCGCCCCTGCGTCCTCCAACCCGGAAGGAACCTGGGCGTGTTGCCGCGGTTGCTGGGGTTACCTGGGTTGCTAGGGAACAGGGCGCCCGCCGAGGCCACGCCCCCTCGGCCCCAACGGCCACCCCGGGCAGCTCCTTGGCCCAGCAGGGCCCCGGCCGGCGGGGCCGCCTCCGCCGCCCGGGTCGCGACCGGGGACACCCTGGAGGTGGGCTGGCGGCCGGCTTTGGCCTCCGGAGTCCTCTCCAGGCCCCGGAGCCACGGTGCCGGCCGCCGCAGGCCTTGGCCGCGACCGCCGGCAACGGGAGGCGGAGGACGAGCTCAGGAAGGCTGCCCTTGACCGCCCTGCTGCTCAGGAAACGCCCCGGGCCCTGACAGCCTGATCCGCCCGGACAGCCTGATCGCCCCCTCCGCCCTCGGTGCCTGAAAATGGGCCCAGTGAGAGGCCAGAAACCAACGGAGCCTTCCGGGCGGGGGTGGGCTCTCGTGGCCTGCTGGGGAGCCGTTGTCGCGGCCCAGGGCCTCCCTGGGCGCAGGAGGAAGGGCACTTAGGAAGGCGTCCACAGCACGACCTGCGTCCCCGGGGTGGGGGGGAACCTCGCTCCTGGCACGTGTCTCCCGGGCGGCCCAGTCCACCCACCCGGGGGAACCGGGGACCCTGTCACCACGACACTGCCCCCTGGTGGAAGCGTGTCTCTCTCTCCCAGGGGCGTCCTGGCCACCCTTCCCCAGACAAAATCGCCCATCTCCCGAAAACATCCTGAGATGATTTTCTCTTCTTTAGTGTGTCTGTATTCAATGGGTGGCCCAAGACAAGCCTCTTCTTCCTGTGTGGCCCACACACGCCCGAAGCTGGGAGAACCTCTGCTGGGGCTGGGGCTGGGGCTGGGGCTGGGGCTGGGGCTGGGGACCGCGCACTCCAGGCTCTCCCGAGGCCTTGATTGCCAGCTAGCCGCGCCACTGTCTGGCATCTGAACTTCCCCTCTTGCCCTGGCATCCCGGCCTGCCTCCTGCTCTCCCCTCAGGCCGCCTCAAGGGGCTCGAGGGCTCAGGAGCAGGCCGAAAGGGGGAGTAGGCCATTGTAGCGGATGGGGGGGCGCTGGCCGGGTGGCGGGGGTGGCCTGGGTCGCCCCACGCTCTCCGCCAGGGGTCTCCGGTAGTCACTGTCACTCTACCCTTGGGTGCCCCATTGTGTTGTGGGTGAGGTGGGGGCACGGCGGGAGCGGGCGGGGGTCCTGGGGACCCGCGGACAGACTGAGAGGCCCCATCCACACAGGGAGATGACCTCCTCTGTGAGGGCCGGTGGTTCACCAGCCCCACCAGGGTAACACCCCTTGTCACTCTGTCTCTACCCGATCAGCCCCAGCCAGCCAGCCAGCCAGCCGGCCGACCGGCCGGCCAGCCAGCCAGCCAGCCAGCCAGCCAACCCTCCTTTCCTTCACTCATTCATCATTTGGGCATCGCTCTTGCTTCCCCTCTTACATTCAGTGGTCCGTCCTTTCGTCGGAAAATACCGCCCTGGGTCTCACTACACAGTCTTGCTGTGGCTTGCTGGCCGGCTTGCCGGCCGGGCAGCCCAGGGAAAGTGCAGAGGGGAGGGCAGTCGGGATGAGGCCCAGGGACGGGGTCTGGAGAAGCCAAGGCTCGGGACCCAGGCCAACCCCCATCTCTGAGAGGGACAGGAGGAAGCTGCTCTGAAAGCGCCGGGGGGGGGGTATGGGCTGGAGGCTCTTAGGCCCCTCCGCCTTCCTCACCTGCGTAGGGAGCACTGGTTTAGCCCAGGGTGGGGGGAAGCCTCTCTGCGCTGATGCCCAGAGGCCTAAGAACCAAACGTGGGCGTGGGCGCGGGCCTGGGCCCGAACAACCAACACACACACACACACACACACACACACACACCCCCTGAAAACTGCCCCCACCATCCCACCCCCACCCCCAGTGAGGGTCGTTCTCCTGCCCAGCTCTGCCAAAACGCATGGAAAACGCCCACCCCGGGCCGAGGCTGCCTGGCATCCAGGTGAGAGGAGAGACTGGGAGCAGGGGCCGGAAGCCGAAGGCCCTCAAACCAGAAGAGGGAGCCGGGGCAGAAGGAGCCCTACAGTCCCGGTGCCACCCCTCGGTCCGAGTCTCCAGGGTTGCAGCGCAGGCTTGTCACCGAGGCACCGGGCTGTACCTCCCTCGTGGGAGAGGACGGGAGGGCACAGGACATAGGAAAGGAGAGGTCATTGTGGAGGACACGGGAGCCCAGTGAGGAGCCCAGTGAGGTAGAGCCGTGGCCCCAGCCGGCCACACACGGGCAGACTTAGACCTTCTTGTCCACCGTCCAGCGGCAGGCCCTGAGCCTTGCCCGGGCTGCGAAGAGGAACGGCCCGGCCTGCACGCAGCCGCGCCGGCTGTCCAGGTCTCGAACCCGTGGCTGGCCCGCCCTCCCTCCGAGAGCCAGCGGGCAGGCCCTGGAAAGCCAGTTGGGGGCCTGAAGAGGCTCCCTCCGGCTGGCCGCGGCTGGGGTGACAGAGACAGCCCGTGTCCCTTGTGCCCCCTGCACCAGCCCCCCCCCCCCCCCCCCCAGACGTGCAGCCTGTCTGCCAAGGCCTGGACACTCGCCGCGTTTCAGTCTGGACCCCGGGGGCCACGACAGCCCCAACTCGGGAAGAAGTCCTGGGGTGGCTCGTCCCTGCCGGGCACGGGAGGAGGGGTGTTGGCAGGCAGGCCGGGGCCAAGGGGCGGGGGTGAATGGGTGGGGGTCAGTGGGGGCCGGCCCGGCACGGGCGCCGCTGGGCCGGCTGTTCCGGTGCCGCGGCCTGGCCGAAGACACGTGAGGACAACGGACGTCCAGCGCCTCGCTCCGAAGGTCGCCGTGCCTGTCAACCTAGGGCTCCTAGCCCCGTGTCGCGTCCTTCATCCGGGACCCGAGGCCACGCAGTGGCCCCTGGGCACCGGGACCCAGCGTCGCATGCGACAGGAAGTGCCAGCGGGGGGGAGCCCAGCCGGTGTTCCGTGCCAGCCAAAGACAGCCCAAAGCCCCTCTTCCCGGTCACCTGCCCCGCACCTGCACCCGGGGGACCCTGCGGGCCGAAATCCTGGCCTCCGGCGGGGGCGGAGCACGCGGAAAAGCCGCAGGCGGCCTGCGAAGCGCCGCCCCTGACCGGCCTCCAGGCCGCCCGGCCCGGCCGGCCGGCCCACCCCCGGCCTCCCGTTTCCCCCGGGGGCCGGGTCGGAGGCCTCGGGTGGGGGCTCACCCCAGGGAGGCGTCCCCCCCCCCCCACCATGGACCTCTCCCCGGCCCCCAGGGCGAGGATCCAGGGTCAGAGCGCCCCTGCGTCCTCCAACCCGGAAGGAACCTGGGCGTGTTGCCGCGGTTGCTGGGGTTACCTGGGTTGCTAGGGAACAGGGCGCCCGCCGAGGCCACGCCCCCTCGGCCCCAACGGCCACCCCGGGCAGCTCCTTGGCCCAGCAGGGCCCCGGCCGGCGGGGCCGCCTCCGCCGCCCGGGTCGCGACCGGGGACACCCTGGAGGTGGGCTGGCGGCCGGCTTTGGCCTCCGGAGTCCTCTCCAGGCCCCGGAGCCACGGTGCCGGCCGCCGCAGGCCTTGGCCGCGACCGCCGGCAACGGGAGGCGGAGGACGAGCTCAGGAAGGCTGCCCTTGACCGCCCTGCTGCTCAGGAAACGCCCCGGGCCCTGACAGCCTGATCCGCCCGGACAGCCTGATCGCCCCCCTCCGCCCTCGGTGCCTGAAAATGGGCCCAGTGAGAGGCCAGAAACCAACGGAGCCTTCCGGGCGGGGGTGGGCTCTCGTGGCCTGCTGGGGAGCCGTTGTCGCGGCCCAGGGCCTCCCTGGGCGCAGGAGGAAGGGCACTTAGGAAGGCGTCCACAGCACGACCTGCGTCCCCGGGGTGGGGGGGAACCTCGCTCCTGGCACGTGTCTCCCGGGCGGCCCAGTCCACCCACCCGGGGGAACCGGGGACCCTGTCACCACGACACTGCCCCCTGGTGGAAGCGTGTCTCTCTCTCCCAGGGGCGTCCTGGCCACCCTTCCCCAGACAAAATCGCCCATCTCCCGAAAACATCCTGAGATGATTTTCTCTTCTTTAGTGTGTCTGTATTCAATGGGTGGCCCAAGACAAGCCTCTTCTTCCTGTGTGGCCCACACACGCCCGAAGCTGGGAGAACCTCTGCTGGGGCTGGGGCTGGGGCTGGGGCTGGGGCTGGGGCTGGGGCTGGGGCTGGGGACCGTCCAGGCTCTCCCGAGGCCTTGATTGCCAGCTAGCCGCGCCACTGTCTGGCATCTGAACTTCCCCTCTTGCCCTGGCATCCCGGCCTGCCTCCTGCTCTCCCCTCAGGCCGCCTCAAGGGGCTCGAGGGCTCAGGAGCAGGCCGAAAGGGGGAGTAGGCCATTGTAGCGGATGGGGGGCGCTGGCCGGGTGGCGGGGGTGGCCTGGGTCGCCCCACGCTCTCCGCCAGGGGTCTCCGGTAGTCACTGTCACTCTACCCTTGGGTGCCCCATTGTGTTGTGGGTGAGGTGGGGGCACGGCGGGAGCGGGCGGGGGGTCCTGGGGACCCGCGGACAGACTGAGAGGCCCCATCCACACAGGGAGATGACCTCCTCTGTGAGGGCCGGTGGTTCACCAGCCCCACCAGGGTAACACCCCTTGTCACTCTGTCTCTACCCGATCAGCCCCAGCCAGCCAGCCAGCCAGCCGGCCGACCGGCCGGCCAGCCAGCCAGCCAGCCAGCCAGCCAACCCTCCTTTCCTTCACTCATTCATCATTTGGGCATCGCTCTTGCTTCCCCTCTTACATTCAGTGGTCCGTCCTTTCGTCGGAAAATACCGCCCTGGGTCTCACTACACAGTCTTGCTGTGGCTTGCTGGCCGGCTTGCCGGCCGCGCAGCCCAGGGAAAGTGCAGAGGGGAGGGCAGTCGGGATGAGGCCCAGGGACGGGGTCTGGAGAAGCCAAGGCTCGGGACCCAGGCCAACCCCCATCTCTGAGAGGGACAGGAGGAAGCTGCTCTGAAAGCGCCGGGGGGGGGGGGGTATGGGCTGGAGGCTCTTAGGCCCCTCCGCCTTCCTCACCTGCGTAGGGAGCACTGGTTTAGCCCAGGGTGGGGGGAAGCCTCTCTGCGCTGATGCCCAGAGGCCTAAGAACCAAACGTGGGCGTGGGCGCGGGCCTGGGCCCGAACAACCAACACACACACACACACACACACACACACACACACCCCTGAAAACTGCCCCCACCATCCCACCCCCACCCCCAGTGAGGGTCGTTCTCCTGCCCAGCTCTGCCAAAACGCATGGAAAACGCCCACCCCGGGCCGAGGCTGCCTGGCATCCAGGTGAGAGGAGAGACTGGGAGCAGGGGCCGGAAGCCGAAGGCCCTCAAACCAGAAGAGGGAGCCGGGGCAGAAGGAGCCCTACAGTCCCGGTGCCACCCCTCGGTCCGAGTCTCCAGGGTTGCAGCGCAGGCTTGTCACCGAGGCACCGGGCTGTACCTCCCTCGTGGGAGAGGACGGGAGGGCACAGGACATAGGAAAGGAGAGGTCATTGTGGAGGACACGGGAGCCCAGTGAGGAGCCCAGTGAGGTAGAGCCGTGGCCCCAGCCGGCCACACACGGGCAGACTTAGACCTTCTTGTCCACCGTCCAGCGGCAGGCCCTGAGCCTTGCCCGGGCTGCGAAGAGGAACGGCCCGGCCTGCACGCAGCCGCGCCGGCTGTCCAGGTCTCGAACCCGTGGCTGGCCCGCCCTCCCTCCGAGAGCCAGCGGGCAGGCCCTGGAAAGCCAGTTGGGGGCCTGAAGAGGCTCCCTCCGGCTGGCCGCGGCTGGGGTGACAGAGACAGCCCGTGTCCCTTGTGCCCCCTGCACCAGCCCCCCCCCCCCCCCCAGACGTGCAGCCTGTCTGCCAAGGCCTGGACACTCGCCGCGTTTCAGTCTGGACCCCGGGGGCCACGACAGCCCCAACTCGGGAAGAAGTCCTGGGGTGGCTCGTCCCTGCCGGGCACGGGAGGAGGGGTGTTGGCAGGCAGGCCGGGGCCAAGGGGCGGGGGTGAATGGGTGGGGGTCAGTGGGGGCCGGCCCGGCACGGGCGCCGCTGGGCCGGCTGTTCCGGTGCCGCGGCCTGGCCGAAGACACGTGAGGACAACGGACGTCCAGCGCCTCGCTCCGAAGGTCGCCGTGCCTGTCAACCTAGGGCTCCTAGCCCCGTGTCGCGTCCTTCATCCGGGACCCGAGGCCACGCAGTGGCCCCTGGGCACCGGGACCCAGCGTCGCATGCGACAGGAAGTGCCAGCGGGGGGGAGCCCAGCCGGTGTTCCGTGCCAGCCAAAGACAGCCCAAAGCCCCTCTTCCCGGTCACCTGCCCCGCACCTGCACCCGGGGGACCCTGCGGGCCGAAATCCTGGCCTCCGGCGGGGGCGGAGCACGCGGAAAAGCCGCAGGCGGCCTGCGAAGCGCCGCCCCTGACCGGCCTCCAGGCCGCCCGGCCCGGCCGGCCGGCCCACCCCCGGCCTCCCGTTTCCCCCGGTGGCCGGGTCGGAGGCCTCGGGTGGGGGCTCACCCCAGGGAGGCGTCCCCCCCCCCCCCCACCATGGACCTCTCCCCGGCCCCCAGGGCGAGGATCCAGGGTCAGAGCGCCCCTGCGTCCTCCAACCCGGAAGGAACCTGGGCGTGTTGCCGCGGTTGCTGGGGTTACCTGGGTTGCTAGGGAACAGGGCGCCCGCCGAGGCCACGCCCCCTCGGCCCCAACGGCCACCCCGGGCAGCTCCTTGGCCCAGCAGGGCCCCGGCCGGCGGGGCCGCCTCCGCCGCCCGGGTCGCGACCGGGGACACCCTGGAGGTGGGCTGGCGGCCGGCTTTGGCCTCCGGAGTCCTCTCCAGGCCCCGGAGCCACGGTGCCGGCCGCCGCAGGCCTTGGCCGCGACCGCCGGCAACGGGAGGCGGAGGACGAGCTCAGGAAGGCTGCCCTTGACCGCCCTGCTGCTCAGGAAACGCCCCGGGCCCTGACAGCCTGATCCGCCCGGACAGCCTGATCGCCCCCTCCGCCCTCGGTGCCTGAAAATGGGCCCAGTGAGAGGCCAGAAACCAACGGAGCCTTCCGGGCGGGGGTGGGCTCTCGTGGCCTGCTGGGGAGCCGTTGTCGCGGCCCAGGGCCTCCCTGGGCGCAGGAGGAAGGGCACTTAGGAAGGCGTCCACAGCACGACCTGCGTCCCCGGGGTGGGGGGGAACCTCGCTCCTGGCACGTGTCTCCCGGGCGGCCCAGTCCACCCACCCGGGGGAACCGGGGACCCTGTCACCACGACACTGCCCCCCTGGTGGAAGCGTGTCTCTCTCTCCCAGGGGCGTCCTGGCCACCCTTCCCCAGACAAAATCGCCCATCTCCCGAAAACATCCTGAGATGATTTTCTCTTCTTTAGTGTGTCTGTATTCAATGGGTGGCCCAAGACAAGCCTCTTCTTCCTGTGTGGCCCACACACGCCCGAAGCTGGGAGAACCTCTGCTGGGGCTGGGGCTGGGGCTGGGGCTGGGGCTGGGGCTGGGGCTGGGGACCGTCCAGGCTCTCCCGAGGCCTTGATTGCCAGCTAGCCGCGCCACTGTCTGGCATCTGAACTTCCCCTCTTGCCCTGGCATCCCGGCCTGCCTCCTGCTCTCCCCTCAGGCCGCCTCAAGGGGCTCGAGGGCTCAGGAGCAGGCCGAAAGGGGGAGTAGGCCATTGTAGCGGATGGGGGGCGCTGGCCGGGTGGCGGGGGTGGCCTGGGTCGCCCCACGCTCTCCGCCAGGGGTCTCCGGTAGTCACTGTCACTCTACCCTTGGGTGCCCCATTGTGTTGTGGGTGAGGTGGGGGCACGGCGGGAGCGGGCGGGGGGTCCTGGGGACCCGCGGACAGACTGAGAGGCCCCATCCACACAGGGAGATGACCTCCTCTGTGAGGGCCGGTGGTTCACCAGCCCCACCAGGGTAACACCCCTTGTCACTCTGTCTCTACCCGATCAGCCCCAGCCAGCCAGCCAGCCAGCCGGCCGACCGGCCGGCCAGCCAGCCAGCCAGCCAGCCAGCCAACCCTCCTTTCCTTCACTCATTCATCATTTGGGCATCGCTCTTGCTTCCCCCTCTTACATTCAGTGGTCCGTCCTTTCGTCGGAAAATACCGCCCTGGGTCTCACTACACAGTCTTGCTGTGGCTTGCTGGCCGGCTTGCCGGCCGCGCAGCCCAGGGAAAGTGCAGAGGGGAGGGCAGTCGGGATGAGGCCCAGGGACGGGGTCTGGAGAAGCCAAGGCTCGGGACCCAGGCCAACCCCCATCTCTGAGAGGGACAGGAGGAAGCTGCTCTGAAAGCGCCGGGGGGGGGGGGGGGTATGGGCTGGAGGCTCTTAGGCCCCTCCGCCTTCCTCACCTGCGTAGGGAGCACTGGTTTAGCCCAGGGTGGGGGGAAGCCTCTCTGCGCTGATGCCCAGAGGCCTAAGAACCAAACGTGGGCGTGGGCGCGGGCCTGGGCCCGAACAACCAACACACACACACACACACACACACACACACACACCCCCCTGAAAACTGCCCCCCACCATCCCACCCCCACCCCCAGTGAGGGTCGTTCTCCTGCCCAGCTCTGCCAAAACGCATGGAAAACGCCCACCCCGGGCCGAGGCTGCCTGGCATCCAGGTGAGAGGAGAGACTGGGAGCAGGGGCCGGAAGCCGAAGGCCCTCAAACCAGAAGAGGGAGCCGGGGCAGAAGGAGCCCTACAGTCCCGGTGCCACCCCTCGGTCCGAGTCTCCAGGGTTGCAGCGCAGGCTTGTCACCGAGGCACCGGGCTGTACCTCCCTCGTGGGAGAGGACGGGAGGGCACAGGACATAGGAAAGGAGAGGTCATTGTGGAGGACACGGGAGCCCAGTGAGGAGCCCAGTGAGGTAGAGCCGTGGCCCCAGCCGGCCACACACGGGCAGACTTAGACCTTCTTGTCCACCGTCCAGCGGCAGGCCCTGAGCCTTGCCCGGGCTGCGAAGAGGAACGGCCCGGCCTGCACGCAGCCGCGCCGGCTGTCCAGGTCTCGAACCCGTGGCTGGCCCGCCCTCCCTCCGAGAGCCAGCGGGCAGGCCCTGGAAAGCCAGTTGGGGGCCTGAAGAGGCTCCCTCCGGCTGGCCGCGGCTGGGGTGACAGAGACAGCCCGTGTCCCTTGTGCCCCCTGCACCAGCCCCCCCCCCCCCCCCCCAGACGTGCAGCCTGTCTGCCAAGGCCTGGACACTCGCCGCGTTTCAGTCTGGACCCCGGGGGCCACGACAGCCCCAACTCGGGAAGAAGTCCTGGGGTGGCTCGTCCCTGCCGGGCACGGGAGGAGGGGTGTTGGCAGGCAGGCCGGGGCCAAGGGGCGGGGGTGAATGGGTGGGGGTCAGTGGGGGCCGGCCCGGCACGGGCGCCGCTGGGCCGGCTGTTCCGGTGCCGCGGCCTGGCCGAAGACACGTGAGGACAACGGACGTCCAGCGCCTCGCTCCGAAGGTCGCCGTGCCTGTCAACCTAGGGCTCCTAGCCCCGTGTCGCGTCCTTCATCCGGGACCCGAGGCCACGCAGTGGCCCCTGGGCACCGGGACCCAGCGTCGCATGCGACAGGAAGTGCCAGCGGGGGGGAGCCCAGCCGGTGTTCCGTGCCAGCCAAAGACAGCCCAAAGCCCCTCTTCCCGGTCACCTGCCCCGCACCTGCACCCGGGGGACCCTGCGGGCCGAAATCCTGGCCTCCGGCGGGGGCGGAGCACGCGGAAAAGCCGCAGGCGGCCTGCGAAGCGCCGCCCCTGACCGGCCTCCAGGCCGCCCGGCCCGGCCGGCCGGCCCACCCCCGGCCTCCCGTTTCCCCGGTGGCCGGGTCGGAGGCCTCGGGTGGGGGCTCACCCCAGGGAGGCGTCCCCCCCCCCCCACCATGGACCTCTCCCCGGCCCCCAGGGCGAGGATCCAGGGTCAGAGCGCCCCTGCGTCCTCCAACCCGGAAGGAACCTGGGCGTGTTGCCGCGGTTGCTGGGGTTACCTGGGTTGCTAGGGAACAGGGCGCCCGCCGAGGCCACGCCCCCTCGGCCCCAACGGCCACCCCGGGCAGCTCCTTGGCCCAGCAGGGCCCCGGCCGGCGGGGCCGCCTCCGCCGCCCGGGTCGCGACCGGGGACACCCTGGAGGTGGGCTGGCGGCCGGCTTTGGCCTCCGGAGTCCTCTCCAGGCCCCGGAGCCACGGTGCCGGCCGCCGCAGGCCTTGGCCGCGACCGCCGGCAACGGGAGGCGGAGGACGAGCTCAGGAAGGCTGCCCTTGACCGCCCTGCTGCTCAGGAAACGCCCCGGGCCCTGACAGCCTGATCCGCCCGGACAGCCTGATCGCCCCCTCCGCCCTCGGTGCCTGAAAATGGGCCCAGTGAGAGGCCAGAAACCAACGGAGCCTTCCGGGCGGGGGTGGGCTCTCGTGGCCTGCTGGGGAGCCGTTGTCGCGGCCCAGGGCCTCCCTGGGCGCAGGAGGAAGGGCACTTAGGAAGGCGTCCACAGCACGACCTGCGTCCCCGGGGTGGGGGGGAACCTCGCTCCTGGCACGTGTCTCCCGGGCGGCCCAGTCCACCCACCCGGGGGAACCGGGGACCCTGTCACCACGACACTGCCCCCTGGTGGAAGCGTGTCTCTCTCTCCCAGGGGCGTCCTGGCCACCCTTCCCCAGACAAAATCGCCCATCTCCCGAAAACATCCTGAGATGATTTTCTCTTCTTTAGTGTGTCTGTATTCAATGGGTGGCCCAAGACAAGCCTCTTCTTCCTGTGTGGCCCACACACGCCCGAAGCTGGGAGAACCTCTGCTGGGGCTGGGGCTGGGGGGGGGGCGGGGGCTGGGGCTGGGGCTGGGGCTGGGGCTGGGGACCGTCCAGGCTCTCCCGAGGCCTTGATTGCCAGCTAGCCGCGCCACTGTCTGGCATCTGAACTTCCCCTCTTGCCCTGGCATCCCGGCCTGCCTCCTGCTCTCCCCTCAGGCCGCCTCAAGGGGCTCGAGGGCTCAGGAGCAGGCCGAAAGGGGGAGTAGGCCATTGTAGCGGATGGGGGGCGCTGGCCGGGTGGCGGGGGTGGCCTGGGTCGCCCCACGCTCTCCGCCAGGGGTCTCCGGTAGTCACTGTCACTCTACCCTTGGGTGCCCCATTGTGTTGTGGGTGAGGTGGGGGCACGGCGGGAGCGGGCGGGGGTCCTGGGGACCCGCGGACAGACTGAGAGGCCCCATCCACACAGGGAGATGACCTCCTCTGTGAGGGCCGGTGGTTCACCAGCCCCACCAGGGTAACACCCCTTGTCACTCTGTCTCTACCCGATCAGCCCCAGCCAGCCAGCCAGCCAGCCGGCCGACCGGCCGGCCAGCCAGCCAGCCAGCCAGCCAGCCAACCCTCCTTTCCTTCACTCATTCATCATTTGGGCATCGCTCTTGCTTCCCCTCTTACATTCAGTGGTCCGTCCTTTCGTCGGAAAATACCGCCCTGGGTCTCACTACACAGTCTTGCTGTGGCTTGCTGGCCGGCTTGCCGGCCGCGCAGCCCAGGGAAAGTGCAGAGGGGAGGGCAGTCGGGATGAGGCCCAGGGACGGGGTCTGGAGAAGCCAAGGCTCGGGACCCAGGCCAACCCCCATCTCTGAGAGGGACAGGAGGAAGCTGCTCTGAAAGCGCCGGGGGGGGGGGGTATGGGCTGGAGGCTCTTAGGCCCCTCCGCCTTCCTCACCTGCGTAGGGAGCACTGGTTTAGCCCAGGGTGGGGGGAAGCCTCTCTGCGCTGATGCCCAGAGGCCTAAGAACCAAACGTGGGCGTGGGCGCGGGCCTGGGCCCGAACAACCAACACACACACACACACACACACACACACACACACACACACCCCTGAAAACTGCCCCCACCATCCCACCCCCACCCCCAGTGAGGGTCGTTCTCCTGCCCAGCTCTGCCAAAACGCATGGAAAACGCCCACCCCGGGCCGAGGCTGCCTGGCATCCAGGTGAGAGGAGAGACTGGGAGCAGGGGCCGGAAGCCGAAGGCCCTCAAACCAGAAGAGGGAGCCGGGGCAGAAGGAGCCCTACAGTCCCGGTGCCACCCCTCGGTCCGAGTCTCCAGGGTTGCAGCGCAGGCTTGTCACCGAGGCACCGGGCTGTACCTCCCTCGTGGGAGAGGACGGGAGGGCACAGGACATAGGAAAGGAGAGGTCATTGTGGAGGACACGGGAGCCCAGTGAGGAGCCCAGTGAGGTAGAGCCGTGGCCCCAGCCGGCCACACACGGGCAGACTTAGACCTTCTTGTCCACCGTCCAGCGGCAGGCCCTGAGCCTTGCCCGGGCTGCGAAGAGGAACGGCCCGGCCTGCACGCAGCCGCGCCGGCTGTCCAGGTCTCGAACCCGTGGCTGGCCCGCCCTCCCTCCGAGAGCCAGCGGGCAGGCCCTGGAAAGCCAGTTGGGGGCCTGAAGAGGCTCCCTCCGGCTGGCCGCGGCTGGGGTGACAGAGACAGCCCGTGTCCCTTGTGCCCCCTGCACCAGCCCCCCCCCCCCCCCCAGACGTGCAGCCTGTCTGCCAAGGCCTGGACACTCGCCGCGTTTCAGTCTGGACCCCGGGGGCCACGACAGCCCCAACTCGGGAAGAAGTCCTGGGGTGGCTCGTCCCTGCCGGGCACGGGAGGAGGGGTGTTGGCAGGCAGGCCGGGGCCAAGGGGCGGGGGTGAATGGGTGGGGGTCAGTGGGGGCCGGCCCGGCACGGGCGCCGCTGGGCCGGCTGTTCCGGTGCCGCGGCCTGGCCGAAGACACGTGAGGACAACGGACGTCCAGCGCCTCGCTCCGAAGGTCGCCGTGCCTGTCAACCTAGGGCTCCTAGCCCCGTGTCGCGTCCTTCATCCGGGACCCGAGGCCACGCAGTGGCCCCTGGGCACCGGGACCCAGCGTCGCATGCGACAGGAAGTGCCAGCGGGGGGGAGCCCAGCCGGTGTTCCGTGCCAGCCAAAGACAGCCCAAAGCCCCTCTTCCCGGTCACCTGCCCCGCACCTGCACCCGGGGGACCCTGCGGGCCGAAATCCTGGCCTCCGGCGGGGGCGGAGCACGCGGAAAAGCCGCAGGCGGCCTGCGAAGCGCCGCCCCTGACCGGCCTCCAGGCCGCCCGGCCCGGCCGGCCGGCCCACCCCCGGCCTCCCGTTTCCCCCGGTGGCCGGGTCGGAGGCCTCGGGTGGGGGCTCACCCCAGGGAGGCGCCCCCCCCCCCCCCACCATGGACCTCTCCCCGGCCCCCAGGGCGAGGATCCAGGGTCAGAGCGCCCCTGCGTCCTCCAACCCGGAAGGAACCTGGGCGTGTTGCCGCGGTTGCTGGGGTTACCTGGGTTGCTAGGGAACAGGGCGCCCGCCGAGGCCACGCCCCCTCGGCCCCAACGGCCACCCCGGGCAGCTCCTTGGCCCAGCAGGGCCCCGGCCGGCGGGGCCGCCTCCGCCGCCCGGGTCGCGACCGGGGACACCCTGGAGGTGGGCTGGCGGCCGGCTTTGGCCTCCGGAGTCCTCTCCAGGCCCCGGAGCCACGGTGCCGGCCGCCGCAGGCCTTGGCCGCGACCGCCGGCAACGGGAGGCGGAGGACGAGCTCAGGAAGGCTGCCCTTGACCGCCCTGCTGCTCAGGAAACGCCCCGGGCCCTGACAGCCTGATCCGCCCGGACAGCCTGATCGCCCCCTCCGCCCTCGGTGCCTGAAAATGGGCCCAGTGAGAGGCCAGAAACCAACGGAGCCTTCCGGGCGGGGGTGGGCTCTCGTGGCCTGCTGGGGAGCCGTTGTCGCGGCCCAGGGCCTCCCTGGGCGCAGGAGGAAGGGCACTTAGGAAGGCGTCCACAGCACGACCTGCGTCCCCGGGGTGGGGGGGGACCCTCGCTCCTGGCACGTGTCTCCCGGGCGGCCCAGTCCACCCACCCGGGGGAACCGGGGGACCCTGTCACCACGACACTGCCCCCTGGTGGAAGCGTGTCTCTCTCTCCCAGGGGCGTCCTGGCCACCCTTCCCCAGACAAAATCGCCCATCTCCCGAAAACATCCTGAGATGATTTTCTCTTCTTTAGTGTGTCTGTATTCAATGGGTGGCCCAAGACAAGCCTCTTCTTCCTGTGTGGCCCACACACGCCCGAAGCTGGGAGAACCTCTGCTGGGGCTGGGGCTGGGGCTGGGGCTGGGGCTGGGGCTGGGGCTGGGGCTGGGGCTGGGGCTGGGGACCGTCCAGGCTCTCCCGAGGCCTTGATTGCCAGCTAGCCGCGCCACTGTCTGGCATCTGAACTTCCCCTCTTGCCCTGGCATCCCGGCCTGCCTCCTGCTCTCCCCTCAGGCCGCCTCAAGGGGCTCGAGGGCTCAGGAGCAGGCCGAAAGGGGGAGTAGGCCATTGTAGCGGATGGGGGGCGCTGGCCGGGTGGCGGGGGTGGCCTGGGTCGCCCCACGCTCTCCGCCAGGGGTCTCCGGTAGTCACTGTCACTCTACCCTTGGGTGCCCCATTGTGTTGTGGGTGAGGTGGGGGCACGGCGGGAGCGGGCGGGGGTCCTGGGGACCCGCGGACAGACTGAGAGGCCCCATCCACACAGGGAGATGACCTCCTCTGTGAGGGCCGGTGGTTCACCAGCCCCACCAGGGTAACACCCCTTGTCACTCTGTCTCTACCCGATCAGCCCCAGCCAGCCAGCCAGCCAGCCGGCCGACCGGCCGGCCAGCCAGCCAGCCAGCCAGCCAGCCAACCCTCCTTTCCTTCACTCATTCATCATTTGGGCATCGCTCTTGCTTCCCCTCTTACATTCAGTGGTCCGTCCTTTCGTCGGAAAATACCGCCCTGGGTCTCACTACACAGTCTTGCTGTGGCTTGCTGGCCGGCTTGCCGGCCGCGCAGCCCAGGGAAAGTGCAGAGGGGAGGGCAGTCGGGATGAGGCCCAGGGACGGGGTCTGGAGAAGCCAAGGCTCGGGACCCAGGCCAACCCCCATCTCTGAGAGGGACAGGAGGAAGCTGCTCTGAAAGCGCCGGGGGGGGGGGGTATGGGCTGGAGGCTCTTAGGCCCCTCCGCCTTCCTCACCTGCGTAGGGAGCACTGGTTTAGCCCAGGGTGGGGGGAAGCCTCTCTGCGCTGATGCCCAGAGGCCTAAGAACCAAACGTGGGCGTGGGCGCGGGCCTGGGCCCGAACAACCAACACACACACACACACACACACACACACACACACACACCCCTGAAAACTGCCCCCACCATCCCACCCCCACCCCCAGTGAGGGTCGTTCTCCTGCCCAGCTCTGCCAAAACGCATGGAAAACGCCCACCCCGGGCCGAGGCTGCCTGGCATCCAGGTGAGAGGAGAGACTGGGAGCAGGGGCCGGAAGCCGAAGGCCCTCAAACCAGAAGAGGGAGCCGGGGCAGAAGGAGCCCTACAGTCCCGGTGCCACCCCTCGGTCCGAGTCTCCAGGGTTGCAGCGCAGGCTTGTCACCGAGGCACCGGGCTGTACCTCCCTCGTGGGAGAGGACGGGAGGGCACAGGACATAGGAAAGGAGAGGTCATTGTGGAGGACACGGGAGCCCAGTGAGGAGCCCAGTGAGGTAGAGCCGTGGCCCCAGCCGGCCACACACGGGCAGACTTAGACCTTCTTGTCCACCGTCCAGCGGCAGGCCCTGAGCCTTGCCCGGGCTGCGAAGAGGAACGGCCCGGCCTGCACGCAGCCGCGCCGGCTGTCCAGGTCTCGAACCCGTGGCTGGCCCGCCCTCCCTCCGAGAGCCAGCGGGCAGGCCCTGGAAAGCCAGTTGGGGGCCTGAAGAGGCTCCCTCCGGCTGGCCGCGGCTGGGGTGACAGAGACAGCCCGTGTCCCTTGTGCCCCCTGCACCAGCCCCCCCCCCCCCCCAGACGTGCAGCCTGTCTGCCAAGGCCTGGACACTCGCCGCGTTTCAGTCTGGACCCCGGGGGCCACGACAGCCCCAACTCGGGAAGAAGTCCTGGGGTGGCTCGTCCCTGCCGGGCACGGGAGGAGGGGTGTTGGCAGGCAGGCCGGGGCCAAGGGGCGGGGGTGAATGGGTGGGGGTCAGTGGGGGCCGGCCCGGCACGGGCGCCGCTGGGCCGGCTGTTCCGGTGCCGCGGCCTGGCCGAAGACACGTGAGGACAACGGACGTCCAGCGCCTCGCTCCGAAGGTCGCCGTGCCTGTCAACCTAGGGCTCCTAGCCCCGTGTCGCGTCCTTCATCCGGGACCCGAGGCCACGCAGTGGCCCCTGGGCACCGGGACCCAGCGTCGCATGCGACAGGAAGTGCCAGCGGGGGGGGAGCCCAGCCGGTGTTCCGTGCCAGCCAAAGACAGCCCAAAGCCCCTCTTCCCGGTCACCTGCCCCGCACCTGCACCCGGGGGACCCTGCGGGCCGAAATCCTGGCCTCCGGCGGGGGCGGAGCACGCGGAAAAGCCGCAGGCGGCCTGCGAAGCGCCGCCCCTGACCGGCCTCCAGGCCGCCCGGCCCGGCCGGCCGGCCCACCCCCGGCCTCCCGTTTCCCCGGTGGCCGGGTCGGAGGCCTCGGGTGGGGGCTCACCCCAGGGAGGCGTCCCCCCCCCCCACCATGGACCTCTCCCCGGCCCCCAGGGCGAGGATCCAGGGTCAGAGCGCCCCTGCGTCCTCCAACCCGGAAGGAACCTGGGCGTGTTGCCGCGGTTGCTGGGGTTACCTGGGTTGCTAGGGAACAGGGCGCCCGCCGAGGCCACGCCCCCTCGGCCCCAACGGCCACCCCGGGCAGCTCCTTGGCCCAGCAGGGCCCCGGCCGGCGGGGCCGCCTCCGCCGCCCGGGTCGCGACCGGGGACACCCTGGAGGTGGGCTGGCGGCCGGCTTTGGCCTCCGGAGTCCTCTCCAGGCCCCGGAGCCACGGTGCCGGCCGCCGCAGGCCTTGGCCGCGACCGCCGGCAACGGGAGGCGGAGGACGAGCTCAGGAAGGCTGCCCTTGACCGCCCTGCTGCTCAGGAAACGCCCCGGGCCCTGACAGCCTGATCCGCCCGGACAGCCTGATCGCCCCCTCCGCCCTCGGTGCCTGAAAATGGGCCCAGTGAGAGGCCAGAAACCAACGGAGCCTTCCGGGCGGGGGTGGGCTCTCGTGGCCTGCTGGGGAGCCGTTGTCGCGGCCCAGGGCCTCCCTGGGCGCAGGAGGAAGGGCACTTAGGAAGGCGTCCACAGCACGACCTGCGTCCCCGGGGTGGGGGGGGAACCTCGCTCCTGGCACGTGTCTCCCGGGCGGCCCAGTCCACCCACCCGGGGGAACCGGGGACCCTGTCACCACGACACTGCCCCCTGGTGGAAGCGTGTCTCTCTCTCCCAGGGGCGTCCTGGCCACCCTTCCCCAGACAAAATCGCCCATCTCCCGAAAACATCCTGAGATGATTTTCTCTTCTTTAGTGTGTCTGTATTCAATGGGTGGCCCAAGACAAGCCTCTTCTTCCTGTGTGGCCCACACACGCCCGAAGCTGGGAGAACCTCTGCTGGGGCTGGGGCTGGGGCTGGGGCTGGGGCTGGGGCTGGGGCTGGGGCTGGGGCTGGGGCTGGGGCTGGGGCTGGGGACCGTCCAGGCTCTCCCGAGGCCTTGATTGCCAGCTAGCCGCGCCACTGTCTGGCATCTGAACTTCCCCTCTTGCCCTGGCATCCCGGCCTGCCTCCTGCTCTCCCCTCAGGCCGCCTCAAGGGGCTCGAGGGCTCAGGAGCAGGCCGAAAGGGGGAGTAGGCCATTGTAGCGGATGGGGGGCGCTGGCCGGGTGGCGGGGGTGGCCTGGGTCGCCCCACGCTCTCCGCCAGGGGTCTCCGGTAGTCACTGTCACTCTACCCTTGGGTGCCCCATTGTGTTGTGGGTGAGGTGGGGGCACGGCGGGAGCGGGCGGGGGTCCTGGGGACCCGCGGACAGACTGAGAGGCCCCATCCACACAGGGAGATGACCTCCTCTGTGAGGGCCGGTGGTTCACCAGCCCCACCAGGGTAACACCCCTTGTCACTCTGTCTCTACCCGATCAGCCCCAGCCAGCCAGCCAGCCAGCCGGCCGACCGGCCGGCCAGCCAGCCAGCCAGCCAGCCAGCCAACCCTCCTTTCCTTCACTCATTCATCATTTGGGCATCGCTCTTGCTTCCCCTCTTACATTCAGTGGTCCGTCCTTTCGTCGGAAAATACCGCCCTGGGTCTCACTACACAGTCTTGCTGTGGCTTGCTGGCCGGCTTGCCGGCCGCGCAGCCCAGGGAAAGTGCAGAGGGGAGGGCAGTCGGGATGAGGCCCAGGGACGGGGTCTGGAGAAGCCAAGGCTCGGGACCCAGGCCAACCCCCATCTCTGAGAGGGACAGGAGGAAGCTGCTCTGAAAGCGCCGGGGGGGGGGGGGGTATGGGCTGGAGGCTCTTAGGCCCCTCCGCCTTCCTCACCTGCGTAGGGAGCACTGGTTTAGCCCAGGGTGGGGGGAAGCCTCTCTGCGCTGATGCCCAGAGGCCTAAGAACCAAACGTGGGCGTGGGCGCGGGCCTGGGCCCGAACAACCAACACACACACACACACACACACACACACACACACCCCCCTGAAAACTGCCCCCACCATCCCACCCCCACCCCCAGTGAGGGTCGTTCTCCTGCCCAGCTCTGCCAAAACGCATGGAAAACGCCCACCCCGGGCCGAGGCTGCCTGGCATCCAGGTGAGAGGAGAGACTGGGAGCAGGGGCCGGAAGCCGAAGGCCCTCAAACCAGAAGAGGGAGCCGGGGCAGAAGGAGCCCTACAGTCCCGGTGCCACCCCTCGGTCCGAGTCTCCAGGGTTGCAGCGCAGGCTTGTCACCGAGGCACCGGGCTGTACCTCCCTCGTGGGAGAGGACGGGAGGGCACAGGACATAGGAAAGGAGAGGTCATTGTGGAGGACACGGGAGCCCAGTGAGGAGCCCAGTGAGGTAGAGCCGTGGCCCCAGCCGGCCACACACGGGCAGACTTAGACCTTCTTGTCCACCGTCCAGCGGCAGGCCCTGAGCCTTGCCCGGGCTGCGAAGAGGAACGGCCCGGCCTGCACGCAGCCGCGCCGGCTGTCCAGGTCTCGAACCCGTGGCTGGCCCGCCCTCCCTCCGAGAGCCAGCGGGCAGGCCCTGGAAAGCCAGTTGGGGGCCTGAAGAGGCTCCCTCCGGCTGGCCGCGGCTGGGGTGACAGAGACAGCCCGTGTCCCTTGTGCCCCCTGCACCAGCCCCCCCCCCCCCCCCAGACGTGCAGCCTGTCTGCCAAGGCCTGGACACTCGCCGCGTTTCAGTCTGGACCCCGGGGGCCACGACAGCCCCAACTCGGGAAGAAGTCCTGGGGTGGCTCGTCCCTGCCGGGCACGGGAGGAGGGGTGTTGGCAGGCAGGCCGGGGCCAAGGGGCGGGGGGTGAATGGGTGGGGGTCAGTGGGGGCCGGCCCGGCACGGGCGCCGCTGGGCCGGCTGTTCCGGTGCCGCGGCCTGGCCGAAGACACGTGAGGACAACGGACGTCCAGCGCCTCGCTCCGAAGGTCGCCGTGCCTGTCAACCTAGGGCTCCTAGCCCCGTGTCGCGTCCTTCATCCGGGACCCGAGGCCACGCAGTGGCCCCTGGGCACCGGGACCCAGCGTCGCATGCGACAGGAAGTGCCAGCGGGGGGGAGCCCAGCCGGTGTTCCGTGCCAGCCAAAGACAGCCCAAAGCCCCTCTTCCCGGTCACCTGCCCCGCACCTGCACCCGGGGGGACCCTGCGGGCCGAAATCCTGGCCTCCGGCGGGGGCGGAGCACGCGGAAAAGCCGCAGGCGGCCTGCGAAGCGCCGCCCCTGACCGGCCTCCAGGCCGCCCGGCCCGGCCGGCCGGCCCACCCCCGGCCTCCCGTTTCCCCCGGTGGCCGGGTCGGAGGCCTCGGGTGGGGGCTCCCCCCCGGGAGGCGTCCCCCCCCCCCCCACCATGGACCTCTCCCCGGCCCCCAGGGCGAGGATCCAGGGTCAGAGCGCCCCTGCGTCCTCCAACCCGGAAGGAACCTGGGCGTGTTGCCGCGGTTGCTGGGGTTACCTGGGTTGCTAGGGAACAGGGCGCCCGCCGAGGCCACGCCCCCTCGGCCCCAACGGCCACCCCGGGCAGCTCCTTGGCCCAGCAGGGCCCCGGCCGGCGGGGCCGCCTCCGCCGCCCGGGTCGCGACCGGGGACACCCTGGAGGTGGGCTGGCGGCCGGCTTTGGCCTCCGGAGTCCTCTCCAGGCCCCGGAGCCACGGTGCCGGCCGCCGCAGGCCTTGGCCGCGACCGCCGGCAACGGGAGGCGGAGGACGAGCTCAGGAAGGCTGCCCTTGACCGCCCTGCTGCTCAGGAAACGCCCCGGGCCCTGACAGCCTGATCCGCCCGGACAGCCTGATCGCCCCCTCCGCCCTCGGTGCCTGAAAATGGGCCCAGTGAGAGGCCAGAAACCAACGGAGCCTTCCGGGCGGGGGTGGGCTCTCGTGGCCTGCTGGGGAGCCGTTGTCGCGGCCCAGGGCCTCCCTGGGCGCAGGAGGAAGGGCACTTAGGAAGGCGTCCACAGCACGACCTGCGTCCCCGGGGTGGGGGGGAACCTCGCTCCTGGCACGTGTCTCCCGGGCGGCCCAGTCCACCCACCCGGGGGAACCGGGGACCCTGTCACCACGACACTGCCCCCCTGGTGGAAGCGTGTCTCTCTCTCCCAGGGGCGTCCTGGCCACCCTTCCCCAGACAAAATCGCCCATCTCCCGAAAACATCCTGAGATGATTTTCTCTTCTTTAGTGTGTCTGTATTCAATGGGTGGCCCAAGACAAGCCTCTTCTTCCTGTGTGGCCCACACACGCCCGAAGCTGGGAGAACCTCTGCTGGGGCTGGGGCTGGGGCTGGGGCTGGGGCTGGGGCTGGGGCTGGGGCTGGGGCTGGGGACCGTCCAGGCTCTCCCGAGGCCTTGATTGCCAGCTAGCCGCGCCACTGTCTGGCATCTGAACTTCCCCTCTTGCCCTGGCATCCCGGCCTGCCTCCTGCTCTCCCCTCAGGCCGCCTCAAGGGGCTCGAGGGCTCAGGAGCAGGCCGAAAGGGGGAGTAGGCCATTGTAGCGGATGGGGGGCGCTGGCCGGGTGGCGGGGGTGGCCTGGGTCGCCCCACGCTCTCCGCCAGGGGTCTCCGGTAGTCACTGTCACTCTACCCTTGGGTGCCCCATTGTGTTGTGGGTGAGGTGGGGGCACGGCGGGAGCGGGCGGGGGTCCTGGGGACCCGCGGACAGACTGAGAGGCCCCATCCACACAGGGAGATGACCTCCTCTGTGAGGGCCGGTGGTTCACCAGCCCCACCAGGGTAACACCCCTTGTCACTCTGTCTCTACCCGATCAGCCCCAGCCAGCCAGCCAGCCAGCCGGCCGACCGGCCGGCCAGCCAGCCAGCCAGCCAGCCAGCCAACCCTCCTTTCCTTCACTCATTCATCATTTGGGCATCGCTCTTGCTTCCCCTCTTACATTCAGTGGTCCGTCCTTTCGTCGGAAAATACCGCCCTGGGTCTCACTACACAGTCTTGCTGTGGCTTGCTGGCCGGCTTGCCGGCCGCGCAGCCCAGGGAAAGTGCAGAGGGGAGGGCAGTCGGGATGAGGCCCAGGGACGGGGTCTGGAGAAGCCAAGGCTCGGGACCCAGGCCAACCCCCATCTCTGAGAGGGACAGGAGGAAGCTGCTCTGAAAGCGCCGGGGGGGGGGGGGTATGGGCTGGAGGCTCTTAGGCCCCTCCGCCTTCCTCACCTGCGTAGGGAGCACTGGTTTAGCCCAGGGTGGGGGGAAGCCTCTCTGCGCTGATGCCCAGAGGCCTAAGAACCAAACGTGGGCGTGGGCGCGGGCCTGGGCCCGAACAACCAACACACACACACACACACACACACACACACACACCCCTGAAAACTGCCCCCACCATCCCACCCCCACCCCCAGTGAGGGTCGTTCTCCTGCCCAGCTCTGCCAAAACGCATGGAAAACGCCCACCCCGGGCCGAGGCTGCCTGGCATCCAGGTGAGAGGAGAGACTGGGAGCAGGGGCCGGAAGCCGAAGGCCCTCAAACCAGAAGAGGGAGCCGGGGCAGAAGGAGCCCTACAGTCCCGGTGCCACCCCTCGGTCCGAGTCTCCAGGGTTGCAGCGCAGGCTTGTCACCGAGGCACCGGGCTGTACCTCCCTCGTGGGAGAGGACGGGAGGGCACAGGACATAGGAAAGGAGAGGTCATTGTGGAGGACACGGGAGCCCAGTGAGGAGCCCAGTGAGGTAGAGCCGTGGCCCCAGCCGGCCACACACGGGCAGACTTAGACCTTCTTGTCCACCGTCCAGCGGCAGGCCCTGAGCCTTGCCCGGGCTGCGAAGAGGAACGGCCCGGCCTGCACGCAGCCGCGCCGGCTGTCCAGGTCTCGAACCCGTGGCTGGCCCGCCCTCCCTCCGAGAGCCAGCGGGCAGGCCCTGGAAAGCCAGTTGGGGGCCTGAAGAGGCTCCCTCCGGCTGGCCGCGGCTGGGGTGACAGAGACAGCCCGTGTCCCTTGTGCCCCCTGCACCAGCCCCCCCCCCCCCCCCCAGACGTGCAGCCTGTCTGCCAAGGCCTGGACACTCGCCGCGTTTCAGTCTGGACCCCGGGGGCCACGACAGCCCCAACTCGGGAAGAAGTCCTGGGGTGGCTCGTCCCTGCCGGGCACGGGAGGAGGGGTGTTGGCAGGCAGGCCGGGGCCAAGGGGCGGGGGGTGAATGGGTGGGGGTCAGTGGGGGCCGGCCCGGCACGGGCGCCGCTGGGCCGGCTGTTCCGGTGCCGCGGCCTGGCCGAAGACACGTGAGGACAACGGACGTCCAGCGCCTCGCTCCGAAGGTCGCCGTGCCTGTCAACCTAGGGCTCCTAGCCCCGTGTCGCGTCCTTCATCCGGGACCCGAGGCCACGCAGTGGCCCCTGGGCACCGGGACCCAGCGTCGCATGCGACAGGAAGTGCCAGCGGGGGGGAGCCCAGCCGGTGTTCCGTGCCAGCCAAAGACAGCCCAAAGCCCCTCTTCCCGGTCACCTGCCCCGCACCTGCACCGGGGGACCCTGCGGGCCGAAATCCTGGCCTCCGGCGGGGGCGGAGCACGCGGAAAAGCCGCAGGCGGCCTGCGAAGCGCCGCCCCTGACCGGCCTCCAGGCCGCCCGGCCCGGCCGGCCGGCCCACCCCCGGCCTCCCGTTTCCCCGGTGGCCGGGTCGGAGGCCTCGGGTGGGGGCTCACCCCAGGGAGGCGTCCCCCCCCCCACCATGGACCTCTCCCCGGCCCCCAGGGCGAGGATCCAGGGTCAGAGCGCCCCTGCGTCCTCCAACCCGGAAGGAACCTGGGCGTGTTGCCGCGGTTGCTGGGGTTACCTGGGTTGCTAGGGAACAGGGCGCCCGCCGAGGCCACGCCCCCTCGGCCCCAACGGCCACCCCGGGCAGCTCCTTGGCCCAGCAGGGCCCCGGCCGGCGGGGCCGCCTCCGCCGCCCGGGTCGCGACCGGGGACACCCTGGAGGTGGGCTGGCGGCCGGCTTTGGCCTCCGGAGTCCTCTCCAGGCCCCGGAGCCACGGTGCCGGCCGCCGCAGGCCTTGGCCGCGACCGCCGGCAACGGGAGGCGGAGGACGAGCTCAGGAAGGCTGCCCTTGACCGCCCTGCTGCTCAGGAAACGCCCCGGGCCCTGACAGCCTGATCCGCCCGGACAGCCTGATCGCCCCCTCCGCCCTCGGTGCCTGAAAATGGGCCCAGTGAGAGGCCAGAAACCAACGGAGCCTTCCGGGCGGGGGTGGGCTCTCGTGGCCTGCTGGGGAGCCGTTGTCGCGGCCCAGGGCCTCCCTGGGCGCAGGAGGAAGGGCACTTAGGAAGGCGTCCACAGCACGACCTGCGTCCCCGGGGTGGGGGGGGAACCTCGCTCCTGGCACGTGTCTCCCGGGCGGCCCAGTCCACCCACCCGGGGGGAACCGGGGACCCTGTCACCACGACACTGCCCCCTGGTGGAAGCGTGTCTCTCTCTCCCAGGGGCGTCCTGGCCACCCTTCCCCAGACAAAATCGCCCATCTCCCGAAAACATCCTGAGATGATTTTCTCTTCTTTAGTGTGTCTGTATTCAATGGGTGGCCCAAGACAAGCCTCTTCTTCCTGTGTGGCCCACACACGCCCGAAGCTGGGAGAACCTCTGCTGGGGCTGGGTGGGGCTGGGGCTGGGGCTGGGGCTGGGGCTGGGGCTGGGGCTGGGGCTGGGGACCGTCCAGGCTCTCCCGAGGCCTTGATTGCCAGCTAGCCGCGCCACTGTCTGGCATCTGAACTTCCCCTCTTGCCCTGGCATCCCGGCCTGCCTCCTGCTCTCCCCTCAGGCCGCCTCAAGGGGCTCGAGGGCTCAGGAGCAGGCCGAAAGGGGGAGTAGGCCATTGTAGCGGATGGGGGGCGCTGGCCGGGTGGCGGGGGTGGCCTGGGTCGCCCCACGCTCTCCGCCAGGGGTCTCCGGTAGTCACTGTCACTCTACCCTTGGGTGCCCCATTGTGTTGTGGGTGAGGTGGGGGCACGGCGGGAGCGGGCGGGGGTCCTGGGGACCCGCGGACAGACTGAGAGGCCCCATCCACACAGGGAGATGACCTCCTCTGTGAGGGCCGGTGGTTCACCAGCCCCACCAGGGTAACACCCCTTGTCACTCTGTCTCTACCCGATCAGCCCCAGCCAGCCAGCCAGCCAGCCGGCCGACCGGCCGGCCAGCCAGCCAGCCAGCCAGCCAGCCAACCCTCCTTTCCTTCACTCATTCATCATTTGGGCATCGCTCTTGCTTCCCCTCTTACATTCAGTGGTCCGTCCTTTCGTCGGAAAATACCGCCCTGGGTCTCACTACACAGTCTTGCTGTGGCTTGCTGGCCGGCTTGCCGGCCGCGCAGCCCAGGGAAAGTGCAGAGGGGAGGGCAGTCGGGATGAGGCCCAGGGACGGGGTCTGGAGAAGCCAAGGCTCGGGACCCAGGCCAACCCCCATCTCTGAGAGGGACAGGAGGAAGCTGCTCTGAAAGCGCCGGGGGGGGGGGGGTATGGGCTGGAGGCTCTTAGGCCCCTCCGCCTTCCTCACCTGCGTAGGGAGCACTGGTTTAGCCCAGGGTGGGGGGAAGCCTCTCTGCGCTGATGCCCAGAGGCCTAAGAACCAAACGCGGGCGTGGGCGCGGGCCTGGGCCCGAACAACCAACACACACACACACACACACACACACACACACCCCTGAAAACTGCCCCCACCATCCCACCCCCACCCCCAGTGAGGGTCGTTCTCCTGCCCAGCTCTGCCAAAACGCATGGAAAACGCCCACCCCGGGCCGAGGCTGCCTGGCATCCAGGTGAGAGGAGAGACTGGGAGCAGGGGCCCTCCCAGTTCCCCCAGCGGCTACAATGGCCCCCTGCCCCTTTGGGCTGGCTCCTGAGCCCTGGAGCACCCCCCCCCCACCCCCACCCGGAGGCCGCCCGATGGGAGCAGGCCTAAGGAGGCCAGGATGCCAGGACAAGACGGGAAGTCCAGATGCCCGCGTCACGGCTAGATGGGAACCAATGTCTCCGGACGGCCAGGCTTGTTGCCCTCCCCCCCCCCCCCCCCCCACACACACAAACAGCACCGTGGTGTGGTCATCCACCCCTCCCCGAGAAACCTCCGGGGACCTGGGAAGCAGAGGGGTCCCTGTCCCTGGGTCACTTGGGAAGAAGAGGGGTTGTCTCGGGGCACACGTTCAATAGACAGACACTCAGGGAATGGAAAACAGCTCCTAGTATCTTGAGGGCATGTGCGATGTTGTGTTGGGAAGCACCGATAGCCATCCCGGGCGGCACGCGGGCCCCGGGGTGGGACAACCGTGGCAGAGACACCCGCGCCCCAGTGGGCAGTGAGGTGACGACAGGGTGCCCGTTCCCCGGGTGGGCTGGGCTGCTCGGGGAGACGCGCAGAGGGGTCCCCTGGATGCCCGCAGTGTGGTGGACGCCTCTGGGGGTGCCTTCCTCCTCCGCGCCAGGAGGCCCAAGGCCGGGACGGCGGCTCCTGGACTCGCGGGCGCTGGCCGCCACCCCCCCACCCCCGCCGCCGCTTGGAAAGCCTGGGCGGCTTCTGGCGCCTCGCTTGGCCTTTTTCAGGCACACAGGGCGGAGGGAGCGGCCGGGCTGTCCGGGTGGCAGGCATTTCTGGAGCAGCAGTGCCATCAAGCGGAATGCTTTTCAGCTCGGCGGCCGCACCCGGCTCCTGGCGGGGCCGGCGCAGGGCTTGCCGCGCAGGCTCGGTGGCTCGGGGGCCTGCGGAGGGCCTCCCGCCAGCCCACCTCCTCCGGGTTGTGCCCCGAAGCGATCCGGGCGGTGAAAGTGGCCCAGCTTGGGCCCCGCTGGACCCCGGGGGGTGCCCGGGTCCCCCGGAGGCTGAGGGGGCGTGGCCTCGGCCGGCGCCATGTTCCCTGGCCCGGCGCAGACGCTCCCTGGAGAGGGGGACTGGGGGCGCCGGGGCCTGGGATCCTGGTCCTGGGCGTGGGGACCAGGTCCACGCGGCTGTGTGTGCGTGGGCGGATCGCTCCCTCGGCTGAGCCGCCCCAGGCACCCTCCTGCCCAACCCCGCCCCAAGCCTCGGACCCCGCCAAGGCCGAATCCCCGGGGAAAGGGAAAGGGAAAGGGCCTGCGGGCCTGCGGGCCTGCGGGTCTGGGGGCCTGCGGGTCTGCGGGTAAGCGGTTCGGGGGCCGCCTTTCACTCTTCTGCAGGAGCGGGACAGCCGCGGGGAAGACTGCTCTTTGGCTGCCTTTGTCGGGCGCCAGGGACTGCCTAGGTGCCAGGCCCCACAGTGGCGCGTCCTGTCCCATGTGCCACAGGGTCCCCATTCCCAGTGGGCAGGGCATCACGGGGCATCACGGATCACATCCCTCAAGCCTCGGATCCCCACGTTGACCAGGGCAGCAACCTGACCTCCGGAGCGAGCCGAAGGATGTCCATTTTCCTCGCCTCTGTCCGGCCACCCCTGGGCAGGGTAACACTGGGTCTGGTGGGAGGCGCACAGGACCGCCCCCCGGCCCCAACGCACCACCCCGCGCCCCCCCCCCCCCCAACACGCACACGCAGGGAGCCTGGTATGGAGACCAGGCCGGGGATGTGTCTGTGTCACTGTGGGTGGGCCGAGGCCAGAGGGAGAACACGCGCCACACCTAGGGGAGGGGGACGCATGGGAGTCTGCAGGTCAGGGCATGGCACCTGCGGCCATCTGTGCCGGCGCAAGGCGGGACGCCGCTGGCCAAAAGCGGACAAGGGGCTGGTGCCTCACAGGGGTGAAAAGCAGGGCCAGCGGGTCAGGGGTCACCTTTCGGCCCTGCTCCGGGAGACCCACCAGGCTAGCAGGCCCCCCTTTCCCCGACCCCCTGTTGGAACCCCCAGCAGGGACGAGCCACCCGGCAAGTTCTTGCCCAGGTGGGGCTCTCATGGCCCCGGGGTGGGGACCGAAAGGCCACCGAGTGTCCGGGCCTTGCCACGCGGACTGCACGCCTGCGGGGCAGGGCATGGGGCACAATAGGGAGGAGGTCTCTGTGTCACCGCAGGCTGAGACAGCTGGAGGGAGCCCTTCAGACCCACACTGGTCCAGTGGCTCGGGAGGGTGTGCAACCCCGCTCCCCCCACTACCACCACCACCACCACCACCACCACCATCCCGGGCTTGAGACCTGGACGGCCGGGGCTGCTTACAGGCCAGGGTCCTTCCTCTTCGCAGCCCCAGCCCCAGCCCCCCCCGGGAGGCTCCGGGCCTCCTGCTGGAAGGTGGCCAAGAAGGTCCAAGTCTGAGCCTGTGTGGCCGGCCCGGGCCCACCGCTCTCCTTGGCCCGGCTCGACCTCGCTGGGCTCCCGTGTCCTGCACAATGTGCCCTGTCCTTTCCTGTGTCCCGTGCCCTCCTGTCTTGTCCCGCGCGGGAGGGTGCAGCCCGCAGCCTCCCTGACCAGCCTGTGGCGGACCCCCCCAGGTGACCCCCAGGGGCGACACCGCGTCCGAAGCGATCCTCCTGCCCTGCCTCTTTCTTCTTGGAGCGTGCCTTCCCCTTCCACCCTCTGCTGACATCCCCTTGCCCGCTGCCAGGCACCCTCGGCTCCCGGGTGGCCACGTTCCACGAGTTTTGGCAGAGTTGCACAGCAGTTCCTGCCTGAGAGAATCTGGTGGGGGTACGCCTTTGTGGGGAGCCCACCTAGCCCCTCTCTGTGCACGCACGCATGTGTGTGTGGGGGTGGGGGGGGGGGTGGTGGGGGGTGGGTAGGGTCTGGGTCCGGGACTGGTTCCCTCTGTTGGGAATGTAGGCTTCCGGGCCTCGGCCCAGAGAGGCTCCCAGGGCTCCAGGTGCCTCCCGGGGCCCAGGGCGCCTGCCAGGGCCAAACCCGCTGCTCCCTAGGGAAGAAGGTGAAAAATCGGTGGACGGGCAGGTGGCCAGGCCTCCAGGAGGCGCGACCCAGGCTCTTTCAAAGCTCCCGCCTCTCGTCCCGCCCCAGAACTGGCCCGGGCCAGAGTCCCGAGCCCTTGGCTGGGCTTCCGGTCCGGTAACCGGCCCCTGCGCCTCTTCCCGACTACGCTCCCCTCTATACTTTCCTTGGTCCGGCCAGCCCAGCCCAGCCCAGCCCAGCCCAGTCGAGCTCTTGACCTCCCCGAGACCCCGACGCCCGGCCCTGGCCCTCACTCTCTGGTCACTCTCCTCCCCAGCCAGGGACGCTGCGGGCTTCGCAGGAGCGGCAAAGCGGTTGGTTCCCCTTGATGGCGGTGTTGCACCACCAATGCCACCCCAGCCTGTCCCCGCCAATGCCCAGGTCCTCTGCCTCCGCCCTTCGCGAAGAGAAAAAAACACGAGGCGCCGAAACAAAACGAAACCAAACCGAACCCAACCAAACCAGAGCCCGAAGAAAGGAAACAAGGAATGGGTTCCAGCGGGCTGTGCAGTCTGTCTCCAGGACAAGCGGGGCCGCCAGCTCCCCCGCTTCAGTCCACAGAGCCAGCGGGAGCGCTTGGGGGTGATCGTCCCCCAATCCGCGTCTCTGTCCTGCAGGGGCTCCCTCCTCTGAGTGGTCTCCTCTGAGTGGTGTCCTCTACAGCCGCCTTCCAGACCACAAAAGCCAGGGCAGCCCCTCCAGGCCCCGCCCCCCCCCCGCCCACCGGAAAGCGGACCCCAACCCAGTCTCCCAGCTCTGTCTCCCAAGCTGCTGAGGGTCTGCCAGGCACCACCTGGAAAGAGGCAGGCAGGGTCCGAGCCACACCCTCCCCCCCGCTCCAGGGAGGCCCGAGGGACTCACTCTCAAGGGGGCCAGCTCCGGAGACCACCCTGTCCCGAGCACTGGGGTGCAAAGGGCAGCGGCAAGTCCCTAGGCCCCGGCCCAGAGCCCGTGGGCCTCTGTGTCCTCACAACCTTCTTGCGTGAGAGGCCCCCCCCCCTCCGGTCCTCCCCGGCCCGGTGGGGGCTTCAGGGATCGTTGTGTGCGGGGGCCCCAGCACCAACGAGAGAGGAAGACACGGCGGGTCGGTGGGTGTGGGGGGTACCCCTCCAGGCACAGGAGGAGAAAGGCCTTGTAGGCCTACCTCTCCTCGCTGGGTGCCAAACTCGGCCCCCCCCCCACTCCACCCTCCACAACCCCCCCCCCCAAACACACACACACGCACTACTCCTCTCTTTCCTTGCGTGGGGCCGAGGCTGCTCCGGGTCCCAGAGGACCTGGAGATGGACGGTCATGGCAGCGGAGGCCGGCTGGCTGGCTGGCTGGCTGGCTCCAGGGAGCTGAGGCCTACCACAGGCCCGAGCCCACACGCTCAACCTGCCCGCGCTTGGGCTGACCCTCGGGGCATATAGGCACGCAACAGCCCTCTCCTGTCTCGGGCCGCACACGTGGACACCGGTGGGTCGTCTCTGGGAAGGGTGGCGGCCATCTCTCCCGAGAGGTGCCCAACGACCTCCTTACCCAGGCTCACTCTCCTGGCCGGACGCCGGGAAAGGCCAGAGCTGTCCACGCGCGCGCTCGCGCACACGCCCACTCCGGTCACCAACTACCACTCGGGACGCCGGGCTGGCCGCCAGTTGGGTGAAGGTGTTAAGAGAGCGAGGACCAAAGCCACACTCACCGCGTGCCTGAGGAGAAGGGACCCAGGAAAATACCCTAGGCTCCTGGCCCCAGGCAGGGAGGAGGCCACTGCGCGCGCCCCGGGGGGGAGGCGAGGCGCGGCAACACAGAGGGAGAGGAGCCAGCAAGACCGCAGGTGCCCTCTGCCACACGTGCGAGCCCAGGCCGGGGGCACTGTATGCTGTCCCAGCGGCCCAGTGGGCACGTGGGCACCGAGGGCCCTCTCGGCCTGATGGCAGTCGTTTGGGGTGAGCACACGAGGCACACGCGAGGGAAGGGAACAGTGCCGCTGGTTCACGCGGCGGGGAGGGGCTGGTGGCCGCCCTCGCCAAGTTGGGAGCAGTCCAGGCACAGGGCTTGCGCTTTCCTCGGCTTCAGGAATGGCTACCTACACTGGCGCGTCCCTGGCTACCGGGAACCCCACAGGACAGGAGACGTTCCATGCACTCACACACACACAGCAGCACAAGAGAGGCCAGTGGATCCTGAGGACCAGGTTTGCATTGAGGGATGAAAGAACGGACCAGTGAACGCACCATCACAAGCAAGGGCGAAGCACAGATGCTGAAGGCGTGAGGAAAAGGATGGTGGCTGGCCGGCCGGCTGGTTGGCCCGCTACTCATCTGATCCGGGACACACGGACCGCCAAGGTCAGCCTCCCAGGCGGGGCAGCTGAACCTGAGGACCCCTGACTGTGCGCACCCAGCCCTTTGCAATGCCGGCGGGTCCCCAGGGCCTCCGGTCCACCCGCCGCCCCCTCCCCGCCACATCCCGCTGGCCCACAAGGACACTCTTGACACCCAAGGGCAGAGTGACTACCTCAGACCCCTGGAGGTGAGGGGAGGGTGGCTGTGTGTATGTGTGTGTGTGGGGGGGGGGAGCGGGGTGGGGGGCCGGGGGGCCACGATCCGCCTCCCAAGTCTGCTCAGGGCCCGGGGCCCTCCCAGTTCCCCCAGCGGCTACAATGGCCCCCCTGCCCCTTTGGGCTGGCTCCTGAGCCCTGGAGCACCCCCCCCCCCCCACCCGGAGGCCGCCCGATGGGAGCAGGCCTAAGGAGGCCAGGATGCCAGGACAAGAGGGGAAGTCCAGATGGCCGCGTCACGGCTAGCTGGGAACCAACGTCTCCGGACGGCCAGGCTTGTTGCCCTGCCCCCCGCCCGCCCCACACACACAAACAGCACCGTGGTGTGGTCATCCACCCCTCCCCGAGAAACCCCCGGGGACCTGGGAAGCAGAGGGGTCCCTGTCCCTGGGTCACTTGGGAAGAAGAGGGGTTGTCTCGGGGCACACGTTCAATAGACAGACACTCAGGGAATGGAAAACAGCTCATAGTATCTTGAGGGCATGTGCGATGTTGTGTTGGGAAGCACCGATAGCCATCCCGGGCGGCACGCGGGCCCCGGGGTGGGACAGCCGTGGCAGAGACACCCGCGCCCCAGTGGGCAGTGAGGTGACGACAGGGTGCCCGTTCCCCGGGTGGGCTGGGCTGCTCGGGGGAGACGCGCAGAGGGGTCCCCTGGATGCCCGCAGTGTGGTGGACGCCTCTGGGGGTGCCTTCCTCCTCCGCGCCAGGAGGCCCAAGGCCGGGACGGCGGCTCCTGGACTCGCGGGCGCTGGCCGCCACCCCCCCACCCCCGCCGCCGCTTGGAAAGCCTGGGCGGCTTCTGGCGCCTCGCTTGGCCTTTTTTCAGGCACACAGGGCGGAGGGAGCGGCCGGGCTGTCCGGGTGGCAGGCATTTCTGGAGCAGCAGTGCCATCAAGCGGAATGCTTTTCAGCTCGGCGGCCGCACCCGGCTCCTGGCGGGGCCGGCGCAGGGCTTGCCGCGCAGGCTCGGTGGCTCGGGGGCCTGCGGAGGGCCTCCCGCCAGCCCACCTCCCTCCGGGTTGTGCCCCGAAGCGATCCGGGCGGTGAAAGTGGCCCAGCTTGGGCCCCGCTGGACCCCGGGGGGTGCCCGGGTCCCCCGGAGGCTGAGGGGGCGTGGCCTCGGCCGGCGCCAGGTTCCCTGGCCCGGCGCAAACGCTCCCTGGAGAGGGGGACTGGGGGCGCCGGGGCCTGGGATCCTGGTCCTGGGCGTGGGGACCAGGTCCACGCGGCTGTGTGTGCGTGGGCGGATCGCTCCCTCGGCTGAGCCGCCCCAGGCACCCTCCTGCCCAACCCCGCCCCAAGCCTCGGACCCCGCCAAGGCCGAATCCCCGGGGAAAGGGAAAGGGCCTGCGGGCCTGGGGGCCTGCGGGCCTGCGGGCCTGCGGGCCTGCGTGTCTGCGGGTAAGCGGTTCGGGGGCCGCCTTTCACTCTTCTGCAGGAGCGGGACAGCCGCGGGGAAGACTGCTCTTTGGCTGCCTTTGTCGGGCGCCAGGGACTGCCTAGGTGCCAGGCCCCACAGTGGCGCGTCCTGTCCCATGTGCCACAGGGTCCCCATTCCCAGTGGGCAGGGCATCACGGGGCATCACGGATCACATCCCTCAAGCCTCGGATCCCCACGTTGACCAGGGCAGCAACCTGACCTCCGGAGCGAGCCGAAGGATGTCCATTTTCCTCGCCTCTGTCCGGCCACCCCTGGGCAGGGTAACACTGGGTCTGGTGGGAGGCGCACAGGACCGCCCCCCGACCCCAACGCACCACCCCGCGCCCCCCCCCCCCCCCCCCAACACGCACACGCAGGGAGCCTGGTATGGAGACCAGGCCGGGGATGTGTCTGTGTCACTGTGGGTGGGCCGAGGCCAGAGGGAGAACACGCGCCACACCTAGGGAGGGGGACGCATGGGAGTCTGCAGGTCAGGGCATGGCACCTGCGGCCGTCTGTGCCGGCGCAAGGCGGGACGCCGCTGGCCAAAAGCGGACAAGGGGCTGGTGCCTCACAGGGGTGAAAAGCAGGGCCAGCGGGTCAGGGGTCACCTTTCGGCCCTGCTCCGGGAGACCCACCAGGCTAGCAGGCCCCCCTTTCCCCGACCCCCTGTTGGAACCCCCAGCAGGGAGGAGCCACCCGGCAAGTTCTTGCCCAGGTGGGGCTCTCATGGCCCCGGGGTGGGGACCGAAAGGCCACCGAGTGTCCGGGCCTTGCCACGCGGACTGCACGCCTGCGGGGCAGGGCATGGGGCACAATAGGGAGGAGGTCTCTGTGTCACCGCAGGCTGAGACAGCTGGAGGGAGCCCTTCAGACCCACACTGGTGCAGTGCCTCGGGAGGGTGCGCAACCCCGCTCCCCCCACTACCACCACCACCACCACCACCAAAACCACCACCACCACCACCACCCCGGGCTTGAGGCCTGGACGGCCGGGGCTGCTTACAGGCCAGGGTCCTTCCTCTTCGCAGCCCCAGCCCCAGCCCCCGGGAGGCTCCGGGCCTCCTGCTGGAAGGTGGCCAAGAAGGTCCAAGTCTGAGCCTGTGTGGCCGGCCCGGGCCCACCGCTCTCCTTGGCCCGGCTCGACCTCGCTGGGCTCCCGTGTCCTGCACAATGTGCCCTGTCCTTTCCTGTGTCCCGTGCCCTCCTGTCTTGTCCCGCGCGGGAGGGTGCAGCCCGCAGCCTCCCTGACCAGCCTGTGGCGGACCCCCCCCAGGTGACCCCCAGGGGCGACACCGCGTCCGAAGCGATCCTCCTGCCCTGCCTCTTTCTTCTTGGAGCGTGCCTTCCCCTTCCACCCTCTGCTGACATCCCCTTGCCCGCTGCCAGGCACCCTCGGCTCCCGGGTGGCCACGTTCCACGAGTTTTGGCAGAGTTGCACAGCAGTTCCTGCCTGAGAGAATCTGGTGGGGGTACGCCTTTGTGGGGAGCCCACCTAGCCCCTCTCTGTGCACGCACGCATGTGTGTGTGGGGGTGGGGGGGTGTGGGGTGTGGGTGTGGGGGGGTGGGTAGGGTCTGGGTCCGGGACTGGTTCCCTCTGTTGGGAATGTAGGCTTCCGGGCCTCGGCCCAGAGAGGCTCCCAGGGCTCCAGGTGCCTCCCGGGGCCCAGGGCGCCTGCCAGGGCCAAACCCGCTGCTCCCTAGGAAGAAGGTGAAAAATCGGTGGACGGGCAGGTGGCCAGGCCTCCAGGAGGCGCGACCCAGGCTCTTTCAAAGCTCCCGCCTCTCGTCCCGCCCAGAACTGGCCCGGGCCAGAGTCCCGAGCCCTTGGCTGGGCTTCCGGTCCGGTGACCGGCCCCTGCGCCTCTTCCCGACTACGCTCCCCTCTATACTTTCCTTGGTCCGGCCAGCCCAGCCCAGCCCAGTCGAGCTCTTGACCTCCCCGAGACCCCGACGCCCGGCCCTGGCCCTCACTCTCTGGTCACTCTCCTCCCCAGCCAGGGACGCTGCGGGCTTCGCAGGAGCGGCAAAGCGGTTGGTTCCCCTTGATGGCGGTGTTGCACCACCAATGCCACCCCAGCCTGTCCCCGCCAACGCCCAGGTCCTCTGCCTCCGCCCTTCGCGAAGAGAAAAAAACACGAGGCGCCGAAACAAAACGAAACCAAACCGAACCCAACCAAACCAGAGCCCGAAGAAAGGAAACAAGGAATGGGTTGCAGCGGGCTGTGCAGTCTGTCTCCAGGACAAGCGGGGCCGCCAGCTCCCCCGCTTCAGTCCACAGAGCCAGCGGGAGCGCTTGGGGGTGATCGTCCCCCAATCCGCGTCTCTGTCCTGCAGGGGCTCCCCTCCTGAGTGGTCTCCTCTGAGTGGTGTCCTCTACAGCCGCCTTCCAGACCACAAAAGCCAGGGCAGCCCCTCCAGGCCCCGCCCCCTCCCCCCGCCCACCGGAAAGCGGACCCCAACCCAGTCTCCCAGCTCTGTCTCCCAAGCTGCTGAGGGTCTGCCAGGCACCACCTGGAAAGAGGCAGGCAGGGTCCGAGCCACACCCTCCCCCCCGCTCCAGGGAGGCCCGAGGGACTCACTCTCAAGGGGGCCAGCTCGGGAGACCACCCGGTCCCGAGCACTGGGGTGCAAAGGGCAGCGGCAAGTCCCTAGGCCCCGGCCCAGAGCCCGTGGGCCTCTGTGTCCTCACAACCTTCTTGCGTGAGAGGCCATCCCCCCCCCCACTCCGGTCCTCCCCGGCCCGGTGGGGGCTTCAGGGATCGTTGTGTGCGGGGGCCCCAGCACCAACGAGAGAGGAAGACACGGCGGGTCGGTGGGTGTGGGGGGTACCCCTCCAGGCACAGGAGGAGAAAGGCCTTGTAGGCCTACCTCTCCTCGCTGGGTGCCAAACTCGGCCCCCCCCCCACCCTCCACAACCCCCCCCCCCAAACACACACACACACGCACTACTCCTCTCTTTCCTTGCGTGGGGCCGAGGCTGCTCCGGGTCCCAGAGGACCTGGAGATGGACGGTCATGGCAGCGGAGGCCGGCTGGCTGGCTGGCTGGCTCCAGGGAGCTGAGGCCTACCACAGGCCCGAGCCCACACGCTCAACCTGCCCGCGCTTGGGCTGACCCTCGGGGCATATAGGCACGCAACAGCCCTCTCCTGTCTCGGGCCGCACACGTGGACACCGGTGGGTCGTCTCTGGGAAGGGTGGCGGCCATCTCTCCCGAGAGGTGCCCAACGACCTCCTTACCCAGGCTCACTCTCCTGGCCGGACGCCGGGAAAGGCCAGAGCTGTCCACGCGCGCGCTCGCGCACTCGCCCACTCCGGTCACCAACTACCACTCGGGACGCCGGGCTGGCCGCCAGTTGGGTGAAGGTGTTAAGAGAGCGAGGACCAAAGCCACACTCACCGCGTGCCTGAGGAGAAGGGACCCAGGAAAATACCCTAGGCTCCTGGCCCCAGGCAGGGAGGAGGCCACTGCGCGCGCCCCGGGGGAGGCGAGGCGCGGCAACACAGAGGGAGAGGAGCCAGCAAGACCGCAGGTGCCCTCTGCCACACGTGCGAGCCCAGGCCGGGGGCACTGTATGCTGTCCCAGCGGCCCAGTGGGCACGTGGGCACCGAGGGCCCTCTCGGCCTGATGGCAGTCGTTTGGGGTGAGCACACGAGGCACACGCGAGGAAGGGAACAGTGCCGCTGGTTCACGCGGCGGGGAGGGGCTGGTGGCCGCCCTCGCCAAGTTGGGAGCAGTCCAGGCACAGGCCTTGCGCTTTCCTCGGCTTCAGGAATGGCTACCTACACTGGCGCGTCCCTGGCTACCGGGAACCCCACAGGACAGGAGAGGTTCCATGCACTCACACACACACAGCAGCACAAGAGAGGCCAGTGGATCCTGAGGACCAGGTTTGCATTGAGGGATGAAAGAACGGACCAGTGAACGCACCATCACAAGCAAGGGCGAAGCACAGATGCTGAAGGCGTGAGGAAAAGGATGGTGGCTGGCCGGCCGGCTGGTTGGCCCGCTACTCATCTGATCCGGGACACACGGACCGCCAAGGTCAGCCTCCCAGGTGGGGCAGCTGAACCTGAGGACCCCTGACTGTGCGCACCCAGCCCTTTGCAATGCCGGCGGGTCCCCAGGGCCTCCGGTCCACCCGCCGCCCCCTCCCCGCCACATCCCGCTGGCCCACAAGGACACTCTTGACACCCAAGGGCAGAGTGACTACCTCAGACCCCTGGAGGTGAGGGGAGGGTGGCTGTGTGTATGTGTGTGTGTGTGGGGGGGGGAGCGGGGTGGGGGGGCCAGGGGGCCACGATCCGCCTCCCAAGTCTGCTCAGGGCCCGGGGCCCTCCCAGTTCCCCCAGCGGCTACAATGGCCCCCTGCCCCTTTGGGCTGGCTCCTGAGCCCTGGAGCACCCCCCCCCCCCCCACCCGGAGGCCGCCCGATGGGAGCAGGCCTAAGGAGGCCAGGATGCCAGGACAAGAGGGGGAAGTCCAGATGGCCGCGTCACGGCTAGCTGGGAACCAACGTCTCCGGACGGCCAGGCTTGTTGCCCTGCCCCCCCGCCCGCCCCACACACACAAACAGCACCGTGGTGTGGTCATCCACCCCTCCCCGAGAAACCCCCGGGGGACCTGGGAAGCAGAGGGGTCCCTGTCCCTGGGTCACTTGGGAAGAAGAGGGGTTGTCTCGGGGCACACGTTCAATAGACAGACACTCAGGGAATGGAAAACAGCTCATAGTATCTTGAGGGCATGTGCGATGTTGTGTTGGGAAGCACCGATAGCCATCCCGGGCGGCACGCGGGCCCCGGGGTGGGACAGCCGTGGCAGAGACACCCGCGCCCCAGTGGGCAGTGAGGTGACGACAGGGTGCCCGTTCCCCGGGTGGGCTGGGCTGCTCGGGGAGACGCGCAGAGGGGTCCCCTGGATGCCCGCAGTGTGGTGGACGCCTCTGGGGGTGCCTTCCTCCTCCGCGCCAGGAGGCCCAAGGCCGGGACGGCGGCTCCTGGACTCGCGGGCGCTGGCCGCCACCCCCCCACCCCCGCCCCCGCTTGGAAAGCCTGGGCGGCTTCTGGCGCCTCGCTTGGCCTTTTTTCAGGCACACAGGGCGGAGGGAGCGGCCGGGCTGTCCGGGTGGCAGGCATTTCTGGAGCAGCAGTGCCATCAAGCGGAATGCTTTTCAGCTCGGCGGCCGCACCCGGCTCCTGGCGGGGCCGGCGCAGGGCTTGCCGCGCAGGCTCGGTGGCTCGGGGGCCTGCGGAGGGCCTCCCGCCAGCCCGCCTCCTCCGGGTTGTGCCCCGAAGCGATCCGGGCGGTGAAAGTGGCCCAGCTTGGGCCCCGCTGGGCCCCGGGGGGTGCCCGGGTCCCCCGGAGGCTGAGGGGGCGTGGCCTCGGCCGGCGCCATGTTCCCTGGCCCGGCGCAGACGCTCCCTGGAGAGGGGGACTGGGGGCGCCGGGGCCTGGGATCCTGGTCCTGGGCGTGGGGACCAGGTCCACGCGGCTGTGTGTGCGTGGGCGGATCGCTCCCTCGGCTGAGCCGCCCCAGGCACCCTCCTGCCCAACCCCGCCCCAAGCCTCGGACCCCGCCAAGGCCGAATCCCCGGGGAAAGGGAAAGGGCCTGCGGGCCTGCGGGCCTGCGGGCCTGCGGGTCTGCGGGTAAGCGGTTCGGGGGCCGCCTTTCACTCTTCTGCAGGAGCGGGACAGCCGCGGGGAAGACTGCTCTTTGGCTGCCTTTGTCGGGCGCCAGGGACTGCCTAGGTGCCAGGCCCCACAGTGGCGCGTCCTGTCCCATGTGCCACAGGGTCCCCATTCCCAGTGGGCAGGGCATCACGGGGCATCACGGATCACATCCCTCAAGCCTCGGATCCCCACGTTGACCAGGGCAGCAACCTGACCTCCGGAGCGAGCCGAAGGATGTCCATTTTCCCCGCCTCTGTCCGGCCACCCCTGGGCAGGGTAACACTGGGTCTGGTGGGAGGCGCACAGGACCGCCCCCCGACCCCAACGCACCACCCCGCGCCCCCCCCCCCCAACACGCACACGCAGGGAGCCTGGTATGGAGACCAGGCCGGGGATGTGTCTGTGTCACTGTGGGTGGGCCGAGGCCAGAGGGAGAACACGCGCCACACCTAGGGAGGGGGACGCATGGGAGTCTGCAGGTCAGGGCATGGCACCTGCGGCCGTCTGTGCCGGCGCAAGGCGGGACGCCGCTGGCCAAAAGCGGACAAGGGGCTGGTGCCTCACAGGGGTGAAAAGCAGGGCCAGCGGGTCAGGGGTCACCTTTCGGCCCTGCTCCGGGAGACCCACCAGGCTAGCAGGCCCCCCTTTCCCCGACCCCCTGTTGGAACCCCCAGCAGGGACGAGCCACCCGGCAAGTTCTTGCCCAGGTGGGGCTCTCATGGCCCCGGGGTGGGGACCGAAAGGCCACCGAGTGTCCGGGCCTTGCCACGCGGACTGCACGCCTGCGGGGCAGGGCATGGGGCACAATAGGGAGGAGGTCTCTGTGTCACCGCAGGCTGAGACAGCTGGAGGGAGCCCTTCAGACCCACACTGGTGCAGTGGCTCGGGAGGGTGCGCAACCCCGCTCCCCCCACCACCACCACCACCACCACCACCAAAACCACCACCACCACCACCACCCCGGGCTTGAGGCCTGGACGGCCGGGGCTGCTTACAGGCCAGGGTCCTTCCTCTTCGCAGCCCCAGCCCCAGCCCCCCGGGAGGCTCCGGGCCTCCTGCTGGAAGGTGGCCAAGAAGGTCCAAGTCTGAGCCTGTGTGGCCGGCCCGGGCCCACCGCTCTCCTTGGCCCGGCTCGACCTCGCTGGGCTCCCGTGTCCTGCACAATGTGCCCTGTCCTTTCCTGTGTCCCGTGCCCTCCTGTCTTGTCCCGCGCGGGAGGGTGCAGCCCGCAGCCTCCCTGACCAGCCTGTGGCGGACCCCCCCAGGTGACCCCCAGGGGCGACACCGCGTCCGAAGCGATCCTCCTGCCCTGCCTCTTTCTTCTTGGAGCGTGCCTTCCCCTTCCACCCTCTGCTGACATCCCCTTGCCCGCTGCCAGGCACCCTCGGCTCCCGGGTGGCCACGTTCCACGAGTTTTGGCAGAGTTGCACAGCAGTTCCTGCCTGAGAGAATCTGGTGGGGGTACGCCTTTGTGGGGAGCCCACCTAGCCCCTCTCTGTGCACGCACGCATGTGTGTGTGGGGGGGGGGGGTGGGGGGGTGGGGTAGGGTCTGGGTCCGGGACTGGTTCCCTCTGTTGGGAATGTAGGCTTCCGGGCCTCGGCCCAGAGAGGCTCCCAGGGCTCCAGGTGCCTCCCGGGGCCCAGGGCGCCTGCCAGGGCCAAACCCGCTGCTCCCTAGGAAGAAGGTGAAAAATCGGTGGACGGGCAGGTGGCCAGGCCTCCAGGAGGCGCGACCCAGGCTCTTTCAAAGCTCCCGCCTCTCGTCCCGCCCAGAACTGGCCCGGGCCAGAGTCCCGAGCCCTTGGCTGGGCTTCCGGTCCGGTGACCGGCCCCTGCGCCTCTTCCCGACTACGCTCCCCTCTATACTTTCCTTGGTCCGGCCAGCCCAGCCCAGCCCAGCTCGAGCTCTTGACCTCCCCGAGACCCCGACGCCCGGCCCTGGCCCTCACTCTCTGGTCACTCTCCTCCCCAGCCAGGGACGCTGCGGGCTTCGCAGGAGCGGCAAAGCGGTTGGTTCCCCTTGATGGCGGTGTTGCACCACCAATGCCACCCCAGCCTGTCCCCGCCAACGCCCAGGTCCTCTGCCTCCGCCCTTCGCGAAGAGAAAAAAACACGAGGCGCCGAAACAAAACGAAACCAAACCGAACCCAACCAAACCAGAGCCCGAAGAAAGGAAACAAGGAATGGGTTGCAGCGGGCTGTGCAGTCTGTCTCCAGGACAAGCGGGGCCGCCAGCTCCCCCGCTTCAGTCCACAGAGCCAGCGGGAGCGCTTGGGGGTGATCGTCCCCCAATCCGCGTCTCTGTCCTGCAGGGGCTCCCTCCTCTTGGTCTCCTCTGAGTGGTGTCCTCTACAGCCGCCTTCCAGACCACAAAAGCCAGGGCTGCCCCTCCAGGCCCCGCCCCCTCCCCCGCCCACCGGAAAGCGGACCCCAACCCAGTCTCCCGGCTCTGTCTCCCAAGCTGCTGAGGGTCTGCCAGGCACCACCTGGAAAGAGGCAGGCAGGGTCCGAGCCACACCCTCCCCCCCGCCCCAGGGAGGCCCGAGGGACTCACTCCCAAGGGGGCCAGCTCCGGAGACCACCCTGTCCCGAGCACTGGGGTGCAAAGGGCAGCGGCAAGTCCCTAGGCCCCGGCCCAGAGCCCGTGGGCCTCTGTGTCCTCACAACCTTCTTGCGTGAGAGGCCCCCCCCCCTCCGGTCCTCCCCGGCCCGGTGGGGGCTTCAGGGATCGTTGTGTTCGGGGCCCCAGCACCAACGAGAGAGGAAGACACGGCGGGTCGGTGGGTGTGGGGGGTACCCCTCCAGGCACAGGAGGAGAAAGGCCTTGCAGGCCTACCTCTCCTCGCTGGGTGCCAAACTCGGCCCCCCCCCCCCACCCTCCACGACCCCCCCCCCAAACACACACACACGCACTACTCCTCTCTTTCCTTGCGTGGGGCCGAGGCTGCTCCGGGTCCCAGAGGACCTGGAGATGGACGGTCATGGCAGCGGAGGCCGGCTGGCTGGCTGGCTGGCTGCCAGGGAGCTGAGGCCTACCACAGGCCCGAGCCCACACGCTCAACCTGCCCGCGCTTGGGCTGACCCTCGGGGCATATAGGCACGCAACAGCCCTCTCCTGTCTCGGGCCGCACACGTGGACACCGGTGGGTCGTCTCTGGGAAGGGTGGCGGCCATCTCTCCCGAGAGGTGCCCAACGACCTCCTTACCCAGGCTCACTCTCCTGGCCGGACGCCGGGAAAGGCCAGAGCTGTCCACGCGCGCGCTCGCGCACACGCCCACTCCGGTCACCAACTACCACTCGGGACGCCGGGCTGGCCGCCAGTTGGGTGAAGGTGTTAAGAGAGCGAGGACCAAAGCCACACTCACCGCGTGCCTGAGGAGAAGGGACCCAGGAAAATACCCTAGGCTCCTGGCCCCAGGCAGGGAGGAGGCCACTGCGCGCGCCCCGGGGGAGGCGAGGCGCGGCAACACAGAGGGAGAGGAGCCAGCAAGACCGCAGGTGCCCTCTGCCACACGTGCGAGCCCAGGCCGGGGGCACTGTATGCTGTCCCAGCGGCCCAGTGGGCACGTGGGCACCGAGGGCCCTCTCGGCCTGATGGCAGTCGTTTGGGGTGAGCACACGAGGCACACGCGAGGAAGGGAACAGTGCCGCTGGTTCACGCGGCGGGGAGGGGCTGGTGGCCGCCCTCGCCAAGTTGGGAGCAGTCCAGGCACAGGCCTTGCGCTTTCCTCGGCTTCAGGAATGGCTACCTACACTGGCGCGTCCCTGGCTACCAGGAACCCCACAGGACAGGAGACGTTCCATGCACTCACACACACACAGCAGCACAAGAGAGGCCAGTGGATCCTGAGGACCAGGTTTGCATTGAGGGATGAAAGAACGGACCAGTGAACGCACCATCACAAGCAAGGGCGAAGCACAGATGCTGAAGGCGTGAGGAAAAGGATGGTGGCTGGCCGGCCGGCTGGTTGGCCCGCTACTCATCTGATCCGGGACACACGGACCGCCAAGGTCAGCCTCCCAGGTGGGGCAGCTGAACCTGAGGACCCCTGACTGTGCGCACCCAGCCCTTTGCAATGCCGGCGGGTCCCCAGGGCCTCCGGTCCACCCGCCGCCCCCTCCCCGCCACATCCCGCTGGCCCACAAGGACACTCTTGACACCCAAGGGCAGAGTGACTACCTCAGACCCCTGGAGGTGAGGGGAGGGTGGCTGTGTGTATGTGTGTGTGTGTGGGGGGGGAGCGGGGTGGGGGGGCCAGGGGGCCACGATCCGCCTCCCAAGTCTGCTCAGGGCCCGGGGCCCTCCCAGTTCCCCCAGCGGCTACAATGGCCCCCTGCCCCTTTGGGCTGGCTCCTGAGCCCTGGAGCACCCCCCCCCCACCCGGAGGCCGCCCGATGGGAGCAGGCCTAAGGAGGCCAGGATGCCAGGACAAGAGGGGAAGTCCAGATGGCCGCGTCACGGCTAGCTGGGAACCAACGTCTCCGGACGGCCAGGCTTGTTGCCCTGCCCCCCGCCCGCCCCACACACACAAACAGCACCGTGGTGTGGTCATCCACCCCTCCCCCGAGAAACCCCCGGGGACCTGGGAAGCAGAGGGGTCCCTGTCCCTGGGTCACTTGGGAAGAAGAGGGGTTGTCTCGGGGCACACGTTCAATAGACAGACACTCAGGGAATGGAAAACAGCTCATAGTATCTTGAGGGCATGTGCGATGTTGTGTTGGGAAGCACCGATAGCCATCCCGGGCGGCACGCGGGCCCCGGGGTGGGACAGCCGTGGCAGAGACACCCGCGCCCCAGTGGGCAGTGAGGTGACGACAGGGTGCCCGTTCCCCGGGTGGGCTGGGCTGCTCGGGGAGACGCGCAGAGGGGTCCCCTGGATGCCCGCAGTGTGGTGGACGCCTCTGGGGGTGCCTTCCTCCTCCGCGCCAGGAGGCCCAAGGCCGGGACGGCGGCTCCTGGACTCGCGGGCGCTGGCCGCCACCCCCCCACCCCCGCCCCCGCTTGGAAAGCCTGGGCGGCTTCTGGCGCCTCGCTTGGCCTTTTTTCAGGCACACAGGGCGGAGGGAGCGGCCGGGCTGTCCGGGTGGCAGGCATTTCTGGAGCAGCAGTGCCATCAAGCGGAATGCTTTTCAGCTCGGCGGCCGCACCCGGCTCCTGGCGGGGCCGGCGCAGGGCTTGCCGCGCAGGCTCGGTGGCTCGGGGGCCTGCGGAGGGCCTCCCGCCAGCCCGCCTCCTCCGGGTTGTGCCCCGAAGCGATCCGGGCGGTGAAAGTGGCCCAGCTTGGGCCCCGCTGGACCCCGGGGGGTGCCCGGGTCCCCCGGAGGCTGAGGGGGCGTGGCCTCGGCCGGCGCCATGTTCCCTGGCCCGGCGCAGACGCTCCCTGGAGAGGGGGACTGGGGGCGCCGGGGCCTGGGATCCTGGTCCTGGGCGTGGGGACCAGGTCCACGCGGCTGTGTGTGCGTGGGCGGATCGCTCCCTCGGCTGAGCCGCCCCAGGCACCCTCCTGCCCAACCCCGCCCCAAGCCTCGGACCCCGCCAAGGCCGAATCCCCGGGGAAAGGGAAAGGGCCTGCGGGCCTGCGGGCCTGCGGGTCTGCGGGTAAGCGGTTCGGGGGCCGCCTTTCACTCTTCTGCAGGAGCGGGACAGCCGCGGGGAAGACTGCTCTTTGGCTGCCTTTGTCGGGCGCCAGGGACTGCCTAGGTGCCAGGCCCCACAGTGGCGCGTCCTGTCCCGTGTGCCACAGGGTCCCCATTCCCAGTGGGCAGGGCATCACGGGGCATCACGGATCACATCCCTCAAGCCTCGGATCCCCACGTTGACCAGGGCAGCAACCTGACCTCCGGAGCGAGCCGAAGGATGTCCATTTTCCCTCGCCTCTGTCCGGCCACCCCTGGGCAGGGTAACACTGGGTCTGGTGGGAGGCGCACAGGACCGCCCCCCGACCCCCAACGCACCACCCCGCGCCCCCCCCCCCCCCCAACACGCACACGCAGGGAGCCTGGTATGGAGACCAGGCCGGGGATGTGTCTGTGTCACTGTGGGTGGGCCGAGGCCAGAGGGAGAACACGCGCCACACCTAGGGAGGGGGACGCATGGGAGTCTGCAGGTCAGGGCATGGCACCTGCGGCCGTCTGTGCCGGCGCAAGGCGGGACGCCGCTGGCCAAAAGCGGACAAGGGGCTGGTGCCTCACAGGGGTGAAAAGCAGGGCCAGCGGGTCAGGGGTCACCTTTCGGCCCTGCTCCGGGAGACCCACCAGGCTAGCAGGCCCCCCTTTCCCCGACCCCCTGTTGGAACCCCCAGCAGGGACGAGCCACCCGGCAAGTTCTTGCCCAGGTGGGGCTCTCATGGCCCCGGGGTGGGGACCGAAAGGCCACCGAGTGTCCGGGCCTTGCCACGCGGACTGCACGCCTGCGGGGCAGGGCATGGGGCACAATAGGGAGGAGGTCTCTGTGTCACCGCAGGCTGAGACAGCTGGAGGGAGCCCTTCAGACCCACACTGGTGCAGTGGCTCGGGAGGGTGCGCAACCCCGCTCCCCCCACTACCACCACCACCACCACCACCACCAAAACCACCACCACCACCACCACCCCGGGCTTGAGGCCTGGACGGCCGGGGCTGCTTACAGGCCAGGGTCCTTCCTCTTCGCAGCCCCAGCCCCAGCCCCAGCCCCCCGGGAGGCTCCGGGCCTCCTGCTGGAAGGTGGCCAAGAAGGTCCAAGTCTGAGCCTGTGTGGCCGGCCCGGGCCCACCGCTCTCCTTGGCCCGGCTCGACCTCGCTGGGCTCCCGTGTCCTGCACAATGTGCCCTGTCCTTTCCTGTGTCCCGTGCCCTCCTGTCTTGTCCCGCGCGGGAGGGTGCAGCCCGCAGCCTCCCTGACCAGCCTGTGGCGGACCCCCCCCAGGTGACCCCCAGGGGCGACACCGCGTCCGAAGCGATCCTCCTGCCCTGCCTCTTTCTTCTTGGAGCGTGCCTTCCCCTTCCACCCTCTGCTGACATCCCCTTGCCCGCTGCCAGGCACCCTCGGCTCCCGGGTGGCCACGTTCCACGAGTTTTGGCAGAGTTGCACAGCAGTTCCTGCCTGAGAGAATCTGGTGGGGGTACGCCTTTGTGGGGAGCCCACCTAGCCCCTCTCTGTGCACGCACGCATGTGTGTGTGGGGGTGGGGGGGTGGGTAGGGTCTGGGTCCGGGACTGGTTCCCTCTGTTGGGAATGTAGGCTTCCGGGCCTCGGCCCAGAGAGGCTCCCAGGGCTCCAGGTGCCTCCCGGGGCCCAGGGCGCCTGCCAGGGCCAAACCCGCTGCTCCCTAGGAAGAAGGTGAAAAATCGGTGGACGGGCAGGTGGCCAGGCCTCCAGGAGGCGCGACCCAGGCTCTTTCAAAGCTCCCGCCTCTCGTCCCGCCCAGAACTGGCCCGGGCCAGAGTCCCGAGCCCTGGCTGGGCTTCCGGTCCGGTGACCGGCCCCTGCGCCTCTTCCCGACTACGCTCCCCTCTATACTTTCCTTGGTCCGGCCAGCCCAGCCCAGCCCAGTCGAGCTCTTGACCTCCCCGAGACCCCGACGCCCGGCCCTGGCCCTCACTCTCTGGTCACTCTCCTCCCCAGCCAGGGACGCTGCGGGCTTCGCAGGAGCGGCAAAGCGGTTGGTTCCCCTTGATGGCGGTGTTGCACCACCAATGCCACCCCAGCCTGTCCCCGCCAACGCCCAGGTCCTCTGCCTCCGCCCTTCGCGAAGAGAAAAAAACACGAGGCGCCGAAACAAAACGAAACCAAACCGAACCCAACCAAACCAGAGCCCGAAGAAAGGAAACAAGGAATGGGTTCCAGCGGGCTGTGCAGTCTGTCTCCAGGACAAGCGGGGCCGCCAGCTCCCCCGCTTCAGTCCACAGAGCCAGCGGGAGCGCTTGGGGGTGATCGTCCCCCAATCCGCGTCTCTGTCCTGCAGGGGCTCCCTCCTCTGAGTGGTGTCCTCTACAGCCGCCTTCCAGACCACAAAAGCCAGGGCTGCCCCTCCAGGCCCCGCCCCCTCCCCCCGCCCACCGGAAAGCGGACCCCAACCCAGTCTCCCGGCTCTGTCTCCCAAGCTGCTGAGGGTCTGCCAGGCACCACCTGGAAAGAGGCAGGCAGGGTCCGAGCCACACCCTCCCCCCCCCGCTCCAGGGAGGCCCGAGGGACTCACTCTCAAGGGGGCCAGCTCGGGAGACCACCCGGTCCCGAGCACTGGGGTGCAAAGGGCAGCGGCAAGTCCCTAGGCCCCGGCCCAGAGCCCGTGGGCCTCTGTGTCCTCACAACCTTCTTGCGTGAGAGGCCCCCCCCACCTCCGGTCCTCCCCGGCCCGGTGGGGGCTTCAGGGATCGTTGTGTGCGGGGCCCCAGCACCAACGAGAGAGGAAGACACGGCGGGTCGGTGGGTGTGGGGGGTACCCCTCCAGGCACAGGAGGAGAAAGGCCTTGCAGGCCTACCTCTCCTCGCTGGGTGCCAAACTCGGCCCCCCCCCACCCTCCACAACCCCCCCCCCAAACACACACACACGCACTACTCCTCTCTTTCCTTGCGTGGGGCCGAGGCTGCTCCGGGTCCCAGAGGACCTGGAGATGGACGGTCATGGCAGCGGAGGCCGGCTGGCTGGCTGGCTGGCTCCAGGGAGCTGAGGCCTACCACAGGCCCGAGCCCACACGCTCAACCTGCCCGCGCTTGGGCTGACCCTCGGGGCATATAGGCACGCAACAGCCCTCTCCTGTCTCGGGCCGCACACGTGGACACCGGTGGGTCGTCTCTGGGAAGGGTGGCGGCCATCTCTCCCGAGAGGTGCCCAACGACCTCCTTACCCAGGCTCACTCTCCTGGCCGGACGCCGGGAAAGGCCAGAGCTGTCCACGCGCGCGCTCGCGCACACGCCCACTCCGGTCACCAACTACCACTCGGGACGCCGGGCTGGCCGCCAGTTGGGTGAAGGTGTTAAGAGAGCGAGGACCAAAGCCACACTCACCGCGTGCCTGAGGAGAAGGGACCCAGGAAAATACCCTAGGCTCCTGGCCCCAGGCAGGGGAGGAGGCCACTGCGCGCGCCCCCGGGGAGGCGAGGCGCGGCAACACAGAGGGAGAGGAGCCAGCAAGACCGCAGGTGCCCTCTGCCACACGTGCGAGCCCAGGCCGGGGGCACTGTATGCTGTCCCAGCGGCCCAGTGGGCACGTGGGCACCGAGGGCCCTCTCGGCCTGATGGCAGTCGTTTGGGGTGAGCACACGAGGCACACGCGAGGAAGGGAACAGTGCCGCTGGTTCACGCGGCGGGGAGGGGCTGGTGGCCGCCCTCGCCAAGTTGGGAGCAGTCCAGGCACAGGCCTTGCGCTTTCCTCGGCTTCAGGAATGGCTACCTACACTGGCGCGTCCCTGGCTACCAGGAACCCCACAGGACAGGAGACGTTCCATGCACTCACACACACACAGCAGCACAAGAGAGGCCAGTGGATCCTGAGGACCAGGTTTGCATTGAGGGATGAAAGAACGGACCAGTGAACGCACCATCACAAGCAAGGGCGAAGCACAGATGCTGAAGGCGTGAGGAAAAGGATGGTGGCTGGCCGGCCGGCTGGTTGGCCCGCTACTCATCTGATCCGGGACACACGGACCGCCAAGGTCAGCCTCCCAGGTGGGGCAGCTGAACCTGCGGCCCTCACTGGGGACCCCTGACTGTGCGCACGCAGCCCTTTGCAATGCCGGCGGGTCCCCAGGGCCTCCGGTCCACCCGCCGCCCCCTCCCCGCCACATCCCGCTGGCCCACAAGGACACTCTTGACACCCAAGGGCAGAGTGACTAACTCAGACCCCTGGAGGTGAGGGGAGGGGGTGGCTGTGTGTATGTGTGTGTGTGTGTGTGGGGGAGCGGGGGGGGGGGGGCCAGGGGGCCACGATCAGCCTCCCAAGTCTGCTCAGGGCCCGGGGCCCTCCCAGTTCCCCCAGCGGCTACAATGGCCCCCTGCCCCTTTGGGCTGGCTCCTGAGCCCTGGAGCACCCGAGCCCCCCCTCCCCCGGAGGCCGCCCGATGGGAGCAGGCCTAAGGAGGCCAGGATGCCAGGACAAGACGGGAAGTCCAGATGGCCGCGTCACGGCTAGCTGGGAACCAATGTCTCCGGACGGCCAGGCTTGTTGCCCTCCCCCCCCCCCCCCACACACACAAACAGCACCGTGGTGTGGTCATCCACCCCTCCCCGAGAAACCCCCGGGGACCTGGGAAGCAGAGGGGTCCCTGTCCCTGGGTCACTCGGGAAGAAGAGGGGTTGTCTCGGGCCACACGTTGAATAGACAGACACTCAGGGAATGGAAAACAGCTCATAGTATCTTGAGGGCATGTGCGATGTTGTGTTGGGAAGCACCGATAGCCATCCCGGGCGGCACGCGGGCCCCGGGGTGGGACAGCCGTGGCAGAGACACCCGCGCCCCAGTGGGCAGTGAGGTGACGACAGGGTGCCCGTTCCCCGGGTGGGCTGGGCTGCTCGGGGAGACGCGCAGAGGGGTCCCCTGGATGCCCGCAGTGTGGTGGACGCCTCTGGGGGTGCCTTCCTCCTCCGCGCCAGGAGGCCCAAGGCCGGGACGGCGGCTCCTGGACTCGCGGGCGCTGGCCGCCACCCCCCCACCCCCGCCGCCGCTTGGAAAGCCTGGTCGGCTTCTGGCGCCTCGCTTGGCCTTTTTTCAGGCACACAGGGCGGAGGGAGCGGCCGGGCTGTCCGGGTGGCAGGCATTTCTGGAGCAGCAGTGCCATCAAGCGGAATGCTTTTCAGCTCGGCGGCCGCACCCGGCTCCTGGCGGGGCCGGCGCAGGGCTTGCCGCGCAGGCTCGGTGGCTCGGGGGCCTGCACAGGGCCTCCCGCCAGCCCACCTCCTCCGGGTTGTGCCCCGAAGCGATCCGGGCGGTGAAAGTGACGGCGTTTGTGCTCCCCCTGGCCCTGGAGGTCCCTGGGTGCCCAGGAAGCTGAGGGGCATGGCCTCTCTTGGGGCTCTGTTCTCTGGCAAGGGACAAATGTTCATTGGAGAGGGGGACTTGGGGGCGCCGGGTCGTGTGGTGCGGGTCGTGTGGTGCAGGTCCAGGCGTCTGTGTTTGCGTGGGAGGATCGCTCCCTTGGGTGCCCCGCCCCAGGCATCCCTGTCCCACTCGAGGCCGTATTCCAGACCAACAGTGTTCTTGAGGGGAAATGCGAAGTTTTGAGGGGTGCGTGCTTTTCTAGGTGGAAGTGGGATTTTACGGATTCTAATTAGAAATTGTTTTTGTGTCGTGAGTAATACCTGTAATAAAGTTCAGGCATTTTGCAGGTTATAGGAAACCGCGTTATAAAATTGTAGGAATATATGATGGCATTTTACGTTGTACAAATGTTAAGTAATCTGGCATGAGTGTACATGATAGTGTAGGCAATGCATTTCAAAGCAGTGGGATGACTTTTTCCCGTTTTTTTTTTTTTTATGGTAGAATGCCATGTGTAGGAATACACCCAAAGACACTAAAATTGTTTCTGATCTAATAAGGTTGTCTCCCGATGTATTTAGCGTAATGTGAAATTTTGGTCAAAGCGGTCGTCATCCAGAAAAGAATTCTGTTCTTACACTCTACAGAAGAAAGTAGTATAAACTACCAAAATATAATGTATGATAAACACTATCATACAACAACTGGGAAAAGAAAACCATAGCCTCATGCTTTCATAATCTTTGAGTAGGGCAGGAATGTCTTTGCATCTTTGACTGAACATGTATGAAAAAAAAAAGGAAGAAAGATGAACAGTCCAGAGGGACAGAACCTCAAAAATCGCTAAAATTGCAACTATACTCCCCCCTTACTCATATAAGTAAATAATGAAGAAAAGTTGCAGTGTCGTTGAAGTTCTCATATATAATGTCCTGATCCTTTGAGAGGCCTGTTTTGCCTGCTGTTTCTTGGGCTGTCCTGTCTCTGTCTCACGTGGCCCCAAATCATCACTTGCTACTTTATTGCAAGGAATTGTCCTACACATACAGAGAGCCAAATGCCACATCGCAGGCAGATGTTTTTGCAGGACTGTGGGGCCAATCACTTTGTGCCCTTTACACTTCAAACAGGTATTATTACCCGGTAATCAGTGTCCCTTGAGTGAATATCTGTCACTTTCTTTGGCTGGGCTGTATAGTGGCGAAGAGAGGGGCTTCTAGCGCGCTTGGCCAACCTGGGCCGACTTGCTCTTACTCCAAGGTGTTCGATGCTGTCCAAATGCCCACGGCCAATGGCCAAGTTCCCTTGTGTAGTGCAGCATAGACAGTATGGCCACAAGGCTCTGCATCCTCACTTCCTGTGCCCCCCGAGCCAGGTACCTCAGCCTTGGGCCTTGTCTCAGTGCACATGAGTGGAGCCAACATGGCCATAGCCTATCCACAAGTGGCTGGCAGTACTCTTCTGGACTTTAGAGAAGGAATGGTGGAGGCTGGGCTCCTTCCTTATCTTCCCAGTTTCTCTGGCTTCACTGGGTCCTTGCTCCTTTCCCAGAAGCCAAGTGCAGGGCTCAGGGAATTGTCAATGGAGTTCTGCCTAATGGCAGTATTTCACCAGAAATGCTGACCTTCCACTCCCCTGCAGAGCAGTAGTGGCCACAGGGTTTCAGAAATGGTCACGTGGGATAGCTGGTAATCCGAGTAAGGCCTGTGTGTCCAGGATTGTGAATCCCCTTCATGGATCTGCCAGGCATGGGGAAAAGAGGCTGGGCCCACCGCTCAGGGCCACATCCAGCAGCGCTGAGCCTCTACCTTGGTCCATGGACCACCTACTCTGAAGCAAGCAGGGGGAGTGTACTCGCCCCTCCTGCATCCGAGTCTTGATTGCTGTTGGCCAGTCAATGGCACGGATTTACCAGGCCTATCAGCTGCAAGGACTAGCAGTGACCACTGACAACCTACCTCCGACCAGTGTGGAGGATCAGCTGTGCAGGGGCCCACTCCGCAGAGCAGGACTTACTTCAGCAGGGCTCTGGCACCCACTGAGTCCACCCCTTGAGTGTGTTGGTTGTAGAGGTGGCTTTGTGGCGGTGCTCCCACAGGGTCTGTGGCTGTCCACTGGGTGCACAGGCTCTGGAGCCTCCTGAGAGGTGCAGGCCAAGGTCAGCTACCTCCTGTGTTTTCTCCGGAGCCACCCAAATAAGCTACAAAGCGATCTGCAGATGGCTGCTACTTGTGCTGGGCTTGGAGGTGCCCAAGTGAGTCCAAGCTGTGAACCAAGGCCAGCTGCTGCTAGTGCTGGGCCGGGGGCCATATAGCAGTAGGCACGGGGCACACTGAGGCCAGATGCTGTTTGTCTGAGAAAATTTAGGAGGATATGAAGCTTGGGCTGACAGACCGTGTGTGTGGAAAAACTACTGGAAACAGTCTGGGTGGGCCCAGAAGTTGGGGGGCAGGGAGCCTCAGGGAATCACCAGGGTGGGACAAACACTGTGAAGCAGGTTGACAGAGTGTCAGATATGGCCCCTGCCTGCCGGCTCTGTGGCTCTGTTGGGGGAGTGCTCTGAAAAGGAACAATGGCCTCTGCCAGCACTTTTGTCTGGGAGAAATCTGCTCCCCAGCTCTCGGCCTGAGGCCAGACAGTTCATGTCTCCCCCATATGCTTCTGATGCCTTTCAAGCTGCTGCTCCTATGCTAGAGCTCAGAGGCAGTAAGTCCTGGTAAGTCTGTGTGGGGGCCCTTTCAGAGGAACTGCCTGAGACTCTAGCAGTTTTCCAGTCTCAATCCCCTCTGTTTTTTGCAGCCAGAAGTTATCACTTCCTGGCCCTGGAATCCTAGGCGCGGGGGGGGGGGCTGATGTGGGGCTGGGACCTCTCACTCCTGCAATGCCCCTCCTGATTTGTATCCACCACACATGGACGTGGGACCAGCTCGTTCTGCTTCTCCACCCCTCCTGCCAATCTCGATGTGGTTTCTTCTTTAACTCTGTAGTTGCAGGACTTCCTTTCACCGTGATTTCTGATGGTTCTGAGTGATGGTTGTTTTGTAGTTTAGTTGTAATTTTGATGTGCTCGTGTGAGGAGGCGAGCCATGTTTACCTATGCGGCCGTCTTGTCCACAATTTCTTCAGCCAATCTTATGTATTAATAAGTGTCTATACCCCCATTCATTAGGAATTCAGTGAGATACTCATCATCTTCTGGAGTCACTGCATTGAAAACTGGTGTCTAAACTTCTTTTCCAAAATAGTCCATTGATCCCCCACTTCCCTGGCTTCCAGTTCACATCAAGTACACCTTGTTTGGAAAGATAGCGGGGAACTCAAGCAGGTGGTTTATATTCTCTATCTTCATCATGGACCAATGTTAGCTTCCGGCAAAGGGGCGCATTGAGAGCACCTGGCTCACGGCAACGGGGTAGGGACCATGTGTTTGTGTAGATCAGGGCTTACTTGCTGGCTTAATAAATAAGGTCTCAGACAACATCTTTCCCCATTTATGTTAACTTTTAACAGGTTATGATTTTAGAAGTTTTTAAAAGATATGGGCAATTCAAGGGTTTCACTCTCCTTCCAATGAGGCATTAAAAAAAATGTAGTAGTGTTCCGGACAAGATGGAGGCGTAGGGGGAAACAGTGTGCCTTCTTGCACAACCAAATTTAAGGACGACAAAGATTTAGAAACAAAAACACAACCAGCACAGACAGAAAATTGAACTGTACAGAGGTCTGACAACGAACTATTCATCCAGACCGGTGAGAGGGGCAGAGTCGGTGGTCGGCGGAGAGGGTACTGGCAGGAAAAGCAGTGGTTGGCAGACCCAACCCAGTGAGGTGTGCAAGGTGGCTGGCTGACCACGGACACACATTCCCACACAGATAAATGAGGCAAAAACGGGCAGTGAGACAGGCCAATCAACCCAAGGCCCCAGCAACAGGAAATAAAGTTTAAAAGCACCGACTGAAAACACCTGTGGGTGTTGAGGTGCCGGGAGAGGCTCCCAGCCTCACAAGAGAGTTCACTGGAGAGACCCACAGGGTCCTAGAAAGTACACAGCCCACCCACCCTGAACCAGCACTAGAAGGGCCAAATTTGCTTGTGAGAGGTGGCAGAGGGGCCCGAAATCCGAGAGAGAGCGGAATAAACGCCATTGCTCTCTCTCTGACCCCACCCCCTCATACAGCCTCGCAGCCCAGCCAGTGAGTTGCCCTGCCCTGGTGAACACCTAAGGCTCTGCCCCTCATACGTAACAGGTGCAACAAACCAAAACATTATGGCTCAAACAGAAGAACAAATCAAAGCCCCAGAGCCAATACTTCCAAGTGACCAAGAGATAGCCAACCCATCAGATGCACAGTTCAAAACACTGGTGATCAGGATGCTCACAGAATTGGTTGAATTTGGTGGCAAATTACATGAAAAAATGAAAGCTATGCTAAATGAAATGAAGGAAAATGCACAGGGAACCAATAGTGATGGGAAGAAAACTGGGACTCAAATCAATGGAGTGGACCAGAAGGAAGAAAGAAACAACCAAACAGAAAAGAAGGAAGAAACAAGAATTCAAAAAAAGGAGTTGAGGCTTAGAAACCTCCAGGACATCTTTAAATGTTCCAACATCCGAATTATAGGGGTAGCAGAAGGGGAAGAGGAACGGCAACAAGTGGAAAACTTATTTGAACAAATAATAAAAGAGAACTTCCCCAATCTGGCAAAGGAAGTAGACTTCCAGGAAGTCCAGGAAGCTCAGGGAGTCCCAAAGAAGTTGGACCCAAGAAGGAACACACCAAGGCACATCATGATTACATCAGCCAAGATTAAAATGAAGGAGAGAATCCTAGAAGCAGCGAGAGATAAGGGGACAGTCACCTACAAAGGAGTTCCCATCAGACTGTCAGCTGATTTCTCAAAAGAAACCTGGCAGGCATGAAGAGGCTAGGAAGAAGTATTTATTCCAAGTCACGAAAGGGAAGGACCTACATCCAAGATTGATCTATCCAGCAAAGCTTTCATTTAGAATGGAAGGGCACATAAAGTGCTTCCCAGACAAGGTCAAGTTAAAGGAGTCCATTATCACCAAGCCCTTATTATATGAAATGTTAAAGGGACTTATTTAAGAAAAAGAAGATAAAAAATGTGTACAGTAAAATGACAGTGAACTCACAGTTATTAACAACCACACCTAAAACAAAAGCAAACTAAGCAAACCACTAGAAGAGGAACAGAACCACAGAAATGGAGATCACACTGAGGGTTAGCAACAGGGAAGTGTGTGTGTGCGGGGGAAGGTACAGAGAATAACTAGCATAGACCGTAGGTAGAAAATAGTCAGGGGGAGGGCAAGAATAGTATGGGAAATGTAGAAGCTAAAGAACTGATATGTACAACCCATGGACATGAAGTGAAGTGGGAAATGTAGGTAGGAGGGGGTGTGCAGGGTGGAGGGGAGTGAAGGGGGGAATGGGACAGCTGTAATAGTATAATCAATAAAATATATTAAAAAATAGAAATAAACATTTACAGTTCATTGAACACATGCGCGCACACACACACACACACACACACACACACACGGCTCTTAAATAAAATATACAAGGTGACCCAGCCACTCATACAAGGAAAATACAAACAAAAATGACACTCCTGTATAATTTCTTATATAACTGAGTTCCCAACCAAAACCTGCCCATCTGAGGGGCCTGAGTCACCTGCCATTTCTTGATGTTTTTTGGATCTGGCTCGTCTCAAGTGGCCTCAAGACTGCTATACCCACAAAATGGTTATATCCTTCTGTAAACAAGGTGAAATCCTTTATATGAAACTCCCTGACCCTTATATCTCGATCCCCCTCTCATGTCATCATATCTTCCATCCAGAGTTGAGTTTTTAAGTTTTGGAAATAAGACCGATCTTCTGCCTCATTATTAGTGACTAGAGATGTATGCATGCGTGTACATACGCACACCCTTAACAATGCCTTCGAAAAATTCCCCAACTGTTTTCTTTCCTTCTGGGCTTTTCTGTGTACATCTAAATTGACTCTCCTTAAACATATTTTTCTGTTAGTACCACTATCTTTTATTATCTTCGACAACCTGAAATTGCTTTTTTAAAAAAATATTTTATTTATTTTTAGAGAGGAGAAGGGAGGGAGGAAGAGAGGGAGAGAAACAGCAGTGTGTGGTTGCCTCTTGCACACCCCCACTGAGGACCTGGCCTGCAAGCAAGGCATGTGTCCTGACCGAGAAGCGAACTGCAAAATGCGCCCAGTCCACTGAGCCACACCAGCAAGGGCTGAAATTACTTCTTTAAAAAGCTTCATCGTTTCTTTCATTAATGATCATCCTTCTGTTATATCCCTCCTATTGCACAGAACTGTGCAATAGATGCAAACGTAACCCACCAGTACTCCCATCAAGTGGGGAAGCCCCTAAAGATCTGGAGACTTGTTCTTCCATGTAGTTAAATGCATGTGAGGAAAGAGAGCTATTTAATATTTCAGTTCAAATACTTAGGAAAGGTTCTTTCTCTACAGATACGCTCCGGGGAGTCCAATTTCTATGGTCAACGCACTCCACCCAAACCCACAAGGCAGACCCTCGGGTGGTCCTGTAAATGGGGCGGAAGAGAGAGGAGACTTGGGATCCGCGAGCCCACCCGATCCTCCCGCACGCCGCGCTCTGCTGCCCTGGAAGCCGCTTTCAAGCCCAGGCCGCGCGGGATACCCTAGGCCATCTACTTAGAGGCTCTCCCTACACGCAACAGTATCCAGAACTCAACTAGCCTCGCGGAAACTTCAGACGCCCATCCGAAACCCCCTGCCCCAGCCAGATGGGCTGCAGCCACCACTGGCTCAGGTTGCATGGCGGGTATCGGCTGCCCACTCCCTGCAGGGCCGGCAAGGTCCCGCCCAAGCCTGGACCCCAGCCCCTAGCCCCGCATTTCTCTGCATCACGGAAAAGCCAGGAAAGGCAGAGCAAGAAAGGCAGCGGGGACCTACCTGGCTGAGGTCGTACCGGAGGGAAAGACCGGGTCCATTCTGCTCCTCGCTCGGGGGCCGGCGGGACTCCCTTGCGCCCCTCACCCAGCCCTGCCCTTAAGCCACCCCTCCCCCCACGGCCGCGTCTCTCCAGTTCCTCTGGGGGTGGGGACTGCAGGTATACAGAGGGGAGAGACCCGGGTTCCCAGGTCTTGGCCCCGCCCAGGGGAGGGGTGGGACATCCTCAGAGGGTCCTCTGGGCGGAAAGGGGCGGGGAGAGGTGGGCTTGGGAAAGTCAGGGGGAAGACCTCCAGTCCCCTGCCATTTTCTTCGGAGAACCAATTTGTCTCTCTTGTTGGGTCTTTGCCGGCAAAAGAGCAAACGGTGAATGTGATGGAACAATATAACGGGAAACGTACTGTTCAACAGTCACAAAACTAGAGGAAAAAAATGTTTCAACGAGTAATATTTGGAAACGATGTTACAGGTTTGCATCATTCCTGTGCCTAAAGTTATCAAAACTTTCACTATTCCCGCCTCAGGTGAGAGGTAGATGCCCATGAGCAGGCACTCCCCACGCTCCGTCACCTTTCTTGCGCCGGACCTGATAGGGAGCCAGCACCCCTTCCTCTATCCCCCCCCCCGCCCCCGCCCCAGCTACTGCACTTGGCATCCACGTCGCCTAGGTGGGGGTCGGGGCCATGCTGGGTCCGAAAGAGGCACGGCGACTTACAGGTTTCTCCTGCCTGACTGGTGCCTTGATTTATATCTCCCTTCTTATTGAAAAAGGAACACGCTCCTCTTGCAAAGTCATGTTCACATAAGGGAGGCAGGTGTAGTGCAGAGAGGAGAAGGAAGACAGCACGTAATGGCGCTACACATGGACGAGGTGTTCCTTCGAGGCGTGTACCGAGAGAGAGAGAGAGAGAGAGAGAGAGAGAGAGAGAGAGAGAGAGATGCAAATAAAGATATTTGAAAACAACAGTTTAAGGAGCTTCCCAGGCCCATGGGTAACCACCATCTATGTGGTTAATCAGCAACGGACTGAGAAGATGTTTGTTGACTCTTTCCTGTGAGAAATGCAATCCTTCGTTAATTATTTTTTAAGGAAAATACATCTTCAGGAGTACAGAACGGTTTCAAGGGAAAACCGAAAGTCATCCCTGCCCAGATCCACTCCCCACTGTAAGCATCCTTAAGTGAAACACTTTTACAAGAAATTAAGGGGCATTACATCAAACCCAGGGCAACACAACGAGCGTGTTGACGCGGGCCCCTAACGCGTCAGAATTTTCTGCCCTCGGTACACTTGCCACAAAGGACCTGCTCAGGCTCAGGTTTCCCCAGACCACCTGTTGTGTGGCTACTTCCAGCCTAGGGCTCAGGCTCTGACTCAGCTCTTTTCTCACCCATTCGTTTGCAGTTTGGGCAGAGGTAGGTTGGGATTTGCCAGGGCTGGAGGGAGGAGGACTGTGAGGACCCAGAGGTGAGAGGTGCTTTGTCCTAGCCAGGAAGCTGCCTCTTTGCATTTCAGGTCAACACAGGAGCTCTCACAAAACCCAGCTAGCTGCCTTCAACTCCGTGGGGGTGAAGGGAGGGCTTAATGCTCTGCCACATCTTCCCTGCCTTGTAGAGCGGGAAGTAAAAGAGCCTCCATCTCCTCCGTGGAAATGCCTGACCAGTCCCTAAGCTCTGGAAGTCAGCTGCCCTGATGGGTTCCTCCCGGTGTTTCTTGTCCTTCACTCAGGGAGTAGTGGCCATTTCCCCAGGCAGAGATCCAGGTCAAAGGCTTTTTTGTGTCCCCATTCCCTGGACAGTCACAGATTCAGTCACTAGTCATTGTGCTGGGAAACCAAGGTCTAAATGGCTTTGTCATTGTGTAGCGGCGTGGCACAGGATCTATTCACATACCGGCTTCAAACCCATTGCTCTCTCCTTGCAAATAGCCACTAAGCACGCCCCAAAGACGGACGTCATAAATGGTCATTGGGCATTTAAAATCATGGGACAGCCGATATTTAAAAAAAAAAAGGAAAATCACACATGTGATAAGGATATGGAGGAATTGAAAGTGTCACACACTGCTGGTGAGAATACTGAGTGGTGTGCGGACAGTGTGGAAAACAGTTCAGCATTTTCACAAAAAATGTTGAACACAGAGTGACCACATGATCAGCAATTCCACTCCGAGCATATAGCTCAGAGAACCAAAAACACACATTCGAAGGAACACTTGCACATGGATGTGTACGGGTCAAGAGCCCAAAGAGAAAACAATCCGAATGCCCATCGACTGGTGAACGTGTAAATGAAGTGCATTATATCCATACCATAGACTTTTATTTAGTAAAAGGCGAGAGATTTATACGATCTGAAGAGACACCAGAGTATATTTGGATAAAAGATAGAATAAAGTACTGACATGTGCTAAAACATGGATGAACCTTGGAAAACATGATGATATATGGGAAAAAAACCCACACACCAAAACCCACACTGTAAGATTTCATTTGCAGAAAGGTCTAGAACAGTCAAATCTACAGAGAGAGAAAGTCGATTACTGTTTGCAAGGGGTTAGTGAGAGGAGGATGTTGGGAGGAAACCGGTTCCTCTACCATCTCAGGTTCAAGTGGCTAGGGTTCTGCAAATTAATTATCAGTAAATTAACAGAAGAAAAGTTTATTTATTATGTGAACGCTTTCAGATGAAGAGGCTCCCTAAACAGCTAGAGATAGAGGTTTCTGTACCAACTGACAAGGGGGTTGGTAGATTAGGACTTGAAAGCATGGAAGGATTTGATCTGGCTTGTTTACACAACCTTTTGGGATGCTCTAATGTCCGAGATCAAGAGCTCCTAATCATGACTCCCCAGGTTTGGGTGGTGGGTGTCTCTTATAAAGCTCTGCTTTAGTCACATAAGGGAAGCTCAGAAAAGGCTTACTTCCGCTCCAATTGTAGCTCAGAGGTTTGCACTTTGAAGTACCTTCATACTATTCAGCTGGGCTGTCAGTCCCAGGGTGGAGTGGGGAATGGCTGATAATAAGTACCAAAAGAAAGTCCGTACTTTCTTTTGGGGGTGAAAATGTCCTCCTTGGGGTGATGGGTCCACAATCCTATGGATTTACTAAAAAAGAGTGACTTGTATACTTCAGTTTTTAAATTTATTTTCCCAGTTACAGTCTACATTCAATATTATTTTGTATTCTGACTTGTATACTTTAATGTGGTAAATTATAATGTGTGCATAGCATATTGATAATAAATATGTAAACCAGCACATGACTTTAATAAAATTCAGGTTAAAGACCAGCAGGGAATTTTACAGTGTGGGTGAATCAAGGTAAGAATGCTGTAACCAGCCCTGGCTGGTGTAGCTCAGTGAATTGAGCGCGGGCCTGCGAACCAAGGGATCGAGGTTTGATTCCCATTCAGGGCACGTGCCTGGGTTGCAGGCCAGTTCCTAGCAGGGGACCCACAAGGGGCAACAATACATTGATGTTTCTCTCCTTGTCGCCTTCTCTCCTTCTCTTCCCCTCTAGAGATAAATAAATAAAATCTTAAAAAAAGAATACTGTAACCATTCAATCAACCTTTACATCGCAAAAAAAAATGTGAACAACAGCTATCATGAGCTTCTGATACAATGTAAGAGCAGTATAAAGCATCCACTACTACTTTTTCTTGCTAAAGCAATTGAGCCTGAATCTACCCAAGTCCGTAGGTCTCACTACAGAATGTTCTGTTTCTAATGGAACATGGCCAGCACAAGGATGCCTACCCAGCCATCCAGAATGTGAGTACCAGATAAACAATCCTGTCTTTTCACCAAAGGAATGGCAAAGAAAAATGTGGAGGGGCTGTCATCGGTTAAAACAGGATGAAGTCCTATTTCAGCCAGCTCTATGTACGATACTTGTTTGGATCCAAATAAGAACAAATCAAATTTAAGAGACATCTATAGATGAGGCAGTTTCATTGGACATGGATGTTTTCATGGGGCATTAGGTAATAACTGTAATTTGTATATGGTACAGTAGAGTGTGGGGAGGAAGTAACGTATGTGGATTTATTTATGCATGAAGCCATGTGATATATGGCACGTGCTTTAAAATATGCCAGCAAAATATGCCAATGAAAATCACTGGCAAAATGTTGATGATTATTGTTTATGTTATTTGTTAATTATTTTTATTCCATTATTGTTTATCCCCCTCTTACCCCATCCCCCTCACAATCACCACACTGTTGTCCATGTCCATGAGTCCTTTTGCCTTTTTGCTCAATCCCTCCACCCCCTCACCCCAACCCCCGGAGCAGCCAGCCTCCTCTCCATCTATGAGTCTGTCTCTGTTTCACCTGTTACTTCATTTTGTTCATTAGATTCCACATATCATATGGTATTAGTCTTTCTCTGAATGGCTGACTTCACTCAGCATAATGCTCTCCAGGTCCATCCAGGCTGTCACAAAAGGCAAAATTTTCTTGTTCATTATGGTTGAGCAGTACTCCATTGTGTAAATGTCTCATAGTTGTTTTATCCACTCATCTACTGACGGACACTTAGGCTGCTTCCATACCTTGGTGATGGTAAATAACACTGCAGTGAACATACTGGTGCTTGTGTTCTTTCACATTAGTGGTCTTGGTTTCTTTGGATAAATTCTCAGAAGCAGAATCACTGGGCCACAGGCAGTTTCATTTTAAATTTTTTGATGTATCTCCATACTGCTTTCCACAGTGGCTGCACCAATCTGCATTCCCACCAATAGTGCAAAACAGTTCCTTTTTCTCCACATCCTCACCAGCACTTGTTGTTTGATGATATATTGATGACAGCCATTCTGACAGGTGTGAGGTGATGTCTTATTGTGGTTTTAATTTGCATTTCTCTGATGATTATTGACGTTGAGCATATTTCACGTGTCTATTGGCAATCTGTATGTCCTCTTTGGAGAAGTGTCTATCCAGGTCCTTTGCCTATTTTTTAATGGATTCTTGTTATTGTTTTTGGTGTTGAGTTTTATAAGTTCTTTATAAATTTTGGATATTAAACCCTTATCAGATGTAATGGCGAATATGTTCTCCCATTTCACAGGTCGTCCTTTTATTTTGTTGATGGTTTCTTTTGCAGTGCAAAAACTTTTTAGTTTGATGTAGTCCTGTTTATTTATTCTTTCTTTTGTTTCCCTTGCCTAAGGAGACATATCAGAAAAAAATTTGCTACGAGCAGTGTCCCAGATTTTGCTGCCTGTGTTTTCTTCTAGGATTTTTATGGTTTTGGGTCTTGATTATTATTGAAGATGGTTGATACCTAGATTTTTGTTATATTGTTCTATCTGCTTTGTTTAAAATGATCCACGTTAAAGAGCTAAAAAGATTCACAGAAGCAACTATGCCTACCAAAATTAATTAAGTAACCCTCTTTTGAGTATGTTATTGAGGTTACGGGTGAAAATACCAACTAAGAGAGTTGATTATGGCTACGTTTATAGAACTGTAATTGGTTGTGTCTCCCTTTGGAACTGGAGACAGGTGATATTTGTTTTAAGTATTATAGAACTATTTTACTGCTTAGTTAAAGGACAGGGTAGTTATTTTAATGATCCCTTTCACAAAAATGTAAATATGTGGAATAAAATTCTGAAAGATGCACACTGTACAATTAACCAGGTTGCCTCTAGGAATGGCATGAACATTAGTAATGGCTGGTGGATGAAGGGGACATCGATATTTGCCAATTACCTAATTATGTGCCAGACACTGTTCTTAATGCTGGAAATACAGCCATGAAAGAGACAAAAAGCTACCTGCTCAGATGGGCCCATATTCTAGTGTGTGTGTGGGGGTGACTGAAAAATAAGATCAATAAGACACAAATATCATGCTAAATAATGATATGTACTCTGCACAAAATCCCAGGTGGGGGATGGAACAGGTCCTGGGGAAGGTGTAGTGCAGTGAAGGTCTCACTAAGAAGGTGAAATAAAGTCCTAAAGGAGCCCTGGGTGGTGTAGCTCAGTGGATTGAGCATGGGCCTGTGAACCAAAGGATCGCAGTTCGATTCCTTGTCAGGGCACATGCCTGGGTTGCAGGCCAGTTCACGGCAGGGCAGGGGATGCATGAGAGGCAACCATACATTGATATTTCTCTCCCTCTCTCCTTCCCTTCCCCTCTAAAGATAAATAAATAAAATCTTTAAAACATTAAAAAAAACCCAATCCTTTCTCTCCCTTTCAGGTCATAGTTTTGTCAGGAAACTGGAGCATGACCCACAGCTCCTGCAGCACTGCCGTGGGTTTGACCCAGAGGTCAAGCCCAGATGAACACCGGATGCTGATCTCACTCTTGTGTTATGTTTATAACACAGCTCTCAGATCTATTTTGATTCTGTATCACCCCCCTGGGGTATGAGAGGCTCCTTTTTCAAGGTAGGTCTCTTGCCAAATGACCCTTGTTAAAGTCTGACTGGGCGCCATGTCAGTGTGTCCTCTGGTGTTGTCTTATTCATTGTGAGGATCGTGAGAGTCCTGCCTGTGCCCTCGGAGATATTAGTCCATTTGGTAAGTTCCTATGCCCTTGACCTCGGTTCAATCTCAATGCGCAGAAAAGGCCATTATTTTATTAGAACTGATTTCACGCATCTAATAGGTATGGAGTATATCTGTCCGTTGTACTTTGGGTTTTACCCCCTTGATTTTTACAAGTGTGACTTTCTGAAATATTTTCATCCAGTTTCGACTGGTGCCAGGGTGGTTTGATAGAAATCACATTAGGCTCTGACAATTGTTACAGCTATGTTCTTAGTGCTCAAGCTTGAGCAAAGGAAGACAAACAAGGTTATTTCAATAACCCGAGGCCTTTTATTTATTTAAAAAAATTAAAAAAACCTATTTTATCATTCAATTACAGTTGTCTGCATTCCCCCCACAGCCCAGCCATCCCCACCTCCCTCCCCTGCTTCCACCTCCCCCCTCAGTTTTGTCCATGTGTCCTTTATAGTTGTTCCTGAAATGCCCCCCCCCCATTATCCCCTCCCACCTCCCCTCTGGTTACTGTCAGATTGTTCTTAATTTCAATGTCTCTGGTTATATTTTCCTTGCTTTTTTGTTTTGTTGATTAGGTTCCACTTAAAGGTGAGATCATGTGGTATTTGTTTCTCACCACCTGGCTTATTTCACTCAGCATAATGATTTTCAGATCCATCCATGCTGTCGCCAAGGGTAGTATTCCATTGTGTAAATGTACCATAGTTTTTTGATCCAGTCATTTATTGATGTGCACTTATTATAACCTGACGCCTTTTAAAGCTATCAGAGTAGGCTGATAGTTTCACAATCCATAGAGCTGGGAAAGCATTCAAGCTGATCCTGTTTGTCCCTCTGACTGCTGAGCAAAGGAGCCTCTATCATCGAAATCTCTAAGGATTAGGTGAAGCCTCTGTTGTGAAAGGCACGTTGCTATCAGGCCTTCCAGTTGAGCAGGTTTATTTACTCCTAATTGAAATCTCTGTTGGGAAGGATCCAGCATGACCTCATTTGTTATTTCTCTACAGGGAGAAAAGTACAGCTATCAAATGCCAATTCCATATTATTCTTTTGGTCTATATTACATGGAGGCTCAGAGTAATATGAAAAATGAGTAGTTTATGACTATTTATGGTGTATTATTCTTTTGTGATTTTAATAGTAACATGCATGTAGGTGATTTAGAAAGTTATACAAGTTTGATAAGAGTGTTGTAGGGATGCTTCTCCAATAGTTGTACTGACTTATCATCTCTTATGAATAGATTGTTGTCATACTCTCTCTTGCTGATTTGGGTGAGCAGGTCAGGACTGATCAGGCATGGGCTTTGTGTGCTGTGTGCCAGATCCTTATGACTACGATAGAAATTTCTCGGGAAACTGAGATAGTTACTTTAGTTCTATCTGCTATGGTCTCTAAAGTCACTTTTTAAAAAAAATTTTTCAGTATTATGTTGTATTAGTTTCAGGTGTACACCATTGGGTTAGACAATCATATACTTTACAACATGTTCCCTCTGTTATTTCAAGTGCCCTCCTGTCCCCATACATAGTTATGACAATACTATTGCAAAGTCACTCTTCTTGATAGCAACAAAATGGTGCAATCTCTTTTTCTTTTTCTGCTTAGAGTGAACCCACTTGGCTTCCTTGAACTTTCTAAATACAAATTCAAATGATAGTGCTACTTCATGCAGACTGGCTGAGCTTTTAATTTGCCTTTTCTTTCCATGTGAATGACTTACACAAATGCCTTGGAATGCTAGATGGCTTTATCAATATCTCAATGTTATTTATATCTAGATTTTCTTTTGCTTTCATTCATGAAAGCATTACTGCAATTATATTAGGTTCTACCAAATGTTTCATTCCTCTTTTTATTCTAGATCCTATGAAACTGTAGTACATTGTTTCTCTTCTGTTGATGGAACAGACAAACACAAGTTTGAAAAGTCTTGTTTTCAGCCACTGATAGCAAGATAAAGTGCTTCCACATTCTTTCTCTTTAGAGTTTGACTTGGAGATAATCAGGGTGTCTATCATTCCAGAAATTATAAAGTATCATCCAAGTTACCTCAGGATTTTCTTACTTCTTCTGTTGCTAGAATAAATTTTAAGATTTTGAGTATAAAATGTTTGCACAAAATTATCAGTTTTGTTGGTTGAAGGAATGGCATGTTTTTTTGATGACTAGATATTCACACATTTGATGTTTTTTTTTAAAGAACACTTTCAAAATTCCCTTTGAGAATCTTAGAATCCACTTAATTTGGGGTTGTTGCTATCACCAGATTCAAGAATGGAGCAAATGATGGCTATCTCTCACAGCTTTCTGTAAACATACATTTTGGGAAAAGGGACACTGAAAAATAATAATAATAAAAGGATGTGTGTTCTCCCAGAGGCCCCCTGCCAACATAAAGTAGTGAAAAGAAGTCATAAAAAGAAGTCTCAGCTTTGTCAGTATGTAGCTGTGGTGTTAAGTATGCCACTTATACTTCTTGCATCTTAGTTTCTTCATCATTAACAGGAGAGAATAAGATTAGCGGGCTTCCGGGATAGCTGCTTCCAGTTCACATATTACAGATTTGGTCATTCTGATTCTATGTGTGGTTACAGATTATTTAACTAATTTTATTTTATTTTATTTATTTTTTCAGCATTTTATTCAATTATTGTTCAAGTACAGTTTTCTGTCTTTTACTCCCATCCCAGCTCACCCCCCTCCCCAGTGCTCCCTACCGCCCTCCTATTTCCACCCCTGTTAGTTTTTGTCCATGTGTCCTTTATACTTGTTCCTCTAAATCCCTCCCCTTTTCCCCTGAAATTCCCTCCCCTCTCCCCTCTGGCCCCTGTTATTTAACTAATTTTAATTATAGGCAGAAAGTTTGATCATCTCTCTGCAAATGTACCAATGAACCATTTTCAGAGGGAAATTGTGTAGAGTGTGCTTGTATAGGCACCAAGCTAAAAAAAGAAAAACAACAACCCCCAAACACATGCAGACTATAAGTTTAGGAAGTGAGATGAGAGAATGGATTAGAGAAATCTTAATGTAGGTAACAGTCAACCTGAAGAAGCTCGCATTGGAGGATCTCCACCTTTTTATTGATTTAGCAAATAAATTCATTCACTGAAGGTTCTTTGGTGGATTTGAAATTTAAATAGACTAGAAAAGTTTTGGAGCAGCCACATGAGATATTTTCCAGGACTCAGGTAAGGATGAGTTAATGAATTAGTAAGTAGCATTTCAGGTTTGACCCCAAACACTAACATTGTCCATATTGCTCACATGCTCTTTCTTCAAACTTGGATATGAATGACATTATATATGACATTTAAAACTTTTCAAAGCACCCTGAGCAGTGTGGCTCAGTTGGTTGGCCATTGTCCTGTAAAGCAAAAGGTTGCCGGTTCAATTCTTGGTCAGGGCACATGCCTGCATTGTGGGTTCAGTCCCAGGTTGGGGTGTGTACAAGAGGCAACCAATCAATGTTTCTTTCTCATATCAGTGATTCTCTCCCTCTCTTTCCCTCTTTGCAAACATAAATAAATAAATAAAATCTTTTTTAAAATAAAAAAATTCCAGAGGTCGGTTCTACCCTGTGGATTAATATCTATCTGTTGTTCCCCAAATTCTAAAGTCAATTCTAGATAGGAAGATGAGCCACTTTTAGAAACAGAAGTAACATCACTCGGACAGTTGTATAATCTTTAAAATCACTTGAAAAGACATTGACAGCAAAGGTCAAACAGTATGTAAATATTGTCTTTTACAGCTGGACTCGACAGTGTTCATTCTAAGCCTTCAGGCTTCTTTAGACCTGTTTAGAGTCCTGCCCACTCGACTGAAGCTGGGGGTGGAACTAGTCATAAATGAGGAATGTCTACTGTGGGGGCAACTTTGCCAGCAAGTCCCCCCATCCACCACAGATGAAAGTAACATTCCCAAGACATGGTCTGCTTGGGGAGAAGAGGTGGCCAATCTCTCAGAGGAGAAAGGCCAAGAGCCCCTTCCTCAACAGCTTTTATTGGGTTGTAATACACAGGAATACAGGTGGTGAGGATCAAACAGTGGATAACATTTTAAAGAAATCTGAGGGCTTAGTCTGAGTCAGTGTCTGTCAGGAAAGGGGGTTGCAGAAACTTTGGGAGACATACTCACTTCCTGCTCGGACCCTTATCATATGAATGAAAACACTTTTAGTAAAGCAGGCTTCACAGGACTTTTAGAAGCTTTTTCTTATGCCCAATCACCCCAGATACTGCTCTAGCTGGCAAGAGGCTGCACCGCCTTCCGCATCACAGGTGTTCAGGCTTAAGTGGATTAGAGCCGGGAAGCGCTTCTCCCAGAGGACATGGGGACTCAGTATATGTCAGAATAGAGGGGGGGGGCAAGGGTCCATCACTCTCTCTTTGTTGCAGCCCCCCAAGTCCTTCCATGATGGCCTCCCAAGTGATTGTGTCTGGCTTAGGTTGCCCCTCCTCTGAGGAGTCATACCCATCTCTGAATAACTGACTAAGCTTTGGGGGCAGGGGGATGAAGCAGAGACAAGCTTTGTCTCTTTTGTGGCTCGCATTCCGGAGGTTGCTCACTCAGTCTTACGCATGGGGGGCAGTTATAACTCCTGAAACCAGGCAGAGCGGTTCCCAACAGTCTACCATCCAGATGACCTCTTAGCACTGCGTCTTAACTGTTCACAGTTCCACCTTTAATATTTTATGCAAACATTTTTGTTAGCCATCTCAAGGACAATGCATTTGTAGCAAATGCATCATTTTGGTTTCTGATTTTGTAAAGCACCTCTTTTTTGCATGGTAGATAATTCACAGTGCAGTAGAGAGATTCTAATTTATGTTAATATGCATCAACTTGGGCCTTCTAGAAGTGCAATCTCTTATCAAGGTTAAATACAGTTAAGTTGAACTGCTTGAGAGCTTTTAAAAAAATTACTAGAGGTTTTAGAAATAAGTACAGCCCTGGCTGGGAAGCTTGGTTGGTTGGAGCATCATTCCAATATGCCAAGGTTGTGGGTTCAATCCCTAGTCAGGGCACATACAAGAATCAACCAATGAAAGCATAAATAAGTGGGACGATAAGCTAATGTTTCTTTCTCTCTCCCTCCCCCTCTTTCTCTAAAATCAGTAAGTAAAAAAATTTAAAAAATAAGTAGAAATAAGTACAGATATTTCTGATACACTCTTCTCCCTACTCCCAGTTTCCTCTATTATTAATATATTTAAGGGGCTTAGATATAAGTTGTCACACCATAACAGTCTTAGCAGAAAACATAGGCACTAAAATTTCAGACTTCCCATGTAGCAATATATTTTGCTAGCATATCTCCTAGGACAAGGGAAATAAAGAAAAAAATGGGAAAGAGGGCTGGAAGATGGCAACTGAGTAGAACGGAGTGTATTCCATTTCCCGCACACATGACAGAAAATCCTGGTGGATCTATGGACGGACAGCACAAATAGCTGGCAGTTCCCCAGCATATATAAAAATAAGAGACCAGAAATTGTAATGGACACTGAAAAACCAGACAGTAAGGAGACAGCTGCAGGTCAGTAGGGTCTCAGGGACCAGAGTAGGGACAAGAGCAGCAGAGGCCTTTGATGGTGCCCAGTGGCCTCGGCTGGCGACTAGCGTCTGGTGTGTCTGCCACACACTCTTCAGGAGCCCCAGGCCCAGGGGGTCTACGGCAGATTCTTTGGGAGCCTTGGGCCTGCTGCAGGGTCCTTAGGAGAGAGCTGGGTTATCAGCTCCCTCCCTCCCAGTCTAAGCAAGGTTGAGCAACACCAGGGAGAGACCTGTTTGCTTGAGTTTATAGAGAGGGTAATAAGGACAAAGGGCCATGTTCAACCTTGGACTCTGTGGTCGCCAGCCTGGGAGAATTGAGAGGCACATTGTCAGGCTCGGACTCCAATAGTCACCAGTCTGGCTGGGGGATTAGCGTGTGCTAAGAGCAGGCTTTCTTGAGAAATTTTTTGGAGAGAAAACTGAAGGATTCTCCCATGACAGCCATTTGGCCTGCTCCCCACCCAGCCTGGCACCAATCCAGAGAATGAGAGGAAGCCCTTGAGTTCCCCCACAGAACTGGGAAGGACTGTGCCAGATCCCGTGGGACCCAGACAGCCTGGCTGGCGTGTGCTTGCTCGCACCCAGCCCACAGTGAGGACCCCCGGGAAAAGTGCTATGATCCCCTTCGTGGGGAGCTGGGGAGAGGTGCCAGGTTAGCTCTTGAAAGAGTGCTCCCAGAAAGACCACACCAATTGACCCTCAGCCTGCTGCAGCCAGAAAAACTGGTTTGGCCAGTTTGAAACCAACAAGAGATTTTTTTTTAAGTAATATTGTATCTTTTTAATTTTATTATTGTTTTATCTTTCAATACTTTTTTCCTCTTTTTCTATTTTAAATATATTTTATTGATTATGCCATTACAGTTGTTCTATTCCCCCCTTCATTCCCCTCCACCCTGCACACCCCCTCCCCACCATTCACCCCCTTTAGTTTATGACCACCTGTCTCAAGTTCTTTAGATTCTATATTTCCCATACTATTCTTGCCCTCCCCCTATCTGTTTTCTACCTACCCTCTATGCTACTTATTCTCTGTACCTTCTCTGCCCTTCTCCTCCTCCCACTCCCCTGTTGCTAACCCTCCATGTGATCTTCATTTCTATGGCTCTGCTACTGATATAGCCATCCTCTTAGTTTGCTTTTGTTTTAGGTGTGGTTCTTAATAACTGTGAGTTTGCTGTTCTTTCACTGTTCATCTTTTTTATCTTCTTTTTGTTAGATAAGTCCCTTTAACATTTCATATAATAAGGGCTTGGTGATAATAAACTCCTTGAATTTGATTTTATCTGAGAAGCACTTTATCTGTCCTTCCATTCTAAATGAAACCTTTGCTGGATAGAGCAATCTTGGATGTAGGTCCTTGCCTTTCATGACTTGGAATACTTCTTTTCAGCCCCTTCTTGCTTTTAAAGTCTCTTTTGAGAAATCATCTGACAGTCTGATGGGAACTCCTTTGTAGGTGACTGTCCCCTTATCTCTTGCTGCTTCTAGGATTCTCTCCTACTGGAGCCGGGACACTCAGCAGTGGTAGGCGACCAGCGTGGGGACCAGCGTGAGAGTAGGTGGAGACAGAGAACATCAAGATACTTGAAGGAGTCTGCACCACTGAACTTCACAGGTATCATACCACAGAAGTTCACACCATAAACCCAGGGTGTCAGACAGATCAATTTTAGAAGCTGAGACTACCAAGAAGACTCTCAAACAATGGGAGGACAAAGAAAAAATCCCCAAATGAAAGAAAAAGCAGAAACTTCAGAAAGAATGTTAGATGAAATAGAGGCTAATCAACTATCAGATAGTGAATTCAAAGCACTGGTTATTACGAAGTTCAAAGAGCTCACAATGAGCTATCAGAAACCACAGGGGAACTACAATGATCTCTCTGCAAACTACATCAACATGAAAAAGGAAATAGAAAATATCAGCAAGGGACAAGAGGAAATAAAGAATACAATTTCTAGGCCCTGGCTGGTGTAGCTCAGTGGATTGAGCACGGGCCTGCAAATCAAAGGATTGCGGTTCGATTCCCAGTCAGGGCACATGCCTGGGTTGCAGCCTGGTTCCCTGCAGGCCAGTTCCCAGCAGGGAACCCACGAAAGGCAACCATACATTGATGTTTCTCTCCCTCTCTCCTTCCCTTCCCCTCTAAAGATAAACAAATAAAATATTAAAAAAAAAGAATACAATTTCTGAATTGAAGAACACAGTAGAAAGTTTCAAAAGTAGGATAGATGAGGCGGAGGATCAGATTAGTGAGTTGGAGGACAAAGTAGAAAGCATCTCACAGAAAAAGGAAGAAATGAAAAGAGGCTCAGAAAGAATGAAGAGGAATGAAGAGAAATGCAAGACAATATGAAACATAATATCAGAATAATAGGAATACCAGAAGGAGAAGAAGAACAAGAGATAGAAAACATATCTGAAAGAGTAATGAGAGAAAATTTCCCTAATATGATGAGAGAAAAAGTCACGCAAATCCAGGAATGACAGAGAGTCCCAATCAAGAGGAACTCAAAGGCCCTGGCTGGTGTAGCTCAGTGGACTCAGCGCGGGCCTGCGAACCAGACAATTGCAGTTTGATTCCCAGTCAGGGCACATACCTGGGTTGCAGGCTAGTTCCCTGCAGGCCGGTTCCCAGCAGGGGACACACGAAAGGCAACCATACATTGATGTTTCTCTCCCTCTCTCCTTCCTTTCCCCTCTAAAGATAAATAAATAAAATTAAAAAAAAAAGGAACCCAAGGAGGCCCACTTCTTTCTTTTTACATTAATTTTATTTAGTTATTTTTCAAGTACACTTTTTTTGTCTATTTTTCCCATCCCAGGCACTCCCGCCCCTTGCTCCCCACCTCCCTCCCATTTCCACCCCCCCTTAGTTCTCGTCCCTGTGTCCTTCCTATTTGTTCCTCCAAATCCCTCCCCCTTTTTCCCCTTAACTTCCCTTTCTTCTCCCCTCTGGACACTATCCCTTTGTTCTCTATTTCAGTGTCTTTGTTTTTTTTCTGCTTGCTTGTTTGTTTTGTTGTTTAGCTTCCTGTTAAAGGTGAGATCATATGGTATTTGTCTTTCAGCACCTGGCCTATTTCACTCAGCATAATGCTTTCCAGTACCATCCATGTTGTGAGGCCCACTTCAAGACACATCATCATCAAAATTCCAAGACAAAGAGAGAATCTTAAAGGCAGCAAGGGAGAAAAAAGAAGTAACATACAAGGGAGCCCCAATAAGGTTAGCTACTGAATTCCCAATGGAAACACTCCAGGCAATAAGAGGATGGCAAGAACTATTCCAAGTAATGAGAACCAGAGGCCTACAACCAAGGCTACTTTACCCAGCAAGGCTCTCAATCAAGATAGAAGGCCAAATAAAGAGCTTCCAAGACAAAAAAAGCCTAAAAGAATTCACCTCCACCAAACCAGCTCTATAAGAAATACTAAAAGGACTGCTTTAAGGGAAGGAAGGAAAAGAGGGAGACAGAGAGAAACACAGGTACAAAAATGGCAATGAATAAGTACCTATCAATAATAACCTTAAATGTAAATGGATTAAATGCTCCAATCAAAAGACACAGAATAACTGAATGGATAAGAAAGCATGACCCACACATATGCTGCCTACAAAAGACCCACCTCAGGGCAAAAGACCATCACAGACTAAAAGTGAAAGGCTGGAAACAAGTTTTCCAAGCAAACGGACAACAACAAAAAAAATAGCTGGGGTAGCAATTCTCATATCGGACAAAATAGACTTCAAAAAAAGGGCCATAAAGAGAGACCCAGAAGGTCACTTCATTATACTCAAGGGAAGAATCCACCAAGAAGACATTAACATTGTAAACATATATGCACCAAACATAGGGGCACCCAAATATATCAAGAAAATCTTAGAGGACTTCAAGAAAGATATTGACAGCAACACAATTATAGTAGGGGATTTTACAACCCACTATGAAAAATGGACAGATCTTCCAAACAAGATATCAACAAAGATATTGAGGCATTAAACAACACCCTAGATGAAATGGACTTAACATATATATAGAGCCCTTCATCCCAAAGAAGCTAAATACACATTCTTTTCAAATGCACATGGAACATTTTCAAAGATAGACCACATGATAGGACACAAAATGAGCCTCAAAAAATTCAGGAAAATGGAAATCATACCAAGCATCTTCTCTGACCACAAGGGACTGAAATTGGAAACCAACCCCAAAGAAAAAAACCCAAAGCGCCCAAAACCATGGAGACTGAATGATATGTTATTAAACAATGAATGGGTCAAGAATGAAATTAGGGAAGAAATCAAAACGTTTCTGGAAACAAATGAAAATGATCTCACAACAACCCAAATCTTATGGGACACAGCGAAGGCAGTCCTGAGAGGGAAGTTTATAGCAATACAGGCCTACCTAAAGAAGATAGAAACATTTCAAACAACCTAACCCTATGCCTGCAAGAACTCTAGGAACAACAACAAAGACAGCCCAGAGCAAGCAGAAGGAAGGGAATAATCAAGATTAGAGCAGAATTAAATGACATAGAAACTAAAAGCAGAATTCTAAGGATCAACGAATCCAGGAGTTGGTTCCTTGAGAAAATAAACAAAATAGACAAGCCTTTAAGTAGGCTCATCAAGAAAAGAAGAGAGAGGACTCAAATAACCACAATCAGAAACGAAAGAGGAGAGATTACAACTGATACCACAGAAATAAAAGGAATTGTAAGAAATTACTATGAAGAACTGTATGCCAAGAAATTTGAAAACCTAGGGGAAATGGACACATTTCTAGAAAAATACAATCTTCCAAAACTCAATGAAAAAGAAGCAGAAAATCTAAACACACCAATAACAGCAAAAGAAATTGAAGCAGTAATCAAAAAACTCCCATCACACAAAAGCCCTGGACCAGATGATTTCACAGGAGAATTCTACAAAGCATTTAAGGAAGAGCTAACCCCTATCCTCCACAGACTATTCCAAAAAATCCAGAAGGATGGAAAACTCCCAAATTCTTTTTTATGAAGCCAGCATCATCTTAATTCCAAAACCAGATAGAGACACAACAAAGAAAGAAAACTTCAGGCCAATATTGCTGATGAACATAGATGCTAAAATCCTCAACAAAATATTGGCAAATCGCATCCAACAATATATCAAAAAGATCATACACCATGACCAAGTGGGATTCATCCCAGGGATGCAAGGATGGTTCAATATTCGCAAATCAGTAAATGTAATACATCACATAAACAAAAGCAAAGACAAAAATCACATGATCATATCAATAGATGCAGAAAAAGCTTTTGATAAGGTACAACACCCATTTATAATAAAAACCCTCAGCAACGTGGGAATAGAGGGAGCATTACTCAATATAATAAAGGCCATATATGAGAGACCTACAGCCAATATCATACTCAATGGGAAAAAACTAAAAGCTTTTCCACTAAGATCAGGAACAAGACAAGGATGTCCACTTTCACCACTTCTATTCAATATAGTATTGGAAGTTTTAGCCACAGCGATCAGGCAAGAAAAGGAAATAAAAGGCATCCAAATAGGAAAGGAGGAAGCAAAACGGTCACTGTTTGCAGATGACATGATAGTGTACATGGAAAATCCTATAGACTCTACCCAAAAACTGCTCAAACTAATTAATGAATTTTGCAAAACAGCGAGTTACAAAGTCAATATCCAGAAATCAAAGGCATTTTTGTATACAAACAATGAATCAGTAGAAGCAGAAATCAAGGAAAAATTCCCATTCGATATAGCAAAAAGAAAAATAAAATATCTGGGAATAAACCTAACTAAAGAGGTAAAAAACCTGTATGCAGAAAACTACACAGCCCTGAAGAAAGAAATGAAGGAAGACACAAACAAATGGAAACATATACCTTGTTCATGGATTGGAAGAATTAACATCATCAAAATGTCCATACCACCCAAAGCAATATACAGATTCAATGCAATACCTATTAAAGTACCAATGGCATATTTCACAGACAAAAACAAACACTTCAAAAATTGATATGGAACCATAAAAGACCCAGAATAGCAGCTGCCATTTTGAGAAAGAAGAATACAGTAGGAGGGATCACAATACCTGATATCAAACTGTATTACAAGGCCACTGTAGTCAAAACAGCCTTGTACTGTCATAAAGACAGGCACATAGACCAATGGAACAGAACAGAGAGCCCAGAAATCAACCCAACTCTCTACAGTCAATTAATATTCAACAAAGGGGGCAGTAACATAAAATGGGATAAAGATAGCCTCTTCAACAAATGGTGTTGGGAGAACTGGACAGCTACATGCAAGAAAATGAAACTTGAGCACCACCTTATGCCATATACCAAAAGAAATTCAAGGTGGGTAAAAGACTTAAATATAAACTGTGACACCATTAAAGTCCTAGAGGAGAACATTGGCAAGAAAATCTCAGGTATTTCATGCTGCAACATTTTTCCTGATATGTCCCCTAGAGCAAGGAATATAAAGGAAAGAATAAACAAATGGGATCTCATCAAAATAAAAAGCTTCTGCGTGGCTAAGGAAAACAGTATTAAATTAAAAAGACAACCAACTGTATGGGAAAAGATATTTGCCAATGATAACTCAGACAAAGGTTTAATCTCCAAAATATACAAAGAACTTACACGACTCCACTCTAAGAAGACAACCAAGTAAAAAATGGGAAAAGGACTTGAGCAGACACTTCTCCAAGGAGGACATACAGAACATCCAGAGATACATGAAGAGATGCTCAATATCATTAGCTATCAGAGAGATGCAAATTAAAAGCACAGTGAGATACCACTTTACACCAGTCAGGATGGCTATCATAAACAAAGCAACAAACAACAAATGTTGGAGAGGTTGTGGGGAAAAGGGGTTCTTAGTTCACTGTTGGTGGGATTGCAGACTGGTACAACCATTATGGAAAACTGTATGGAATTTTCTCAGAAAAATGAAAATTGACCTGCCTTATGACCCAGCAATTCCACTGCTGGGATTATATCCTAAGAATCCTAAGACATCAATTTCAAAGAACCTATGCACCCGAATGTTCATAGCAGCACAATTTACAATAGCCAAGAGTTGGAAGCAACCTAGGTACCCATCAGTAAATGAATGGATCGAAAAATTGTGGTACATATACACAATGGAATTCTATGCAGCAGAGAGAAAGAAGGAGCTACTACCCTTTGCAACCACATGGATGGAACTGGAAAGCATTATGCTGAGTGAAATAGTCCAGGTGTTGAAAGACAAATACCATATGATCTCACCTTTAACAGGAAGCTAAACAACAAAACAAACAAGCAAGCAGAAAAAAAAACAGAGACATTGAAATAGAGAACAAGGCGACAGTAACCTGAGGGGAGAGGGAAGGGAATTTAAGGGGAAAAAGGGGGAGGGATTTGGAGGAACAAATAGGAAGGACACAGGGACAAGAACTAAGGGGGGTGGAAATGGGAGGGAGGTGGGGAGCATGGGGCGGGGGAGTCTGGGATGGGAGAAACTGACAAAAAACTGTGCTTGAAAAATAACTAAATAAAATTAAAAAAAAATTAAGCTGTATGGAAGTTTGACAACCAAGGATTTAAAGAAGCCACATTCATCCATACCAATAGGAGGGGTGGAGTCATGGAAATGGCATAGAGGCAGGAGACACAGTGTGGTGTAAAGCTGCAGAGGCAGTGGCAGGAGAACAGATGATCCCACATTCACGTGTGGTAGATAATAATTGGGAAGTACACCTTGAGAGCAAGCAATCCCAACCCCAGGCCATACTGCATATTCCAGAGGGTTCCAATACAGGGAAGAAAAATCCTCATAACTTCTGGCTTTAAAAACCACTGGGGTTGGGGCTGTAGAAGAAACTGCCAGATTTTTTAAGAGACTCCATTTAAAGGGTCCACACGGCCTTAGAACACATGCAAAGCCATACACTCTGGGATTCACCACCAGGGCAACAGCTGGAAGGTTGCCAGTCACATATGGGCAGTGGGTGAAGTGACTGGAAAAGGGTCAAGTGCCAGGGAAACCTTCAGAAGCCAGGCAGTAGTATTGTCCCCTCTCTGAGCCCTCCCTCCACACAGAGCCACACAGTGGGAAAGTGGGTTGCCTCACCCTGGTGATTACCTAAGGCTCCTCCCCACATAGTTTACAGGTGCATGTTCTACATTAGGTCATTCTACTAACACAGGGAATCAAAGCAGTTCTACCCAATACACAGAGACAAATAAGGGAGGCTGCCAAATTGAGGAGACAAAGAAATATGGCCGAAATGAAAGAACAGAACAAAACCCCAGAAAAAGAACGAAATGAAATGGAAGTGACCAACCTGTCAGATACAGAGTTCAAAATACTGGTGATCAGGATGCCCAAAGAACTGATTGAGTATGGCAACATCATAAAGTAAGAAGTGAAGGTTACATGGTGAAATAAAAAAAGAAAGCTACGGGGAACCATCAGCGGAGAGGAGGAAGGCAGGATTCAAATCAACAGCTTGGAACATAAGGAACAAATAAGCATTCAACCAGAACAGCAAGAAGAAACAAAAATTTAAAAAATAGGCATAGTATAAGGACCCTCTGGGAAGTGTCAAAACATACCAACATTCCAATCACAGGGGTGCCAGAAGAAGAAGAGGAAAAGCAAGAAATTGAAAACTTACTTGAAAAAATAATGAGAGAAAACTTCCCCAATTTGGCAAATGAAATAGACATACAAGTCCAGGAAGTACAGAGTCACAAACAAGTGGGACCTAAAAAGGACCACACCAAGACACACCATAGTTAAAATGCCAAAGGTTAAAGACAAAGAGAGAATCTTAAAAGCAGCAAGAGAAAAGTGGAGATTACCTACAAAGGCGTTCCCATTAGACTATCAACTGGTTTCTCAAAAGAAACTTTGCAGGCAAAAATGGCCTGGCAAAAAGTTTTCAAAGTGATGAAAAGTAAGGAACTACAACCTAGATTACACTACCCAAAGCTATCATTTAGAATGGAAGGCCAGATAAATTGCTTTCTAGACAAGGTAAAACTAAAGAAGTTCATCATCACCAAGCCATTATTACATGAAATGTTAAAGGGATTTATTTTTTAAAAAGAACATCAGAACTATGAACATTAAAATGGCAACAAACTCACAACTACCAACAATTGAATCTTAAAAAAAAAATAAAAACAAACTAAGGAAACAACCAGAACAGGAAGAGAATCACAGAAATGGAGATCACATGGAGGGTTATCAGCAGAGCAGGGAGGGGAGAATGGTGGAAAAGGCACAGGGAATAAGAAGCATAACTGGTGGATACAAAATAGACGGGGGAGGCTAAGAACAGTCTAGGAAATGGAGAAGCCAAAGAACTTACATGCATGATGCATAGACATAAACTAAGTGTGTGGGGGGGATGCTGGAGGAAAGGAGGTATCAGGCAGAGGGGGACAAAAGAGAAAAATTGGGACAGGTGTAATAGCATAATCATAAAATATATATTTAAAAAAACCAGACTGCCATAGATACTGTTTTAATACATATGGTATCCAACATTGGTAACCACAACCAAAAACCTACGAGAAATAATACAGAGAAAGAGACCCAAACAAAGCACTACAGAAAACCAGCAATTTAGAAGTAAAGATTTTAGAAGAAAGAACACAGAAGGACTATCAAAACCAATGAACAAAATGGCAATAAACAGGTCCCTGTCAATAATTACTTTAAATATAAACAGATTAACTGCTTCAATCAAAAGAGGCAGAATGGATAAAAAAAAACTCATGTATATGCTGTATACAAGAGATATACTTTAGGTCAACACACACACAGACTGAAAGTGAAGGGATGGAAAAAAATACTCCATGCAAAAAGAAATGAAAAGAAAGCTGGGTAGTGATACTCATCAGACAAAATAGATTTTAAAGCAAACGATGTAAAAAGAGACAAAGAAGGACATTCCAGAATGATAAAGGGATTAATCCAAGAAGAAGATAAAATAATTGTAATTATCTATGCACCAACCACAGGAGCACCCAGGTATATAAAGTAAATATCATTCTACATGAAACCAGAAGTTAACACTGACACAATAATAGTTGGGAGCTTTAATACCCCCACTTATCTCAATGACTATACCATCCAGACAGAAAATTAGAAAGGAAATAATGGTCTTTAAGGCTACCTCCGATTAGACTGATTTAGGCATTTACAGAACATTTCCTCCCCAAACTGCAGATTACACATTTTTCTCAAGTGCACATGGAACATTTTCCAGGCTAGACCACTTATTAGGCCACATAACAAGACTCAGTAAATTCAAGAAGACTGAAATTATATCAAGAACATTTTGTGACCACAATAACATGAAACTAGAAGAATGGAAAAAACAAGTACATGCCGATTAAACAACAGCCCAGCTTTCTTTTCTTTCTCTCTCTCTCCCTTCCCAGAGCATGCCTGCTCGAATCTTCCAAGTATACTCTCCTAAGCTCCAAGGGCCCTTCTTTTTTGCCTCTGTAACTTGTTCTCTTAGTCCATTCCTTCCACAGCTCTCTTCTAACTACCTCTGTAACTTTCTAAATAAAATTTCTCTTACAATTTGAAAACAAAACAAAACCCAGTAGCCCAAAGGCACTGACCACATGTTTAGGTGAGGTCAGTCACAAACCAAAAGGTTGAGGTTAGCTAAGTGTCAATGGCAAAAACCTGGAGACTCTCATGACTCTGAAGTTTCCACCTGGAAGGTAAAATAAACAGAGCTCCATCTGAGAACCTCTGATCCTGCAGAGCAGCTGAAGCGGCACTGAGTGCATGCTGCCTGCTCATGACTTTCCCTGGTGCATTCCAGCAAAAATAACCCCATTGGGGGAAACACAACTCCGCTTTACACAGGATTGATACTTCACGATTCTTCCATCCTACAGCTTATTGTCAAATGCTCTGCATGCATTTTTTGTACTGCTGATGATTCACTGGGATTTAATCAGACAAAAGAAACTCCCACCCTCATGCATTCTTACATTCATTTTGAAAACTAGTGAATTTGATCATGAGAAGGTGTGCAATCAGTTTGTCCTCATTGAAATACCCACCTCACAAATCAAGATTACTATTCCTGTCCCTGCCTCACCTCTGCAACAGTCCCTGCTAGTGATGTTATCTCCAATGCTGCCTTAGTAGTCACTATGTCACTGTACTAAGTTATTTGGGGTGGCGTGTTTTTAAAAATGTTTTTAAAACAATTTTTAAGGTTTTTTGTTTATTTATTTTTAGACGGAGGGGAAGGGATGGACAAAAAGAAGGAGACAAACTTCGGTGTGTGCCTGCCCCTCGTGTGCCCCCCGACTGGGGACCTGGCCAGCACCGAGCATGTGCCCTGACTAGGAATGGAACCAGGAACCCTTTGGTTCACAGGCAAACATTCAACCCACTGAGCCTCACCAGCCAGGGCTAGGGTGGTATATTGACACAAAAAGTAACAAAAGAGAAACAACCTGAAAATCAGAAATATCTTAGAGAAGCTCTGGCTGGTGTAGCTCAGTGGATTGAGCACGGGCCTGTGAACCAAACGATCGCGGTTCTGTTGGGGGCTGGGATAAGCCTGAAACAGGCTGATACAATCCGACCTGAAGGTTGCGCCTGAATAACAGGATGCTGCGGTTAGGAGCCATAGAACTCCCCCTCCTGGACATGCGGGTGGCACACCAATCAGTGCCTTGATCACGCGCCCACCATGCACCCCCCGGCCAATCGCAGGCTAGAGCACGCTTTGAAGCCACCTATCCACTGCACTTCCTCCACTGCCTTCCTCTATATAACTCCCTCCATTTTGAAATAAAATTTGCAGCTTGATCAGAATCCTTTGTCTTGCTGCCATTCTTCGCGCCTCCTGTCCCATCCCCCTTCATCCGTTACAGGTATATCGGCGGACCCCGTTGACTGCCTCGCGGGCCGAGGCATGGTTCGATTCCCAGTCAGGGCACATGCCTGGGTTGCAGGCTAGTTTCCAGCAGGGGACACACAAGAAGCAACCATACATTGATATTTCTCTCCCTCTCTCCTTCCCTTCCCCTCTAAAGATAAATAAATAAAATATTAAAAAAAGAAATATCTTAGCCCTGGCTGGTGTAGCTCAGTGGACTGAGGGCGGGCCTGCGAACCAAAGGATTATGGTTCGATTCCCAGTCAGAGCACATGCCTGGTTGCAGGCCAGTCCCCAGCAGGGGACCCACGAGAGGCAACCATACACTGATGTTTCTCTTCTTCTCTCCTTGTCTCCTTTCATTCCCCTCTAAAGATAAATAAATAAAATATTAAAAAAGAAATATCTTAGAGAAAAGTATTCTGAGAGAGCTAACCATTCAGAAATAACTAACTTATTAGGTTGCCTGAAGCTCCAACGAACGTTTTACCTACCCTGGTTGAATAGTTTTACCTCATGTTATTAACACAAATGAAGTATGTTGATTAGAGGTGTCTTTGGAGTAACAGGAATTCTCTTGAAATAATTGAAACATCGATGCCAAAAAAAAAAAAAGGATAATTGGTCATCCACATATTAAGAGGGACTTAAAGCACATTTTCTTCTCGACATTAGAATATAAGATGAATTCCCTGAAATGAAAGAATGGTAGTTTTACTAGAGGCGAATAAAATAGGTAATTTTGGATCCTGCAGCACTTTAAGAAGCAGGTCAGGTCTCCTTGAAATCCCGCAGTAGTGTGCAGGGGGTGTGTGCAGGGCAGCCAAGGCACATTGTTTTATGGGGCTCTGAGGGCAAGGTATGTGCCCCCACATACCTTTGATTATGCCCCCAAAGACCAAGCTTGCTTGTTTTAAAATTTTACCTCGAACTGATGACTCACCCATTTTCTCATTATTTTATTACCCCAAGCCAGGACCTCGAACTGAGTTTAGCATGACACTCGGGCCTGGAGGTTGACCTGGGTACTGACTCTGTTAATAGCCTTACAAGGAAAATGTTTTACAAATTCCAAGTAACCAGCACAAAGAGGCCTGTTGGAGCCACCCCCCCCCTCACCGCTCCAGTTTTCTTAGGTCGAGAACTACACTTCAATTTCCACAGCCTGACCCGTTGTGGGAGGTCGCAAACATACTCTTTGCTGGCATTCTCATGGTGAATATTTAAGATTCTTTTGTCCATTGAAAAAACATTCTTGAAGCCATGTTAAAGTCAGAATCGTTCTCTGTTTTTCCTAGTGACATTTTCCAAGAAATGTATGAGGAATGGTAGAATAATTTTGAAAATGTTCCATCGTTTGTCTCAAGTTGTTAGACATCTCATTCTGCTTTCTAGTGAATTGTAACCCAGAGGCTGTGAGATGGGATCTGACCCAGTTCCGGGAACAAGCTAAGAAATCCTGCTGAGAGCCCTGGGTTCTGTGTATCATTTTGATGTTTGAGGTAAAATATAAAAATAAATTTGTTCCCCAAAGAAAGATATCAAACACCTATGAAAATCTCTTGCCACCTGCCATTCCCAACAAACTCTGAACAATGCTGCAATAGCAGCGACTGATTTCTATTCCCCTCATGTCCTCTTGCTTATTTTCCCTCTCTACTCACACCATCTGGCCAGTTATTGCAGACAATACCCTGCACTGTGAATGGAGCGTTGCCTTTTGGGGAAGAAAACCAATGATCAGTTCCTTTTTCTCTTTCTTTGGAGGCAGGATCACTCTGCTCCATTGAAGAAACCTTCCTGTGGACTCTGGTAGCTTCCATTACTCAAAGCTTCCGATCAGACGTCAGCTGTCATGCCCCTGCTTTCCCCTTTCAGTTCTCTCCTCATGCCACTGGTCTCTGTTGTCCTCCTTATGCACTACCGTGCACAATTTCTTCAAAATTTTAGGTGATTTCTGTTTTTAAATTTTTTTAATGTTATTTTCAATTGCAGTTTACATTCAATATCACTTCATATTAGTTTCAGGTGCACAGCACAGTGCGTAGATAATCAAGTACTTTACAAAGTGCCCCCACCATTAACCCTAGTACCCACCGGGCACGGTACATAGTTATTGTGAAATTACTGACTATATTCTCTATGCTGTGCTCAGACCCTGTGACTGTTCTGTGACGACCAGTCTGTACTTCTTGGTCCTAAACCTTTTTCATCCAGTCTGCCAAGTCCCATCCCTCTAGGTGCTTTATGTAGGAGACTGTTCTGCGTGGCGTGGGCTCAGCTCCCACTGGGAGATGCACAGGACCCACGCCCACGGATAGGTTCTCCCGTGGGGATCAGGCCTGCTATGTACCTAGGCCTCTATGAGTCTTGCTTTTTGCTAAAAACTCCCTCACCCGGATTTGTGGAAAACATTTACTGCAAAGTAACTTCCTAAAAATCATTCTAAATCTTCCAAGGACCAGTGTAACTGGTTCAACCACTTTCCCTTTTCATTTGCAAATATCCCTCTTCCGTGATGTGATTGGCAGCATTGGCTCCTTTGTTTTCTGTAAAAGGTAACCACCTAAAGCAACCCGTGCACAGTAAATGAGGCCCATCATGTAATGTGTGGAGAAACCCAATAAAGGCCTGCCACGGCAAGGGCCGCAGCTTTTGCTCCCCTTGAGAGAGAACCTGATACAGGGTGCAGCCAAGGGGGGGGCCCAAAAAAGATTTGGAGTGGTGTCCAGAATACAAAGTATATAGGAATATTGGAGAGACATATAAGATGTCCTTACCCCTTCCCCCTACAGGTGTGAGTTGGAGGAAGGGACACATGGAGCAGGAATATGCAGGGCTGTTTTGTACAGCCACAACCTTGCAGCTAATCCATGGCAGGGTCATTTAACATATCTATAGCCTTTGGCGGGTCACTTGGATATGTTAAATGGCTGTGGCCAGGCTTGGAGCTAAGGAGATGAAGTCACTTCCCCCAAGATGTAACTGGGGGCAGGTCCCCCAAGTTACAGCGCCTGTGTGAGAGCTTGGAAAAGATTGGCTCCGGGACAGGGGATGATAACTGCCCAGGTGAGGAGGGAGCCACACGGTTTTCAGCAGAGTGAAAGAGTATCACTCAGCTTTGCCAGAATGGAGATCCCTACAGCCAGATGAAAGAGTGAGCCACGAGGTTTGGGGCAGAGTGAGGACCCCCTCTTGGTGAGGTGAAAGAGGGAGCCACGTGGTTTTGGCAGAGTGCAGACCCCCTCTTTCCCAGGTGAAAGGGAAAACCATGCAGCTTTGCCAGAATGGAGATCCCTGCAGCCTGGTGAAGAAGACAGCCACATGCTTCTGGTGGACTGCAAACCCCTGCAGCTTTGGTAGAAGAGGCCCATGCGGGTTTGGGGTGCCCCCTTTGGCCGCGTGGCCTGGAAAGCAGGAGAGACTTTGACTGGAACTGGGTACAAAGAACTCTTGCCAGTGGACGATGAGAGGGTGATCCGATTTTTGGGGGTGCAGCCGGGGGGGCCCCCCAATAAAAGATTTGGAATGGTGTCCAGAATTCAAAGTGTATAGGAATATTGGAGAGACATATAAGATGTCCTCACTCCCCCCGCCCAGGGGGAAGGGACCAATACAGCAGGGCCATTGAGAGCTCTTTTGCATAGCAACAGTTTTGCAGCTAACTTCTGGAATGATTATTTAACATATCTATAACTTTTAACTGGTGTCATAGATAAGTTAAAAAGCTGTGGTCAAGTTTGGAGCCAGGGAGAAGGGAGTAGCTGGGACTCAGGACAGAACTAGGGGCTGGGCCCCTGAATGGAAGGGCCGGTGTAAGAGCTTGGAAAAGATGGGCTCCAGGACATGAGGGGATAACTGCCCAGGTGAAAGGGAAAACCATACAGCTTTGCCAGAATGGAGGTCCCTGCAGCCAGGTGAAGAAGAAAGCCACATGCTTTTGGTGGAGTGTGAACCCCTGCAGCTTTGGTAGAAGAGGCCCACGTGGCTTTGGAGTGCCCCCTTTGGCCGAGTGGCCTGGAAAACAGGAGAGACTTTGACTGGAACTGGGTACAAAGAACTCTTGCCAGTGGACCATGAGAGGGTACCACAGTACTTTGGATTAACTAGAGAGAGATCCTGTTACCGAACAAGAGGTCCGAGGGAGGGGCAATACAATATTTGTCCCACCTAGGGATGCCCAAAACTGCTATACAACAGGGGCCCCTCCCAAAACCAAAATACTAAAATCTACTGGGCTCTTCTGTCCGCCGCCAATTGGAAAGACATCTCTTAAAGCCAGAGATTTGTGAAAAGGAAACAAAATGTTTATTTAATGCTATTCAGGCCTAATGCCTCCACTAAAATAGCAAAGTCCTTTAGGTTGTACACCTACACCCACACAGCGCTCCCTTCTCCCACTGTCCCAACTCCGGGTACTGTAAATCAGGAAAAGAGCACACATCTGTGTTGCAGGCCGCTGGCACCGTCAGCTGTGTCACTGTGCAGGATCTCGAGTTAATCCAAAGTACTGTGGTACCCTCTCATGGTCCACTGGCAAGAGTCCTTTGTACCCAGTTCCAGTCAAAGTCTCTCCTGCTTTTCCAGGCCACGCCACGCTGCCAAAGGGGCACCCCAAAGCCGAGTGGGCCTCTTCTACCAAAGCTGTAGGGGTCCGCACTCTACCAAAAGCATGTGGCTTTCTTCTTCACCTTGCTGCAGGGATCTCCATTCTGGCAAAGCTGCGTGGTTTTCCCTTTCCTCACCTGGGCATTTATCCCCTCATGTCCTGGAGCCCATCTTTTTCCAAGCTCTCACACAGGCCTCCCTCACTCAGGAGCACAGACCCTTCGTTACCATTTTGAGTCCAAACCCTTCTCACTCAGGAGAGCAGCTCCTAGTTTCCATCCTGAGTCCCCTGCTACTCCCTTCTCACTCAGGAGTGCAGCTCCTAGTCTCATCCTGAGTCCAAACCCTTCTCACTCAGGAGTGCAGCCCCTAGTTCCCATCTTGAGTCCCTGCCACAACCTTCTCCCTTCTGCTCCAAACTTGGCCACTGCTATTTAACATATCTATGAAACCAGTTAAAGGTTATAAATATGTTAAATAATCATTCCAGAGGTTAGCTGCAAAACAGCTTTCAATGATTCTGGTTCTATTCGTTTCTTCCCCTTGGGGGGAGGTGTGAGGACATCTTATATGTCTTTCCAATATTCCTATACACTTTGAATTCTGGACACTATTCCAAATCCTTTTCTTTTGGCCCCCCCCTTGGCTGCACCCTGTATCAATCCTGCCTGCAAGGCGACACAGCTGACGGTGCCAGTGGCCTGCAACACAGACGTGTGCTCTTTTCCTGATTTACGGTACCCAGAGTTGGGACAGTGGGAGAAGGGAGCGCTGTGTGGGTGTAGGTGTATACCCTAAAAGACTTTGATATTTTAGTGGAGGCATTAAGCCTAAATAGCATTAAATAAACATTTTGTTTCCTTTTCACAAATCTCTGGCATTGAGAGATGTCTTTCCAATTGGCAGCGGACAGAAGAGCCTAGTAGATATCAGTATTTTGTCCTTGGGAGGGGCCCCTGTTGTATAGCAGTTTTGGGCATCCCTAGGTGGGCCAAATATTGTATTGCCCCTCCCTCGGACCTCTTGTTCGGTAACAGTTTTTGGCGACTCCGCCGGGACGATTATTGTCCGTGGCAGACCGACCCCCTCAGGTGAGAGAGAGTGGGGCTTCAAAATTTTCCCAGTCTCTGAGGATTTCTCTGCGCTCTAGGGCATCGGCCGCCTAGTAACACCTGGAAAGGTGAAACAGAAACGAAGCGAGAAGGGAGTAGAGATGTGAAAGTATTTTGGGTTGAAAACTTGGTTTCTGACTGCTCTTTTGCAATAATGGAGCTGGAATGGTGGGTGATAGCAGGGGAAATACCTGGTCTTTACACCACCTGTGTTCTTTTTACTCTGAGCCTTTGTTTGCTTTGTTGGAACTGTATGAGTAGTTCTACAGAGAAGTGTGTAATGGTCCAGAAGGAGAAAGGGGTCTTAGAACCCCTCCCTGATAGATCTCAGGAGGAGAAAGATGATGAGGAAAGAAACCTCATTAATTCTCTCAACCCAGGGAATGGGGGACCCCATACAGCAGTAACTCCCATGGTGACACTGCTTTCTGGGGTGGTGAGTCCCACAGCAGCTTCTCCCTCCCTGCAGGTGGAGAAGGTCTTCACCACGGATTCGCAGCCTCTGCAAGTGGGCTCTGCTCACCCACCGCAGCAGGGGTTGCCAGGAGCCTCTTTGGCTCCCGAAAACGGAGCTGCAGAGCCCCCACCTTCACAGGTGGGTGAAGCCTGCTCTCCACCTGCATTGGTGACTGCAGCCTCAGTGCATCACCCCCACTGGGTAGAGGGTGGCTTTGTGGTGCTTCCACGCCTGTGGGTGAAAGGGGCCTTGGGGGCTTCCAGGGCTCCTGAAACCAGAGCCCTGGTACCTTCCCAGGTGGGTAGAACCAGAGCTGGGGTGCTGCCATTTTGGGTAAAATGGATGAGCCACATGAGTGCCCCACCGTGGAGGACAGAGCGTGCTTGGGTGCCACCACGTTGGATGATCCCACGTGCATGGGCGCCGCCATCTTGGAACTGGATTAGGCTTCTCTTCTGATTTGTGTATGCTGCTGCTGTGTGGGCACTGCAGCAGTCAGGTTCTCTGTGTAACTGGTTCTGATAGTAATGGCTCTGGTTTTGAAAGTCATGAACTGAGGTCCAAGAGTGACCATCTGATTTATAGGGTATTTGCAAGGTCTAAGCTTCAGAAAGGTGCAAAATGTCCCTGCGAATCTAGGGACTTTTAGTGGAAGGTGTTACATCCCGTCCTTGTGAGCAAGAAGGGTCGGAGACTGCTGGGTAGTCAGAGGTGTTTTATTGGCCAAAGTTTCAAAGTTTCAAAGTTTTACCTGCGCAGGGGCGAACTCTCAGGGTGCCTGCAGAGACACACGAGTGCCAAAATGGCTGCAAATGAGAGTCGCGCCTGGCTTACAGACTACTGGGTATTTATATTTTCTAGCAAGCAAGCAAAGGCATACAGAAGCAGAGGTGGCGGTTAGCTATTGGCGTATTTAAAAACAGCGAGGGTCCCTGATTGGTGGGTGCTGCTGCTGGCGGGCACTTTCTGGCGGGCCGGGTTAGTTACCTTATTTGGCTAGAATTTTAAACCCAATTGTTCCCTGATGTTTGTTCATTACCCTGTTCCAGGAACTGCAGATTTGGGTTGGGTAATGCCCAAGTTGTAATTTTCCTAGTTGGGTATAACAGAAGGTACCTAGAGTGCTAGGGACTTTTAGCTGCCACATACTGAGTTTAAGTAGAGTCCTTCCCAGTGTGGGAAAGGGACCAAGAGTAAAAGAGAATGAAAGGTAAATCTAGATGAGTAGGAATATGTATAAAAGATGTGAAAGTTTTAAACCTAGAGTAAAGGAAACCTCAACTACTTGTTTTCTGGTTTCATGGGGAAAACAAATTTCTCACATGTAGTTCTGTTTCTGATCAGAAACCCTGTGTACCTGAAGACCCAGTCAAGGTCACTGTAGCTGGTTGGGGAGAATGCTTTTGCCACTGGAGACCCAGGAAGGGTCATTTGGGGCTGATGAGTGCTTCAGCTTGAGGCAAAGCAGCAAGTCTCTGCCATGAGACAGGGCCTGAAGGAGCACGTCTCCGTACCTGTATTGTAAGACCTAGGAAAGGTCACCTGTAACCAGTTGGGGAGAATGCCTTTGCCACCCAGGACCCAGGAAGGGTCAATTGTGGCTGATGAGTGTTTCAGCCTGAGGCAAATCAGCATGTCTCTGCCATAAGACCAGATCGAAAGAGAGCAAGTCTCTGCCATTGGTTTTGTTTTTGATCAGAAACCTGTATTGTAAGACCTAGGAAAGGTCACTGTAGCCGGTTGGGGAGAATGCTTTTGCCGCTGGGTACCCAGGAAGGGTCATTTGTGGCTGATGAGTGCTTCAGCCTGAGGCAAAGCAGCATGTCTCTGCCATGAGACCGGGCCTGAAGGAGCATGTCTCTGCGAGGCACCAGTGGAAGCATTGGTGCAAGAGAATGTCTCTACCTGTATTGTTTCTGAACTCTGTGTTTCGGATTTTGCTCTGTATCTGCTCTGAAAAGGAAATTGAGGATTCCAAGAAAGGTCGAAACTTCATACTCTATAGGAAAGTGAACAAGGAAAAGGATTTTCCATTATGATTTGTATTTTTGTCCCTACCTGAATCCTCCAGAATTTGGCACTCTGAATAAATGAATGATGACATAAGGTTTCTTTGCATAAAACCAATAAGACCAGTCTTTAATAGTGATTTTGTTAACCAGGACTTTGACTGGAATGTCACGCCCGAAGGAGGCATGTATGGGTTCTGGTCATTACCAGAAATCCCTGAGGAACTGAGATTGACCTGTGAAGCTAGTAAAAGCCCACAAGAAAAGCCTGGTACTTTAGTTGGTTGTGCGGTTTGTGCCAGTATTTCTAGGAAAGGAACGAAGGTTGCTTTCCTGAAAGATGGCTAAAAAGGAACCTGTAGGCACACTAGAGGCTCAAGGACTTGAGTGAAACAACTGGTACAGGCAAAGCCAGATGGCAGGTGTGTGGCTCTGCTTCTGTGCCCCGAGGGGCGGACTGAGAAGTCAGTCTAAGGGTTCCCTGTGTCAGTTCCAGCAAAGTGGACTTAGGGATCATAAGTGATCCAGGCTGCTCTTAGTGTGTTTGTGCAAATGAACAGTCAAAAATCAAAAGTGGGACCCAAAGTAGTCCCTGTAATAACAGTGAGGGTGATCTTAAGGAGAAAAATTGTAGTTCAAGGAAAATCACAATGCTCAGTATTGGACATCAGAATGGCACAGCTAACTGTCTTGAAAGTTTGTTTTCATTTGAAAGTTGAAACCAGGTTTGTGATGTCACCGAAGATGTACAATTTACAGGTGCAAAGGACCTTGCAATGGAATGTCTTCCTAAAAGACAGTCTCACATGCGCAGAGACTGGTTTGGGGATTATTGTGTGAGTTAACCTGAGTGTTCTGTTTTCATAGGGCGCATGCCTATGACCTGCCTATGACTATGAGTGATTAGTTGCAATACAGGCCTCACTTAAGGAGCCCATCTTCGTCATCGCCCCCCTGAGACTCAACGGTTTGGCTGAACTAAGTAGTTGGGTTGGTGAAGGGCTAGGGCGGTCTGTGGGGTTCACTTTAGAACTGATTTTCCCTTTTCTGTGTTGATGGCTTGGACAGAAAGGGTTCAGAAATCTGAAAAGAGGGAAATCCTAATGTATTCCCCTCAGCCTGAGTGAAGTATAGCGGAGCATAAGAGTTTTTAGATAGGTGTAGCATGCCTTGTACACCTCCCACTAAATAAGCCATTCTTTACTGAAGTGTCTGCCTTTGTCAATTAATAGTTATGATTTAATCGTGCTTCCAATTTCTTGCCTAATCTGTCACCTCCAGAATATGACCTGACCAGAATGCCAACAGTCCAGTAATGCCAGCCTTTGGACACCAAGCCTGCAACTTTCAGGTGACAGCCAACTGACCAGGACCCTGTAAGGTCTTTCCCCTTACAGGAAGGACCCCCTCCATGCTGCACCCCCCTTTCAGAGCACCCCTGACCCAGGAGTAGGTAGGGCAGCATCCATTTCCAGCCAGAAGCAGTTAAAGAAGATGAGACCTTCGTCCATTTTCCTTTATATAATTAGAAAGTGGGTGTATATCTGAAAGGAGGGATATTGATACAGGGTGCAACTGGGGGGGGCAAAAAAAAGATTTGGAATAGTGTCCAGAATTCAAAGGGTATAGGAATATTGGAGAAACATATAAGATGTCCTCACCCCCCCCAGGGGGAAGGGACCAATAGAGCAGGGCCATTGAGAGCTGTTTTGCATAGCAACAGTTTTGCAGCTAACCTCTGGAATGGTCATTTAACATATCTATACCTTTAACTGGTTTCATAGATATGTTAAATAGCTGTGGCCAAGTTTGGAGCCAGGGAGAAGGGAGTAGCTGGGATCCAAGATGAAACTAGGGGCTGCACTCCTGAGTGGGAGTGCCTGTGTGAGCGCTTTGGAAAAGATGGGCTCCAGGACATGAGGGGATAACTGCTCCATGCCTTGCCAATAAGCACATAAGTTCTCTGTCTGTTTACAGTGTGGCTATGGAGAGCAGGACCTGAAGCCATGTTTAGAGCATGTGCAGTAGAGCAGTGACTCGGGGTGGGGGGATGATGCAGCCCCTCAGAATGCACAGGACAGTGCAACAGACAACACATACTTATCTGAAGGGTAACACCACCCTCTCAGAGCATGTGCAGCAGAGAGACATAAGCCACATATGCCTGCCGAGGTTGCTCAAAACAACATGTGCCTATCAGGAGTGAGGAAAACAACATGTGCTTATTATCCGAATTAAGAAACTCATGTTTAGGAGAAACTGAAAAATCAACACGATTTACACCCAAAAGAAACATAAAAGCAGAGGACTTCAGACCTTGGACCATGCATCAGTGAGTGAGTCACTGTGTGTTGCCCGGTACATTTCACTTCAGGAGAGAGAGCTCTGCTGTGCTTCCGTCCCTCTGGCTCTGCTTTGCAAGACACCCACCACCTGGCCTGGCCTGGCCTGGCTCCCAGGACTCAGACCTGATCTGGATTCTTGGTGTTATGGAATAGGTCTGACCAGAGGTCCATAGAAAATGGAAGATCCCAGGTCCAGGGGAAGACCCCACTCAATCCTGCAAAGATGCAGGGGTGGCGGGAAGGGTGCCAAGGCAGCAGATTAAAAATACCATGCTGTAACTGGAAAAGACACCGGAGTTCGGGCTGCCTGTCACTACCAAACCCAATAAGCAATGATAGCAATGGAATCTTTATGGGCACTTTATTCAGATGGCCAGGGATCCAAGAAGATGGCGTGTTCATGCCCTAACAGACCATCTTGTCTTCTCTTTCCAGTCCAGACTTTTTATAAGGTGGGGGTGGGTGGATAAACAATGTTCAGTGTGGACTTTGAGATTCAGGGAGGATTAGGTGAGTGAAGCTGCAGCATTCCTGTCCTGGGCAGTTAGCTGTTCCCGGAGGTGGGTAGTCATCTGTCTGTCCCTGGAAAAAAAGGCCCAGATGTCTCCAGGCAGTAATCTTCTGTCAGTGCCCCAGGGAGCTGGCTGTTTTTCCAGGAGCCAGGATGGGCTTTATTTGTAGTTTCTGAAACCAAAGCTTTAACATACACATTACTTGCTAGACTGATAACTTTTTCCTTAAGCTAAAATTTTTCAAGTCTTCAGTCCCCTATGAATGCCTTCTCCAAGGCAGGAAGGGTGCCCATGGAGCAGAAGACAAGGTGCTTAAGGACGTGGCATAATAAAGTCAGATTAATGTGGAGCTTTCCTGGAAAGAGGGGCTGCTGGAGGAGACTGCTTCCTGGGGCAAACAAAGACAGTGTGGCTTTGCAAACATGCTCAGGCAGAGCCCCTGGTGACATGGGGAGGGAAGCTCTCACTGTGCCTGCTTGAGCATCGGGGACAGATGCCCCACCTTGGACCCCTGGAAGAACAGATGCCTGTGTGCTTGTGCATGGCTGGGAAGCTTTGGCCCTGACTAAAGATGGCAGCCGAAAGGGTCAAGGACACCAGGGAGCTGACAAAAATGGCGGACACTGACACACCACCAGAGAAGTTGGACACTCCCATTGGCTTCCTGTGCTCCTGGGATTTTGGGAGGCCATTTTAAACACAAAAGCATGGAAAGGCTTGCCCTCTCTTGGTAAGAAATTTCTCTCTTGGTTCAGGTCTCTCTGGCTTTGGAGCTTGGTGCCAGTTCTCTCTCTCTGTGCTTTTGGCATTTTCATGCTCTGGGCATCTGGTCCTGCTCCTTGCGCCCATGGGAGCATTCTCAGGATCAGGCAGGTGCTGGACCCTCCAGGGGCTTATACCCCGCATGATGGAAGCCCACTCCTGGAGGCAGGTGTAGGAGCCAGAAACCACCATTCTGCCCTCCTTGTGACATGCTTCCTAACAATTCATCAGACAGGCTCTGGCCCATGGTTACACTTGACTTCACATACTCCCCAAACCCCTGCCCCCTGTTTACTCTCCCAGCCTGCGGACACAGTTGCTCACCAGTCATTCCTGACCACAAACATTCCCTGCTAAACAACAGGCTTGTGAATAATCTGGTATTGTGCAGAAGCTAGTCAACCCTAACCCCCTTCCCACTCAGCTTACCTCATGCTTCACCCCGACCCACCACTTAACACTCAACCCTAAACTCATATAAACACCCACCCTTGTACCCTCACTGCTGCAGTCAGCTCAGACTCAGCCTGCTGGTTAGCAGCTCACTGATTAAATCTTATAAACTCACTGCCTGTTCTCCTGTCATCTCTCCCCTCACTCTGCTGAACCTAACAGCAGGGACCCAGCCTGGCATGCATGGCTCACTGGACTTCAGCTCCTGGGACACTGTGATCCAGTGCAGCACAGCACATGGCATCTTGATACAGGGTGCAGCCAAGGGGGGGGCAAAAAAAGATTTGGAATAGTGTCCAGAATTCAAAGTGTATAAGAATATTGGAGAGACATGTAAGATGTCCTCACTGCCTCCGCCCAGGTGTGAGTTGGGGGAAGGAACAAATGAAGCAGGGCCATTGAGAGCTGTTTTGCATAGCAACAGTTTTGCAGCTGACCTCTGGAATGATTATTTAACATATCTATAACCTTTAATTGGTTTCATAGATATGTTAAATAGCTGTGGCCAAGTTTTGAGCCAGGGAGAAGGGAGAGCAATGTGGTTTTCAGCAGAGTGAAAGAGTACCACTCAGCTTTGCCAGAATGGAGATCCCTGCATCCAGATGAAAGAGAGAGCCACTCGGTTTCAGTAAAGTAAGGGTCCCCTCTTGGCCAGGTGAAGGAGGGAGCCACGCAGTTTGGGGCAGAGTGAGGACCCCCTCTTGGTGAGGTGAAAGAGGGAGGCACGTGGTTTTGGCAGAGTGCAGACCCCCTCTTTCCCAGGTGAAAGGGAAAACCACGCAGCTTTGCCAGAATGGAGGTCCCTGCAGCCAGGTGAAGAAGACAGCCACATGCTTTTGGTGGAGTGCGGACCCCTGCAGCTTTGGTAGAAGAGGCCCATGCGGCTCTGGTGTGCCTCCTTTGGCCGAGTGTCCTGGAAAGCAGGAGAGACTTTGACTGGAACTGGGTACATAGAACTCTTGCCAGTGGACCGTGAGAGGGTGCCACATGACTTTTGGATTAACTAGAGAGAGATCCTGCCTGCACGGTGACACAGCTGACAGTGCCAGCGGCCTGCAACACAGACGTGTGCTCTTTTCCTGATTTACAGTACCCGGAGTTGGGACAGTGGGAGAAGCGAGAGCTGTGTGGGTGTAGGTGTATACCCTAAAAGACTTTGATATTTTAGTGGAGGCATTAAGCCTAAATAGCATTAAATAAACATTTTGTTTCCTTTTCACAAATCTCTAGCATTGAGAGATGTTTTCCAATTGGCGGCGGACAGAAGAACACAGTAGATACTAGTATTCTGTCCTTGGGAGGGACCCCTATTCTGTAGCAGTTTTTGGCATCCTTAGGTGGGCCAAGTATTGCCCCCCCAGACCTTTTGTTCTGTAACAATCTGGCTACTACAGGGAGAGTGAGAGCAGCGCACCCTAGACCCTGAAGGGGAGAGAGAGGTGCTGCGAGAAGGTGGCGATTCTCACAAGGAACTCACAAGTGCACATTCCATAGAGGAGACAGGTCTGTTTGCATGACTGGCTTAAGGACAGATGAGGAAATGGGGAACTTCCGGGTATGATTCTGGCCTGTAGTCTTTGGGGGAGGGAGAGAAGTTCTGGGTCTCTTGGGAGAGCAGGGCTCAGAGCAGCAATGCTCTCAGAATCCTCCACCCCTGAACTTGGAGCCCTGTAAGTAGAAACCTGTTTCCTTCAACACTAATTGTTCAGTCATTTATAAGGGCAACAAGAGGCTGAATCCCAGTCTGCGCAGCTCCACTGGGACTTGAGTTTGTTATTCCCCAACTCTCTTGGGTGAAGTTATTACGATTGTTCCCGAGTAATGATTATTGCTATTAGGTTAGTGTGGATTTGGGTTGAGTCTGTATTAATGAAAGGTGAGTTACTAGCATAGTCACATGTGTTGACTCACCGTTGTTCCTCAGTGCCTGGGTCACCTGTAGGACTCGTGGTCATATAGGTGGCCCATTGCTCTCGATTCCTGAGGCCTGTGTCAGGCGACCTGAGTGGGGACCGAGGGCTTACTTATAGGAAAGGCTATATTGCAAAACATATGTTCACAACAGTGGGAACATACCCACCCTTCAGATAAAAATGTTTCTATCAAATTGTTCTGTTACTCCCAAGATAATGTCAGCATGGAATGCTGTAGTAGAAATCAGAACAATGGGGACACAGCATGCCCTTGTTAAGAAACAGGGGGTTTGGAATCAAATAGATCAGTCGTCTGCAACTTACTATATGACACAGAAAAGTGAATTCTTGTGAGCCTCATTTTTTTTTGTCTCCAGAAAATGGGATAACACCTTTCACATAATGACTCATGATGTTTAAATATCCATATGTTGAAAGTGTTGTCACATACAAGATGAATTTAGTAAATATCAGCTCAATGTGTACGACTGTCCACCTCTGTCACTAGCTAGACATGGAATGTTCACCAAGTCCTTTATCCCTATTAGCTTCCATTCCCTTGGACTAAAATGAGAAAGAACAGGGGTGCATTGTTTACCAGTGAGACAGAGGATACATAGGTCTTAGATAAAAACCAGCTTTATGTTTGTCAAATTCCTGAGGGTTTTCATTCTAAATCATGCAGGACATAGTAGTATTACAAGACCACGTCTTTATTATTTAATAAAGAGTTGGTTTCATTGTGGAATTTTGTTTTATAAAAATGAAACCTAGAATTTTCAAAATTCACACAGAATTTATACTATGATCTTGAATTATGAAAGCAAACTTATTATGCACGTACTTTTCTTACAGTGAGAAAACACTCAGATACATGGACCTTCTACAATAATTTGAATTTTTCTTTTTCAAGTAAGCATAGATAACCTCATTTAGAGTCTTTCATCCAAATGAGTTTCCTCAAATTTTTCTCTCACTGAATTGAGAAAAAATGCATAACTTAACACTTTATATTTTGAAGTATTTAGAATAAAAATCTATAGCCCATATAAACAGTTACATACGAATGTTTCCTATGTAAATACTTTTGTACCAAGAATGTATACTGGTAATACTTATGAGTAACTTATTTTTATTTTTTAAAGATTTTATGTATTTATTTTTAGAGAAAGTGGAAGGGAGGGAGAAAGAGAGGGAGAGAAACATTAGTGTATGGTTGCCTCTCATACATCCCCCACCGGGGACCTGCTCTGCAATGGAGGCCTGTGCCCTGACTGGAAATCCAACCAGCAGCCCTTTCGTTCACAGGCCAGCACTCAATTCACTGAGCCACACCAGCCAGGGCCTAATGAGTAACTTCAAAATGTATTCGTTTGTCTACTGGACCACTCACATGGAAAAAGTGGATCAACAAAAAAGGTATTGAGTGCCTATGATATGCAACACATTGTGGTTCACTGCTCTCTTGGATTTTGAAGTCTAATAGGGCACACAGATATTAATCAAAGTGCTATACAAAGTAACATAAAATCATGCTTTAAGACATGCTACAAGGAAGGTACATGGTGCGATGAAAATGTATAATAGGAAGATTAACCTCAAGTCATGAATGGAGCAGAAGGCTTATTACTAGGTTATCTCTTCAAAATGGTACACAGAACTTGATTCATTTTTATAGTTTCAGTTAGATCATGATATTCCCGTTCATTCAGTCACTTAAACTTGAAATTCACAATAATCATTGATTTAGCCTTCTTCCTAGATTTCTCCTACTTCCAATCAATCAGTCACTATATTCCATATTTCTAGCAATGTCTCATGTAACTTGGCTTTTCTTCACATTTCCATTTCTGCTAACCGCAATTATGGGCTCGTGCCTCCCAGCTGGACTATTACCACACTGTTCCCTTTTAGTGTTGCTGCCTATACCTTTTCCACTCTCCAATCCTTTCTAGTCATTGAGGCCAGAGTAATCTTTCTTAAATCACCTCAGTGTCTTCCTTTGTCATCTGTCCCTAACTCAGTGGTTTCAAAATGCTGGGCCTCAGATCACCTGACCTAGCTTTTCAAATAAAGAACTATGGAGAGTTCCCATCACAGACCACCTGAATCAAAAACTCGGTTGGGGGGGAAACAATAGGAATTCGCTATTAACAAAATCTCCCCAGGAGATTTTGATGGTACAGTGATTTGAAAACCACTGGAAAAAGGAGAACCCTTTCGCACTGTTGGCAGGAATTCAGATTCATGCAACCACTGTGAAAAGCAGTATGGAGTTACTTCAAAAAATTCAAAATGGATCTGTCTTTTGACCCAGTGATCCTATTTGGGGGAATATATCTGAAGGAACCCAAAACACTAATTCAAAAGAACATTAGCACCCCTATGTTCACTGCAGTGTTATTTACAATCACCAAGATATGGAAGCAGCCCAAGCGTCCATCAAATACATGAGGGATAAAACAACTATGGGACATTTACACAATGGAATACTACTCAGCTGCAAAACAGAAGAAAACTTTACCCTTTGTGATAGCATGAATGGACCTGGAGAATATTATGCTAAGTGAAATAAGCCAGTGAGAGGAAGACAAATACCATATGATTTCACTCACATGTGGAATTAAGGAACTAACTGAACTGACAAGCAAAACAGAGGCAGACTCATAGATAGAGAGCAGGCTGGCAGCTAAGGGGGGGTTTAGAGGGTGGATGGATCGAGCAAAAAAATGAAAAGGACTTGTGAACATGGACAGCAGTGCGGTGATTGGGCATTAGTAGGGTATAAGGGGACTAAATGGTAATGAAAAAATACAATTAATATTTTTACATAAAATAAGTGAAAAAATAAATAAAATTTTAGTGAAAACATAAAAGAAGAAAAAGAACATCACTGTGTGCACACACCTTCCAGGCCTAACTCCCTCTGTGTCCTACACAGAAATAGGACTATCTCAATTTCTTAAATACCATCTGCCTTATTTCTTTTTATCTATTGTACTGTTTTCTCTGCTTAGAATGCCCTCTCCTCACACATCTGTCTTTGGTTTTAAAGGTTTCATTTCAAGGCCACTTTCTCTATTGTGCTTTGGGACTTCTCCCAGTCTGGAATAGATTTCCCACTCTCTTGAGAACTCCTAAAACATTTCCTCTACACCACTTACACATTGTATTAGAATGTCTTGTTTCCCCTACTAGACCATAATTACGCAGAGGCTTTCTTCTTAGGTAATTCATATGCAACAGAATGCTTAGCTTACTTTTTGCAAAATGTAAGTGGTACAGGATATATTTGCCGAGAAAGTGAAACAAGTTTCACTCTTCTGCAAAAAGAAAAGTTGCCTGCAAGTGCACTGCTATGAGGACATCTCCTCCCTAATTACCAGTTTACTCAAGCAGACACTGGCAATCTATGTCTCCCATAAATATAAGTATAGCTATAGATATTAGATATATAGGTATTTGAACTCATGCCTTCAACATACACTTTTATTAACAGAAAATTTGCAGAGTTTTTTGGTCCTTCACTGAGTTCCCCTTCACAGTTTGGCTCTAATCCATTCATTTTCAAAAAGTGAAAGAGGTGACATGCCTTCTCCAGAGGCGGTGCTGATGGTGCCAGGATGTAATCACTGAGCAGACAGCGTGAGAGTGGAAGAGTTCGATACTTCAAGTGGACCTTCCAAAGGCCACTTCCAAAGGGTGATTATTTTTGTCTTCTTTTCATCCAGTGAATGAATTCATATGGTGCACTGAAATAAAAAAAATGGCCCTGTGGTACAATTAATGGGATGCTTATTTTACAAGGGTTCAAAAAGATTTTGACTTATACAAACACACAGGTGTCATTGACTGGATGAAATCAAATGCCTTTCTATAAGCAGGGCTCAAAGCCAATTAGTTTTCAAGACTAAGGCTTCAGTGCAAATGTCCTAGGTTTATGTGCCAGAAGTGATCGGGCATTTTATGCTTTGGAGGATGAATGGGAACTAACATGTAAATTTGCTCATGGTGCCAAAATGGAGCACCAAAATTGGAGCCAAAATTTGCTCACTTCTAGAAGTGACTAGCCTAAAAGAAATTGTTCTTTTGAATTGATAAAGATTTAAATAAATAAAAATAAAGATTTAAATAAAGAAAAATACATTAAAATGGTCCCCACAATATTGAAGCTCTTTCTTTGTGGTTCTCTGTTCTTTTTTTTTTTCTTTCAGATTACCAATTCTATTTGTCAAACAAGTTGTATCTCTTTAGGGATTGGGAAGTAGACTGCACATTCCCTGTAGAACCCTCTTTCTGTCTCCTCTCCTTGGTCTTGTCTTTCTGCCACATGAATGTGCCAGGCCCTCTACTCTAGTAATGCTCTTCTCTTTTACCCAGGCTTGAACCAGTTTTCCTATCAAAAGGTGTTCCCTTTCTTCAGGAATCATTCAGTAAGTGCTTCTCAAATTTTAATGTCCATATGACTCACTGGTATCTTCTTAAAATGTGCCTTGGCATTAAGCCTGGCTTGGGGATTGCAATTCTGCATTTTTTGAAGCTGCTTAGTGATGATGCCCATACCTGCTAGTTTAGGGACAAACCTTTGAATATCAAGGATTTTATAGGACGCAAAAAATTTCAATCCATTCCACTTTTATTATCTAATAATGGCTTCAAAAATTTTACTACGTTCAGAAAAAGACATTTTAAAATAAGCCTTCAATAACTCATTGGTAAATATAACATGAAAAATTCAAATACTACAGTGATGTCTATGGAATAAATATTTAGAGGATGACTGTCATTGAATTCTATAAATCATGCAACAAAGTAGACATATGCTTTCTTTATAAAAATGGCCAGCGCCCTGGATAGTGTGGCTCGGCGGATTGAGTGTGAGCCTGTGAAGCAAAATGTCACTGGTTCGATTCCCAGTCAGATCACATTCTTGGCTTATTGGTGGGGTCCCTGGTTTAGGACCCGTGAGAGGCAACCAATCAAAAGTATCTCTCACACATGGATGTTTCTCTCCCTCGTTGTCCCTCCTTTCCCTTCTCTCTCAAAATAAATAAATAAAATCTTTAAAAAATAAAAATAAAAATGACCAGGCCTACTAATTAGAGGTCTCATGAGTGAAATATTAATATCCCCCCACTTTATGGAATTAGAATCTAAGCTCTAATGATGTTAAATAACCAGCTTGGGATCGTGAGGATAGTAATTGCAACAAAAAGAATTTGAATACTGATTTTTTTTCTCTCTGGAAGAAATCTATGCTTTCTTTACAATGTAACTGTGCCTATCTAATAACTAGAGAAATATGGCAGAGTCCTAAACTAAAAACTCCTTCAGTACATTTAAGATTTCTAAATTTAACTATCACATGATACTGGATTCTGGGGGAAGGGAAAGTAGCATTTGAAAATTCATTTTGCAATAACACACACACACACACACACACACACACACACACACACACACACACACACTGAGGAGACAAACTCTTCTGCGATGTTCTAAATTAAAATTACAGCGGTGCGACCAGAGGAAAGAAAGGGAAGAGTGGACCCTCTCTGACAAAAGACTGCTTGCAATCCTGTTTGTCTGCTGGAATTTATGATTAATTTCCAGGCTATTTCTGAGATTATCTTAAAGAGAGAACAGCCAGGCACCATGGGACCGGTGGAAGTCTTCACTGCTCACTAACACCTGAGATTTAGGGAGCCGCTGGCTGTTCCCAGAACTGTCCTGCTTCACCTACCCCCTTTCCCTTTGCTATAGCTAATGCAGATCCTTTCAGAATGGCTTACTTCTCTCTCCCCCTCCTTGATGGATAAAAATGCTTATAAACTCCTGGGCTTTAGACCTGTTGTCTTTTCTACAGAGCCATGCTGCTAGGGGTCTAGACTCCACCCGCCAAGACCAGTCCTCTCCTCCTTTCCTTCTCCCCTTTTTTTAACAAATGATCTGATAAACTTTAACTTTTTAAAAAATATTTTATTTATTTATTTTTTGAGAGAGGGGAAGGGAAGGAGAAAGAGTGGGAGAGAAATATCAATGTATGGTTGCCTCTCATTTGTCCCCTGCTGGGAACTGGCCTGCAACCCAGGCATGTGCCCTGACTGGGAATCGAACCGCGATACTCTGGTTCGCAGGCCCGCGCTCAATCCACTGAGCTACGCCAGCCAGGGCGATAAACCTTAACTTTTAAAAGGACTTTCAGGTATTAAAGTTAACATTTTTAACAACATAAACATACGTGCATATAATACCAATAAAACAAAAAAATTGAACTTTATATTTAAACCTCTAAACTCTACATGTTCATTCAGAAAAGGTAGCAACCTACTGAAGGATAGTTTTGTTTTTATTTTTGGAGTTTTATTAGTTTATGCTCAGCATTCAATTTCTCCAAATTTTCTTATCAATCTCTAGAATTCCATTAGTTACTTATTTTTTAAAGGTTCACTATTCTTCTTTTAGTATAATTCTAATACATTTTCAACTAAATTCTTACAATAAAATTTAGAGTCAAAGTCAAGGAACAATAATAGCAGGATTCAAAGTCCCATGTTTTATAGACTTATCTTAAAACAGACTACAGAATAATAGTTCCCAATATCAGGTTAGGCTGAAAGAGACCAAGAAACAAATAGGACATAATGGGAAGGAAAAAGCCTGGCTCATTTTACAGAGTGGTTCCTACTTCTCTGTATACCGTCAGCCATAGTCATTTCTTAAAGCTAAACAAAGTAAAACATAAGAACTAGCATCTTGAAACATATAAAACTCAGTAACAATCATAAGCAGAACTATTTTTTAACTGAAATGACTGAAATTTCCTTGAAATATTTTTCTCCTTAGATAAAATACCCATATTTTAAACCTCTTTTCATTTCAGCTCATCCTACAATAGTTTCAGGGGTAGATCAACATGGAAACTAGGGATTTATCATGTAACTGGCCAGAGCTTCACTGGTCCTGTTTAACCTCTGTAATGCGACCACATTGCAGAATGCTAAACCATAGAACTTCGGCATCTAAGGTGTGATCTAATATTTCATAGCAACAGCTCTTTCCAGACAAGATAAACATTGGGCCCTGATCCTCATCCTAACTAACACTGAACTGAAGGTTGCTTGTGGCAGGTTCATTTCCATCTCAGTCATGATTCCCAGTCTTTTTTAAAAGATATATTTTATTGATTATGCCATTACAGTTGTTCTATTCCCCCCTTCATTCCCCTCCACCCTACCCCCCGTCCCCACCATTACCCCCTTTAGTTTATGACCATGTGTCTCAAGTTCTTTAGATTCTATATTTCCCATACTATTCTTGACCCCCCATCTATTTTCTATCTACTGTCTATGCTACTTATTTTCTGTACCTTCTCCTTCCATTCCCCTGTTGCTAACCCTCCTTGAGATCTTCATTTCTATGTTTCTGCTCCTGATCTAGCTGTCCTTTTAGTTTGCTTTTGTTTTAGGTGTGGTTCTTAATAACTGTGAGTTTTTTGTCCTTTCACCTTCATATTTTTATCTTCTTTTTCTTAGATAAGTCCCTTTAACATTTCATATAATAAGGGCTTGGTGATGATGAACTTCTTGAATTTGATCTTATCTGAGAAGCACTTTATCTGCCCTTCCATTCTAAATGAAAGCTTTGCTGGATAGATCAATCTTGGTTATAGATCTTTGGATTTCATGACTTGGAATACTTCTTTCCAGCCCTTTCTTGCCTGTAAGGTCTCTTTTGAGAAATCATCTGACAGTCTGATGGGAAGTCCTTTGTAGGTGACTATCCCCTTATCTCTTGCTGCTTCTAGGATTCTCTCCTTCATTTTAATCTTGGCTAATGTAATTATGATGTGCCTTGGTATGTTCCTTCTTGGGTCCAACTTCTTTGGGACTCTCTGAGCTTCCTGGATTTCCTGGAAGTCTACTGTCTTTGCCAGATTGGGGAGTTCTCCTTTATTATTTGTTCATATAAGTTTTCCACTGGTGGCTGTTCTTCTTCCTCTTCTGGTACCCCTATAATTCAAATGTGGGGACATTAAAGATGTCCTGGAGGTTCCTTAGCCTCTCTTCATTTTTTAAAATTCTTGTTTCTTTATATTTTTCTGTTTGGTCATTTTTTTCTTCCTTCTGGTCCACTCCCTCAATTTGAGTCCCAGTTTCCTTTCCATTACTATTGGTTTCCTGTCCATTTCCCTTCATTTCAATTAGTTTAGTCTTCATTTGTTCCTCTAATTTGTGACTAAAATTAACCAGTTCTGTGAGCATCCTGATCACCAGTGTTTTGAACTGTGCATCTGAAAGTTTGGCTATTTCTTGGTCACTTAGATTCATCGGCTCTGGGGCTCTGAGTTGTTCTTGAGCCATGTTTTTAACTGTTTGTGCCAGTTTAGCTTAGCATTTTGTTGTTTTCGGACTCCGTATTGTCGATTTTCTGTGTGGTTTGATTGCGTTTATTGTTGTTAAAATTTTATTATTTTTAGATTTCGTTGTGTGTGGATGCAAGGTGTTTCCACCTATGCCTCCATCTTGGCGGAAGTCCTGAAATATAATTAAAAAAAAAAAAGAAGTCCCTCTGGATCCCTGACCTGTGTTGCTCAGTGGGAATGAAAGGTTGCCCCTTTGACCTGTGCTGTGGGCCAGGTCCTTGGATGAGGGTGGGCAAGAGGCAACCTATGAATGTTTCTCTTGCACATTGATTTTTCACTTCCTCTCCTTTTCCCTCCCTTCCTGTCTCTAAAAATTAATAAAATATTGAAAACAGCAGCAATGACAACAAAAATGGAAACAGGATCTTGAGGAGATGTTTGTACACTCATGTTCGTTGCAGTGTAGTCACAACAGCTAAGATGTGGAAGCAACTTAAATGTCCATCTGGGGTAAATGGATAAATAAAAATGTAATATGTACATAAAATGAAATATTATTTGGTGTTACAATAAAGAAAATCCAGGCATTTGTTGCAACATGGACTCTTGAGGACATGCTAAGTAAAATAAGCCATTGTAAAAAGACAAACACTGTGTGATTTCACTTCTATGACTTACCTAAATGAGTAAAACTCCCAGAAACAAAGCAGTAGTTGGCAGGGTCTGGGGGAAAGGGAAATGGAGAGTTGTTCAGGGGTTACAGAGTTTCAGTCTCATGAGATGGAAAAGTTCTAGAGCTCTGTTGTATGACCATGTGCATATAGATAGCAATTGTGTATTGTACAGTTATATCTTCCCAGACAAGGGAAACAGAAGAAAAAGTGAACAAATGGGACTGCATCAAACTAAAAAGTTTTTGCACAGCAAAGGAAACCATCAACAAAATAAAAAGGGAATCCACTGAATGGGAGACTGTATTTGTCAATGATATGTCTGATAAGGGGTTAATTTCCAAATGTACCAAATACTTACAAAACTCAACATCGAAAAACAAACAACTCCATTAAAAACTGTCAAAGGGGGAAGGGATTATAGAGAAAAGGGTGAAGGGTTTGCAGGAACTATTATAAAGGACACATGGACAATAATAAGGGGAGTGGAAACAGGGGAGGGAGGTAGGGACAGCTGGGGTGGTGGGAAAAGGCAGAAAACTGTACTAAAACAACAATAAAAATGTTAAAAAATAAAATCTTCTTTAAAAAAAACAGCAAAGGACCTGAGTAATCACTTCTTCAAGGAGGACATGCAGATGGCCCAAGATGTATGAAAAAATGGTCAATGTCACTAATCATCAGAGAAATGCAAATTAAATCCACAAGGAGATACCATTTTACACCTGTCAGAATGGTTATCATCAATAAATCAACAAACAAACAAGAAGCAACAAGTGCTGGCAAAGATGTGAGAAAGGGGAACAATTTTGCACTGTTGGTGGGAATGCAGACTGGTGCACTCACTGTGGAAAACAGTATGAAATTTCTTCAGAAAACTGAAAATGGAACTGCCTTTTGACCCAGCAATTCCACTTCTGGGAATATATCCAAAGGGACACAAAACACTAATTCGAGATGATTTAAGCACCCCTATGTTCATTGCAGTGTTATTTACAATTGCCAAGATAGGGAAGCAGCTCAAGTATCCATCAACAGATGAGTGGTTAAAACAACTATGAGACATTCACACAATGGAATACTACTCAGCCTTAAAAATATGTTACCCTTTGTGACGATATGGATGGACCTGGAGAACATTATGCTAAGCGAAATAAACCAGTCAGGGAGAGACAAATACCATATGATTTCACTCACTGTCAAATCTAATGAACAAACTGAACTAACAGGGAAAATGGAGACAGACTCATAGATGGAGAACAGATGACAGCTATAGGGGTGGGAGGTTACCTCTATCAAACAAATACAAAAATTATTTTTATAGATATCTTCGACAACCAGGGAGCCAGGGACTTCCAAAGGGGATGACATACCGCCTCAATAACAAACATGCCTGTGTGGAGGCACACACTCAGACAACACCAAAGTGCATGTCACACAAGTATGCTGCCTATTCTTAAGAAATTCTGCAGATACAAGAAAGTAATTCAGTGATAAAAGAACAATATCAAATAAATCCCAAAGATAAATATATTTAAAGTGATTAAAGGCATCAAAAGGATAGAAGGTACATTGGGAAAAATTAAGAAAATATTTGCAATAGACAGATAATACTCCTAGAAATAAAAATAGAAAGGGTCACTGAATTTCCAAACTAAACTGATTCAGAATTTACATAAAAATATAAAAAGATATAGAAGTGTGAATGATATGTCTAATAAACATTCCAAGACTTGAGGGTAGAAAATGGAAGTATATAAAAAACAAACATACAAAGACTTTGGAAAGTGGAGAAGAAAGCAAATCAACTGGGCACTTTTGGCAGCAAGGAATGATACATTGGTGAATCCCCAGACTTAGATCTTGCCAGCCCATGAATAACAGTGAGAGTAGAAAAAAAAAGTCAACAAATTTGTTTCCTCTCTTGCCAAAGGACCAGAAAAAGGGTTACTTAATAAGACAAAGTCTTAGACAATGATTCTACTACACTCAGATACCCCCAAAAGACAAAAAACAAACCTAAATCCCAATACTGTGGCCTGAACTTCACCCACGAGAGCAAAGGCCAAATGGGGAACCTAGATATCCAATTTCACAAAGCTGTAACTAGGCTCTCTAATACCCTGAAGTAGGTGCTTCAGAGAAAGCCAAATTGAAGGTAGGGACTTTCTTTCATTTCGGCTCTTTGGTAACAAATCCCACTGTCATTGTGTCAGTGAATAGCACAGAGGAACCTGAGCTTGCTCCCCACCCACCATTCAGGAGCTACTGCGCTCCCTCCCTCCTGAGGCTGTGCCAGAGGAGGCCCACTGGAGACTTGGGGCTTTTTCCCTTATGTAAAGGTAATGGAATCACCGCCACAATGGTGTCAAGGAGGCTGTGTGGGGAGCTGAGAGTGGACTCCTACTGGCAAAAGTGAGCACGTCCCCCTCCCACACACACTATCAGTGGAAGCCAAGTTGGGAAACTTCACTTCTGTGTGACTCGACAATAATGAGGCAGCACCATTTCTTCCTCTGCCAGAGCAGTGTCAGAGAAAGAGAAAGAAACCTGAAGCCTTCAAGAAGATCCAGAGTCTCATAATATAATAAGAAAATGTCCCGTTTTCAATAGAACAACACACATTGCACTAAGAACCAGGTTGTTCTCACAAGGAATGAGAAAAGGTAATCAGTAGATGCCAAGGTGGAGATGATACAGATGTTAGAATTACCAGAAAGGAAAAAGTTAGCAACTGTATAAATGTATACTCAGCAAAAAAAAAAAAAACCCCTTCAGGAATGAAGAAATAATCAAGACATTCCAGATAAAAGAAAAACTAAGAGACTTTGTTGCCAGCAAAGACATACTCTAAAAGAATAGTTAAAAGACAGTCTCTAAACAAAAAGCAAATGATGAAGAAAGAATCTTGGAACATGAGGAAGGAAGAAGGACATGGCAGGCAAAAATGTGGGTAAATGCCATAGGATTTTTCTTCTGCTCCTGAGTTTTCTAAATTATATTTGAAGGTTAAAGAGTGTACGCTCTGTTGTGGTTTTATTTATTTATTTATTTATTTATTTATTTATTTATTTATTTATTTAAATTTAATTGTTGTTCAAGTACAGTTTTCTGTCTTTTACTCCCATCCCAGTCCACCCCTCCAGTGCTCCGCACCTCCCTCCCATTTCCACCCCCCTTAGTTTTTGTCCATGTGTCCTTTATAATAGTTCCTGTACATTCTTCCCCCTTTCCCCCTGAAATTCCCTCCCCTCTCCCCTCTGGTCACTGTCTGCCTATTCTCTATTTCAGTGTCTCTGGTTACATTTTGCTTGCTCGTTTGTTTTGTTGTTTAGCTCCCTGTTAAAGGGGAGATCATATGGTATTTGTCTTTCAATGCCTGGCTTATTTCACTCAGCATGTTTTTCCATTTCCATCCATGCTGTTGCAAAGGGTAGGAGCTCCTTTTCTCTTTCTGCTGCATAAAATTCTATTGCGTATATGTACCATAATTTTTGGGTCTATTCATTTAGTGATGGGCACCTAGGTTGCTTCTAACACTTGGCTATTGTAAATTGTGCTTCTATGAACACTGGGGTGCATAGGTTCTTTTGGATTGGTGTTTTAGGGTTCTTAGTATATAATCCTACCAGTGGAATTGCTGGGTCAAAAGGCAGGTCCATTTTCAGTTTTCTGAGAAAATTCCATACTGTTTTTCATAGTGGTTGTACCAGTTCATACGGTTTTAAATGTATGTAGAAAAAAATGTTTGACAAGTATGTTATAAAAGGGGAGGGAAAAGGAACATAAGGGGAGGAAAATTTTCTTCACTTCAGCACTTTTCTGGGGAGAACACTTTGTAAAGTATAAGATTGTCTAACCACTGTGCCATACACTTGAAAGGAAATTAAAAGAATATTGGATGTAAACTGTAATTGAAAAATTAAAAAGAATATTCATCTTTGTTCTGAATTTTCCAGTCTCTTCCCATGTCTACATATTCCTGCTCTAACATCACATTTTTTTAAGTGTTTCTTTGATACATTTTTGTTTAAGAAAGTATCCTGTATTTTATGTTCTTCAAAAATTTCTTGGCTATTTAGTGTTTTAGAACTTCCAGATGAATGTTCAAATCATTTTCTCAAGTTTCAAAAATTCTGTTGGGATTTACATTTGAATAACAATAAACTTACATCTGAATTTTGGAAAACTTGGCATGTTTATAGTGTTCAGTCTTTCTATCCAGGAACATGTTATTCTTCTACATTTACATAAATCTTGTGTCTTTCCAGTAAAGTTTTGTAACTTTCTTCAGCCAGTTTTTTGTTGTTTGTTTCTGGATAGTTTGTATATTATGTGGCCATTTGAAATGGTCTTGTTTCCCCTCTATATTGTCTAACTAGTCACTATCAGTATACATATAAGAAAGCTCTTTAACTCTGGCTGGTGTGGCTCAGTGGATTAAATAGTGGCCTGCAAACCAAAGGGTTGCCAGTTCGATTCCCAATCAGGGCACATGCCTGAGTTGAGGACCAGGACCCCAGTAGGGCACACACGAGAGGCAACCACACATTGATGTTTCTCTCCCTCACTTTCTCCCTCCCTTCCCCTCTATCAAAAATAAATAAATAAATCTTAAAAAAGAAGAAAGCTCTTTAGTCTGATCATTTTCTGTATATCAAGGCACTTTACTAAACTTTCTCATTAGTTCTAAGATTTTTTTTTTAGGTAGAATCTTTTAGATTTTCTCAGCAGATACATCTCCTTTCATTCACTGGAATTTCCACACCATTATTAGATAATACGTGGTTCCTGCTTCTGATGATAATGCCTCCAGTGTGTCACTGTCACCGATCACGTGGGTTACTGTGTTCATCTCAATACCCTGATATTAAGGACCCATTCTTCCTGAGTAGGGTTTCAAAAAGTTAATGCTTCATTTTGTTAATCCAGGAATGGGTGTTGAAATTTTTAGCAAATGTCCGTTTTGTAATTTGGTTTCCTGCTGATCCATGGATATGATATACTAAAAGAGTTCTTAATGTTGTCATCCTGACATTCTGGAATACATTATATTTGGTAATATTTTCTTTTAAATATTGTTCATCTGTTATTTGCTTAGTGCTCTATGTTAGACTTTTTCATTTTAAGGAAATCATTTTTTTAAATTGTGTGTGTTATATTTGGCAAGATATATCAGGGTTATGTCAGCTTCAAAAACTGCTTTAGAATCCTCCCTCTTTCTCCATGATCTGATTTTTTAAATTAATGACTAATTGCATATTCCATGAAAATCTGAAAAAGAAACCATAAATAATTAGTCTGAGATTTAAATGTAGCTTCCAAATAGACTATAAGCTACAAGGAAGGTTTTAGTCTGTTTTGTTCACTACTGAATCCCTACTTTCTAGAACAGTGTCTGGCACAGGGTAGGTCTTCAGTAAAAATTCGTTGACCACATGTAAAGTAGTGAACAGTCTCCCTACACTGTTTGTGGTGTTGTCTGCAAGGGTTTTTCTTCTCTGATTTGTCCCATGTTTTGCTCTATAAATCTCTTCTAGTGCATCACACACACTCTGGGAAAAACCTGGTTTGCTTTACAGAATTCAAGTACAGATGTTACTAGGAAAACCATGCATTGTACTTAAATTTCCTAATGACATTCATAACAACTATCAAAATTCCCCAATACTTTCTATTTTACAAGTTATAAAGGGGCTACAAATTATATTTTAGGAGAATTTTCCAGTTGGCTTTCAGAGGTTCAGAGACAACATAATGGGTGTTAAAGTCTCAGTCTGAGATGAACGTGCAGCTCAATCTCAGTGAAAAAGCTGAAAGCAATTCCTCTTCCAAGTTCCTTAATTCTTTCCAAAACACATTACAGAACCAGAGGTCAGTTAAACGAGCTCTAAATTTCACTTAAAGTAAAACAATGTCATTGATAATAAAATACCAGTTTTCAGCATCATCACTAAGGTTATACTTGTGTTATTTTGCCTGTATGACAGCATGAGGGGTGATATGGGGGTAGAAGAGCAAAAGCCTATCACAGATTAGGGTTCATCATCACTCATATAGTCTGTGTCCCTTCTCCTTTAAAACAAAGGAAAGATAGTCTAGTAATTTTAACTAGGGTAAATTTTTAAAAAGCATGATCTCAGCAAAATACTATGACAGTTTATATGTGGTGATTTGTGGTTTATGGTGTCATAGATCAGCAGTCTGTGGTACATTTCACAAAGGCAACAGGCCACTTAATTATTTGACACCAGACAACATGATGCAATTTCACATTAAAGAAAGCTACAATGAACAGTACAGAGTAACAAAAAATATACATTAAATCTACAATACCCACTGTAGATGAAGTGTGTGACTAGAGAGTGCATGATCAGAAAGAATAAATTCAACATATGTTTTAGCTCATTTTAATTTCAGTTAAAATTGGGTTCTTTAAAATATGTCCTAATTTAATGTTATAACATAAATGTTTTGTGTTCTTATGTTTTTTACAAATATTTACTTTGTTTTACTTATTTATTTATCTTTAGAGGGAAAGGGAAGGAGAGAGGGAGAGAAATATCAATGCATTTTTGCCTCTGGTGGATCCCCTGCTGGGAACTGGCCTGCATCCCAGGCATGTGCCCTGACTGGGAATCAAACCACTGTCCTTTGGTTTGCAGGCCTGAGCTCAATCCACTGAGCTACAACAGCCAGGGCTGTTTTTATAGCAGTCAACATAAAATTATGTAAGGTAAAAGGAAAAAGATCAAAATACAAATGGTTAATGCACAACTTGCAGTTTCATGGCCTTCAATAGGTGTGGTCTAGTCTGGCCTCATTCTGGGAGAACACCAATAGAAAGGGCAGAAGCACTTTTAGTCAATTTCAATTAAGGTGAGGCGAAATAGGTAGATGGATGCTATTCTGAACAAGCCAGATGGCTGCCCCGACTCCCACAATTTTTCTCATCTTCAAATACCAGCCAAGTCCTCATAAATTATGGAGCTCAGTTGTGGGCTTTGGGTGCAAGCCTATGTTGGCATCCTGAGACCAAAATCTAAACCTCCTTCTCTAGGGTGTTGCACAGATTGATAGACATCCTTCGATAACTCTTCCTACTCTTTTTCCTGGTAGCGGAACCATTAATTTGGTGTGGGCACATTGGTGCCCTCAGTAACTGCTACATTTCTTGGCATCCCCTGCAGGTAGATTTGACCACGTATCCTACGAAACTTTGGGAAAATGTCCTTAAAAGAGAGGTGGTGCATTCTTCACCGTTCCTAGCAGCCTGGTGACTAAGGGCAGTTCAGGCAACCCTCTTGGACCATGAGGTGAAAGATATATGTGGAAGGTGACAGAGCAACAGGGTGTACAAAACATGGGTTTCCAGGACCTTTCAAATCTCCCCTACCTAGCCTACTTGTTCCTTAATCAACTTTTTCTTTGTGTAAGTGATTATTTTGGGTCTCAGCTACAGCTTATTTTAGACCTAATTGAAACAGAAGAAATCTTACGGTATCAAATCTCAAGTAGAGTATGCATGGGGGTTGCTCTACCAACCAAACTTCCTACCTATTTCATGTACCTGTAAAACTGGAAAGTACAAAAGAGGAAAACGACACCATCAAATATTGTGATGTTATAAATGACTTTCTAACAACTATTTGTACAACCGGTACAGCATTATTCTAATATACTTGCACTGGATTTTTATTGAGTGTGTTAAAGATATCTTGTATAATCATTGGGGTCAATTTTATAATTATATAAGAAAAAACATGACTTAGATGATCATATGGGAGACCTCTCCTATTGCATTATTACTTATCATTTACCTTATTTCTGCAGTTATGTTTACTCATTTGTTAAGGAGTTTCCTTGTTGATTCAGGTTGAAGATAGTGTTTCTTTTTGTGTGCAAAGATTATTTGGATGACACGAAGGTTTTCACTCTACATTCATATTTTTCCCTTCAAAATCAAATGGACATGGGTCCACCACTTTCAGACACCAGAAGCCACTACATTTTGAGCTTGAGATGTGTGACATTGTCATAGCTGTGTCTAAACAGGGTAATACACCCAAGAGAAATGAGGGAATCTATGCAGTGCAACTAAAGGAGCAAATACTGAAACCACCGAAACAAAATCTTAACACCCTCTGATAAAACCTCCATCGGCTTCACAACTAGAGAGATGATGCATTAACTGTGTGCCTGATGGCAGACACACTGAAACACTTACTGTATATGTAAAGTGCTGCCAGGATATCTCAATTTATTTAGCTTTTCAATATAAGAAGAGAAAATAAACAGCATAGAATATGTAAATTGCAATTCTTCTCTATTTGAAGATGAACATGTAGCTTCCATGACGAGAGGAGCCGGAATCAGGAAACCAGGTTCCCAGTTAATTAACTAATTTGGAGATCTTAAGCAAAGCTATTAAGTTACTCCAGCTTCCTCCACTATCAAATGGGAATTCCACCCGTTCCACCTACTGCACAGTATTGTTGGGAGAATTAAATAAAAACATGTAAATGTAGATGCTGTGAAAAGAGTAGAAATGATAAACAAATGTAAGGACATTGAATTGCTATGCAGGTTACTACACACAGCAAATCGTTTTGATAAATAAACTGAACATGTCACAAAATACATTTATCTGACTCCTGTCACCATAAAAGTACAGCAACAATCCAACTATAATGTAAACATCTCATGTGTTCAAACATTCACTATGTGGCCCACAAATATTTCATTAGGAGAAGCAAATAACTGAAGAATGTGGTATTTCAAACTCAATATTGTTATGTTGTAAGTACTGGAACAAACTGTGGAGAACTGATAAAATTTATATCTGATGTCCTCATTATACCTTCATTCTTGACTGTCTACTCCCTACCATCACACACTCCATTAAACTCATTTTCTCATATTATCAACTTCTACCAGAAAACCCCATCAGATAACTGTGATCCAGATACTTAAAAACATTATTAGAAAAATTGATGTCAAGTATACCGTATTATAAATGAAGGTCTCAGGAAGGAGAAGTATTTTAAGCCTTATGTCTAGAGTGTGGAATAAACAGAAGCTTTCACAAACTCAACCCCGGGGAATTGCAGTTTTGGCTTAAGGGGGTTAATCTTTTCCTGTGTAAGAATAAGGGCACAAGGACCTGCCCAAGGGTTCCAAACACACATTCTGTAAGCATATGAGTCTGATTCTGATGGGAAATCCAGTTGAATGTATTGTCTACCCACCGTCCCCCAACAATAACGTAGTCAGTCCTCTGCAGTTTCTGTCTGGACAGTGTAGCTTTACAAAGTAAAGGCAGCCTACGGAACTGCAGAGTTCAGTTTGTCAACACCAATTAGCTGAGAAGCACCAGTTCTGCTTGTTTTCCGTCCTTCTTTTCTTCTGCACAATTTCAGTGCTCATTCTCTTTCTGACACATATCCATAACCTCTCATCCCTTAAACATCCTTCTATGCCACACTAACGTGATGTGTTCCTTCCCAATGTCCTGAATGTTTCCCCTTGCTCTAAGTGGTCGTTGCCCACTTCTGAAATCGGGTGTGTATACTGGACCTCTATCAATGCCGACGACCTTCCAGCATCTAATGTGTACCATCATAGTCCAGAATGTCAGACACATCTTCTCTGAGATAATTTGAAAATTAATAACATTTAAAAACAATAATCTTTCACATTTCATAAGATTCAAAAATCAGTATTTCACATCTCCCGGATTTTCTGATAGTCATAGTACTTAACCAATAACGAGAAGGATGAGCTCTGTGTTGACTATATCAATTTATAAAGGCAGAGGGACCTGTGAAAGCCTACGTTCTGCACAGTGGCTTTAAGTTGAACTCACATTGTTGGGGACACACAGAAGGAACAGTCTTCAGAACAAGGAGAGACCTCGAAGACACTTTTACCTTTTGTTTGTTAGGCAAGGTTATGCTTTTCCTTGCGTATAAACAAGAAAAGGCACTATCAGGCAAATGCAAATTTTTTATTTGCATCTACAGTTGTCCACAAAGATAGGACGTTTATAAGAAATATACTTTAAGAACACAAATCAGGATTTTGAGAGGGAGGCAGAGTGGATTGTTGTGTATATTCATACAATAAATAAAATTCTTAAGAGGGGAGGGAAATAATAAAGAAATATAGAAAAAGGCTATCGGTACAAAATAGACAGGGAGAGGTTAAGAATAGTGTAGGAAATGGAGAAGCCGAAAAACTTATATGTACAACCCATGGACATGAACTAAGTGGGGAGATGCTGGAGGGAGGGTTGTAGGGGGAAGAAGGAGGTAAAGGGGAGAAAAAACATGGGGCAACTGTAATAGCATAATCAATAAAATATACTTAAAAGAGAAAAGTGCCATTACATGAAATAAAATTGCAGCATAGATAGTAGAAATAGCATTCTGTAATTGAATGAGCACACTTTTGCCAATGACTAATACGTAGATATTTTTAAATATTTAAGACTAATACTCTGAAAACATAGTGATAAGCAACAATGATTGTTAGAAACTTCACTTTTTTCCAAAAATAAGAAACCTTTCTAAAATTATATTTATTTATTTTTAGACAGAAGGGAAAGGAGGGAGAAAGAAAGGGAGAGAAAAATCAATGTGTGGTTTCCTCTCACATGCCCCCTACTGGGGACGTGGCCTGCAACTCAGTCATGTGCTCTGATAGGGAATCGAACCGGTGACCCTTTCGTTTGCATACTGGCACCCAATCCACTGAGCCATACCAGCCAGGGCCAAAAACAAGAAACTTTTAACAGGGAATTTAATGCTAGAAGTACAGAGAGTTAACAAAGCATTTCAAGAAGAAAAAGTGCCTGCATTCTGTGTACAGAATAAGTTGATCTTTGAGCAGAAAGCAATCTTACATTGTGATTTAATTTTCAGTACACCATTCGTGTGATGATTTGCAGTAAAGAATTCATAAGCCACTTTTATTTCTAACTTTAACATAACTTTATATGTGTGTGTTCAGACATATATGTAAATGTACAAGGTATGGAATAATGCTAAGTTTCCATCTTATCTTCAAAAGATAATTAACTTTATAAATATTAAATAAAACAATGTATAAGCCATGTTGAACTTACTTAAGAGAAGTATAAAATTCTTCTAATACACAAAGACATAAGTTATATTCATTATCTCCCATATGCTCATTTCTCTGTGGAACTATTGTCCCTAGTGCAAATGCAACCGTCCACCTTTACCAAAGAACCAACCAAACAATAAAACCTTGTTTTCTTACAGAGAAAACTAGAACCCAAGAAGCGAAGAACTGTCTAGCTTTCTTTGTACACCACCAAACATTTCATATTATGTATTTTTTTTACATTTTGCTAGATGTTTCCTGCGTGGTTTATCTCCTCAGTCATTGTCCGCAAGACTCTGAGGAGCTGCAGGAATGTGCAGGTGCAGACTCGAGGCCCAGCTGTGGACAGCGGCTGGACGGCACAGCGCGGAGGTCTGCTCCCCAGCCAGCCAAACACAGTCTCCAAACACAGAGCTAGAAAAAGAACAAAATAAAGCCAGTGTTAGCAGAAAGACGGAAATGATAAATATTAGAGCAGAAATAAAGGAAATAGAGGAGAACAAAACAATAAAGAGCTGGACTAAGAAAAATAGAGAAGACACAAACAACAAAACTCAGAAGAAATGGTGGGCATTAATATTGATTTTATAGGAAGAAAATGGATTATAAGAAAGTACTGTGAACAATCATGCCCCAGCAATTGGACAACCTAGATGAAATAAAAAATCCCTAGAAACAACCTACAAAAACTGAATCATGATGAAGTAGAAAACATGAATCTAGCTATAACTAGCGAGGAGGCTTAATCCATAATCAAAAACTTCCAACCAGGGAAAGTCCTGGGCCAGACGGCAACACTGGCGAATTTTACCAAATATTGAAAGAGTGATTAACATCAGCCCTGAAACTCTTCCAAAAATTGGAGAGGATGGAAGGCTTCCTCATGCTTTCTATGGAGCCAGCATTACCCTGATACCAAAGCCAGCCAAAGGCACTGCAAAAGAGAAAAAGAAGGAAAAGAAAAATCCAGACCAGTATCTTTATGAATCCAGGTGCAGAAATCTTTGGGACTTCTGGTTTCCAGTCCACTATGTAACAAGCTTGGAAGTCACTAGTCCATCCTTACAGCAAGTAAAAGCTGGGCAAACTTAAAGATCGACAATGAAAGGAATACACCAAGGTGCCCACCCTTAACTTGGGAGTATAAGACATAGGTAGTGAATAAATAAACCTTTAAGCTCTGAACTCATAATTGGGAAGTAAGTTTTTTTTAAGATTGTATTGATTTGTCTTTAGAGGGGAAGGGAAGGAGAGAGGGAGAGAAATGTCAATGTATGGTTGCCTCTCGTGTGTCCCGCGCTGGGGACTGGCCTGCAACCCAGGCATGTGCCCTGACTGGGAATCGAACCGAGACCCCTTAGTTCCAAGGCCCGCGCTCAATCCACTGAGCTACACCAGCCAGGGCGGGAAGTAAGTTTGATATGAAAAGCTTGCACATGCCATTGGTCTCCATCACGTCTGTGTGAAAATGAGTCATTCCCCCACCAGTTAAGGAGGAGAAGTTGGACCTCATCTTGAGATCACCCTGGCTAATTTTTTTTTGGTCCAGTGTCACCTCGTACCTTTATCTAAATTTCTTGGAAATTTCTAACTGGTCTAGTACAGTGTTTCTTGTATCTGTTAGAATTCGATAGAATTTCTATCAATTCTCTTCCAAGTGTAGTGTTGGATTCCTCGTGTGGAAAGTATGACACCCCTCGGTGCTCCCAGTGAGGGTGCGGGGATGGGAGGAAGGTGAGAGGAATGGGCGGCGGGGTGCGGGGCGGGGGGGTGGATATCTCTGGATTGAAACGCTGTGGATGTGAGTCCTGTTTTTGCTTCTGGTTTCAAAGGACTTTGCGTGACACCTCAATCTGTTTCAGCATTTCCAAAATGAGACACAATACTGGAAAGACCTGTAGTTCAAAGTATTGTGGGAATTACATGGGGAAAGGTCCGTCGAATCTCCGTTTACAGTGGGCAGTGACACGGAGGTGCATAATCATCTCCGTGCTATAGGGCTGGAGGGAGGCCAAACTGGGAACCAGAGCATCAAGAGGTTTCTGGGAAAGTCTTAGGTAACTACTTTTTTCGGTGCGTTTGTACCTGGATTCTGAACTTGTGTTCGAAATGAATAATGGAATAGTGGCAGCAGAGGCAAACTTATCTTTAAAAAGAAGAAAGAAAGGACGAAAGGGCATTTTTAAAATGCTGCATTTAACTAGCCCAGTGGGAGTCGGTACTCCCACCCTGTTCCGGCTCCCTAGGAAGCCTGGGTTCACCTGTCCGGGCCGGCTCTCCTCCTCTGGAACCACTGCGGCCTGGTCTCCTGGAGACGGGAGCGGTCTCCTGGAGACAGTCTCCTCAGACTGTGGCCTGCGGCTGCACGTTCTGCTCCATTGTGAGGTCACCCGCCCTGCACTCTGTAACCCAGGGCGCCGCGGCTCCCCCAGTGGAACCAGGCAGTCCAGAAGCTCACTCAGCACGCTGGCCGCTGGCTCGGACCTCCGGAGCTGCGGTGGCTAGCGGCCCCTGCCTGTCCCGTGCCTGAGACGCAGAAGAGGCCGAACAGCAGCCATGAGCATCCCGTTGCTCCTCGTGGGGGGCCTCGTGTTTCTTCTTCTGCTGGTCTTCTGGCCACACGACTGTCAGGTAAAGTGTGTCAGAGAGATAGGAAAGACCTGAAGCTAGGGGAAGATACGCACGGGAGGTTGTCCAAGAAACTAGGAAGATGACAAAACGGTAAAACTAGGGTAAGGGGAGGGCACCTCATTCCCCTTTTTCTCTTTCAAGAGCCCCCAGTGTTTATTCTTTCCCTCCCCACTTCTCTCATCTTGGCCGGTGATTCGACAGCTGTGATCTGTTGTAAAAAGGCCCCAGTCACTAAGGATATAGTCAACTTTCTATCCACTCAGAAAGCTCAGCTTCAAGTGCCTGCTCTGCAGCACCGCCTCCTGCTGTTGTGGCCGCTGGAGGGAGCGGAGGGGGGGAGGGGCGAGGGGGGGTGGACGGTAGGGGGAGGGGGATGGGCGGTGGGGGGAGGGACGCTTGACTGGAAGTGGTGGGTGTGCGGTACAGTGTTCAGATGGTGTGTTGTGGGGTGGCACGCTGAAGACCTATACAGTCGTACTTACCACTGTCCCCCCAGTGGATTCGATGTTTTCTTTTTTTTTTTTAATTTATTTTTTTAAATTGATTATGCTGTTACAGTTGTTCTATTCCCCCCTTCATTCCCCTCCACCCTACCCCCCCATCCCCACCATTACCCCCCTTTAGTTTATGTCCATGTGTCTCAAGTCCTTTAGGTTCTATATTTCCCATGCTATTCTTGCCCCCCCCCATTTTCTACCTACTGTCTATGCTACTTATTTTCTGTACCTTCTCCCCCCATCTCCTCCTCCCACTCCCCTGTTGCTAACCCTCCTTGAGATCTTCATTTCTATGTTTCCACTCCTGATCTAGCTGTCCTTTTAGTTTGCTTTCGTTTTAGGTGTGGTTGTTAATAACTGTGAGCTTGTTGTTCTTTCACTGTTCATGTTTCTTTAACTTCTTTTTCTTAGATAAGTCCCTTTAACATTTCATATAATAAGGGCTTGGTGATGATGAACTCCTTGAATTTGATCTTATCTGAGAAGCACCTTATCTGTCCTTCCATTCTAAATGAAAGTTTTGCTGGATAGAGCAATCTTGGTTGTAGGTCTTTAGATTTCATGACTTGGAATATTTCTTTCCAGCCCCTTCTTGCCTGTAAGGTCTCTTTTGAGAAATCTGCTGACAGTCTGATGGGGACTCCTTTGTAGGTGATTGTCCCCTTAGCTCTTGCTGCTTCTAGGATTCTCTCCTTCATTTTAATTTTGGCTAATGTAATTATGATGTGCCTTGGTGTGTTTCTTCTTGAGTCCAACTTTTTTGGTACTCTCTGAGCTTCTTGGATTTCTTGGAAGTCTATTTCCTTTGCCAGATTGGGGAAATTTTCTTTTATTATTTGTTCAAATAAGTTTTCCACTGGTGGCTGTTCCTTTCCCACTTCTGGTACCCCTATAATTCGGATGTTGGAGCGTTTAAAGATGTCCTGGAGGTTCCTAAGACTCTCCTCATTTCTTTGAATTCTTGCTTCTTCAGTCTTTTCTGTTTGGCCATTATTTGCTTTCTTCTGGTCCACTCCATTAATTTGAGTCCCAGTTTCCTTTTCATCTCTATGGGTTTCCTGTGGAATTCCATATATTTCCCTTAGTTTAGCCTTCATATGTTTCTCTAATTTGTGGCTATAATCAACCAGATCTGTTAGGATCCTGATGACCAGTGTTTTAAACTGTGCGTCTGAGAGTTTTGCTATTTCTTCGTCGCTTAGATTTATCTCTGGGGCTTTGAGGTCTTCCTGCGACATTTTTGGTCTGTTCTGGCCCTTTAAATGTGAGAAGTGGCGCCTTGGACTCCCAGGTCGCTGGGTTGTGACGCTGTATGTGGGGGCGTGGTCAGAGCCGGGAAATGGCAGCGCCCTCTACTGCCGCAGGCCACGGGGACCGCCGGCCCTGGTCCAACCGCCCACTCCCTTGCCTGTCCGCTCGCCCGCAGATAGGCAACCGCAGTCAACACGCAGCACCGCCTCCCCACTCTCTCCTCAGCAGTCGCTCACCCGGTGGGTTGCTCGGTTGCTCACTAGGTCCAATCCTGGGTTTGGAACCCGTGCGTCTGGATTCGCGCGTCTGGATTCCGCGCCTGGGTCCGTCCGACCGGAGCCCTCCTGTGCAACCCCTCACCAGTCGCCGGTTTCGCCCCTTACCGGTCGGGCTGAAGAATTTGTTGTTAACGGACTTCCGAAAAGTTCAATTTTCCGTGTTCTGGTTGTGTTTTCTGATGCTCTTATTTAGTTGTCCCTAAACTTGGTTGTGTGAGAAGGCATGGCACATCCACCTATACCTCCATCTTGGCGGAAGTCTCTGGTTTCGTCAGATTCGATGTTTTCGATTTTGGTAAAAAAGAATCTCTACCTTCTCACTTTTCTTCTCTGGCTTCCACTGCCCCTCTGTTTCTGTGTGCCTCTTCCTCCTCTGTGTTTTCCTTTTCGCCGATCTTTATGACCACTTTAGGGGCATTCACAAACAATTCAGGTCTAAATGTGATATTCCTGGTGCTATTTAAATTTGCAAATGAAGTCCTTTTAGATTAGGGTCAGACAGGGCCCAAATACAGACCTACCGCACTGCCCAGGAAATGTCAGGCGAGAATACGGCATTTGGCATTAAAAGGTCACTTTCATACATTTTCCCCTCAGTCTGGTTGGGAAGAGCACATTTCCGAATCAGTGTAGTCATTCGATAGACTTTTAATCTGCAGGTCTTAAGGGAGGACAGTCAGTTTATTTTCATAAACAAGACTACGCATGTTGTTATTTGGTCGTATTGGTAAATTGCTAAACGCAATAAACTACATATGTGTAATTTGTTTTCCTTACAGAGACACACTGGTGAAATGTCATCAAACTCGACTGCTTTCCTAGCAGTGAGACCATCTTCTGAGACTGAGTCAGCTAACAGGGATGTTGATAACGGCCTAACAATCATCTGCCTCTCTCGGAACACCTTAATGAATTCCCCGCACCCCGAGGTTGTCGACAAACTAGTACTGGTAAACCTCAGGGTGGTGGAATACGACCTCGCTGAACGGGAACATGTGGTAGTCACCAGGCGTTTAAATGGCACACTAGTGAACCGTAAACCCCCTGGGCAGGCTGACGGAATGTATTGACAGCATACACAATCATTAAATGCACTTGGACTGGGTTCGTTTGACTAGTATATGTGTTTATACCAAATTAATTATTGTTTTTTTAGATTTTTAAAAAATATTTTATTTATTTATTTTTCGAGAGGGGGGAAGGGAAGGAGAAAGAGTGGGAGATAAACATCAATGTATGGTTGCCTCTCATGCATCCCCTGCTGGGAACTGGCCTGCAACCCAGGCATGTGCCCTGACTGGGAATCGAACCTCCATACTCTGGTTCGCAGGTCCGTGCTCAATACACTGAGCTATGCCAGCCAGGGCCCAAATTAATTATTGTTTAGAAGGGAGGGTAGGCCATGTAAGATGCAAAACCCAGACATGATTCATTTGCATACTCACAGTTAAAGAATGGATTAGATGTTGCTAATATATATTTTACCAGGGGAGGAACGAAAACACAGTAGAGAAAAAAATCATTCAAAAGCTTTTGAAAATAAGCTACAGTGGAAAAAATCTAGTTGGCATGTCGTGATTTTAATTTGACTCAAGTGTGAGAAAAGGTTTTCATTAGCAGTTTACACTGCTGTACTGGATGTCTCCTAGTTTGCATTAAAGTCAATGAGATTCAGTAAGACACTTTCCATTTGCAGAACAGTCTTTCTTACCACTGTGGAATCTGTGTATAATAATATAGGAAGAGCTGTTCGTGAGTGCCCTAAAGTACAGAAGGCACTCTGTTGAGGTCTGTGCCTCACACCTTTGTGAGGGGTTACGCACACTGGTAGTGAGCTCTTAAAGGGAATCTCTTCCTGATCACCCCTCCCACTGCCAATTTGAGAGCATTTCATTAGAAATGTATCTCAATCTTTCCTGCATTGCAAGTCACCTATAGAAAATTGCATGCATTTTACTACTTTGTAAGAAATTCACGCCCCCAATAGCATCAAAATATAATGGTAGAATGTCTGTGATATAATATGGGTTAAAATTAAGGAAAAAAGTATTTCTTAGTTGTAGTCACCCATCTATTTCATATAATATTTTATAAACTCCAGTGTAATTGAGGAATTAACAATCTGTTGAAGTTCACTAACAGCATTTGATCTGCCCTCAAAATATTTTTTAAAGACTGTATTTGTTTATTTTTAGAGAGGAGAAGGGAAGGAGAAAGAGGAAGAGAAACATCAGTGTGTGTTTGCCCCCGTGTGTCCCCTACTGGGGACCTGGCCTGCAACCCAGGCATGTGCTCTGACTGGGAATCGAACCTCGACCCTTTGGTTTGCAGGCCAGCATTCAATCTGCTGAGCCACACCAGCCCGGGATAGCCTCAGAACATTTAAGATGAGCTCATCTTATGTATGTGTACATACCTCGCTGAGATTGTTCAATTAGAGCCCTAGCAGTTTACCTACATTCAGGCTCACTCCTCCCAAAACAAATTATTACGATACATTAAAGAAATACCTTAATCTCTTACTCCTTAATCTTAAATCTAAAAAAAGAGGAAAAGAAATATAAAATGTATTAGAAATGAACCTTTAACATTATTCTTCACATTTCTTCCTTGCCAAGAACAAACGCTAGCACTGGTGTGTGTGGTTCTTAAACTGTTCAGTCCCAGATCCCTGTGATATGCTGCCAAAGACTATAAACACTCTCCTTCAAAAAAGGCATGCACAACTACACCTAGAAAAATATTGTATATAATTTTACTTCCTTATGTTTCTGAAGCCCAAATTAAACACATTAAGAATAACTGAAAAGTGTCCCACATACCAAGGCCATGTTCATCATTCTAGGCTGTGAGGCTTCAACCAGTTTTCTTTCTTTATTTTTAAATTTATTTAATTGTTGTTCGAGTACAGTTTTCTGGTTTTTTAATAATATATAATCAGTGTAAAGAACTATTAGTGATACAATGTTTTCATTATCTTCTGTAGGGAAATGGGGACATAGGACTTCCTAATTTGGTTTCTCTCACTCTTGACAGGTTTAACAAGTTTATCCCCTATACGTATGTAAATAAGTTGTCACCATAACTAGTAACATCTTCAAATAAGACAAAATGATTCCACTTGATTTATTAACTATGAATTACAACATAAATTTTTAAATTTGATTGAAGTCATTTCTTCCTTAGTATTTTGTTCCATAGTCTATTGGAAACGACACCTAGATTTTAGAGAGTACAGTGAACTATTCTGAATTTTGTGAAACAGTACAAACGAGATGGATCAGATGTTCCTTCCAAATGTAACTTAGGAAACACGTTATATGGAGAAGTATTCAAAGACTCTGGTTTCCGTCTGGTTTTCTAGATTTCTCACTTACTGGCCACAGGGTCCTAATTTTTCTGTCTTTTTTGATATACGAAAATAAAGAACATAACTAGTAAGTTCATAAAGAAAAGTGAACCACAAATACATGAAGTTTTTAGACATTTAGATCGCAAGTATTAAACTACAGTCCGTGTGCTATATACATAGTCTGTTTTTTTCACATATGCACAACATTTCTAATTGACTGAGGCCTTCAATTTTAACACATTCTTTTAAATATACTGATTTGTTTTCTCAAGCTTTATGGAGAAAAGAGTATATAGCAATAAAATATAAGTAAGTGATATTTTAAAACTCATATGATAGAAAATATAACTATTTTCTATATAATTCGCTCAAATTTCGACCTTCACTCTATTAGAAAAACTTAATTTTGAAATGTACAAGAATGTTATTGTGAAATGCAGATAGTGTGCATTATACAGATAGATCATCTAAAAAGAAGTACAGTAAGCACACTGATAAAAATTAGTAGATTCACATTTTTATATTACATTCCTGCTTAAATGGGAAAAAATAGTTGTTAGGCTATTATGAATATAATATATACATTTCTTGTTCAGTTAACATACAAATAAATAAAGTTTTCTCTATTCTGAAGTAATCACATTGCACAGGCACACATTCTTAAAAATTAGAACTTGTTCTGGTTTCTGGTTTCCCACCGCTGCTGATCGTAGGTATTTCATGGTCGGTCTCTTTCTTCGGATCTGCCATGTCTTTGTATCTCTCCCCACGGTGTTGTTCCAAGTATGGGCCCCAGTTGGAAGCCGGTCTGCAGCAGCTTACAATGCGCTGAAATGGGAAAGATGCTGTCTTAGAAATTAAGTGCTACAGTTTGTGAATAAATAAATATAAAGCTATATTTTTATTTTAGAGTCTTAAAGTTCTTTTTAAGATTTTTTTATTTACTTATTTTTAGAGAGAGGGAAGGGAGGAACAGAGAGAAACATTGATCTGTTGGCTCTTGCACGCTCCCAACTGGGGACCTGGCCAGCAAGCCGGACATGTGCCCTGACTGAGAATCGTACTGGTGACCAGTTGGTTTGCAGGCCAGTGTTCAATCCACTGAGCCACACCAGCCAGGGGTAGAATGTCAGATTTCCTTGCCCATCCTCAGGGTGACAGTTAGGTGAGACTCTAAATCAGTGTATACCTGGGAAATTTCAAGAACCAAAGAAAGGGAGCTCCAGGCTGAAACAACTGATCTACATCCCTTCTTGAATGGGCTTAGATTTATTTAATATCTGACTGCTGAGCTGACCCTGCCATTGCCCTTTGTCTTAGTGACGTGTGATAACCAACTCCATCCCCCTAGGCCTCCATGGAAGAAGGATGACTTAGGATCTAGTTTGTGTTCAAGGTCATTTAGCAGGCTTTTTCAGTCTACACATGCTATTAGGAAATGCATTATAAAGACACCTGTGTGTGTGTGTGTGTGTGTGTGTGTGTAACCATGTTTTAAAAGTGAAGATTGTAGATATAAAAAAAAAGCTCGTCTGCATTGCATCATCTTTGAGAACAAGTTAGTACCAGTACAGATATAATAACTGTCATGTGCTAAGCACTCTAACAGGGCCTGAGGCTACAGCAACAAGCAAGACAAGACTTCTTCTTAAAGGAGCTTATAGTCTAGTACAGGGAGACACGCAAATCTGTGTACAGCATAGTACAATGTTATGCACAGAGTAGTGAATGTTCATCTCAGGTGTAAAAGTAGCCCAGAGGAAAGAGTGATTAATTTGGTCTCATGGTCATAATCTCATATTACCACCAGATGGGTAAATTAATGTTTGGTTCAACCCTAGTGCCTTATGTGAAGCACAAATAATATTAATTTTAAGTTGAATTTAATGGGGTGATATTGGTTAACAAAATTATATAGGTTTCAGAGGTACATTGCTGTAGTACATCATCTGTATACAAGCGAAAAACAAAATAGAAACAGACTGATGGATAGAGAAGACAGACTGACAGCTGTAAGAGGGGAGGGGTTAGGTGGGCAGGTTGAAGAAGGTGGAGGGATGCAAAAGCCCTCATAGACAAGAGCATGGTGATTACCAGAAGGAAAGGGGGTGGGGGAAGGTAGGAGAGGGCAAAGGAGGGATAAGTGGTGATGGAGGGGACTTGACTTGGACTGGTGAACAAATAATCTTGATTTAATGTGCTTACCTGAGAGATGTTTCCTTTAGCTTGAATTATTTTTATAATAGCCATAATCGGAATCCAGATAATGCAGAAAATAATCATACACCAGCCTAGAGCAACTCCCCAGTCAGGATATGGAATTTTACCATAATCGGGTCTGTCTAATTTCACCAGTGACCAGATGAAAATTGCCTGTGAAAGTGAACACATGCAAAGACAATGGCACAGATCAGACTTCATTGCACTAGTGATTTCAATTGCACTGATTACTAGCAATCTGATTCCATTCCTTAGAAATAATTCATCAAAAGCAATTACAATGAATGAAAACACATTTGAGCAACTGAGACAATCAGGTAACTAGCCAGAAGATGACAACACTAAGTGAACCAATCTATTTGGCTTTGAATAAACTCTTCCAAAATTAGCACCTCCATATACACATTTATAAAAGATACTAATACTCGTCTAACCTGTATTTCAATAAAATACCATAAAATCTAGCTGAGGGAAAGTAAAATAGTACCTGAAATTTTGTTATTAACTTTTAACGTACAATAGCATGGTTTTATTCTATGCCATAAGCTAGCCCACATATGACTTAATTCAATGAGAATATAAAATTCACATTAGTGAACATGCTTTTGCTCCTTGCTTAGCAATTGCTTCTCTTATTCCCCACCGCACAGAGCATCCCTACTGCACACCCAAGCACACACACACATTCTAGTAGTGTGCACGTATTCACCAAAGCACACTTCACTTCCAGTCTCTTGAAAAAAAACAGTTCAATGTATGTTTGGGTAAAACCGAAATCTGAATCTTAAAGCTGAAACATGTTAAGGCCAAGTTTTCTTAAAAATCTCTTAGGCCCTGGCTGGTGTAGCTCAGTGGATTAGGCGTGGGCCTATGAACCAAAGGTTCGTGGTTCGATTCCCAATCAGGGCACATGCCTGGGTTGGAGGCCAGTTCCCAGCAGGGGACTCACGAGAGGCAACCATACAATGATATTTCTATCCCTCTCTCCTTCCCTTCCCCTCTAAAGATAAATAAATAAAATCTTTAAAAAATATCTTAAAAAGACATGTTGTAGCCTGAAACTAAACACCCAGTAGTAGTTCCTGTAAATGTAGTTTACAATGTGTTTAGTGCAAGAATCTTTATAAAATAATCAAATTTAATTTCAAAATTAAATAGCTTAATTCCATTAATTTAGTGACAGTAACTTGAATACATTTTACAGTTGCCATAATCCTACATAACTACAAGAGAAGAATGAGGGATAGTGAAGCCCAATGTACGCAACTTGACTCAAATGGCTGATGATGTATATCATGTCATGTTCAATAGCTTTGCATTTAAAAGTAAACTCAGCTGTTGAGCCTATGTAATGAATGAAAGTTGGTTGGCTAAAAGTCTAAGTTAGGTCTTCTGATTTGATAGGGTCTTAATTTATTCCAGAGACTCATCAGAAGGGGCAAACTATACTTCCCAGCACTGTCAAAATCATTAAGCAAGAATGTAGGGCATCCAAATATTTTAATTCAGCACATTAATCTGAAATTACTCACAACTAGAAACTAATCTTGTAATGTTAAAAACAATTAATTTCCTTTAAAAACAAATAAGCCTGGTACTTCAGATGTGAAGCAAATTTTAGATGAAATTCTTTAATGGCCTTTTTTTTCTAGGCAAATCATTGAATCATGGAGGCAGTAAGAACCAAAACATCCTCTGTGAAGCTTTGTCGCTGTCATACCCTCCCCACTGTGTTTAGTCGAGAATAACTGTTCATCCCACTCTGTGTTATGTTGGCATGCAGCCATGTATTGCCCTGAACTGTTGCTGGAAAACAGTGTGTGTGTGTGTTATGCCTCTCCAGTATGATGGACTCTCTCAGCTCCTAAAGAGCACCAACTGTTCAATTTACTGACATAACCTATTGTCTCTACTGACACAGCTGAGCTCCTTTTGGTAATATCATATAGTAAGTACCTCCTACAGAGAGAAAACTATGCATTAAAATAGCAGTGTTGATTCTTAGCAACCCGTGTATTTGGATTGAATTCCATGAAGGCAGAATACTGGTCACGCACATATTTGCGTTTTCTGTAACTGGCATATTTTTTAGGGAATGAGCAAACGAGTGATTTATATTGATTTATCCTACTGGTAATTCTTACATATGTGGGAAATTTAAGTCTATAGGGGCTGTTCACTTTGTCAAATAGTAAATGTTTAAACCCATGGCCTCAAAACTAATACTGCCGAGGCATTTAATTTAGGCAACTCAGAGGCACTAGTCATAAAGCAGACATTGAAAATCATTAATTTATGACATTACTTTGCCTTATTGTCTCCAATGTGAGTTATTCAAGTTTATCTTAGAAATGTTTCAATGTATATCATTGACACCAAATCCATACCATATTACTACTTACAATCAAAAGAATAGGTGTAATGGCAAACCAGCAAGCTCTCCACCAGAGCCAGAATATCCACCTTTTTGCTCCGATCATCATTTCTATATCTTCAATGAATCTGTTCCCTCCTAACAAAGCAATGGACAAACAGTGCATTCAGTCTTTGCTCGTATTCCCTCCATTAATCATTGTGGCTCCAAATTTTCTGCCAGAACGTTTCCCTATACTACAGGAACAAAGCATACACCTTTACGCTGTATTCATAATGTATTTTGCCCAGTTGTATGGTAATTTATTATTACAGTGCACATAGTGGAAATGATCAAACTAAATTATTTTAATAAGAAGCATAGATCAGTCTATAGTCACAACTTACCATAAATCCAGATGACTCCTATTATTTCCAGTATAGCTGCAATCAAAATGCCCCATCCAGCACAGAAGTGGTCAATCAGATTAACCCAGTAAATCCCAGCCTATCAAAAAAAATCATGGAGGGACAGGTGGGGAAAAATACAGATAACTGTAATTGAACAATAAAATAATTTAAAAAATCAATTACTTCTAAGTACAATTTGTCATTATTTTTTATGATTGATTCAACATTCAAATTGAATTTATTAATTTGATTTTAACATATGCTCATTGGTTTCATCTCTGTGAAAAATAGGAAAAGGGATACTTTCAAATATGAATACAGATGTGGATTTAATTGTCTAAAAAATAATGCATCTTTTATTCTGTGCCGAGTCAGATAGTTAATCATCAAAATGATAGGCAGTATCTGTGCATTGTGTAGTAGCGTCCAAGATAGAGTGTATGTTTAAAGTCTATAATGTTCCTGTGTTTGAGGAAAGTGCTTGTTATGGGGCCTCCTCCCCCTCTGCAAACTATACTTACTCTCGAAATTGTGCTATTGAGGGAAACAGCCTGAACTAAAACTCAGGAAACCTTGGTCCAAGTCAGACTTGGACCTGTCATGCATGAAACATCCTCTTAAACCTTGGTTTCCTCATTTAGATGCTAATAGAATGTCAATTTAGAGTTTCTCATTTAGATATAGATAATTATTCCAAGTAATATTTTGTCTATAAAAAATACGGTAGTATACCTGAGTTACACAGACGAGACCCAGGAGGAACAAAACCAAGCAGCAACCCAAAGTTATAGGAACCCTCATTTTCTTCATCACTTTGGGAAATAAATCTTGAATTGTTGTTGTGATCGTTTCTTCAGAAGGGAAAAAATAGCATGTTTTATGTCAACTCGTTTGCCAATAAGTTTAATCACAGAATTCAACTTATGTTAATGAAATTACAAATATATGTTGAGAATACAGTCTGGGCCCTGCTCTTTGCTTTTGAGAGCCACAGAGTCCTTCCTCTTGGCAGGCACCACTCATCAACTCTGATCAAAATCAAAGGCAGCTGGATTTGTCAGTTTTAGTCTGTTTTAGAAGGGTTTTCATTGGTAGCAACTGTAAGGAAACAGGTCCCTGAGGGCTGAGGCAGTTTGAAAGAGTTATAGGAAAGGAAGAAGTCCAGTACATCTTTCCAGAAAGGTGAACATTTGAATAAATGACATGGAGACAGAAAGGCCTTCCAGGTTTAAGAAATAAATGTGTTCATGAAACAGGCACTGGCTTAAAGGTCGAAAAACATACGAGTGAAAGGACTAAGAAACGCGTTTGACATATTTGAGGGCTTGGAAAATCAATTAGAGGAGGCTGGACTTTACCCTATAAACAGTAAACTGTTAAAATGTCTCATGTGCCCAGACCTGTGTGGCTCAGTTGCTCGGAGCCTCGCCCATAGACTGAAAGGTAGCAGCCGGTTCCACTCCCAGTGAGGGCACATACCCGGGTTTCTGGTCTGTCTCCGGTCAGCACAGGTACAAGAAGACAACCAGTCAATCGATGTCTCTCACATCGATCTCTCTCTCTCTGTCTCTCTCTTTCCCCCTCCCTTTCTCTCCTTCTGAAAGCAATGAACAAATGTCCTCAGGTGAGGATGAAAAAATGCTTAAATAAAACTAAGTAAAATGTTTTATGTAAGAGGATAATACAATAAAAACAGTTTCAGAATTTCTAAGTGTGTACCGTAAGGACGATTCTTATGTGTACACAGAGCCATGTAAAGAACAGTCAGTGCAGCTGTGTGTGCAAGTGTTCAAAGCTGGAAATGGTCCAAGTGCCTCTGTCATCACAGCAACAGATCGTGAATTAGCTACATCTCTATGTCTATGCATGAACACATAGTCATATGTGTGTTGATAATACATTAAAAAACAACTGTCGGGATGGTGTGTATGAAGTGAAATTTCACATTTATGGGAGCATTTAATATTCATGGTATTTATGGGTACATTATATCACGTATTCAAACCTGGACTGGATAGCATCATTCATGGTGATGTTTGTTTCTAGGAAGGGAGAAATGTGAATGGTACTAGAGAGAGAAGCATGGGATACTTTAAACTCATCTGTAACAGTTTATTTTTCTAAAAAATGTGAGAAGCAAATATGGTAAAATATTAATGTTTGCTCATTTTGGGTGTCTGGTTCATGACTACTTTCTATTTTTTAAATTTATTAAGAAGAATGTTTTAAATTTAAAAAAGATTTTTTATTTAACTTTAGAGAGAAGGGAAGAGAGGGAGAGGAACATCACTACATGGTAACCCAACTGAGGACCTGACCTGCAACCCAGGCATGTGCCCTGACTATGAATGGAACCAGCGACCTTTTGGTTCACAGGCCGGTGTTCCATCCACTTTAGCCACACCAGCCAGGGCTAAAAAGAAGTTTTAGAAAGATTATTCTTAGAGTAAAACATAGGAGGGGCAATAGGGGTTAAGAAAATAATGTTTTTAAGTAGGGGAAACATGAATGCAATATAAGAGGGATGGGTTAACACTGGAAGCATTACTTACCAATGGAAGCAAACTGAGAGTCAAGACCCAAAGTCAACAGCATGAAGAAAAATAATATGGACCAAAATGGCCCGCCAGGGAGTTGGGCTAGGGCTTCTGGATAAGCAATGAATGCCAAATCAAAACTTGAGAAAAATGCATAGCATTTTATTTTAAATTAGTTTCCATGAAAACTGACATAATTAGATTTTTTCAAAAGTACATAGTAGAAAAATTTCATTTGAATTTGGCAACCCCTCCCTAATTCGTGATATACATTCTTTAGCAGCTGTTTCTGTGTACCTTCAAATGTGTACTCAAAATCATAGTTAAGTCTTATTTTCTATTTGATGTATGTTATCTTTAGAGATTTTTAAAAATAATTTTTATTTATTTATCTTTAGAAGGGAAGGAGAGAAGGAGAGAAATATGAATGTATGGTTGCTTCTGGTACATCCCCTGCTGGGAACTGGCCCCTGCTAGGAACTAGCCTGCAACCCAGGTATGTGCCCTGAAGGGGAATCACAACGTGATCTTTTGGTTTGCAGGCCCGTGCTCAATCCACTGAGCTACACCAGCCAGGGCTTAGAGATGTTTTTAAAACTTTCAATTATGCTATGTGACACTTACTTTTAAGTATTTCAATTCTCCATCCTCCCAGGTGACCAATTTAGGACTCAGGAGAACTTGCTTGTAGTCTAGGCACTTTCACTTCCTAATTAGTTGATTTTCTGCAAGACTTAACATTTCTGTGCATCCGTCCCCTACCCGCCCCTTAAATGAGGAGCTGGGCACTGGATGACCTCCAAGGTCCCTTCTAGTTCTAACATTCTATTCTCATTCATCAGTCTCTCCATCAAATGACACTAACCATAAATAAAAATTTAATAAGAAAGTCTCACTTAAAAGTACCCTAGAATTATTTTCCTGATATTCTGTAGACGGATAATTAAGAGACCCTAGCTAATGTCTTTAAGGTTAGGAAGTTCATTAATCAGACTACGTTCCAGCTGGACACAGCCAGATATAAAAAGTCGCTTGGGTTTCTACCTATATGATAATGTGTTTTAAAGATTCAGACCAATATTGTAATTGCCCATAGAGAAACATATATATAATATACATGTATACATGTGTATAGATGATGTAGATATGTTTGTTCAGAAGGTATACAGCAATGTAAGATGAAAATAGAGACATTTATTGAATAAGATACAAGAAACATTGTACATAGGACAACACCTCAGTCTCCTTCAAAGTAGGCTTTGGGACCTCACATAGTTCTCCCAATAACCAGTGCCCTGTTGTATTTTCCTGAATCTCATCAACAGTCTAAAATCTCTTCCCTTTCAAAGGTGATTTTAGTTTTGGGAAAAGCTGGAAGTTGCAGGACCCCAAATCTGGGCTGTAGTGGGGCTGAGTCACCTGGGTGATTTGATGTTTCAACAGAAAATTCTACACGAGATTTGATGCATGAGTGGGCATGTTGCAATGAAGCTGCCAATCACCAGTTGCCCATAGCTGTGGCCTTCTGAATGAATCATCCAAATAGTTTCTGTGGAGGAATGTTCAAGCTTAACACAAAGTTTGATGTTCATTCATTGCTCTACTTGCTCAGTCATTTTGAAGGTGACAGCCACACAGTACACATGCTCACTTAAGAGCATCAATTGCCCCCACTGACTAGTACAGTGAAGTTGTCATTGTTTATGCATGCTCATTCCAGTCCACTGTCCTTGGCTGCCAGTTTACATCAATGTCGTGCAAACTATTGACATTATATTAACAATAGTTGGACTTTTTCGGGACAGCTCTCATGTATACATATATATGAGATGGGGGGACCCTAAAAAATCTGGAATTATCCACTGGAAGTCCCCTTGTAGTATATGCTTCCCTTATAAGGTGAGTGTTCTAGGAACCCATCTGTATCAGTGTACCAGCTGGCACTGTTGTGAGAGGCTGTGTTTGGCTTCAGAGAATGTTTGTAATATATTTTATTGATCATGCTATTACAGTTGTCCTATTTTTCTCCTCTTTATTCCCCTCCACCCTGTACCCCCCTTCCCACCATCATTCCCCCACCTAAGTTCATGTCTAAGGGTCATACATATAAGTTCTTTGGCTCCTCCCTTTTCTACACTATAGTTAACCTCCCCCTGTCTATTTTATACCTACCATTTATGCTTCTTATTCCCTGTACCTTTCCCCCCATCCTCTACTCTCCACCTCCCTGCTGATAGCACTCTATGCAATTTCCATTTCTGTGATTCTCTTCCTGTTCTGGTTGTTTCCTTAGTTTGTTTTTGTTTTTTTAGGTTCATTTGTTGATAGTTATTTGTGGTCATTTTACTGTTCATAGTTTTAATCTTCCTTTTCTTAGATAAGTCCCTTTAACATTTCATATAATAAGGGCTTGGTGATGAAGCACTTTATCTGCCCTTCCATTCTAAATGATAACTTTGCGGGATAGAGTAATCTTGGATGTAGGTCCTTGCTTTTCATCACTTTGAATACTTCTTTCCAGCCTCTTCTTTCATGTAAGGTTTCTTTGGAGAAATCAGCTGATAGTCTTATGGGAACTCCTTTGTAAGTAACTTTTCTTTTCTCTTGATGCTTTTAAGATTATTTCCTTATGTTTAATTTTGGGAAATGTAATTATGAGGTGTCTTGGTGTGTGCTTCCTTGGATCCTACTTATATGGGACTCTCTGAGCTTCCTGGACCTCCTGGAAGTCTTATTTTCTTCACCAGATTGGGGAAGTTTTCTTTCATTATTTGTTCAGATAAGTTTCCAACCTCTTGTTCTTCCTCTTCTCCTACTGGCACCCCTGTGATTCGGATGTTGGAACGTTTAAAGTTGTCCCAGAGGTTCCTAAGCCTCTCCTCATTCTTTTGAATTCTTGTGTTTCTTCATTCTGTTCTGGTTGAATGTTTATTTTCTCCTTCTTGTCCCAACCACTGATCTGAATCCTGATTTCCTCCCTGTCACTGTTGGTTTCCTATACATTTTCCTTTATTTCATTTTTCATAGTCTTCACTTTTTCCTCTATTTTGTGATCATACTTAACCAATTCTGTGAACATGCTGATTACCAGTGTTTTGACCTTTGCATCTCATAGGTTGGCTATCTCTTCATAGCTTAGTTGTATTTTTTCTGAAGCTTTGATCTGTACTTTCATTTGGGTCACTTTTTTGTCTCAGCGTGCCTGTTACATTATAAAGGCAGAGCCTTAGGTATTCACCAGGGTGGGGCAACCCACTTTACTGCATTGTGGTGCTATTTGTGGGGGAGGGGTCTGAGAGGGAACAATGCCACTTGCTAAGATCTCCGTGGGCTTTCAGTTACTTCTGCCACTACCCACAAGCAAATTATGGTCTTCTGGTGCTGATTCCTGGGTGGGTGGTTTTGTGTACTTTCTAGGGCCTTGTGGGTCTCTTCACAAAGTCTCCCGTGACGCTGGGAGTCTTTTCCGCTGCTACAACAGCCACAGTTTTTTTCAGTCAAAGGTTTTTGGAGTTTATTTCCCCTGGCTGGAACCCTGAGTTGCAAAGTCTGTCTCAGCCCCCAGTTGTTCCTCCCAGTTTATCTGCATATAAATGTGGGATCACCCAGTCTACCAGCTGCCACCTCAGCCTCTTCCTCCTTCAGCTGCTGCCTTGCCATGTGTCTTCTTTGCCTCGGTTGCCTATCTCTGCCCCTCCTACTAATCTGTATGAATGTTTCTTCTTTAACTGCTTGGTTGTCAGACTTCCATACAGTTCGGTTTTCTGTCAGTTCTGCTTGTTTTTGTTTTTAAATTAGTTGTCCTTTTTTGGTTGTGCAAGGAGGCAAAGTGTATCTACCTACCCTTCCATCTTGGCCAGAAGTCCCATAATTTGTCTGTGTTTTGATCCTGCTCTATGCACAATCTTGTGATCTTGTTGTAGAGAAATAAAAAGAGACTTATCTTTATGCTTTGTGTCTGTGCATGTGTGTTTAGTTGCTAAGGATAAATATGAATATCTTTACACTTAAAAACTTAGCCTATTAACCTTGGCTGGTGTGGTTCAGTGGATTGAGTACTGGTCTATGAACCACAAGGTTTCAGGTTGGATTCCCAGTCAAGGTACATGCCTGGGTTTTGGACCAGGTCTCCGGTTGGGGACATGTGAGAGGCAACAGATTGATATATCTCACACATTGATGTTTCTCTCCTTCTTTTTCTCTCTCTTCCCATCTGTCTAAAAGTAAATAAATAAAATATTAAACAAAAAACAGAGGACAAAGGAACACATCCCAACTCATTAAAAGAGAATAAATAGCCTATTAAAAACAATAAAAAAGGAATACAAGATATTCTGGTGGTTACTCACCTTGATCACTAGAGGGAGATCATGGTTCACTTTGACTAAATTGAAAATACCCAGCTTTTTAAAAAAGTGGACCTGTTTTTTCCATCCTTACTACACTGAGCCAATATTTTCTTTCCGGGGAATTACTGTCTTACTTGGTCCAGAGGCTCTGGAAGTCTAGATATGTTTGAGAGGATTAATCTGTGCCCAAGGACATAATGGAAGCTAACAAAAGTTACATTCCTTCATATGATTAGTCACCAGAGATGCTAAATGACTGAGACATAGCTAGAGTCTTGCAAACAATGGAAGTGCTATTCGGATATCAGGGCTACCCCTTTACACACACACACAATTATTTCTGTAAGTGGTTGAGCCTGGATTTAGTGAGGGAGCCAGAGGTGAATGAAAGTTTATTTTTTCCAGTTACTTCACTCCAAATGTTGTTTCAGTTCAGCATATGTTGGAATTTAATAATCTTTTAAATACAATGGGAAAACAAAGACCGATTTTCTTTTAAAATAAGGATTTTACAATTGCAAAATCATTTTGTCTTTGTTAGAGGACATTATTTGATTGTCTAAATGTAGCCATGTTTAGAGCATAGGAAGGTCCAAAAGAAACATTCACAACCTTTAGACTAAGAATATAAATTAAAATTTAGTTAGGGGACAGCATTTTAAACGGAGAACTGGTCTGAGACTCAGAAAGTGAAGGGAACCTTTGATCCTTTTACCAATACGACATCTTTGGGCCAAAAAAGTTTAACTACACTTCTGTGAGGCAAGAACCTGAAATATCTGGAATGTGGCAGATGCTGGAAGAAAGAATTAGGTTCAGGAGATAAAAATAAGCCCAGCTGAGAAGGCAGAGGTGCAGAGGCCAGCCATGGTTCTCATATCAGAGGGAGGATGGTGAAGGGTGTGCTTGTATGGGAGTGAGTGTGGTTATTGGCTGGTAGGGAAGTAAGAAGATTTGCTGTTTTTTTTAAATATTTTATTTATTTATTTATCTTTAGAGGGAAAGGAGAGAGGGAGAGAAACATCAATGTATGGTTGCCTTTCATGCATCCTCTGCTGGGAACTGGCCTGCAGGGAACCAGCCTGCAACCCAGGCATGTGCCCTGACTGGGAATAGAACCGCGATCCTCTGGTTCGCAGGCCCGCACTCAATCCACTGAGCTACACCAGCCAGGGCCCAGGTTTGCTGTTTTTAAAGACAACATGTGTTGACTGCCATTTCTTATTTCATGACTTAATAACAATCATGCCAATATATCGCCTTGAAACTATTTTTTATTTTCTTTTTTATTTACCTTTAAAATTTATTTATTTAGTTAGTTTTAGACAGGGGGGAAGAGAGAGAGAGAGAGAGAGGGAGAGAAACATCTAAGTGTGGTTGCCTCTCATGTGCCCCCTACCAGGGAACTGACCTGCATCCCAGGCGTGTGCCCTGACTGGGAATAAAACTGGCAACCCTTTGGTTTGCAGGCCAGTGCTCAATCCACTAAACCACACCAGTCAGGGTTAAAAATGTTTTTGAAAGAGCATAAGTTTTTTGACTTTACTTAAATATTTTATTTTTCAATTATAGTTGACATACAGTATGTTGCTTTCAGGTGTACAATGAAACAATTAGACATTTTGTACCTTTCTAAGAGATCACCCCAATAAATTTGGTACCAATCTTACACTATACATGATTATAACAATATTATCGAGTATATTACCTATGCTGTAGTTTACATACCCATGACTATTTTGTGACCACCAATCTGTACTTCTTAATCCCTTTACAGTTTTCTCCGAGCTCCCCAACCCCCTCGCCTCTGGCAACCATCAGTCTGTTCTCTGTATCTGTGAGTTGATTTCTGGTCTGCTTGTTAGTTTATTTCACTTTTAAAATCTGTTTTGTCTGAAGTATTGCTACACCAGTTTTTCTGGTTTCCATTTTCATGAAATATCTTTTTCCATCCCTTTGTCTCTTGTACACAGCGTATGCAAGAATCTTATTTTGTTATCTGTTCAGCCTTCATATAGCTTTTGATCTGAGCATTTACTCCAGATGCTCTTAAAGCATTTGTTGATAGATACTAAATTTTTTGGACCATAAGTTGCACCTAGGTTTTAGAGGAGGAAAATAGGAAAAAAATTGAAGCAAAAAATGTGGTGAAATAATTAATAACATAAATAACATGGGCCACCACCCCTGCCTTCCACAGTGAGCCAGGTAGGCTACATTCGGACTATGTGATGCAGACCCTTTTCCTCCCAAATCTGAGGGGGGAAGTGAGTCTTATAGTCCAAAAAATACGGTATATATTTATTTCCATTTTATTAGCATCTTATTCTCTTCCTCCTCTTTCTTCTCCTCCTCCTCCTCCTTCTTCTTCCTCCTCTTCTTCTTGTTCTCAAGAAGACCCTTTAACATTTCTTATAATATTGGTTTGATGGTGATGAACTCCTTTAATTTTTTATTTTCTGGGAAGCTCTTCATCTGCCCTTTGATTCTAAATGATACCTTTGCTGAGTAGAATAATCTTGGTTGTTGGTCTTTGTTTTTCATTATTTTGTGTATTTCTTGCCAATCCCTTCTGGCCTGCAAAGTTTTGAGAAACCAGCTGACCATCTTATGAAAGCTCCCTTGTAGACAAGTAAGTGCTTTACTCTTGCTGCTTTTAAGATTTTTTTTTGTGTTTAATTACGACATATCTTGGTGTGGACCTCTTCGGGTTCATCATGTTTGGGACTCTCTGTGCTTCCCGGACTTGTATGTGTATTTCCCTGACTAGGTTAGGGAAGTTTTCCGTCATTTTTTCAAACAGGTTTTCAATTCCTTGTGCTCTTTCTTCTTCTCTCTATGATGCAAACATTGGTAAACTTGATGTTGTCCTAAAGTCTCCTTATATTATCCTCATTTAAAAATTTTTTTCTTTTTGCTGATTTGATTGGGTGTTTTCTGCTTTCTTGTGTTCCAAATCTCTATGATCCTTGGCTTCATCTAGCACTGTTGATTCCCCGTAATGTATTTTTCATTTCAGTTAGTATATTTTCCTTTTCTGGCTGTTTTTTTTTTCTGTCTCGTTTTTATGTTTCCTATTTCTTTGTTGAAGTTCTCATTAGGTTTATATACTTTTCCTCTAAGTTAATCGAGCATCCTTATAACCAGTGCTTTGAATTCTGCATCTAGTAGATTGCTTATCTCCAATTTGTTTAGTTATTTTTCTAGAGTTTTGTTCTATTATCTCATTTGGTACATGTTTCTTTGTCTCCCTACTTTGGCAGCCTCTCTGTGATTGTTTCTATGTATTACTTAGAACTGTTATGTCTTTTGGGCTTGGTAGAGTGGACTTATATAGTAGGCGTTTTGTAGGGTTCAATGGCATAGCCTCCCCAATCACACAAACTGGCCACTCCAAGTTTGCGCCCCACTGTGTGCGATGTGCACACCTTTCTTTTGTAGTTGGGCCTTGATTGCTGTTGTCACTTCAGTGGGAGGGATTTACCCCAGGCCGATTGGCTGTGCCAGGGGCCCACCACATGGAGCAAGACTTATTTCAACAGGGATCTGCTGCCTGCTGAGGCTGCCTGTTAAGTGTGTCACTTGTGGAGGTGGTGGGGTTGTGCTTCAATGTGTTCTGAACCTGTCTACTGGGTGCACTGTATCTGAGCTTTCATGAGATGTGCAAGCCAAGGTCAGCTGCCACCTGTGTCCTGCCCAGGGCCACCCACCATGAGATACAAAGAGATCTGCAAATGGCTGCTACTTATGCTGGGCTTAGAGGTACCCAGGAGAGGCCAACCTGTGAACTAAGGCCAGCTGCCCCTAGTGTCAAGCTTGGGGCATTTAGTGAGACGTATGACATACCGTAGCTAGATGTTGCTTGTTTGAGTCATTTTAGGAGAGTCTGAACCAGGAGCCAAAACAGGCCATTTGTGAGAAAAAGTCACTGGAAACAGCTTGAGATGGCTCACAAATTGGGTGGGGTGGGGTGGAGTGTCTGTGGAGGGAGAGCTCAGCAAAAGAACAATAGTCTCTGCCAGTACTTCTGTCTGGGATAAGGCTCCCCTTCTAGCTCTTGCCCCAATGCCATACAACTCAGTTCTTCCCTATATGTCCCTTGTGCCCCAACGCTGAAACTCAGAGTGAGTCAGTCTCTGTATGTGCCCTCTAAAAGGAACACGTGGGACTCCAGAAAGCTCTCCATCTCACTTAGCCAGTCCCTGATGGTTTTCATAGCCAGAAGTTATGGAGAATTTTCTTTCTGGCATTAGAGCCCTGGGATGTGGGGCCTGGTGTGAGCCTGGGACCCCTTGCTCCTCAAAGGGCACCTCTGCACCTGAAACATCCCTCCTGATTTTTATCCTTTGCACATTGGTGTGGGACCAGCCCATTCTGCATTTCTACCCCTCCTATCAGTCTTTTTAAAAATTTTCCCCATTTTTATTTATTTATTTATTTTTAAAATTTTATTTAGTTATTTTTCAAGTACAGTTTTTTTGTCTATTTCTCCCATCCCAGCCTCCCCCACCCCATGCTCCTCACCTCCCTCCCATTTCCACCCCCCTTAGTTCTCGTCCCTGTGTCCTTCCTATTTGTTCCTCCAAATCCCTCCCTCTTTTCCCCCTTAAATTCCCTTCCCTCTCCCCTCTGGTCACTGTGTCCTTGTTCTCTATTTCAGTGTCTTTTTTTTTCTGCTTGCTTGTTTGTTTTGTTGTTTAGCTTCCTGTTAAAGGTGAGATCATATGGTATTTGTCTTTCAACATCTGACATATTTCACTCAGCATAATGCTTTCCAGTTCCATCCATGTTGTTGCAAAGGGTAGTAGCTCCTTCTTTCTCTCTGCTGCATAGAATTCCATTGTGTATATGTACCACAATTTTTTGATCCATTCATTTACTGATGGGCACCTAGGTTGCTTCCAACTTTTGACTATTGTAAATTGTGCTGCTATGAGCATTCGGGTGCATAGGTTCTTTGAAATTGATGTTTTAGGATTCTTGGGATATAATCCCAGCAGTGGAATTGCTGGGTCAAAAGGCAGGTCGATTTTTATTTTTCTGAGAAAATTCCATACTGTTTTCCATAATGGTTGTACTAGTCTGCAATCCCACCAACAGTGAACTAAGGACCCCTTTTCCCCACAACCTCTCCAACATTTGTTGTTTGTTGCTTTGTTTATGATAGCCATCCTGACTGGTGTAAAGTGGTATCTCATTGTGGTTTTAATTTGCATCTCTCTGATAGCTAATGATATTGAGCATCTCTTCATGTGTCTCCGGATGTTCTGTATGTCCTCCTTGGAGAAGTGTCTGTTCAAGTCCTTTTCCCATTTTTTAATTGGGTTGGTTGTCTTCTTAGAGTGGAGTCGTGTAAGTTCTTTGTATATTTTGGAGATTAAACCTTTGTCTGAGGTATCATTGGCAAATATGTTTTCCCATACAGTTGGTTGTCTTGCTAATTTAGTACTGTTTTCTTTAGCCATGCAGAAGCTTTTTATTTTGATGAGATCCCATTTGTTTATTCTTTGCTTTATATTCCTTGCTCTAGGGGACATATCGGTAAAAATGTTGCTGAATGCTTCACGAATTTGTGTGTCATCCTTGTGCAGAGGCCATGCTAATCTTCTCTGTATCGTTCCAACTTTAGTATATGTGCTGCCGAAGCGAGCACCCTCCTATTAGTGTTGATGTGGCTTCTTTTTTATATCCTTAGTTGTAAGACTTCTGTTTAGCTAGGTTTCAGGTGATTCTAAATGATGGTTGTTCTGTAGTTTAGTTGTAATATTTATGTGGTTGTGGGAGGATTTGAGTACTGAATTTGTCCATGCTACCACCTTGCCCAGGACCAGGACATAACTTTTAAAGAATGCTTTTCTCCTGTTTTTCCTTCTTCTAAGTTTCTGGGAGTGTGGTATTCAAAATCACCAGTGACAGATAGGTGTAGTCAAGGCAGGCTGTTGACATGGAAAGTTTTGGTTCAGCAAAAGGTGTTTCAAAGGGTAGACCGGGAAAAATAACAAGGAATCTTACAGCATCTGTTAAGCACTGGAACAGAGATTCAGAATTAGGCATCATCTTGTAGTTAAGATGACCTGACCTGACATTTATTTGTTGATAAAATAACCCAGAACTTTTTATATCTTTCTTGACACAATTAGTCTGAGAACCTGGGGGAGAGGCTGCTGGTTAGGGATTGTGGTGATGGCCAAAGAAAATGGAAGGCAAGGAGATAGGACCTTGTCAATCCATATATTTGTACTGGTGATACTCTTTGTTCTGTCTACTGTGAATGTCACAGTACAGTGCTGTTGTTCTCAACTCTGCATATACATTAGAGTCCTCTCTGATTCTTTTAAAACAAAACCAACCTGGAAAGCCCGTTGGTAGTACAGATACAGTTGAATATACACATATATTATAATTGAACTCCTAGATATAAAGTAGTGCTTCTCAACTTTTTTTTATTACCACCCTCCAGGGGGTCTTCAGACATTTTGTTGCTTATCATGCCCACCCCTCCATGAAATCCTCATATTACAAATATAGCATATATTTGTAATATTTTGTAATATTTATGTATTAGGGCCTTTTGGAGGGCCATAACTACTGTGTTATTAGATTTTTTCTCTTTTCCAAGAAATGATCTTATCCTCTTGAGGACAGTATTACTCTGCTAGATAATACAGAGTTTAAAGCTGGGTAATAAAGGCTTAGGTTTATCAAAAGGCATGTATAATAACATTCTTAGCAGTTTTATTCATATTTGCTCCAGACTGGAAACCACTCAAATGTGTATCAACTACTGAAGGGTTAAAAGAATTGTGGTATATCTATACAATCAAAATACTATGCAGCCAAAAAAAAAAAAAAGAATGGGCCACTGATTGACACAACTGTATGTTATTTTTGTGCTTTTACTCTAGATATTTTATGAAAAATACATTGATGCCCATTTCCACCTTCTCCCCAACTAAAAATTTGAATCAGAATCTCTAGGAGTGGAGCCTGGGCAGTGGTAATTTTTAAAAAGCTCCTCAGATAATTGTAATGTGCATTTTAAATGCTAGAGAGACTTCAAGATGGTGGCAGAAGCATGGGTTTTAGAATCAGAATGATGGTTTTGAATTCTGCCATTTACTAATTTTTGTGTATCTGAGATAGTTTTCCTATGTGTAGAAAGAACAGGAGAATACTGCACATCTCATAAGGATGTTGTGGTGATTAAATGGCAGGCCAAAGTAGAAGTACTAGAATATGTGGAGTGCTCCACAAATGCTAGTTTCCAACTTCTTGCCTGCTTGTCACTACTGTGGGCACTAGGAAGTGTTTAATAACTGTTACAATTATCACGGACCCCAGGAATCTTGCCCTGAATTAGAACTGTTCTTATACACATAAAATTGTCTGAATTATTAAATTCAGACATTGTGTTGCTGCCCCTCTCCCAACAAATATTGTATATAGAATATCTTTATTAGTGATTCACTTTGTGGGCCAGTGTTATTCTTCTAGGCTTCTACCCCTACTCATTCTCCATCTCACTGCCCTCCTCTTTTCTTATACATTTTTTTACTTTTCAATGACAGTTTACATTCAATATTATCTTGTATTAGTTTAAAATGTATAGCATAGTAGTTAGAGACAATCATACACTTTACAAAGTGTTCCCTGATATTTCTAGTACCCAACTGGCACCATATGTACTTATCATAATATTATTGACTATATTCCCTATGCTGTGCTTTACATCCCCATGACTATTCTGTAACTACCAATCTGTACTTCTCAATTCCTTCCTCTTTTTCACCCAGTCTCCCAACTCTCTCCTCTCTGACAACCATCAGTCTGTGTTCTGTATCTATGAGTCTATTTCTATTTTGTTTGTTTGTTTATATTATTCTTTAGATTCCACATATAATTGAAATTATATGGTATTTGTCTTTCTGTGACCGACATATTTCACTTAGCATAATACCCTGTAGGTCCATCCATGTTGTTGTAAGTGGTAAGATTTTATTATTTTTTATGACTAGGTAATATTCCATTATATATATGTATTATGCCACCACTTTTTTATCCATTCGTCTATTGGTGAGCACTTGGGTTGCTTTAATATCTTGGCTACTTAAAATAAACCTGCAATGAACATAGGGATACATATACTATTTCAAATTAGTCTTTTGGGTTTCTCTGGATATGTACCCAGAATTGGAATTGATGGGTCATAGAGCAGTTTCATTTTTCATTTTGGGGGACCTTCCATACTGCTTTCCACAGTGGCTGCACAGGTCTGCATTCCCACCAACAGAGTGAGGGTTCCCTTTTCTCCTCATCCTTACCAGCACTTGTTTGCTGATTTATTGAAGATGGCCATTCTGACAGGTGTGAAGTGATATCTCATTGTGATTTTAATTTGCATCCCTCTGATGATTACTGATATGAAGCACATTTCATATGTCTATTGGCCACCTGTATGTCCTCTTTGGAGAAGTGTCTATTCAGGTCTTTTGTTCATTTTTAATTGAATTGTTTGTTTGTTTTTGGTGTTGAGTTACATGTGTTCTTTATAAATTTTAGATATTAACACCTTATGGGATGTATCATTGGCAAATATCTTCTCCCATTCAGTAGGTTGTCCTTGTTTTTTTGATACTGTCCTTTTGTTTTCTAACCTCTGCTCTATGATGAAAACAGGAAAAGACTAACATCAAGCTCTTAAGCTGGTCAGATATAGGTAGTCTTCCATAGTAGCTTATGTTCTCTTTCTCTTTTAAGTTAAGCCAAGCAGTCTCTTCCCACTAGACTCTTTCTCTCTATGGACATCAGTAGTTAGTTTTGTTTCTTAGAATGTTTGGCCTTATTTCAGTTTGCATTTAATTTTTTTACATGTCACCCCCATACTCGGATAAGTTGGAACATATCTTAGTATTATTTCTACTTCTGGAAATGGGATTTCTGTCTTTTCCCAGAGCTCGAGATAACATAATCCCAGACTTGAAATTGTCCTAAAGATCACCCAGACTAACTTCTCTATGTACTATTTGAAATCCCATTAGAGCAGTCCTGGTAAGTAGTTGTTGAGTTTCTGCTGAAGTACTTTCAGTGATGGGCTGTTTACTACCTTCCAAAAGTGGTCTACAACAGGGTCTGGCTCCGAGTGCTGGCAGTGATTTAATAGTCTCTGGGGCTCTTCCAGCTCTAGGTTTCTATGATTATGATGGTTTTAGTCTTCTTTGAGGCAGTGCTACTGAAAGCATGATCTGTGGAAACCCTGCATCTGGATCATCAGGGAGTGCTAGTGACAGATGCAGCTCCCTAAGCCTCCTAATCCCCATATGTCATACTATTTGTCATTAGTTCCCCTCTCCACATTTCTATAGGGTAGAGGTGTTGATATTACCTTTCCTTGGATTGGCCTTGATGTTTAACTGGTCAATTTAAGCTGGATGTGCATGGGAAGTAAGCAGGTAAAAGAGATCAGAATATGATTTTCTCAAACCTTACAGCCTCTAAGATTCCCATGCTTTTCCTTTTTGGGGAGAGTATTGTATCCTGTTCTATCTTTGCTTACTATAGTCATGGCCCAGCCCTACTTTTCTTTGCTCTGATTCCAGTCTTTTCAGTGCGATTCTAGCCCTCCTTCCTGGGATATTATGAAGGCAACATATGCTTTCATGTATCTCTGGAAATTCTCTTTTTAATAATTGGCTACAGAAAAATACTTCTTTTGACTAATGATTTATGCAATTATTAAAACTCTGGTATTTGGCAGCTCAAAAATAAACTAAGGTTAAATTATATATCATTTACTTTGGGTACATTCAAATGTATGCTGCTCCAGATTGTGTATGCTGTGGAATATAACTGAGTTGTAATAGCCAACATTTATAAAGTGTTACTAAATCACTCGTTGTTAGTTTTCAAATACTTTTTTCCTTATCCAACAAAACATATTATTGTAGGAGTTCAGAACATGTCACCCCCAAGATGTACCTCTGTGGTATGTGGATTATTTTGACCTAAAGGCAGTGGAGACCCTGGGCTCAAGAGATACTTCTGCCTCATTCCTCCTTAACTACCTAGAAGAATTTAAATTAGGGCCTTGCCCGTAATAAGACTTATCACCAGAAATAGTGTTTTATGATTTATCTATAGGGCAGGGCAAACTTCTAAGTACTGAACATGTGTTCTTCTTAGTGTCCTGCAAATGACCTTCTCCAGTGAAGTCCCAGGTGCCTTAACTCATCTTTAGCTCAGAATGTCATAAATACCTCATTTTCCCTATTTCTGAACCTCTCATGTGTATAAGGTCTCTAACTCTCTCATGTATATGGGGTTCCCATATGTATATATGTAACTAAATTTGGTTATTTTCTCTTGTTAATCTAATCATTCTCATATAGACTTAGTTATTATACCAGCCGAAATAACCTAGGAGGGTAAAGTTTCTTCTTCCCTCATATTATAAGCATAAAATGACAGGGGGAGTGTTCTCTTTTCTCAGCAATCCTTAAAAGAAATACAGAATTTATAAAATATTTGTCACACTCAGTTGAAGCTGGTTAACTGCATTCAGGAAATAGCTTCTTAGATCTCAGCCTTAGTGCCAAACATGTCAGCAGTGACAGGTACGATGGAAGCCATGGCTGTGTAGAGGTTCTATTTGTCTTTATGTGACAGTCAGCAAGGCAGCAAGGTGTTGATAAAATCCTGAGCCAGATGCAGTGGTTGACATGAAACAGTTTGGAACAATCCCTCTCCTATGCCTTCCCTCCACTGACACAGCCTAACCAATACACAGAGTTCCAGGAACTGGAGCTTTGAAAAGTACATATCTCTGCTTAGGTAAACTTGGAGGTCAGATGGCTTGGGAGGCCACTTCAGTTACTTCTGCTTGAAGAGGAGTTGTGACTTTTTTTCTCAGATGGGAAAACACAAAGTGGGGATTTTCAGAACTCATTTTTTGTTCAAAATGAAATTTTTCACATCACTAAAATTGTATAAAGCAAAACAAATTCTGACAATTTAGTTAATGTTAAGATTTAAACTCTATACTTTAATCAAACCACAGAAAATCTAATTAGCAAGATTGGTGATTTGGTCATGGCCTAAATTTAACATGAAAAGTGTTGAGCTTTAATACACCACATGTTTCAATTTGAATTGTTTAGATCTAAATATATTCAGGAATAATTGAGAGAATATCTACAGACCCTTGTAAAAACATTTTTCCCCATGGCTTGTATGTAATGCTTGGTTTGGGGAAGTGACTGGCAATATTTGAGAATTTTGAAGACTTAGGGAATATACACTATCTGAATAGAGTTTAAACTAAAAATTTTGGGAAAGAAATGTGAAAATGCAAAAGCAAAGATTTAATGGTTACTAGAGTGATTAGTTTGATTCATTTTAAAAGATATTCAAGGTATCCATATGAAGATTCCTCAATGGGGAACTTTTGCTCAGATGCAAGTCTTGAAATCTTGAGGGCATTAAATAATCCAGAGTAAAAAGGCACATCAACACAATGTGGTCTAACCAGAGACTGTGAAGGGAGTCAGGTGGATGAATGTACTGGCTTTCTGATCATGGCATCTCCCCTGCCAGGTAAGTATGAGAATGTACTGGCTTTCAAAAGTACTGACGAAAGTATTCCTGTGATTGATAGAAATTATAGATATGACTATTTTCGCAACAAGATGCCATTGTTTTTTTGGACAGAGAGCAAAGCCTTCTGAAAAAACTTGTGTTACAGTTATGAACAAATAAATAAGTGTAGGAAGGCAGGCCACACCCAGGGTCATGCAAAAATGATAAGCCAGAACATTTTGAAAGCTTGAGTCACTAGACTGGATTTTTGTCAGTGTGTGACATGTAGCTTGTGCTTGCTGTGTGGGCCAGTAAGACTCACCTGTGTTGCAAGGGATAGCTCAGAGGAATAGTCCGGGGTCTCCTTATTATAGTCCTTACTGGCTTTATAATAGTGGTAAACTTCCATCCCACACAGACACCACATTCTCATCCTGGGGAGGGCCTGTAGCATAAGTGGACAGGGCACACGAGCCTAGGAATAGGCAGGAATGGAGCAGAGTGTACCTCCTGATACGTTCATTGAAAAAGAGAGTAGAGGTCTGAATTAGGCTATTCATTGGCAAGAAGGTGTTGGTTTTGGAGGTGGGGCATGGGGAGCCTTTAGTGAAGAGAGCAGAAGCACAACTATTTAAATGTGTTTCAGACACAAAAGCAGGCTTTGAGTGAGGTCAGAAGCAATTTTGATCTGTAAAGCCTGTGCTTTAACAATTATTTTGCTCTTCTGGGTAAGTGTTTTTACCTTGTTTGGGGACCCTGATTGGCTCATTCTATTAAAGTAGCAGTTGTAAACAACAAGTAGGAGAAGATGAAGCAAGGCAGGCAGAAGCTGTGGCAGAATAGTCCCAAGTGGATGGTTCCCAGGGTAAAATTTGCATAGACATTCTTTGTAAGAAGTAGAGGTTTGTCAAATGAAAGAGAAATCCTCTGTGACATAATGTAACCTACTTACCCTGACAGAACCCATCAGAACTAAAACAAAATTTCCTAATTAAAATATGAATTGCAGTTAGTGTGAAAAAGAAATCATAACAACATGGATTTTTTAGTCTTTTCTAGTCCCTAATTAACTTTGCATTCATTTGTTCCAAAATTTTTAATTTATGAAATACTAATTAAGCATCTACTATGCACAGAATAATATACAAACACTAGAGATACAGAAATAAATATCCAATTAATCCCTGCCTTTGGGACTTTATTGCCTGATAAATGAATCATAGAAGTAAATTAATATTGTAAGTCAGTGTGATAAGTAAGGTGCTATAATAAAGACACACATAGAGTACTGGGAATGCAGAAAAGGAGAGTATAGGAGAGGAAACATATTCCCTCTACCCTTCTAGGTTCTTGGTGGAGATGCCTCTGAAATGAATAGACAAATTAGCTGGAGACAAACGAACAAAAGCTTAATAACAAGTATACCTCCTGTATACATGGGAGAGACCCAGGAAAAATGAGTAACTCCCTGAAATGGGGAAAGCCACAACCTTAGATACCATCTCTAGCTGAAGACAAAAGAAAATTTGGGGGGCTGGAGGTCAGTTATGAAAGGTTACCAGGAAAAGTCAGTAAACATGGGTAAGATTGTTATGCAGATTTAGGTCATTTCCTTCTCCATTGATAAGAGTTTCAAGAGATTTAGTCATCCTTTTCTTTAGGTGTTACACAAGAAGTTTAATCAGGATACATGGGCATGACATTTTAAATATTATATGACATAATTCCCTTTTTGAAAAATTTCATCTTTATTTTTTCCATTACCACATAGTCCCCTCATGATTCCCTTTTAAAATTCCTCTTCTTCTGTCATTAAAAAGATGTTCACCTTCAGCAGTCATCAGGGAAATAAAAAATAAAACTACAGTAAGATACGACTACATCCATCAGAATGGGGACATTGCAAAAGAACGCAAAGTGCCAAGTGTTGGCAAGAATATGGAACAAATAAAATCCTCCTTAGAAATTCACAACTAATCCCCCCATGATGTGTCTCTGTGGTATGTGAATTAATTTTTTAAAAGTTTTATTTTTTATTTTTAGAGAGAAGGGAAGGGAAAGAGAAAGAGAGAAAGAGAAACATCAGTGTGTGGTTGCTTCTCATGTGCCCCCTACTGGGGACCTGGTCTGCAACCCAGGCATGTGTCCTGACTGGGAATTGAGCTGGTGACCCTTTGGTTCTCAGTCAGCACTCACTTTACTGAGCTACATCAGCCAGGGTGAATTAATTTTTTTTTTACGTGCTGTATCATTTTATTTTTATTTTTAGTATATTTTATTGACTATGTTATTAGACTTGTTCCACATTTCTCCCTATGTCCCCCTCTGCCTGGCACCCCCCTTCCCTCCAGCAAACCCCTCCCTTAGTTCAAGTCCATGGGTCATGCATATAAGTTCTTTGGCTATTCCATTTCCTGTACTATTCTTAACATCCCCCTGTTTATTCTGTACCTACCAATTTGTACTTCTTAATCCCTGCACCTTTCCCCCTATTCTCTCCCTTGCCCCTCCCAACTGACAAACCTCCAAATGATCTCTATATCTATGATTCTGTTCCTGTTCTGGTTGTTTGCTTAGTTAGTTAGTTTTTTTAAAGTATATTTTATTGATCATGCCATTACAGTTGTCCCATTTCCCCTCTACCCTACACACCCCTCCCCTATCCCCCCTTTAGTTAATGTCCATGTGTCACAAATTCTTTAGCTTCTACATTCCCTATACTATTCTTGCCCTCCCCCCTGTCTATTTTCTACCTACCATTTATGCTACTTATACTCTGTACCTTCTCCCTGACTCTCTTCCTCCCACTCCCCTGTTGCTAACCCTTCATGTGATCTCCATTTCTATGGTTCCACTCCTGATCTAGCTGTCTGCTTAGTTTGCTTTTGTTTTAGGTGTGGTTGTTAATAACTGAGTTCACTGCCATTTTACTGTACATGTTTTTTATGTTCTTTTTCTTAGATAAGTCCCTTTAACATTGCATATAAAAAGGGGTTGGTAATGATGAACTCCTTGAACTTGAACTTGACCTTATCTGAGAAGCGCTTTATCTGCCCTTCCATTCTAAATGAAAGCTTTGCTGGATAGAGCAATCTTGGATGTATGTCTTTGGATTTAATGACTTGGAATACTTCTTTCCAGCCCATTCTCGCCTGTAAGGTCTCTTGAGAAATTCGCTGACAGTCTGATGGGAACTCCTTTGTAGGTGACTGTCCCCTTATCTCTTGCTGCTTCTAGGATTCTCTCCTTCATTTTAATTTTGGCTAATGTAATGATGATGTGCCTTGGTGTGTTCCTCCTTGGGTCCAACTTCTTTGGGACTTTCTGAGCTTCCTGGACTTCCTGGAAGTCTATTTCCTTTGCCAGATTGGGGAAATTCTCCTTTATTAGTTGTTCAAATAAGTTTTCCACTTGTTGCTGTTCCTCTTCCCCTTCTGGTACCCCTATAATTTAGATGTTGGAGCATTTAAAGATGTCCTGGAGGTTCCTAAGCCTCACCTCATTTTTTAAAATTCTAATTTCTTCATTCTTTTCTGTTTGGTTGTTTCTTTCTTCCCTCTAGTCCACTCCCTTGATTTGAGTCCCAGTTTTCTTTCCATCACTATTGGTTCCCTGTGCATTTCCCTTTATTTCACTTAACATAGCCTTCATTTTTTCATCTAATTTGCCACCAAATTCAACCAATTCTGTGAGCATCCTGATCACCAGTGTTTTGAACTGTGCATCCGATAGGTTGGCTATCTCTTGGTCGCTTAGAAGTATTGGTTCTGGGGCTTTGATTTGTTCTTCTGTTTGAGCCATAATGTTTTGGTCTGTTTGTGCCTGTTATGTGTGAGGGGTGAAAGCTTAGGTGTTCACCGGGGCTGGTTAACCCAGTCGCTGGGTTGTGACTGGGGACGGGGTCAGAGAGGAAAAAATGGCATTTGTTCTTCTCTCTCTTGGATTTTGGTCCCCCCTGCCACTTTCCACAAGCAAATTGGGCCCTTCTGGTGCTGGTTCCTGGGTGTGTGGGCTTGTGTACATTCTAGGACCCCGTGGGTCTCCCCAACAAACTCTCCTGTGAGGCTGGGAGCCTCTCCTGGCACCTCACCCCCGCAAGTTTTTTCAGTCGGTGATTTTAGTCTTTATTTCCCAGTGCTGGGACCCTGGGTTGCACAGTCTGTCTCACTGTCCATTTTTTCACCTGGTTTATCTGCATGTGAATGTGACTGCGGTCAGCCAGCTGCCTTGCGCCCTCACTGGGTCTGCCCTTTTCCACCCCATGCCTGGGATCTGCCAACCACTGTCTGTGCACCTGAGTTTGTCCAGCAGCCACTGCTTTTCCCTGCCTCGACCCCTCTCCAATGGCTGCTGACTCCGCCCCTTTTACCATTCTAGATGAATGGTTCATTGTTGTTGGACTTTGGTACAGTTCAATTTTCTGTCTGTTTTGGTTGTATTTTTGTTTCTAAATCTTTGTTGTCCTTAAATTTGGTTGTGCAAGGAGGTACAGTATTTCCATCTGCGCCTCCATCTTGGCCAGAAGTTCCCATTTTTAATAGTATATAATTTTCTACTTAAAAAGTGATGCAGTCATTGTATAGAATTTTAAAAATAAAGAAATATACAAAGAGGGAAAGAACACATTTTTAAAATGTATTTGAAAATGCCTGTAATTCACCAAAAACTCTAGTTATAACAAGATATATCAATTGTCATGAAAAGGCAACAAATCTTTTTTTCTTAAATAAGTCCCTTTAACATTTCATGTAATAATGTCTTGGTGATGATAAACTCCTTTAGCTTTACCTTATCTCAGAAGCACTTTATCTGCCCTTCCATTCTGAATGATAACTTTGTTGACTAGAGTAATGTAGGTTGTAGGTCCTTGCTTTACATCGCTTTGAACACTTCTCGCCAGTCCCTCCTTGCCTGCGAAATTTCTTTCGAGAAATCAGCTGATAGTCTCATGGGTGCTTTTTTGTGGATAATTCTCTGCTTTTCTCTGAATGCTTTTAAGATTCTCTCTTTATCTTTTACCTTTGGCATTTCAATTATGATGTGTGTTGGCGTGGTCCTCTTTGGGTCTAACTTGTTTGGATTTTCTGTGCTTTCTGGACTTGTATGTCTATTTCCTTTGCCAAATTAGGACAGCTTTCCTTCATTATTTTTTCAAATAAGTTTTCAATTTCTTGCTCTTTTTCTTCTCCTTCTGGCATACCTATGATTTGGATATTGGCACGTCTGAAGAGGTCTCAGAATCTTTTTATACTATCCTTGGTTTTTTTTTTTTTTTGAGTTCTTGTTTCTTCTTGTTGTTCTGGTTTAGTGTTTGTTTCTTCTTTATGTTCCAAATCCTTGATTTGAGTCTCGGCTTCCTTCCCTTCTTTGTTGGTTCCTTGTAGATTTTTCTTTATTTCACTTAGTGTAACCTTCATTTCTTCCTCTATTTTGTTCCTGTACTCAGTAGGTTCTTTGAGTATCCTGGACATCAGTGTTCTGAACTCTGTATCTGATAGGTTGGCTGTCTCCATTTCATTTAGTTCTTTTTCTGGGGTTTTGTTCTGTTCTTTCATTTGGGCCATATTTCTTTGTCTCTTCAATTTAGCAGCCTCCCTGTGTTTGTTTCTGTATAGTAGGTAGAGCTGCTTTGACTGCCTTTAAAAGCCACCTGTAAATCACGTGGGGAGGATCCTTAGGTTATTGCTGTTGTGGGGCAACCTTCTCAAGTCACCTACTTTGTAGCTCTGTGTGGAGGGAGGGCTCAGAGAGGGGACAGTGCCATTGTCTGGCTTCTGGGGGTTTTCCTGGCACTTGTGCCATTTCCAGTCACTTCACCCACTCCCCGCATGCGACTGACACCCTTCCAGCTGTTGCCCTGGTGCTGAATCCCAGAGTGGGTGGGTTTGCATACGTTTTAAGACTGCGTGGGCCCTTTAGGCAAAGTTTTCTGAAAATCTGACAGTTTCTTCCACCACCCCCACCCCCACTGATTTTTACAGCCAGAAGTTATGGGGATTTATTTTCCTGGTGCTGGAACCCTGGGCTGTGCAGTCTGGTCTTGGGCTGGGATCACTTGTTCCCAAGGTACCTTTCTTGATTTTTATTTGCCACTCGTGAGTGTGGAGTTGCGTGTTCTACCATTCTGCTGCCACCCTGCCTCTCCACGCCACACTGTGTCTCTTTGCCTCCCCACCCCTTCTCCACATCTCTACCCCTCCTACCTGTCTGGATGAATGTGGCATCTTTAAATCCTTGGTTGTTGGATTTCCACGCAGTTTTATTTTCTGACTGTTCTGGGTGTTATTCGTTTAGAAATTTAGTTATAATTCCTTTTAGTGGTTGCATGAAGAGGTGAAGCATGTCTACCTATGCCTCCATCTTGACCAGAAGTCTAGTCATCCTTTTCTTCATGGCACAGAGAGGGAGACACCCTTATAAATGAATATTTCTGTTACACATATAATTGTCTCTTAGAAAAGAGTAACTTCACTCAGTCTTTCTTAAATCTGCTCTTTCTTAAAAATAACCAGCTTAAATTAATCCTATGCCAAAAAGACATATTTTGGGATAGCAAATTCTGCTCTCCTTCAAGAGTCAGAGAAATATTCCTCAAGGAACTTATGTTTAAGTCTTCAAAGAAAGGTTAAGAGTTAGCCAAGCAGACAGAAAAAATAACTAGGAATGTAGACTAATTTTAGGCCAAGGGAACAGCATGAATGAAAGTGCAGATACAAAACTGCACAACACATTCAGGAAAATGCAAACAGTTCAGTATGGTTGGTGCATAGAATGTACATGGAGGAGATGCAGGGAATGAAGGTTGGTAAGGACTGAGAAGGGCCTGAGTTCTAAATTGGTGTGTTGCCTTTATTCCTAAATCTTTGGAAAGTTATTTTTAAAAAGTGATATATTCAGATCTGCATTTCATAAATTTCAAGTTGGAGTGCTATGAGAGAATGAATTCTCCAGGGCCAAATGGCAATCAGGTCTTACAGGCTGATTTTGTTTGCTTTATTGCCAAGGTGGTATCTCCACTGTTTCACTGTTCACTTTCAGATCTGGAATTATAGAACTTGGGTGAGGAAGAGAGGGATGGACCTTAGAATGACATCAATTTCTGGCTTGGGAAATGACATCAATTTCTGAGTGGGAAATAAGAATTGGAGAGGAAGGAGTTCAGTTCCAGACATGTGGAATTTGTAGTGCTTTTAGATTATGCACATAGAGATAGCCAGGACATACTTGAATATGTGGGTTGTGAACTTGAGAGAGAGGCCTGGGTTGGATGCTATAGCCTACAGATAATAGTTGAAGTTTTATGTAAGTACATGGGATTATAGAAAAACTGTATAATGTGAGGAGAGCATAGAGCTGAGATTGGAGTCCTGGATAATTATAACATAGTTGACGAACAAAGGTAGTGCTTTTAGAAGTGTTAAAGGACATGACCACAAAGGTAGGAGCAAAAGTATGGTGCCAAAGGAAGAGAGGTTGGAGGCAGAAGGAACATTCAACACTGTTTGCAAATTGTTGCAAACATTTTAGGGAGGAAGAAACTTCCCACTTCCCTCCTAAGTTCCTTCAATTGGTCTAACAACTAAATTTATGTGAAAAAGATTAACAAGAGAATATAACCACATTTAATAACATACCTATGTATAGGAACCTCCTTCTCCATGTACAGAAGTTTCTTTTGAGCCTGCAGAGTCTCTGTTGCCTTTAGCTCAAAATAATCTGCATACAACAGAAGCACATGTTGGGGTAACTCATTCTGTACCCTTATAATATGAAACAAGGTAAGGGCAAACATTTCTTACTGAATTTGGAAGTTGGAGGTTGTTGGTGGCCTTTAAAACAGTTTCAGCAAAGCTGTGATGATGTAAGCCAAAAATCAATAGACAGAGTAGTAAACATAAGGCAAGGAAGTAGTGTCTGTTCTTCAAGAAATTTGGTGGTTGTAGGGTGTCAGTAAAATAAGATTGCAACCAGTAGGGTACTTGAGGTTAAGGGAGAATTATTTTTAGTTGGAAGGTAGTTGAGCACGTTTATATTTTAAGAGAAAAGAATAAGTAGCCCTGGCTGGTGTAGCTCAGTGGATTGAGTGCATACCTGTGAACCAGAGTATCACGGTTCAATTCCCAGTCAGGGCACATGCCTGGGTTGCAAGCCAGTTCCCAGCAGGGGACACACGAGAGGCAACCATACATTGATATTTCTCTCCCTCTCTCCTTCCCTTCCCCTCTAAAAATAAATAAATAAAATCTTTAAAAAAAGAATAAGTAGACACAGAATTATTAAAGATCAGAGAAAGGGTATAAAAGATCAAATAAATTCAGGGCTCAAGAACAGGAAGATAGGCTAATGTCAAGGGGTGGGCAATCAAGTAGGAAGAATTAACCTGAAGTGGAGGAGTGACAGTTTTCCCACTGAGACATGAAGCCAGAATGCATGGAAATTTAAGTAAGTTTGTAGGTGGAAGAGGAGCAAGCTGAGGAACCTGTCTCATCTGATGGCCTTGATTTTTTCAGAGTAGAGAGCAAAGTTGCCTCTGAAATTGAGGTAAGAGGAAGTAGACCATATAGTTTGAGGAGAGTGGCAACTCTTTGAAGTAGCCATGGAAGGGAAGAGGAGAGGGTGATATTTAGGGACTTAGGGCTCATTGATACTGGAGATCATGAAACTGTAGTGTGATTTTATCCAGCAGTGTTAATCATTGTGGAGAAGTTGAATGACTGGATTGATCCAGGGGTGGGGTTTGGTGACCAAGTGTGAGAGGACAAAGAAACAAAGGAAATAAAAGTGATTGCTAGCAAGACAGTGGCATCATGGGCCATGGGAACAAAATAGACCCAGAAAAATCTGATAGATTTGGAAAATATGGAATGGGTAAAGGCATTATAAACATCTGGTTGAGAAGGAATGATAGATTTGTTGGTAATAAAGTCAGAAGCGTCTTTACTAATATGCGGGTATTAACAAAACACCAACCCAAAAAAACTAGGGTATTACAATTGAAAAATGTTTGAAGGTATAACATTTCTGTTGCTCAACAGTAGGTTGGCAAAATGGAGTTAGGTTAAGACTTATGGAAACTGAACAAGCTCAGCAACTGTGAAGCAAAGGAATTAAAGTCATTCTGGTTAAAGACAGGATTGAAGTGGAAGAGGGAACAGTGACCCTCAAAGTCTTCATTAACTCTGAGGTGTCTGATTAAGTAAGAGTAGTACAGAAGCATAGAGTAGGGAGTCACAAACTCACGTCTTACAAGGGCCAGACAGGCAATGTAAATGAGTGAAAGAAGGCAAATCTGAGAGAGAACATCTCATCTAAAGGGGGCAAGCACTACTCAGCTCCAGATGACAGTAGCCATTTGGAAAGACAGGCCTAAATTGCTAGACTTTTCCATTTTTAAGAGAAACTTTCAATTTTCATTTTAATGTGAAACCTCCCATTTTCAAAATTGGCAACCAATTAAAAAAATTACTGTGAGGGCCAAAGCATATTTTCAGTGTGAGCCCAGCCCAGAGGCTGCCAGTTTGCACCTCTAGGGAAGAAAGTAGTATGCCCAGATGGGCTAGGACTCATTGTAAATGATGGTGAGTATCTGCTCCCTCCTCTCTAGGCTGTGGCAGACATCACTAAGTTGATCAGGTATATGGGGCTTCAAGCAGCAACTGCCAACCAGTTGCATTTGGCATGCAAGGTGAAACCTCATTTGACATAATGTTTTTTTATCATTTTCAGGAAAATTTCTGAATCTTTGAAGTTGCTTTGGTTTTTGTAAAGACAATAATAATAACAACAACAACAACAACAATAGGCATGCTGTGATGTTCCAATCCAGTTTTGCCCCCACAGGATTTTCAGGTGGACTTTCCTGTTGAATGTGTGCTTTGTATGTTTTCAGAAACCTCTTCACACCAGTAACTGTGTTTTAAAAATTTCCAGTAATGTGCTCAGAGATCCTGAGTGGGAACTAGTGTAACGTTGAAGGTGAACAAATGAAACCTTTCATCTGTTTCCAGGTATGTCTGGCTTCTGGCAGCTTTGCCATTAATAGTTGAGAGCCTGTTTGCTGCCTGGAACACTGAAGGGTTGTTAAACAGCTCTCTGCCCTTTAAAAAGAGTGGGAGATGATTGGGAGGCTTCTAGACTGAGGCATGAATCGAAAATGCCATGCACGTTTAGCTATATGGTTCATTAACTCATTTACAGAAGTGCTTGCTTGTGTTCAGTTAAATCTTTAAGCTTAGGCATTCTTGCTATTGAGTGATTTTCTTTTGGTTATTGAAAGACCCAAATACCTCATTCATATTCAAATACCTCCTTTAGCACATTTCTAATTTCCTTTATAAGCAAAACATACTCTTTCTTTGCAGAAACTGTTTCAGCTTCTCATCCCCACACTCGTTACTTAGCCAGCTGTTTCCATTGCCTCCGCTGCAAGCCCCCAGGCCAGATTCACGTGGCAGGAGGGGAAGGAGAACAGCTGAAGCTGGAACAGTGACCTGCCTTAGCTGCCAAAGTCCACTTGATTCTGACGCAATGTGACTGCATTCTCCATTTGTAATTTGTTCCTGTTCTGCCTTTGGCTTTCAGCATCTCTCCCTATCCCTTCACTCTTTAGTCTTGCTCTTCTCCTGCCTCCACTCTCCCCACTCCTTTCCTCAGGATTCTAAAGTAGACTACTTGCTTAACCCTGTAGGGCTTCCAATTTGCCTATTTGGCCACGACTCACTACTTATCCTGGTCATGCTCACACTTGCTCCTAAGAGGCTGCCTGATCTGCTCATGACCTACCCTCCACCCATTCCTGTTTCTGGTTCTGGATTCTGTTGTATGTCTCTGGCTGCCTGCCTCACACATACTGCCTTACTGCTTAGTGTGTCATGGATTTGCTGATTTTCAATGGCACCTGAAACAATATAAGTGGAAAAAACCCATAACTTTCCTGTTTAACTGTGTTTCTTCTAGTTTTTTTTTTATTAGATATTACATGATCAAAAATCTCAAGCTAAACTTGCCATGTAACCAGCAACCTATACTTCAATGAAATGCCAGAGTCAGGGTTAAGATTTGTGAAAGTTACAGTACAACAACACTTTTCTGTTTTTGTAATTCTAAACTCATTGTAATCAATGTATGTGAGCCTTTGCTCAGAAAGAACAATAGAATCATCAAGAAAAAAATCATGTAGGCCAAACACAAAACATATTCAGGGACCAGTTTGCAAGTTTGGTGTAGACCTCACTTCTTCCATCTGCAAAAAGGAAGAAGTAAACCAGCTGCCTTCATGGATCTTTTCAGCTTTAAAATTTTACTTTCCTCAGATTTTATTAAATTGTCACATACACATGCATTCATTTTAAAATAAAACCCACATTTATTTCCCAAGAGGTTTTGAGGTAATTTATAATATTGACCTTATAGGACAGTTAAAAATCTGTTCAGAAAGAGAACTCATAATTGTACCAGGACCCTGAGCTGAGAGGGTGAGTAGGAGGCTGAAATTGAGTACCTAGCTCCCTAGTAGGTGTAGGAATAACTGCAGTTTGGAGAGTGTGCAAAGCTAGGGCAATAGATATGTTCTGGGACCAGTGGTAATAGTCACTTGCTTTTTTTTGTGTGTCACGTAATATGTTTCTTTCATGTATGCAGGTTTCAAAGACATGCTCCCAGCACCAAGGAGCTCATGTCTTTTAGGGAGACACACAGGTCCACACAATTAGAATCCAGTGAACTAAATACAAAGATAAATTTGGTAGCTTAGTGAAGCACTTTGAAGTGTGGTGGTGGTAGGTGGAGGTCTATGAGGGTCAGGAAAAATGTACTAGGTCATGGCTGGGTATCTCAGTTGTTTGGAGTGTTGTCCCTATACACCAAGGTTGTGGTTTCGATTCCCTGTCAGGGCACATACGAGAATCAACCAATGAATGAATCAATAAGTGAAACAAGAAAACTAATGTTTCTCTCCCTTTCTCTCTTTATCCCCTTCCCCTCTCTCTAAAGTCAATAAATAAAGAATTTAAAAAATGTACTGGGGATGATTGATTGACTGATGAAGCTCTCTGAAGTCATGTGACTTAGTGGCTCCATCACTACAAGACAGTATGGCATTGGACAAATTATTTCATCTTTTTTTTTAAGTTATTTCATCTTAATAAGTAGTTTTCTTGTCTGTCAATGGGGACCAAATAGTACTTGCTTTACAGGTGATTTTTTTTAAATGAAAAAAAACTAAGTACTTAACACACACACACACATACACACACACACAAGAAGACAGCAAGATTTGCCTAGACACAGTGGGCATTCTTGTTTATGACAATGCCCAGCTGAGGAGTCATCTTCTAAGTTTGTACAGGATGTTTCCATGTGTGTGTCTTGCTGTAGATGATACCTTGCACAGTAAGAGTCAATGCACTGTAGATAAATGTGCTTCTTAATTTTAATCTGCCACTTTTTTGTCTTCTAAAATAGCACATATTGTTGTTGTCCTTTTACTTATGACTTGAAATAGTCCCATCATCATTAGATCATCTTGATGAATTTGCTATTTGTTTTCCTTGAAGTTGAATTAATTTTCATTTGTTTTGAATTTTAGGATATGTCAACACCATATCAAATATTATAGATATTTTAGAATATCAAAATAATTGGCAATTTCCATTTTACTGTATAATTGTGAAATTAGAATGTTAAGTCATGATAATAATAACAATATAATACAGCTAACATGACTGAGTTCTTGCTATGCACTGTCTAGGACATTATGAGCTTTATTTGCATTATTTAATCCTCTCAACTGCTATTTAATGCAGGTTCTAATGTTACCTACATTTTATAGTTGAGGAAACTGAAACATAGAGGTATTTTCTCATTTACTTAAAGTTGCAAAGGTAAATTAGTTTCAGAGCTGGAATATGAATCCAGGTTTGTAGGAAATCCCAAAGTCTGAGCCCCTGAACAATACCCAGTACCATTTCTCATTATAGAAATAATTTAATGTTTTTTCTATCTTTTATTTCATTTTATTTTTAATGTAATCTTTATTGTATTTTTCCTATTACTATCTAGTCGCCTTATATTCCCCCACTGTCCGCAACCACCAACTGTTGTCCATGTCCATGAGTCCTTTTTCCTTTTTGCTCAACCCCTCCATCCCCTAATTTCCCACCCTGCTAGCTGTCATCCTGCTCTCTATCTATGAGTCTGTCTCTGTTTTGCTCTTAGTTCAGTTTGTTCATTAGATTCCACAATGAGTGAAGTCATATGGTATCTGTCTTTCTCTGACTGGCTTATTTCACTTAGCATAATGTTCAACAGGTCCATCCATAGTGTTGCAAAGGGTAAATTTTTGTTCTTTTTTACAGCTGAGTAGAATTCCATTTTGTAAATGTACTATAGGTGTTTTATCCGCCTTTTTACTGATGGACACCCAGGCTGTTTCCAACCTTCCTGATAGTAAATAATGCTGCAATGAACATAGGAGTGCTTATGTTCTTTTGAATTAATGTTTTAGGTTCCTTCAGATATATTCCCAGAAGTGGGATAACATTTTATTTAAAAAATGTTTTGCCTTGGTTGGTGTAGCTCAGTGGATTGAGTGCAGACCTGCAAATCAAAGGGTCACTGATTCGATCCCCAGTCAGAGCACATGCCTGGGTTGTGGGCCAGGTCCCTAGTAGGGGGTGTATGAGAGGCAACTGTACATTGATGTTTCTCTTCCTCTCTTTCTCCTTTCCTTCCCCTCTCTCTAAAAATAAATAAATAAGATCTTAAAATATTATTAAAAATGTTTTGCTTAACTTCTAGAAGAAGATTGGGACTTTGCACAGGCCAGATGGCAATAATGAGGCATTAAAATGATCAAAGCAACCTAGTAGGGGGGAAGGTGAGGGGGTGCAAGGATTGAGCAAAAAGGAAAAAGAACTCAAGGACATGGACAACCATGTGGTGGTTGCTAGGTAAAGGGCATATAAGGGGACTAAATGGTCATTGAGAAAAGTACAATAAAGATTACATTAAAAAAAAGAAAGTGAATGTGGAAGTCCATTTCTACTTGCCACCTTTTAAAGTTACTGGCAATGTTATAGATATTCAATTTTATGAATACCATTAAAAATTCTATATAAAAGGTAAGAAATGCTATTATTCTCAAATGGTAGTTTTATTATAATCTAGATAATATTGGAAGGAGATGACCTTCCTGTAGCATGGTAATGGTTCTTATGTACAGCTATCATCTAAACACTAGTGAAGAGCCTTGGCCATGAAATTAGCCGTATGGAATAGGCCTGTTTGGCAAATGTGTGGGCTCTGGCACCAGGCTGATGTTGTAGTCATAAATGTGATTTAGAGAAACTCTTCAACATTTATACGTAAGAATCTATCACCAAGATTCCAGGAGCCCTGGCCTAAAGATGGCAAGAATGTATGTTGGTGTCTGCTGGGAGATATTGTTTGTACTGGTAACAGATTTCTGATATAAATGGAAGGTGTAGGGTTTTCAGGAAGTAACTGTGAAGCTCTGGCTGAAAGAGGCTAAGAGATTAGAATAGAGGCAATTTGCAATGCATAGCTTTAGTTTAAAATTGCCCCAAAGTCAGCGCTTTTGAGGTATTCTCATGGGACTGCTTTCTGTTGACCTTGTTAGTGTCTAATAGTTTTAGTTGGATTGGTTCAGATGTTCTGGATTAAGACTTGTTTCACAAAATTGCCAAATACCCCTATGGCTATTATTATCTCAATCTGAAGAAACTTCATTAGGATTTTTAACACAATTACCTGTTGCCAAACATTACTTTGTACTAGTAGAAACCTACACTGGTGAAAAGTCACCCCAAATTTGTTGCACATAATATTCCCTCTGCCTGTAGTGAGTGCTCTTTTCCTACTCTTTTATTGGTCAACCCCTGTTTATCTTTCAAATCTCAGCTCAAAGATTTCTTCCTCAGAGAAGTCACCTCTGACACTTATTGAAAGTTTACTTATGAGCTGGGAACTATGCTGAGCTATATGGATTATCTAATATTTTACCTACATTAAACAGGAGAAATTTGACACTTAGAGGAATTAAATAATTTGCCAAAATTCATACAACAAATAAGTGGTAGAGTTTAATCTCTAGCATAGGTTCATTTTATGCAATAGCCTTTCTTTCTTTCTTTCTTTCTTTCTTTCTTTCTTTCTTTCTTTCTTTCTTTCTTTCTTTCTTCCTTCCTTCCTTCCTTCCTTCCTTCCTTCCTTCCTTCCTTCCTTCCTTCCTTCCTTCCTTCCTTCCTTCCTTCCTTCCTTCCTTCCTTCCTTCCTTCCTTCCTTCCTTCCTTCCCCCCTTTCCACAATGCTATATTGCTTTTGAGTCAATTATGCTTATGGGTTTACTACCGCTTGTGATAGGAATTGGCAAAAGCTGTGACCTAGGTGATCAGAGAATTGTGACTAAAAATTTTGCCTTCTTCTAGCTCAACATGAACCAGAAGGTTGATTTAGGTTGACTAGAAGATAGTGTCTAGAATTTCTAGTCTGGGTGGTGGTGAGGCAAGATTTATTCACAGGCAATTACAAAAGAAAAAATTGTATGCCTCTTGGAGAAATTAAAATAGAAAACCAGGAATATCAATTGATTTGTACATCAATGCATGAAAGTGAGACAGAGGGGGAGGATATAGGTATTCATTCCTTTCTTCATCCAGTAAGTATTGTGAGCACTGCTGTAGTTGTTGAGGATACAGAGGTATGTAGTGCAGATGTATTACTTTTCCTATGAGACTTTTAGTGAGGCAGTGGGACACGAACTAGGGAAATCATTAAAAATTTGAAGTCTGAAAATGCTAGAAGAAATCAAGGGGTAAAGGAGTTTAGACAAATCTCTGAGCTCCAACAACAGGATTACAGTAAAGCTTGCAGCTTTGGCTATATCCTGGCAAGGAAAACTGGTAAGCATTTTAAACCAATTTCTACAATAATAATTATAATTATCATTTATTAAGATCTACTATGTAAGAAGCATTGGGCTGGGCACCATATATATTACCTACCTGTGAAATCTACCTGTGAGACAGTATTATCCCAATTTTATAGGTAAATTAACTATGACTCATACTGGTTGAATTGTGACCCAAGATCAAACGACTGCAAATGTCAGGTTTGGGATTCAAAGACAGATTTTTGATTCCAAAGTCAGATTCCTTCAGAGATGATTTTCTGACTCTCCAAGTATGTTTAGTATGTCAAGAAGTAAATTCCAGTGCAGATGAAAAGATGTTGAACATCAAGAAAATGAAGATTAAAACCATGATGAGATAATGTTTCATACACGCCATCCTCATTATCCACATTTTTTTCATGAGAATGGAAAAAATTAAGAATCTGATATTACCAAATGTTGTCCAGGGTATAGGGCAATGGGAACACTCACACTCTGTTCGTGGAAATGTGCAATGGAACAAATGCGGTGAAATAGTTTGGCAGTTTCTTATGAAACTAAACATACCCATATACCTGCCACATGACTCAGAAATTCCATTCCTGGTTGTTTATCCAAGAGAGGTGAAAATACATATCCACACAGAGTTGTGTGCAAATGCTGATAACAGTTCTTTATATAATAGCTTCAAATCAGAAACAGCCCAACTTTCCATCAATAGGTAAATAGATATAAAGCATAGTAGATCCATACAATGGAATACCCTGAAGCAGTATGAAGAAATGAATTATCAATAATGTAACAATATGGAGTTCTTAAAAATGTCATATTTAACAAAACAAGCCCACCCAAAAATCATGAGATTTCATTTACCTGAAGTTCTAGAATAAGAAAAACTTATTATGTTTACATAAAATAAGATTAGTGTCTACCTGTGTGTGTGGGATTGACTGCAAAGGGACATAAATATGAAAGAATTTTTTGGTGATGAAAGTGCTTTACTTAAAAAAGAAACCCTGATTTATTTAGTCAAAGACCATCTGAAATTATGTGGTTTCTGTTGAGTATAAAAAGGGCAGTACAATGGCAACTGTACAGGGTGCATGATATGTAGAAACAAGGCAGGGAGTGCAGAGGAGGGACAGGGAGACACTGGGGGTGGAGGCATAGGGGGAATTATGGGGATGGAAATATGAGACTGGACTTTAAAACAGACAGTCCTTGCCTCTAGCCACCCCTGGTACAGGTAGACAAACATACACACAGACACACACTCACTCTGAACCTAGGAGATTCTGCTGTCCTCAAGCAGGAATCAGTCAGAACCAAGTATAGGAAATTTGAGCATATTTAGAGACTGTGACCCCTCCTTTGACTCTGACACTCTGGCCCACAAAGTCACCTATGTTCACCCAGAGGCTTCCTCCTCCAGGCCTGGACACCTTGGGCCTAGCACAGGCCATGAGAAAACAGAAGTCAGCTCAAAGAGGAAACCTCTAGAATACTTGTTATAGTCACTCATCATCTTATCAGGGCAGCTCAGTCAGTGAATTAAACAGCCACCATGTCAAGCAAAAAGGCAAAGACCAAGACTACCAAAAAGCACCCCCAGCATGCAACATCTAGTGTGTTCTCCATATTTGACCAGTCACAGATTCAGGAAGTTTAAAGAGGCCTTTCACGTGATTGATCAGAGCAGGGGTGGATTCATTGACAAGAAAGATTTGCATGATGTGCTTGCTTCTCTAGGGAAGCATCCAATGGGTGCATACCTTGATGCCATGATAAATGAGGTTCCAGGGCCCATAAATTTCACCATGTTCCTCAGGACGTTTGGTGAGCAGTTAAACAGCACCGATCCAGAAAATGTCATCATAAATGGTTTTGCTTGCTTTGATGAAGAAGCAACTGACACCACGCAAGAATATTACCTGACAGAGCTGCTGACAAAAATGGGAGATGGGTTTACATATGAGGAAGTAGATGAACTGTAGCACCTATTGACAAAAAGAGAAACTTCAATTACACTGAGTTCATGCAAATCCTTATTCGTGGAGCAAAAGATAAAGATGATTGAAAGAACATTAGTTAAAACCTTCCAATTACTTTGTTTTGTTTCCATGATGTTTTCCCCCATCCTCATAGACCTATTGCATGCAACTTAATTTCATAGTTTTGCCTCTTCTTTGATGCATTTTTTCTACACCTTTCTGCCACTCTAGTATTTGTATGATTAGACTGAAGGTGGGTATGGGGTTGGAAATTGTGTTGAAAAAGAGTTTGCAAATAAAAATTAACAAACGTGGAAGCTCAGAAAAATATTTTTAGAAAAAAGAGAGAAAATCTTCAGCCCATGCTGTCCATTCCTGAAGGAGTTGGAAAGAACAGGAACAGGCAGCCAGTGCAGCCCTCTGTCACACAATGGCCTGGAGTGGGAAGGAGAAGACAGGCCCCCAGCACCTGGCCCAGAAATAGAAAGAAGGCCATGAAGGCAACCAGCTGTCTCTGCCTTAGGCAGCTTCACTTTCTTCAGCCCGAAATACTTGCAGACACTGGCAAGGTGGCCCTGAAGAAGGTGAGCCAGGCGCCATGCTCAAAGACCACAGCCCGGTATCTGCAGGGCTGGGTGTTGTACAGCAGCAGCAGGGACAAGAACACCAGCCAGGCCAGCACCAGGTTTGGCGGCTAGCAGATGTCCTGCCCAGACCACATGGATATGGCTGTGAGGCTCTGGTTCATTCAGCCAGTCAAAGACATTGAAAGTCAAGAAACAGGACAATGCAATAAAGTAGCGTCCCTAGGTGCTAGTGCCTGCAGTGTTGTAATGACCTCAGTAGTGATGCTGGGAAATACCCCAAAGGTGACTGAGAAGATGAAGCATGGAGAATAAGGATTAAGATATTTTTGAGGATGGCTTGGATTGAGTGGCTTTTGTTGGTGGGCTGAGAGTTGCAGGCTGAAACTCCAGACTCCTCTTGGCCTTCTCTTTGCCCCTCTCTTTTACTAACTAGGTCCAACTTGGTATCCTGCTCCCCAGGCCCTTTGAGCTTGAGCTGCTGGTACTAGCAGTAAATTCCAGCTGGGGCAGACCCAGATAACAGACAATAGTCAAAATTATGACCCCCACAGGCTGTGACAAAATTGCCAAAGGAACTTTCTGACAGCTCTGAGCCACTGGCAGTGGCCAGTGAGGCAAAAATAAAATGTTTGCCAGACCCTGGCCACTATATAGCAGGAGCCATGTAAATGGCATGCCAGAGGCCAGCCTGACCAAAAGGCTGCCCTACAGGATGGCACCAAATGCATTAATGAGCATAGTCTTGATCACAGTGATGATGAAGGGCAGGGCATCCAGGTGCACCTTCACCAGGATAGCAGTAATCAGGAACACCAGCAGGATGACCACCAGGCTGCACAGGATCCAAGCAGACTTGGGGATCCTCTGATGCAGGAAGGAGTTAAAGAAGGCATACAGTAAGATGGGCAGCATAGCACACAAGGTCATGGCAATGTTGAAGATAGCACTCAGACAGTTCTGCAGCAGAGGGGGTGCTAATGGAGTGGCTGAGCATTGATGTCCCTAACTCAGTTCAGCAGTGACACATCTGGGACTGGTCCAGGCAGTTTGTGAAATACTAAGTGGTTGTCATGAAAAATTTCCAGGGAGCAGGGTCCCTGTCCTGAGGCTGATGACTTGTTGCCATGGTGACAGTGCTCTTGGTTTCACCTGGCTGACAACTCCCTCTGAGGCTTGCAGACTTGCCAGTAGAAGGGTCAGAGCAGAGGAGGCCTGGGAAGTTCTTGGCAGGTGGTCCTAGCTCCAGCCAGGGCAGCGGGCCTTAGCCAAGGGTTCCTACTCTGTGAATGAGTGCTCCTGTACTGAGGTCTGTGAGTTCCTTCCAAAAATACTTATATCTTGATTGAAGTGATGATTATACAGACATGTACACTTGTCAAAACTCATTAAGCTGTATATTTAAAAAGTGTATTTTTTGTAAATAATCCCTCAATAGGATTTGTTAACAGATTCTAATGCAGGATGATCCATGCAAAAGGAGCACATGGAGAGAGATTTCTAGGGGAAATGATTCCATGACTGACTTTTAATAAAACAGTATGAATTAGTTAGTTGAAGATCTGGGGAAAGGGCATTTGTAGCCAAGAAAATGGTTTGTTCAAAGTTGGAGGCATATGAAATAATATCACATTTGTAGAGCTTTCAGTAGCTCGGTTTGGTAGGGATGTAAGATGCTGGTGCACAATGAAACTAAAGAGTGAGAAAAGGACTGGATGGCTGTATGAATATGGACATTTTATATTATGTAAAAAATAATATTGAAGCCATGGGAGAATTGGAGATTGATTACTGTGAAAGGATAAATATAGAAGGTATGAGGACCAAGAACTAATTTGGATCCTTAGTAATATGATGTCTATCCAGAAAAAGTCCAGCCATTATTAATATAATGAGAATGGTTTGAGTGACATCGATGTAACCTGGCAGCCAAGGAAAGTGGACTGGAATGAGCATGTGTGAACAATGATGACTTCACTCCACTAGTCAGTGGAGGTGGTAGATGCCATTGAGTGACCATGTGTACTGTGTGGTCATCACATTCAAAATGACTAAGTTACTAGAGCAACAAATTTGCATCCAATTTTATGTTACGCTTGAACATTCCTCTGCAGAAACTGGATGATTCAGAGGGCTCCAGCTATGGGCAGCTGGTGATTGGCAGCTTCATCACGATAATGTGCCTGCAGAGTTTTTTTGCAAAATATCAAATTATCCAGGTGACTCAGCCCAGATATGGCATCCTGTGACTTCTAACTTTTCCCAAGACTAAAGTCACCTTTGAAAAAGAAGAGATTTCAGGGGGGAAATGGGAGGGAGGTGGGGAGATGGGGCGGGGGGGCTGGGATGGGAGAAATAGACAAAAAAATGTACTTGAAAAATTACTAAATAAAAATAAAAAATAAATAAAAAAAAGAAAGAGAAGAGATTTCAGAATGTTGATGAGATTCAGGAAAACATCATGGGGTAGCTGATTGCAATTGGGAGAACTGTGTGAGGTACCCAGGTGTCTACTTTGAAGGGGACTGAGCATCATTGTCCCATGTACAATGTTTCTTATGCCTTATATCTTGAATAAATGTCTATATATTTTTTCACATTATATAGCTGGATACCTTCTGGACAGACCTTGTATACCACATCTTCTTTATCCATTAATCTATTAACATAAGGGTGCATATTTTTTGAATTAGTGTTTTTGTTTTCTTTGGATAGGTACCCACAGATGGGATAGTTGGGTTTGTAGATGGTAGATCTATTTTTAGGTTTTTTGAGGCATTTCCATACTGTTTTCCATAGTGGCTCCGTTATTTTGCAGTCTTGCCAACAATGCACAAGGGTTCCCTTTTCTCCATATCTTCACCAACACATGTGATTTCTTGACTTTTTGATAACTATCCTGACAAGTGTGAGATGGTATTTCATTGTGATTTTGATTTGCATTTCCCTGATTAGTGATGTTGATTATCTACTGTTGGCCATCTGTATGTTGTCTTGGAAGAAAAGTTAATCTATTTCTTCTGCCCACTTTTTTTATTGGATTGTTTATTTTTTATTATTGGGTTATATGAGTTTCTTACATATTTTGGATATCAATACCTTATCAGATATATCAATCCTGCGTACAGGTACCACATTGTTTTGTTAGCTCCACACTCTCTCTAGGAAGGGCAGCCCCACCCGAGGGCACAGTAGTGCCCTACTACCTCCACACTTTCTTTGGACAGGGTAGCCCTGCAGGTGGGCATGCAGCATTTTCTACCTCTTCAGGTGGTGGGGCCCAGTGCATGCATGAAGCAGCATCCTATGGTACCTGCTGGGTCAGTGACCAGGTGGGAGAGCCCCTTTTATGCATGCTATGGCATCACCTCTTTCTGCTGGATCTAACTCCAGGAGGAGTCTACAGGCATGTGCTACAGTGCCCTGCAGGTCTACTGGAGAACCTGGATGGAACTTTCACCCAGAATCCATGTGCAGGGGAAATGTAGACATGGCGCTCACTGATTCCTCCAGTTCTGGGTTGTTTCATCAGGTCCAAGAGAGCTCTTGTGTCCCCAACCCACCATATGTAGTCTGCATTGTTTGTTGTGCAGAAGCTGTTCAGTTGGCTCAGAATACTCTCTGAGGAGAAGTTGTTCTAAATAGAACTGCACATTTGATGTGTTCTCGGGAGGGGGTGAGCTCAGTGTCCATCTATATCACCATCTGGGACTTTGCCTTCCTGCTCCAAATATTTTAAAATTTCCATTCTGATTTCTTCTTTGACCCTTGAGATATTTAGAAGTGTTTCTCTTAATTTCTAAACATTCATTAGTATTCTAGTAGAACTTCTTATTGTTTTTAGTTTAATTCCACTGTGTTCAAAGAGCATATCCTAAATGATTTCAAACATTTTATATTTGCTGTGGTTCATGTTACAATCACATTTGCTGAATTTTGGAAAATGCTTAAAATAATATATATCCTGTTGTAGTTTGCATGTCATATAAATTAAATGTATATATTAGATTGTTTGTTAATTGTGTTTTTCAGGTTTTCTGTGTCCTTACAGATTCCTTCCCCGCTTCTCCCATGAGATATTTTGAGAGATTTCGTCAATGTTTGCTTTTTGTATTTAAAAACACTGTTATAGGGCATGTAAAGAATTAGGCAAACCTGCACAATCTGAGGGAACATATTCCTCAGAGAATATGGCCAACCAGGGAGCTGACCTGAGCTTTTGGTGTCCAGGGCTTTGATTATGGCTTGATCACATACTGCCCGCATGGCTGATTTTTAGTGTTCAGCCCCTCTCGGCATTTCAGGGTAATACCTTTCATCTCCAGTTCTCCAGACGTCAGTACTGATATGACATGGCTCCTAGCCCCCATCATAAATCATATTGTTAGATGGACTTGTGGCCAAAGTTCACAGGCAAACAAAAGCCCTCTTACAAGGGAGAACATTCCAGGAAACTAGAGATGTTCCTCCAAGTATCCATGGGAAATGGCCAGAACTCTATTCAGGTAAAATTTATTCTTCATTACATAGGGTACTTATGGATTTACAATGTTTTTTACTTGTGGATGGATCATTTTTATATTATGAAATTTTCCAATCTACTTGTCTGATATTAATGTAACTATACCAAATTTCTTTTGGTTAGTGATTGTATAATGTATCTTTTAAAAAAATCTATGGAACTCTAATTTTGTCTTATATAACTGCTGGAGAAACTGCTCTGATTTTCAGAGGCATTCCGTTTATTTATTTATTTATTTATTTATTTATTTATTTTCTGCTTATGATTTTAGCCTCCTGTCCCATGCATTCCCAGTATACAGCATGTATTTCTTTAAAGATTTTATTTATTTATTTTTAGACAGAAGGGAAGGGAGGGAGAAAGAGAGGGAGAGAAACATCAACGTGTGGTGGCCTCTCACACATCACCTACTGGGGACCTGGCCCACAACCCAGGCATGTGCCCTGACTGGGAATCGAACGGCAACGTTTTGGTTTGTAGGCCAGAGCTCAATCCACTGAGCCACACCAACAAGGACTGCAGCATGTATTTTGAGGAGAAATTTGGCTGCGTACTCAAGCTCCGCTCTCCAAATCCTTGCCAAAAGCAATGCTGATTTCTACTCCCCCTTGCAGTGGCCTCCTTTTGGGTATTGCACCAGGATTTGCAATGGATTTTCAACTTTCTACCTGCATTCAGGACTGACCATTGTTTCTAGGTGAATGTGGCAGAGAGAACATCTTACACCTCTGTAGTCCTCCTATTTCCCAAGTCTTACCTTTTCTATTTCTAAACCTCAGCATCTCTGCTGACTTCCCTTAAATCATTTCAGAAAATTTTCTGACTCCACGGTTATTCCATTACAATTATAATGAATATTCTTTCACAAAGTTGAAGATATTTTATATTTTTCCTCCAAATCGTGTCTTCTCCAAGTTAAATACTCCTGGTTTTATTTACCTCAAGTGATATGATTTTAAAACAAGTTGCCATCCCTGTTGCCTCTATTGAACATTGGAATTAATTACAATATTCTTGATGATGGCAGATCAAAAGAGTAGAATAGGACATTTCATTTTGAATATTGTATGTAGCTCTATTAATGTAACCTAATACTGCATTTGCTTTTCAATTTTTAGTAGCCGTGTCACAGTGTTCCCTCATATTAATTGTGTAGGTAACTAATGTGGAGGAAAAAGGGGCCATACACTAAACCTGACAATCTCAGAGGGGGCCTGCTTCACAGGCTTTACAAACTTAGAGACCTAAAGTAACCCTTAAGATGATCTGAACATAAAAATTCCTAACTGAAAGCAGGTGAGGGTGGGTAGTTATGTCCTACGTGTACCTTCCTTTACAAAAAACAACCTTTTCCATGAGTGAGCCCATCTATTGCATTTTTTGCATCTAAGATAACATACCTTTGAAAGGTCAGAGTAATCCTCTTTTCCAAACCTTTGAAGATACAACCACTGGTACCAGAGCTTGAGATCACAGAGCCCCTAGTTGTTATCGTGTTCCCCCGCATACCATCTCTATGTGCTGTAAATGTTAATTATTGACTGTCCTGTACCCACCAGTGTAAAAGAAGTATGTGTCTCTATGGTCCCAGAGGTTTCCCTGCTTTGTTTTCTCCAATGGATTTCATGTAAGCCTTCTTACATCTCCCCCTTTTATTCTAATGTACAAAATAAACTGCAAAACTTCCATTCTCTGGAGCATTGTCTCAACTCGTTCAGAGTTTGCTTCTAGCAATTATTGTCAGTTTGGCTCAAATAAATTTATAAATGAGATCATATGGTATTTCTCTTTCACTGAATGTGAGTGTAATCCAATCAACAAAACAAAGAAGCAAGTAAAATATAACCAGAGACACTGAAATAAAGAACAAACTGATAGTAACCAGAGAAGAGTGAGGAAAGAGGATAATGGAGGAAAGAAGGGGAAGAGCTGTCAAGGAACATGTATAAAGGACTAGTGGACAAAGCCAAAGGAGGGTAGGATTAAGGGTGGGAGGTGGGGGTAGATGGGGTGGGGGAGGGGAGGGTGGTAGGGGGAAAGTGGGGACAACTGTACTTGAGCAACAATAAAAAATAAATTCATAAAAATTCTCTACGGGTTTGGATGTTTCTTATGTTGACAGTAACATCTTCAGAACTTCATCATGTGAACATCTCCCCATCCTATATTACTACCTCTCTGTTATTAACATACATTGAACACTAGGCTTTATATACATTAACTCTTTTTATCCTCACATTAATCCCTTGTGAAGCCAAGTATTATCCCTATTTTGCAAATGAAGAAAATGAAAGGTCTCATAACTTGCCCAAAGACATAATAGTGGACCTGGCATTTAAGGTGACCAATTTATCCCAGTTTGTCTAAGAGTTTCCCAAGTTTGGTACCAAAAGTATTATACCCTAGGAAACTTCTTATTCCTTGGTAAAATGTGATGCTTGGTATTCATACTCAGACCTGACTGCAGTATATATGTAGCCTGAACACAGGTTCTTTTTTTTCGCTTTTATTTTATTTTTTAATATATTTTATTAATTATGCCATTACAGTTGTTCTATTTCCCCCCCTTATTTCCCCCCACCCTGCACACCCCCTCCCCCACCATCCCCCCCTTTAGTTCATGAACACGTGTCTCAAGTTCTTTAGATTCTATATTTCCCATACTACTCTTGCCCTCCCCGCTATTTTCTACTTACTGTCTATGCCACTTATTCTCTGTCACAGGTTCTTAATTATTGGGATCTATTGCTTCCCTGAGGTAATAAATGTATTCTAATATTGCATTTCATGTGATATGATTTGATGACTTGCTAAGTCATTTGCATTTTGTTGTGTGCTTGAGTAGGAAATGCTAAGGTCAGTGGGCAAAAGTTATAAGGATGCTGTGTCATTTCTTTTTTTTTTAATTTTTAAAATAATTAAAAAATATTTAAAAAATTTATCTTTAGAGGAGAAAAGGAGAGAGGGAGAGCAATATCAATGTGTGGTTGCCTCTCATATGTCCCCTGCCAAGAACTGGCCTGAAACCGAGGCATATGCCCCGACTGGGAACTGAGCTACCATCCTTTGGCTCACAGGCCCACACTCAATCCACTGAGTTACACCAGCCAGGGCAGGATGCTATGTCATGTCAATATAAGAAGGAACTTTCTAACAACCAGTTTTGTACAAATATACAATGAATTGACTCAATGTGTTATACCGTGTCTTGTTTTTTTTTAAACTGAGTGCAAGGATGCTAAATGTACTTTTGTTAAATTCTTTTGTTATTTGCCTCATCACATTGCTGAAACCTTTGAGTATCATTTTCAGATATGAAATCTTTAAATACTAAAGTAAGGTAATTCTACAAGGAACTAAAAGACATAGGCCAAATAGTGAGCTTTCATCTGAATTTACTTAATTGAAGGCTACAATGTAGAATATCTAGAAAAATAGGTCTTGCTTCAACTTTCTATGAATATAACTTTTCTGAGGTGTTTTAAAAATAGAAGCTGTATAGCACTCAGTTTGAGACCAAGAGTGAGGGCCTGATGTGTTAGTGTTTTACATTGCTGGATGGCAATAGATACATGCTTTAGAAATTGAATGATTGGTTGTATTACAATGTTGACAAAGAGGAATTAATCTTCTCAGCGGACATTATTTTCTTTATATTTAACTTTCAACCATACAAATTAAAATTATTTAAGGGCTACTAGGGCACCATTTATGATTGGTACTTTGTAGGCTGACAGAAGTTTTGTCAATCCGTGGTTTTTAATTTGAATGACAATAATATAATAAGTGCATAATAGAGCCAGACTGCCTGGACTCAAATCCAATTTAGGAGGTGATAGTGTTGGGAGATTAACTTCACATCTCTCTGTCATAATTATTTCACTTGTAATTTAGACAGTGACGGTGATGATGATGAAAATAAAGAGTACTCCATATATAAGGGCTGTTGTGAGAACTAAATAAGCTCATGTATCAGAAACAATATTTCCCAACTTCAGCTGCCTATTGTAATCACTGGGTGAGTTAAAAAAACTACTGATTTTTGGACTGACACCACCCCCAGATATTCTAATTTCATTGGTTCTCAGTGAGGCCTGCTCATCTGGAATTTTATAGCACCCCAGATAATTCTAATTTGCAGCCAAGGTTAAAAAACCCCTGGTCTAAAGTAATCATAAGAGTTTCTGGCAAACACCGAGCATTTGGGAGGTATTAGTTATTGTCAGACATAGGACTAAGAAGTTGGGATGATGGTTGTCTTAAATTTTTATAAACAATATTGGAAAGTTATCTGTGAATAGAAAACTACCTTTAACATATTCCTGTTAACATAACTTCCCTTTCTCAATAGCATAATAGATTTAAGATTTTGTTTTGTTTTGTTTACATTATTCCCACTGTGGCCTAGTTTTCTTTTCTCTGGCAGGGAAAGGCAAGCTGTAATCCAATAATACTGACCTTATGCATACAGATAAAGTGTGCAATTTGTTCCAGATTTATTCCATAAACTTTCTTTTAAAATAATTAAATTCAGAAACATTTTTTTCTTGTCCTATTCTGATTTATGCAGCTAGCTCTAGATGATGAATTTGTAGGAAAATTAACCTCCCAGTCCACAGAGAATCCATGTGCAAGGTCTTGATAACCTCCCACCCACCACAACATGGAAGTCATCTGATTATTATTGTATCATTTACAAAGAGTTTATAGAGAGTAAAGGATTTCCAAAGTGTAGTCAGATCCTTAGAAACCCCATGGCTCTTAGGAGAAGATAGGCACCCTAAATTATGTGTATCTTATTAGGGATATCACAACATAGAAGAAAAGGTTCTTACTTTATAAGTGCATGATATTCCTCAGTGTCCTCCAGAGAGTAAGCTTAGTGTTTGGTCCTCTACTAACATATATTTAAAAATTTTTTAAAAATTTAATTGTTGTTCAAGTTCAGTTTTCTGCCATTTACTCCCATTCCAGACCACCCCCCAGCCCTTTCCACCTCCCTCCTGTCTCCAACCCCCCTTGTTATTGTCCACGTGTCCTTTATACTAGTTCCTTCAAACCCTTCCCCCCTTCCCCTGAAATTCCCTCCCATCTCCTCTCTGGTCACTGTCAGCCTAACATATTTTCATCCTGTATGTAGAAAGTAAAATGCCTAAAAGCTTTGAAAATATGGGGATTTATTTCTAAAATATAGGACTCTTTAAAACATCTGATACTAACACTCAGAAGAGGAGCTTAGACATTAGAATTTGTATGGAATTGTTTTTAAGGCCCAGGTTCAAAATCTTAGTCATTGGAAGATGTAAAAAGTGACCTCTACCTGGTCTAGAAGGTACAACTATGAATTTTTTTAAAGTCTTAATTGAAACTGTAGCTGCAGGTTTAATAAGATGAGCTGGAAGTGGCAAATCTATTTCATTCAGGTGGAAATACACTATGCTTTGTATTATAATGTTTGTAAGTTTAAAAATCTAAATTATCTGCAATGAGGTAGGGATAACTAGAGAGTCGACAGGATGAACAGAGTTACCCGAAATCAATGATTCGCAGTCATAGATGTCTGCCACAGATTCCTGGAGCCTTTCCCCCATTATACTGTCAGAAACTCTGAAGATTGGCAAGAATAAATATATTTTTCAAAACCATAAATGTGACTTCTACAAACTGCAGCTGGAAAAAGCTGAATTAGATATTATCCAGGGATAATTTTCAGTAGGTGATAAAATATTTACTCTAAATGCAATAAAGTCGAGTGCTATTGACCATCTTCATGGTCACATTGATCCATTTATCAACACTCTTCAGTATATTAATATATCTAATTGTAAACTCACCTAGTCATATCATTTAATTCATACTTTCCCATTTCATTCAGGAAATATCAAGAAAATCCCTGGCTGGGTTGCCCAGTTGGTTGGAGCATCATCCTGTACACCAAAAGTTGTAGGTTTGATCCCTGGTCAGGGTACATATCTAGGTTTCGAGTTTGATCCCCAGTCAGGGCACGTGCGGGAGGCAGTTGATCAATGTTTCTCTCTTGCATCGATGTTTCTTTTTCTCTCTCTCCCTTCCTCTCTTTCTAAAATCAATAAATAAATCCTTGGGTGAGGATTAAAAACAATTTTTTTTGGCTAAATGTTTTAGAAAGTCCATATACATTATATTCATTAATCTCAGGTTAGTAATATTATTTTAAAATGAAGTGATGATGTCTGAAATATATCTTCATATGGTTCAGAAAAAATATGTATAGAAAAAAGAAAAAATATATATAATGGAGAGAGAGAGAGGAAGCAAATATGGCAAAATGTTAACATTTTAAAATGTAAGTGAATATATCTGTGTTCATTGAATTATTCTTTCAACTTTCCCATAACTTTGTAATTTTTTTTTAAACATAAGAAAGTTGGGAAAACAAGTGAGGAAAATGTAACAGGATTAGCTACCAGTAAAATCATGCCAGTTCCTTATGAGCACTACTTTTCTTTTTAATTATTCGAAAGTCAATTTGTTTTAACTATTCAGATTCAACTTTTTACCAGTTTTGAAAATTAATGCAAGATTTACCTACATTCAAAGTCATATTTCCTGTTTTTTATTTCTTGGGTACTTACCTTTATTAGGCACCATGCTGGATATACGTGATAAATAAGATACAATTCCTATCCTATTCTCTAGTGACCTGTCTAATCTGTCATTCTTGATTCCCCCAAATGACACCACTTACACTTCTCCAGATAAACCCTGCACTCTTCTCCAATACTCCAATGACACAAATGGCACATACTATTGACTTAGGGTGTCCTTTCACCCCATTCTCCCTTTGGAGATGTTACCTATTTATGAAATCTAAGTTAGATAAGACATTCACTATTAGCCTTCCTGAGCTCTCATAGAAGAAATTGATTTCTCTCTCTACTAACCCCAAACTAGCAAATTTTACCTACATATGTATATATATCACAGATTGCTTTGCAGTTTAGTTTTGAAAATGCCTCAACAAGTCCTGGCTGGTGTGGCTCAGCGGATTGAGTGCTGGCCTGCGAACCGAAGGGTTGCCAGTTCAATTCCTAGTTAGGGCACATGCCTGGGTGGGCCAGGTTCCCAGTAGGGGGGCGTGCAAGAAGCTACCATACACTGATATTTCCTTCCTTCTCTTTTTCCCTTCCTCCCCATCTCTAAAACTAACTAACTAACTAACTTAATTAATTAATTAAATCTTAAAAAAAAGAAAATATCTTAACCAGATTATGAGCCCTAGAAGGAAGAGACTCAGTTTGGTTCATCTCTTGTATTGCCAAAGAGATCAGTACTGTGCCTGGTATATATATAGTTCTTTAGTTGAACTGAAAGATTTCCAGAATAGTCCTGTGTTTACATCCATAAATTTTTTTCTGTCACATTGAGGTGAAATTCACTTGAATTCATACTTTTATCTAATTTAAAGTGACAAAATTCTCTTTCTATTTGTCTATTTTAGAATGCCCTTTTAAACCACATTTCTCCTACCCTTTCAAGTTGAAGGCCACTCTCTCTGATGGAAAAGGAAGAAGAAAAATAGGAGTTTGTCATTTTGTTTACTTTTTGTCATTTGGTAATACTACATCTTTTGATCCAAACAGTTACCTTGCCAATTTTTGTTCTTTTTGTCTCAAATGTAGATTAAAAAGATTTGAAGTCCCTTTCAGTCTTTAACATGTTTTCTAGCTTCAGCTCACATAGAGATTTTTTTTGTTGATATTGTTTGCGCATGTTTGTGCTATACTTTTGTTTTTATCCTTGGCAATGTTATGTCCTTTCTCTTTTTTGTATACATCTTTTTTAAATACAGGCAATCAACAATGTGATTTCATCACCTCCCACTCCACTAAAACAGGAACTTAATCAACAAAAGAAAAAAAAAGCAAGCAAAATATTACCAGAAACATTGAAATTAAGAACAATCTGACAGTAACCAGAGGGGAGGGGGGAGGGGAGAATGGGGGAAGGGTTTTCAGGAACTACTATAAAGGACACATGGACAAAACAAAGGGGACGGGTAGAAGCAGGGGAGGGAGGTGGGTTTAGCTGGGATGGTGGGAAGGTGGTGGGGGCTAAATGCAGACAACTGTAATTGAACAGCAATAAAATAATTTAAAAAATTATTTTAAAAAAGACTAAGTATAGTGGTTAGGAGCAAGTGCTTTGGAGTCAAGGGTATTTGAGTTCAAATTTTGATCTTGCCTCTTGCTAGGCTTTCTTTATCTGTGACATTGGGATAATAAAATTTATTTCCCATTGAAATAAGATTATAAGATATAATGAATGTGAAGTACTTAAAATAGTACCTGGCACATAATATACTTTTATTATTAGAAGTAATCATACATATTGAGATGAGATTTTCAAGATTGAAGATCCTGCAAAAGTGAGTAGTAATGTGTCAAGAAAATATAATAAAAACTGGCATTTAAAAAATTTTTTTTAATAAATTACTTTATTTTAAGTCCTAGCTTTTGATGACCTGAGGAAACTTGTAAAGTGTAAATCATACACATCTTACAAAACTATTGTAAAAATTACCAGAAATAGTTTATGTAGAGTAATTATCTCAGTACTTGGTTTACTATAAGCACTTAATAAATATCAGCAGTTATTATTTTTGTTATTAATAAAGATACATTTATGACAGAGACCTCCACTTTTCTAGCTTTTGGGATTCTAATGTTAAATCCTTAAAACTGTTATTTCTTTTACACATGGAATTAAACTTGGGTTGTGGCTTCTCTTTTACAATGAACTCCACTCAGTTATATAACTGCAGAATTGTCCATTCCTTCTTGGATATTGTTTTAATACATAGCCTTCTAATTCATAAGTAAAATCTCTGTGATTGTGTTACTCCCTCTTAAGAATCTTTCAGAGTCTCAAAAATTCACATTCATTGATGCAAATAGGCAAATCATTTTAGTCATGTTGAACAATATATTTTCACTTAGTTAGATCATTAACATAGGAGTTTTATTTTGATCTGATTGCCCATAGGGCAAAGGAAGGGTGGTACCCTTATTTTGTTTCTACTATGTGCATGACATAGTGCTAGGTACTTTATATATGTTTCACTTTATTCTTACAAGGTTGGTATTATTCTTCAATGGGTGAGCTAACTGTATGGAAGACATAGTGCTAAGTACTTTACATACATTTTGTTTTATTCTCCAAGATTGGTATTATTCTTCAATGGATGTGGTAACTAAGGCTCAAGGAGATTTGGTAACTTTTCCAAACATTCATAGTTAGTGAGTAAATAGAGTCTCTTCACTCTGGCAGCAGAACTCTTACCAACTCTACCATTCTCCCTTCCCAAATGTACAGTTATTTACTATTCACCACTGATAATTTCCATAAAGGTGCTTAGGTATCCAAGCTTCCCAAGAAGAGGATATTTCAGGACAATATTAAGTAGACTTTATTGACTGTAATCCCAGATACACCTGTCTTGTTTAGTATCTGCAAGATGGTATTAGGGTGAATTTACAATGTATTACCTCTGGATACATAAGTACATTGTATTGGGATAGGTGTAAGTATAAGTGGTAAATAAATGACCATATGCCTGGCATATGTTTCATTTCATTAGTAATCATGATAAGTGACAAAGGTTGCATTTCATTTTAATCCCCAAAATGAAATGTCACACTTTGTAAATGACACTCATTCAAAGAGATGAATTGTGAAAAGAAGAGTAGTGTCTAGATACTACTCTTGTTCATGGATCTGATTTTGGTTCAGTCCCTTAGGTTTTAGCAATAATTAGAAACAGAGAAAACAAATCAGTTGTAGTTTGGTTTTCAAAAGACAGCTTTTGTTTTTCTTCCTGCTGGTTTAATGTTCCCAGGTTGAGGATGTAGAGATGACCCTGGATGATCATGAATACCCCATGTGTCCATCTTCAATAACTGGGGCATATGCTGTTGGCATGGCATCTAGCCAGCCAATAGCTGCACTCAATAATTTTGTTGAGGATCTAAGATGGCAGAGGAGTAAGTGGAAGCTACACTAACTGCCTCCCAGGACCAAACTGGAATTACAACTAAATTTAGAAGAAACCATCCAGAATAACCAACTGAACAGTAGCTAGAGAGAAGCCATAGAACCATGACAGACAGAAGAAACCACCTCACTACAATGTGACAGGTAGGGAGTGCGGAGGAGGCACAACGGGCAGGCTGGGCTCCCATAGGTGGCAGCTGAAGTTCTAGAGGGATACTTCAGTGGCTGAGGGATTCCCCCAGAGAAGTGTGGGGTCTAAACCCCAAGCTGGGCTCCCCAGCCTACAGCACCAGAGCTAGAAAGAAACCCAGATAACATCCAGCTGTGAAAAGCAGCGGGGTCTCTGTCTGCCAGGGAGAGATGGCTGGAGATGCAGACAGCCTCTTAACTGGCCAACACACAAAATTTCATTTGCAGTGACTTACCCTGGGTGCTGGCACAGGGAGGGCAGAGTTGGGTAGAGAAGCTTGAGGAGAGTCTGGAGCTAGTGGGTCTGGGGAGAGAACTGAAGGAACAGCTTTCAGGATCTCTATGCTGAATCATTCTTCATACCACAGGAGCCATCTTGCTCAGGCACAGCATTTCTCTCCAAGTGGCATCAGCCTGAGAGGAAGCAATAGCTCTGCCTGCAAGAATTACTCTGAATCACCCTGCAGTACTTAAGACAGACTGCTAATTACAGCTTGATTAGATTAACAACTGATTGGTATAATGGCTGTTTAGTTTAACATCTAAGGCAATAAAATCTAAGAAAATAAAAGAAGCAGGCAAAATAGGAAGACAAAGAAACAGACCCTAAATAAAAGAACAAGAGAATTTTCCAGAAGAACTAGATGAAATGGAGGCAAGCATTTGTCAGATAGAGAGTTTAGAGTAATGATTATAAGGATACTCAACAGCATGAAAAAAGACATAACAACCATAAAAGAGGGCCAGTAAGAAATAAAGAATGCAATATCTAAGATAAATAATACACTGGAAGGAATAAACAGTAGGTTAGATAAAGCTGAGGATCAAATAAGTGTTTTAGAAGACAAGGTAGAAAAAACACCTGGGTAGAGCAGCAAAATGAAATATGAATTAATAAAAATAAGGAAAGCTTAAGAAACATTTTGGACAACATGAAGCAGAACAACATCTGCATCATGGGAATACCAGAAGGAGAAGAGAGTGAGCAAGGCATCAAGAACCTATATGAAGAAATAACGACCAAAAACTTCCCTAATCTGGTGAAGGAAAAAATCACATAAGTCCAGGAAGCTCAGAAATTCCCCAAAAAGTTGAACCCAAAGAGGCCTACATCGAAACACATCATAATCAAAATGACAAGGCTTAAAGACAAGGACAGAATCCTAAAATCCAGGAGAGAAAAGCAGGGAGTTACCTGCAAGGGAGAACCAATTAGACTGACATCTGATTACTCAACAGAAACATTTTAGGCCAGAAGGGATTGGCATGAAAATTCAAAGTGATGAAAAGCAATGACCTACAACCAAGGCTACTTTATCCAGTTAGGCTCTCATTTAAAATCGAAGGAGAAATAAGGAGCTTACCAGATAAGAGAAAGCTAAAGGAGTTTGTTAACAACAAACCAGTACTGTAACAAATGTTAAAAGGCTTGCTTTAAGAAAAAGAAGACTAAAAGGAGAAGAACAAAAGAGCAGGAAAATAGTCTAACAGTAAAGTGGCACTACATAGGTATCTATCAATAATCACCTTAAATGGAAATGGCTTAAATGTCCAACCAAAAGACAGAGGGTAGCTGAATGGATAAGAAAACAAGACCCATCTATATACTGCCTCCAAGAGATCCATCTCAGATTAAAAGACACATACAGACTAAAGGTAAAGGGTTGGAAAAAGATATGTCATGCAAATGGAAAAGAAAAAAAAGCTGGGGTAGCAGCACTTATATTTGACAAAATAAACTTTAAAACCAAGGCTGTAGTAAGAGACAGAGAAGGACACTACATAATGATAAAGGGAACAATCCAACAAGAGGATATAACTCCAGTAAACTTTTATGTACTCAACAGAGGAGCAACATGTAAAGCAAATTTTGATGGACATAATAGGAGAGATCAACAGAATGACTATGACTACAGTCATAGTCAGGGATTTTAACACCCATTTGACTTTAATGGATACATCTTCCACACAGAAAATTAACAAGGAGACAGTGGCCATAAATGACACACTAGATCAAATAGATTTAAGTGATATCTTTAGAGCATTTCATTCCAAAGCAGCAGAATATACATACTTTTCAAGTGCACATGGAACGTTTTCTAGGATAGACCCCATGTTAGGACACAAAACAACTCTAAACAAATTGAAGAAGATTGAAATCAGCCCTGGCTATGTGGCTGAGTGGATTAGTGCCGGCCCGAGAGCTGAGGGGTTGCTGGTCAATTCCCAGTCTGGGGTACATGCCTAGGTTATAAGCCGGGTCCCTAGTGGGGGGAATGCAAGAGGCAACCACACATTGATGTTTCTCTCCATCTCTTTCTCCATCTCTTAATCTCTCTAAAAATAAATGAAATTAAATCTTTAAAAAGAAGATTGAAATCATATCAAGCATCTTCTCTGAACACAATGCAACGAAGCTAGAAATCAAACACAAGAAGAACACTGAAAAACATGCAAAACATGAAAGCCAAGTAATATGTTATTACACAATGAATGAGTAAACAATGATATCAACGAAGAAATCAAAGGATACCTTGAAACAAATGAAAATGAGGACACGACAATTCAAAACCTGTGAGACACTGGGAAAGCAATCCTAAGGGGGAAATTCATACCATTACAGCCCTATCTCAGAAAATAAGAAAAAGCTCAAATAAACAACCTAACTTTACATTTAAAGGAACTTGAAAAAGAACAACAAACAAAGCCCAATATGAGCAGGAAGGAAATAGCAAATATCAGAGTAGAAATAAATGAAATAGAGTCTAAGGAATGATACAAACATCAATGAATCCAAGAGCTGATGCTTTGAAAAGATAAACAAGATTGCCAAACCTTTAACCAGACTCATCAAGAGAATAACAGAAAGGACCCAATTAAATAAAAATCAGAAATGAAAGAGGAGAAATAACAACTGGCACTAAAGAAAACCAAGGATGTAAGAAAATGTTATGAACAAAATATGCCAACAAACTGGACAACCTGGATGAAATTGAGAAACTCCTAGAAACATACAATCTTCCAAAAATAAATCAGGAAGAATCAGAGAATCTGAATAGACTGACTACACCTAATCAAATTGAAGTAATAATAAAAAACTCCCAACAAACAAAAGCCCTGGACCAGATGGCTTCACGTGTGAATTTTACCAAAATTTCCAAGAAGAACTAATACCTCTCCCTCTCAAACTATTTCAGAAAATTCAAGAGGGAGGAAGGCTCCCAAACTCATTTTACGAAGCCAGCACTATCCTAATTCCAAAAACCAGATAAAGACAGTACAGAGAAAGAAAATTAAAAGTCAATATTCCTGGTGAATATAGATGCTAAAATCCTCAACAAAATATTAGTGAACAGAATATGGCAATGCATCAAAAAAGACCATACACCACAATCAGGTGGGATTTATTCTGGGAATGCAAGGTTTGTACAACATTCACAAATCAATAAATGTGATCCACCACATAAACAAAATGAAGGGTAAAAAACACAGGATCATATCAATAGATGCATAAAAAGCTTTTGATAAAATCCAGCACCCATTTATGATAAAAACTCTTAGCACACTGGGAATGAAGGGAACATACCTAAACATAATAAAGGCCATGTATGACAAACTCACTGCCAGCATCATACTAATGGGGAAAAAATTCCAAGCATTCCCCTTAATATCAGGAACAAGACAGAGATGTCTGTTCTCACCCTTCTTATTCAACATAGTAGTGGAAGTGCTAGACTCAGCAATCAGACAAGAAGAAGAAATAAAAGGCATCCAAATTGGAAAGGAAGAAGTAAAACTATCTTTATTTGCAGATGACATGATACTGTACATAGAGAACCTCAAAGATTTCACCAAGAAACTGTTAGAACTGATAAATGAATTCAGTAAAGTAGCTGGATATGAAACTAGTGTCCAGAAATTAGTTGCATTTTATATGCCAATAATGAACTAACAAAAAAGGAAATTAAAAAATAATTCCATTCACAATTGCTTGAAAAAGAATAAAATATTTAGTAATAAACCTAACCAAAGTTTTAAAAGATGTGTACATGGAAAATTATAAAATAATGAAGAAATAAATTGAAGAAGATACAAATAAATGGAAGCATATACCTTCTTAATGGATAGGAACAGTTAACATCATTAAAATGTCCATACTACCCTAAGCAATTTATAGATTCAAGACTCATAGATGGAGAGCAGGATGACAGCTATTGGGGGAGTGGTGAGGGGTTGGAGGGATTAAGGAAAAAGGACTGTTGTATTGCATGGACAACAGTGTGGTGATTGCTGTGGAGAGTGGTGTATAAGGCAACTAAATGGTAATGGAAAAAATACAATAAAGATTAATTTATAATGGGGGGAAATAGGGAAGGGTTTTCAGGAACAACTATAAAGGATATATAGACAAAACCAGTCAGGGGTGGAAGCAAGGGAGGGAGGTGGGTTTGTCTGGGGTGGGGGGAATGGTGGGGCATAAAAGCAGACAACTATAATTGAACAACAATAACATAATTTTAAAAATTAACTTAAAAAAGAAATCAGTTAAATAAAAATAATTTTGTATTTTTTTTCCTTTTCTGCTGTAGGAGGCAGATAGAAGACAACAGCAAGCCATGAAAATTCAGTTGTGCTCAAATGAGCAACTATTAATATAGAAACAAACAATTCCCCTAGTTCTCTTTTTCTTTTGTCCACATTTGACTACTATATCCTTCAAAGCTGAGTGAGGGACAAGATGATCCTGCTTTGAAACACATTGTTTCAGAGAGGAAAAGAAATGTATGTTATGTGTGGAATGCTGGAGTCTCAAGAGAGTCATTGGAAACTGCAGCTAAAAGGCGCCTGTGTGGGTAGCCGCTCTCCTGGCCTGTTCTTCTCTGCATCATAAATAGGTCTCCTGAGGGTTAGACACACTTTGAGTGTTGTATTGTATGAGATTAATAATGGTAGTATCAATAATGATACTCTAGCATGGAACAAATGGAGATTCACCTCAGCATGAGTGAGAGGATGGCATAACTCTATTTTATTTGAGCAGTCAGAAATTACCTTTACAGGAAAGGCTGAGTGGGAAACAATGGAAAAAGACAGTAAGTGTCCTGAGCAGCTATCAGAAACAATGCATACATTTCAACACAATGGTTTCATTCTAGTTTTGTGTCTAAGAGGGACCCGAAAGAGGCATTAGGTAAAGCACAACTTTTCTTAGTGAGCAACAAAGAACGACTCCTTGCTGCTCACACATGGCCAGCCAATAGGTACACTCCTTGTAGGTCATGTTTCTAATTCCTATAATATTCCAATAGGGAAGCCAAATTTCAAGCCTTTGAAATAATCTGGTACATGACCAAGGAACCCATTAAAGAAAATTGCTCTCAGTAGAACATATTTTGGGGAGACATAAACCTCTTTGGGCCGTAACAAAACCACCGAGGTTGACACATGACCTTTTACAAATTCTAAGTTCCAATAATTGATGTGTGTGTTGATCCATGAACCCAGACCACAAATGTACACACTGCTGCTATTATGTTATTGTTAGCTGTGGAAGCATGTCATATTTGAAAAGATTTTAAGGTAGAAAATGGTGAATCACCAGCACAAGAAAGTAAAAGTTCTAAAATAATAGGAAAACAAGAAGTTTATAAACTCTTAATCATTAAACAATGATTTATTGAGTGCTTCACTTGGCATATAGCACTCCACTAGCAATGAAGGGAAAAACTCAATTTCAGGAGAACATTCAGAGGGCACTCTGATAGGAAGCTTGCTCAATGTCAGTTTCAGATGAAAAGGATCTAAACACAAAAGAAAAGTAGTGCATTAAAATTGCATCTGGAAACTTGGTTCTAATTTCTACTTCATAAAATACTGAAGTGATATTAACTGAAAGTAAAATTTGAGATCTTTGTAGTGTTTGTCTTGCATTTTACACAAAAGAACAACCTAAATCTATAACCTCTTAGCTAAGATTCATCAAGCTTTATCCTGAAAGCAAATTGATCCAAAGATGCAAAATTTCAGGACAGAGCAAAGCTCTTGTCTATCCAACTTTCCTAAACGTCAGTACTGTAAGGATAATAGTGCCTGGTGAAAATTTGATGAAAACTATGGACTTTCTCCCACCATAGTTATACATCATCTATGCATACAGGGGTGGGCAAAAGTAGGTTTACACTTGTGAATACATGAAACAAAGTTTATTCTTGTATTGTTCAGTAATTATTGTATTATTTTCCACATGAACAACTGTAAACCTACTTTTGCCTACCCTTGTATTTTAATTTCCATGAGTAGTTTCAGGAATTTCAAGACTCTCAAGCTATTCATGGAACTTCAAAGGGTATCCATGGGCTTTGAACTTCTTAAGAAAAGATCTGCTTTATCAGATGTTTAAATTCCAGGCAAGATGATGATGTAGGTAAACTCAGTCCTCACCACCTTCCACAACCACATCAAAATTACAACTAAACTACAGAACAACCATCATTCAGACCCACCTGAAATCTGGCTGAATGGTAGTCCTACAACTAGGTATATAAAGTAGAAGCCACACTGAGGCAGAGTCACAGAATCAGCTGGTCCCACAACCATGTGTGGCTTATAAATATTTGGAGGGATATCTTGGCTGTGGAGGTCCCCCCTGAGGAGCAAGGTGTCCCAACCCCACATAGGCCCATAGCCCAGAGTTCCAGTGCCAGGAAGAGAAGTCTCCATAACATCTGGTTGTAAAAACCATCCGGGATTGAGGCTGAGGGAAACAAAGGGCTTCTGAAGTCCCAGGCAGAACCTATTAAAGCCTCCCACACAGAATTTATTCAGAGTCACACCTGCAGAGCTCCAGAGCTGGGGCCGCAGCTTGAAAGGCACCAGGTGAGAGATAGGGAGACAGCTTTCTTTCAGACAGAAGTACTAGCAGAGACCATTGTTCCTTCCGTGAGCCTCCCTCATCCCAGAGCCAGCAGGAGGAGACCATATCTGAGACTCCATCAACCTGGCTGAGCCTATTTGCCCCACCCTGGAGATCCCCAGAAACCCCTCCCCACCCAACTTGCAGTCCCACCAAAGCTGTTTCCAGGGGCTTTTCCATACAAATGGCCTGTCTTGGATCATGTTTCAGATTTTCCTAAAATCTCTCAAATAAGCAGCATCTGGCCTCAGCATGCCCTCTACTTCACCTAAGTAGTCCTAGGCCTGTCATGAGCAGCAGCTGACCTTCGATCACAGCTTGGCCTCACCTGGGCACCTCCATCTAGCAGCCATTTGCAACTCACTTTGTAGCTCATGATGGTAGCCCTAGGAAGAACACAGGTGGCCACTAACCTTGGCCTACGCCTCCTGGGAAGCCCCAGAGCCAACACAACTGGTGGACAACTTCACACCACATCAAAAACATTACCCAATCACCTCCAAAAGCAACACACTAAAGGGGAAGGAGCACCAGAGCCCCACTGAAGTAAGTCCTGTTCTGTGGTGTGGGCCCCTATACAGCTGATCTTTCATGGTTGTCAGAGATTGGAGGTTGGTGGTCAGTGACCACAGCCAATTCCTGCAGCTGATCAACCTCAGAATAAATCCCTCTCATTGCACCCTGGCTGGCGTAGTTCAGCAGATTGAATGTAGGCCTGTGAACCAACCAGGGTTGCTGGTTCACTTCCCAGTCTAGGGTACATGTCTAGGTTGCAGGTGAGGTCCCCAGTAGGGGGCACGTGAGCGGCAAACACACATTGTTTCTTTCCCTCTCTCTCTTTCTCCCTTCCCCTCTCTCCAAAAATAAATAAATAAAGTCTTAAAAAATTCCTCCATGTACTGTGTCATTTGGGTATGAGATTTATTGAAATGATCAGTCAGTATGTTGCATAATTTTTAATCACTGGGTATACACCAGAAACTAGCATGATAATGTATGTCAACTGTAATTGAAAAATAAAAGTTATTTTAAAATGAAAAAAGAGAGCTGTGACTGTTGTGGCTCAGTGGATTGAGTGCCAGCCTGTTAACCAAAAGGTCGCCAGTCTGATTCCCAGTTAGGGCACATGCCTGGGTTGTGGGCCAGGTCCTCAGTTGGGGGTGTGCAAGAGGCAACTGATCGATGTATCTCTCACACATCCATGTTTCTCTCTCACTCTCTCAGCCTTACCCTCTCTCTAAAAATAAATAAATAAAATCTTAAAAGTCTAAAAAAATGAAAAAAGAGATATCTGTATCTTATTGGCTTGTGAAATTATTACAATCCCCACATTGAACCTGTGCTACATAAATTGCTAACATAAACAATATATAAAAAAGATGTTTGAAAGAGTTTATGATGTGCACATATTAGTTATGGGACTTGGAGAATATGCTCACTAGAAGTTCCTGCATGGACAGAGAGCTCTTTTAACTTAGCAGAAAGCTAAAACTTGCTGATTTCCAAGCAGCCTTAGGCTCAAAAGGATGAAATAATTTTAATTTGTGAGTCATCTTCCAAGATGATGAGCAGGGGCACACAAATGGCTCAAACTAGATTTTAACCCATATTTAAGAATCTAGGTACATTGAGAAATTCTCTAGAGGAAGTTCTGTGATAACTATAAGGCAATAAACTCCCTGGGCCCATGTTGAACAGTTACCAGGAGAGGCAAACTTCTTCCAAATGGTATCTAGGATCTAGGACTTCCTAGAAAAATTGGAATCTGTAACTGTTTGTTTCAGGAAAGAACATCCCCAGAGGCACAAATAGAATACGGAGAATGCCGTTACTATGTAGGACCCTTGAAGGAATAGAATGTTCCCTTTTTGGAAGTTGGTTTTGGAAGTTGGTTTATAATATGTTAAGGTAGAAGTGTCTACAGCACACCACTTGTAGACTCTCCGGAGCACAGCTGAAAATGAGAATATGAATCTTGGAATACAGGTTTGGATTGGATATATAGTTTTGTGAGTCACTCATCATCCAACTATATATCTTTTCCCACTTAGCCATTTTCCCTTCTTTATTTTCTATCCTTGTTAATGATATAACTGTCTATCTATTAGCTCAAACTAAAAACATGGGAGTATTTTAATACTTTCTCTTCAATCATCATCTACTTCTATCACATTTGAAGGATCACCAGTTGCTCCAGTTACTTTAGATCAGGCCATGATTGGTCCAGGCTGTTATAATAGCCCCCTCAGTTATCTCTTAGAAACCAAAACTTTTTCTCCTCCAAGTCAGCTTCACCATGACAGCTAGAATTCTTTTCTTAAAATTAGCCCTGGCTGGTGTAGCTCAGTGGATTGAGTGTGGACCTGTGAACCCAAGGATCACAGTTTGGTTCCCAGTCACATGCCTGGGTTGCAGGCCGGTTCTCAGCAGGGGACCCACGAGAGGCAACCATACATTGATATTTCTCTCCTTCCCTTCCCCTCTAAAGATAAATAAATAAAATCTTTAAAAAAATTAATCTCTGTCATCTCTTATATAAAAAGTCTGTTGTTCCTGTGAAGAGCAATACAGCATGATTCACCTGAAGAACTCAGAGGTTAAATAACTTAAGAAATTCTGCACGATATATTTCTTTCTAAGAAATTCATATATTATTATACCCAGGTTCTAAGATGTCCTGTTTTTGCCATTTGATCCAGCATTTTCCACATGCATTTGCATATGAATTTTTTCACAGAATGTTTATTCAAATCCTCTCAAGTTAATATTAGCTGAAACAGATTCTGGGAAATGTTCACTTATAAGTTAAAATACAAAATAACTTGGAATATGAGGCCACTTGAAGTTTGATTCCCACATATTGTTATAGACATTTGAAAACCATTCACTGTTCCATCCCCTGTATCTTTACTCCAACAATGTCAAACTTTCCACCATTTTAGCATACTCCAGATTATCAATATTTTTATTATTAGTGCAAATATTATAGCAATAACTGTGAAAATAAGTGAAATCATGAGTATAAATTTACCCATTCCCTGTTTTCCTACTTAAATTTAGGAATTAAAGATACAAAGAAAAAAAGGTGAAACATTGAAGAAGTCAATATTGTGGGGAAAAATGAGGACTACTTAGTGGAGTTTATGTTACTTATTACGGAGGAAAAAATGGAAGAAAAGAAATGAGAAAAATTATTTGGGGGAACATTGATGTTTCAAAAATTGGACAAACATTTCTTGAATGTCCACTATAGGCTGAACCTTGTGTTGGACACTCAAAAATTTTGTAATGCATGTTTTAATCTCATTTTAGGGCTCAGTGAGATAAATTAAATAACATCTGTTTTTTAAATTTTATTTATATATTTTTAGAGAGAGGAGAAGGGAGTGAGAAAGAGAGGGAAAGAAACATCAATGTGTGAGAGAAACATTAATTGGTTGCCCCTGCACACCCCCAACTGGGGACCAGCCCTAAACCCAGGCATGTGCCATGACTGGAATCAAACTGGCAACCTTCTGCTTTGTAGGCCAGTGCTCAAGCCACTGAGCCACACCAGCCATGGCAACATATCTAGCTTTAAATGCAAATACGATGGCCTTTTCCCACAGCATTATACAAAGTGAATTGAAAATAAAAATAATAGGAGAAATATTATGAATTAACATAGTATTAATAATAACAATGAAACTGTTTCATAACATTTATTGAATGCTTAGTATGAGCTAAGCCCTGTTCTAAGAAATAAGATTAATGAAAGTTTTTTCCTTTTTGTTTGTTTTTTCTACTTTCTACCAGCAGGAGTGCATATTGTTATTAATGTAACCACTCATTAAAAAATCCATTGAGACTTTATAGACAGAATGTAAGTGAAGTACTTACCCATTGAAAGAGATGGCTTAACTCTGACTGGTGTGGCTCAGTGTCCACCACAAAGAGAAAGATCACCACTGTTTTGATTTCTGGTCATGACATGTGCTTGGGTTGGAGGGCTTGGTCCACTTTTGGGGCATGGGGGAGAGGCAACCAATCTTGCCTCCTGATGTTTCTCCCCCTATCTTCCTCCCTTCCTCTCACTCTAAAAATAAATAAATAAGATCTATTAAAAAGCTAATGTTAAAAAAAGAAAGAGGAGGCTTAGAAATGATAAATGCAGACTTTTTTTTTTACTTTACTTGGTAAACAGGTCTAAAATGAGTGTCTCAGAATAAGAGCTATCAGTAAGTGATGTGGAATTTCTTAGGAGAAAAGCATTCTTAAAAAGGACGTCTTGAAGAGTAACAGTAGACACCATATGTATAAGGAAATATTTAAGAAAATATTAAAAATAACTAAAAGTTCTACACGACTCCACTCTAGGAAGACATTGAACCCAGTTAAAAAATGGGAAAAGGACTTGAACAGACACTTCTCCAAAGAGGACATATAGAATATCCAGAGACACATGAAGAGGTGCTCAATATCATTAGCTATCAGAGAGATGCAAATTAAAACCACAATGAGATACCACTTTACACCAGTCAGGATGGCTATCATAAACAAAGCAACAAACAACAAATGTTGGAGAGGTTGTGGGGAAAAGGGGTCCTTAGTTCACAGTTGGTGGGATTGCAGACTGGTACAACCATTACGGAAAACAGTATGGAATTTTCTCAGAAAAATAAAAATCAACCTGCCTTTTGACCCAGCAATTCTGCTGCTAGGATTATATCCTAAGAGTCCTAAAACATCAATTTCAAAGAACCTATTCACCACAATGTTCATAGCAGCACAATTTACAATAGCCAAGAGTTGGAAGCAACCTAGGTGCCCATCAGTAAATGAATGGATCAAAAAATTGTGGTACATATACACAATGGAATTCTATGCAGCAGAGAGAAAGAATGAGCTACTACCCTTTGCAACAACATGGATGGAACTGGAAAGCATTATGCTGAGTGAAATAGGCCAGGCATTGAAGGACAAATACCATATGATCTCACCTTTAACAGGAAGCTAAATGACAAAATAAACAAGCAAGCAGAATAAAAACGAAGACACTAAAATAGAGAACAAGTGGGCAGCGACCAGAGGGGAGAGGGAAGGGAATTTAAGGGGAAAAACGGGGAGGGATTTTGAAGAACAAGTATGAAAGACACAGGGATGAGGACTGTGGGGCGGGGAATGGGAGGGAGGTGGGGAGATGGGGCGGGGGGGGCTGGGATGGGAGAAATTGACAAAAAAACTGTACTTGAACAATAACTAAATAAATTTAAAAAATAAAAATAAAAATAACTAAAAGTTCACAATTACAAACCATAATAAAAGCCATAGTAAATTAATAGTTGAAATGAAAATGAACATTACAAGATTTAAGTTACTTACTTGTTTAAGATAAAAGTGAGCCAAAGAAGTATTTGAAATCATGAAAAACAAGGACCTACATCCAAGATGACTCTATCCAGCAAAGCTATCATTTAGAATGAAAAGGCAAATAAAGGCAAGATAAAGTTAAAGGACTTCATTATTACCAAGCCCTTACTATATGAAATGTTAAAGGGACTTATCTAAGAAATAGAAGATAAAAAACTATGAACAGTAAAATGACAACAAACTCATAACTATCAACAACCGAATCTAAAAAACAAAAAAAAAATTAAGCAAATAAGTACAACAGGAACAGAATCACAGAAATGGAGATCCCATGGAGGAGTATTAGTGGGGAGTGGGAGGGGGAGAGACAAAATGGGGGGAAGGTACAGGGAATAAGGAGCATAATTGTTAGGGATATAATAGACAGAGGGAGATTAAGAACTATATAGGAAATGGAGGAGCCAAAGAACTTATATGTAAAACCCATGGACATGAACTAAGGTGGGGGGTGCAGGGTGGAGGGGGGATAAAGGGAAGAAAAACTTGGGATAACTGTAATAGCATAATCAACAAAATATACTTAGAAAAAAGTGAGCCAAAGGGGAAAAAAGAGACACTGGATCTCTATTTGCACAGTTGCACAAAACTTTTATATTATTTGTATGAGTGCATTAGGGAAATGCATTCTTATATACAAAAATAGAAAAATAATTCTAAGCAGTAGCTCAAAAGTTTACATTGAAGATGAAGTGATAATAGAAAAAAGAATAAAAGAAAATAAATGAAATAAATTTACATGTCCAGCTATGACACAGAATCTGGTACCATACTTGTCTTTCCACTATAAACAAATAGACAAAATATATCAATTAATCATTTTCACGTATTGGAAAATATGCAGTACAATACAGTGAACCTTGAGATAAGGAAAACAAACAAGCAAGCCCTACAATTTTCTTGTCTTTTTGCTTGTAGGTGCTTTCTGTACTCTCAGATTGAGGGTCTCCCAAACAGAGCAGGGCATCTTGCTGAGTTAAAGAGACAGTTAGGAGCTTGAGGATGCTGATTTGATTATAATTTGCAAGGCAGAATACTGGAGAAGGAGGAGCCATATAAAAAATGAACTCTCAAAATCGTCATTGGTTGTCCTCTGAAGTATTTGGCTAAGTACTTGTATTCAGAATATATAAAGAAACTTCAAAATGCAGATTACTGTATTTTAAGAAAATGAGCAATCTAACTTTTAACAAGTGTCAGACATCTGCATAGACATGTCACTAAAGAAGATATACTGATGAGAAGCACATGAAAATGTGGTCAACATCATTATTCATTGGGGGAAATGCAAATTTAAACCAAAATGAGTTATCGCTGAATATCTATCAGCATGGCTGACCATACCAAGTGGTGAAGATGTGAAAAAACTGGAATTACCAAATATTGCTTGTGGGGCTATAAAATGGTTCAACCACTCTTGTCAACTGTTTGGCAGTTCCTGAAATAGCTGATCTTACACCTACTTATTATATGATCTAGCCATTCCAATCCAAGAGAAACAAAAATATATATCTACACGAAAACATGTAGACTAATATGCATAGTAGTATTATTTTTAATAGCCAGAAGCTGGAGACAACCCAATTGTTCATGAACATGGATGGAACATACAGTTTGTGGTGTATCAATATAATGGAGTATTATTTGTCTATAGAAAGGAAAGCACTATGCATATATGCAATGATATGGATGACTATTTAAATACATATGCCAAGTAAGGGAAGCCAGACAAAAAAGTACACATTATATAATACCATTTATATAAAATTATAGAAAAATGCAAGCTAATCTAGAGTAATAGGAGACAGATCAGTTGTAGCTTGAGTATGAAAGAAACCAAGGAAATGAAAGAAGGTGAAATCACAGAAGTGAACAAGGAAACATCAGCAGGCAGTGGATATATTTACTGTCACCATTGTGATAATGGTTGAACAAATATATAAATGTATCAAAATGTACTAGTTTGTATAATTTAAAGCAGTTCCCTTATTGTATGTTAATTATACACCAATGCAATAGGCACAAGAGTAGTAAAAAAAAACCTAAAATGCATGAAAATAAATGAAACCTCAGAACAATATAGCTTATGAATATAGGTGTAAAAATTCTTACAGAATATTATGAAACAGAATCTAGCTATATATAAGGACAATGTATCATAGTCAAGTGGAGTCTTGACTTCAGAAATATCCAGATATTCTAGGTTAGTTTTTCATTAGAAAAAATAATCAATTTAACTTTTAAACAACTGATGGGTCCAGGAAGAAAGCACAAGGTAAATTAGAAAACATATTGAGAAAAATAAAAATAAAAACACAGCATACCCAAACTTATGGGATGTATTTAGAAAAGGTTTTTATTATTATTTTTAAAATCTTTTTAAAATTTAATTATTGTTCAAGTACAGTTTTCTGTCTTTTACTCCCATCTCAGCCCACCCTCCCAGTGCTCCCCACCTCCCTCCCATTTCCACCCTCCTTGGTTGTTGTCCATGTGTCCTTTATACTAGTTTCTGTAAATCCTTCCTCTTTTTCCCCTGAAATTCCCTCCCCTCTCCCCTCTGGTCACTGTCCCCCTGTTCTCTATTTCAGTGTCTTTGTTTTTATTTTGCTTGCTTGTTTGTTTTGTTGGTAGCTTCCTGTTAAAGGTGAGATCACAAGAAAATATATAACTGTAAATGTTAACATTAAATAGGAAGAAAGATCTCAAATCGGTGACCTAACTTTATACCTTAAAGAACCAGAAAAAGAGAACAGGCTAAACCCAAGGCTATCAATGAAGGAAATAATAAAATTTAGAGCAGAGATAAAAAAGAAATTAATAGAAATACAAGGGAAAATAAATAAAATCAAGGGTTAGTTCTTTGAAGAGATCAACAAAATTGACAAGTTTTTAGCTAAAATTATAAAGAACAAGAAAGAGAAGACTCAAGTGAATTAAAATCAGGAACAAAAGCGAAAACATTATTATTGATTTTATAGAAATAAAAAGGGTTATAAAAGAGTACTATAAGCAAATGCATACCAGGAGGGAGGTGGGGAGGACTGAGGGCGGTGGGCTGGGATGGGAGTAAAAGACAGAGAACTGTACTTGAAAAACAATTAAAATAAAAAAACCACAAAAAACAAACTGGATGACCTAGATCAAATGGACAAATTCCTGGAAACATGAACCTACCAAGACTGAATCATGAAGAGACAGAAAATATGAATATATCTATAAATAGTAAAGAGATAAATCAGGTATGAAAACATCACCCCCCCAAAGGCCTAGTTTAGTGGCTTCACTAGGGAATTGTACAAAAATTTAAGAATTAACACAAATAAATCCTTCTTAAAGTTGTCCAAAAATTTGAAGATTAGGGACCACTTTCTAACTCATTCTTTTTTTTTAGAGACAAGAGAAAGGAGGGAGAAAGGGAAGGCAAGAAGCAACAATGTGTAAAAGAAACATTGATCAGTTGCCCCTTGCATACACCCCAACTGGGGACCTGGGGACTTGGCCTGCAACCCAGGCATGTGACCTCACTGGGAACCAAACAGGCAACCTTTTGCTTTTCAGGCCAATGTCCAGCCAACTGAGCCACACTTGTTAGGGGTCTAACTCATTCTATAAGGCCAGCATTATCTTGATATCATAAACAATAATACAAGAAAACTATAGACCAATATATCACCAATATTGATGCAAAAATCCTCAACAAAAATACTAGTAAACCAAATTTAACAGCACTTTTAATTGATTATACACCATGACCAAATAGTGTTTATTTTTAGAAGGCAAGGGTGGTTCAACATACAAAAATCAATGTGATATATAACATTAACAGAATGAAGAAAGAATGCCACACAATCATCTCAATCTATGAAAAAAAAGGCATTTGACAAAACTCAAAACCCTTTCATAATTTCAAAACCCCACAAACTAGGAGTAGATAAAATACCTCAGCATAATAAAGGTCATATATAAAACCACCCACAGCTAACAGCATGCTCAATGGAGAAAGACTGAAAGCTTTCTAAGATCAGGAAAAAGTAAAGGATACTTCTAAAAATTTATTTCAGCATGTACTGGAATTTCTAGCCAGAGCAGAAATAAGTACATAAATAAAAGTATTTAAATTGGGAATGAGGAAATAAAATTATCTCTGTTCACAGATCTTAAATGTAGGAAATCTTAAAAGGTTTTACTTATAAAAAACTTAGTACTAATAAGCAATTTCAGGAAAACTGAGGGTACAAAATTAACATGCAAAAATCAGTTGTGTTTTTATACACTGACATTGAGTAATCTGAAAAGAAAATTCAGAAAAGAATTCCATTTACAATAGCATCAAAAATATCAAATCCCTAGGAATAAACTTAACCAAGGAGATGAAAAACTTGTACACTGAAATGTACAAAATGTTGCTGCAAGAAATTAAATAAGACACAAATGAGTGGAAAGACATCCTGGATTCATGGATTGGAAGACTTCATATTGTTAAGATGTCAGTAGTGCTTAAAGTGCTTTACATAGTCAATGCAATTTCTATCAAAATTGCAATTATTTTTTGCAGAAATGGAAAAATTCATCTTACAATTCATATGGAATCTCAAAGAGTCTCCAAATATCCAAAACAATCTTGAAAAAGAGCAAAGTCGGAAGCCTAACACTTTCTGATTTCAAAACATTCTACATAGCCACAACAATCAGAACAGTGTGATACTGGCATAAAGACAACATATAGACCAATGGAATAGAATAGAGAGCCCAGAAATAAATTCACACACAGGGTAAAATTATTTATTTACTTATTTTATCCTCACCTGAGGACTTTTTTTCATTGCTTTGAGAGAGAGAGAGAGAGAGAGATGGAGAGAGAGTGAGAAACATCAATGTGACAAACATCGATTGACTGCCTTCTTGCATATGCCCCAACTGGGGATTGAACCCACAACTGTGGTATGTGCCCTGAATAGAAATTTACCTTGCAACCTATCAGTCTATGGAGCAATGCTCCAATAAACTGAGCCACAATGGCCAGGACTGGTCAAATTACTTTTGAAAAAGATTTCAAGACAATTTAATAGATCAGAAGACAATTTTTAAAAAACAAATGGTGATGGGGAAACTAGCTATCTAAATAAGTAAGAATGAACTTGGACCCTTACCTAATATCATATGCAAAAATTAACCCACAATGCATTGGTGACTTAAATATAACAGTTCAAACTATAGAAATCCTTGAAGAAAACTTAGAGAAATAATTTTTGACATTGGATTTGGTAATTATTTTTTAGATATGACACCATAAACACAGATAATGGAACAAAAATTAAATATATTGTACTTCACCAAAATTAAAAACTTTTGTGCATCAGAGAACATTATCAACAGAATAGATAATGTTCTTCCCCAACCTATGGGATGGGAGAAAATTTTTGCAAATCATATGCTTGATAAGAGATTAATATTCATAATATATAAAGATGTCCTGCAACTGAATAACAAAAAGTTGAACAACTCAATTTAAAAGTGGGTGAAGGACTTGAGTAGTCACTTTTTCCAAAGACACATAGATGTGTCTTGTGGTCAAAACCACAATAGTATTATGGTTTTTCCAAAAATTAAATATAGAATTAGCACATAATTGAGCAAGTTCATTTCTGGGTAAACCTAAAAGAATTGAAAAAGGGATTAAAGAAGATATTTGGACATGCATGCTCATAGCAACATTATTCACATTATCCAGAATGTGTAAACAATGCAAATGGCTATCAATAGATGAATGGATAAACATATTATTGTACATGCATATGGTAAAATATTATTTAGCTTTAAAAAGTAAAGAAAATTTTGATAAATGGTATAAAATGGGTTAACCTTGAAGACATTATGACATAAAACAAAGCCGACAGAAAAGGACAAATTGTATGATTTTACATATGAGGTGCCTAGAGTAGTCAAATTCATAGATACAGGAAATAGAATAGTGTGTGCTAGGGACTAGGTGCAGGGAGGAGTGGGCAGTTAATGATTAATGGGTAGAGAATTTCAGCTTGTGAAGATGAAGAAGTTCTGGATACAAGATGGAAGATGGAAATGATGGTTGCAAAACAATGTGAATGTATTTAAGGTAACTAAACTATACAGTTAAAATGTTTAAAATGGCAAATTTTATGCTATATATATTTTTAATTAAATTATTTTATTGTTGTTCGATTACAGTTGTCTGTATTTTTCCCCACCCCTCCTCCACCCCCTCCAAAACCTCCTCCCTCCCTTGCTTCCACCGTCCCCCTTGGTTTTGTCCATGTGTTCTTTATAGTAGTTCCTGAAAACCCTTCTCCCCACTGTCCCCTCTCCGCTCCCCTCTGGCTATTGTTAGATTGTTCTTAATCAGAATAAAAAATATCAATTCAGTTCACTACATAAAAATAATCAAAGTTAAAAAAATCAAAGTTTCAAAAAAGTATTTTATAAAATTAAACACACATGTTATGATGTTTTCAATTATTTACTATTAGAAGAGATCTTCCTCAACATCATGAAAACCATATAAAAACAAAATAAGGCAAAACAAAACAAACCCCAAAGTCTCTAGCTAACATTTTGCCTAATCCTAAAATACCAATTGCTTTCCCATTATGATTGGGAACAAGGTGAGTATGTATTCTCTCACCACTCCTATTCAATATTGTATTTGATACCCTAACCAGTGTAAAAAGGCAAGAAAAAACAAACAAAAGACATAAAATTAAAGGCAAACAGTTATACTCTTAGTATATAAAGAAACAAAAGGATTGTATACATAGAAACTATAGAAACTCTCATAGAATATATATTTAAAATATATATATATTCTATGAGAGTTTCTATGTATACAATCCTTTTGTTTCTTTATATACTAAGAGTATAACTGTTTGGAAAGCATTATGCTAAGTGAAATAGGCCAGGTGTTGAAAGACAAATACCAATCTCACCTTTAACAGGAAGCTAAACAACAAAACAAACAAGCAAGCAGAATAAAAACCAAGACACTGAAATAGAGAACAAGGGGACAGTGACCAGAGGGGAGAGGGAAGGGAATTAAAAAAAACCCTACTGGAAATCAGAAGTAAATTTAATAAGAAAGTTAGATACGAGGTCAACAAACAAAAATCTGTTGTAATGCCATATAGTAGAAACAAATTAAAAAATGAAAATTTAAATAACCATTTATAATACCATAAGAATTCATGATGTGTGTAAGATTAAATTCAACAAAAAATGTTCCAGATCTGTACAGTGAAAACAACAAAACGTGATTGAAAGAGGTTATTTTGAAAACCCCTAAATCAGTGGAAATATATGTGAGGGGTGCCCCCAAAAGGCCAGAGTTATGTTCTGGAGGGCACATTCCTTCTAGTACAGGGTTCCCCTGCTAGGTGAATGTTCTAGGAACCCATCTATGTCAGTGACTACCTGTTGTGAGAGGTTGCATTTGGCTTCAGTAAATTTTTCGAAGATTCAGTGCATTTGCACATTCCATGATGGGTGATTTATGGTGCACCTGCCCATACCGTGCTGAGTGTTCAGCAGTTTTTGACCAAAAGCAGCATAATCCCCATGATCCACCTTCCCTATTCACCTGATCTCACGCTGAGCAATTGCTTTCATTTCCCAAAGAGAAACATTCTGCTGCTGTAGAAGAGATGGGAAAAACTGCAGAAACACGGAAAAGCATCAAAATCAACATGTTCAAAAACTGTTGTGAACAGTGGAAGAATCTTCTTGATAGGTGTATTGCATCAAGTGGAGAGTACTTTGAAGGTGACTGAAGTTTTAAAATGTAAGAATATATACACAACTTTTTGTAAATAAATTCATCCCCCCCAAATTTTGTTGAGTTATCAACTTTCCTAAAATTGACCTATAGACTCAATGTAAAACCCTAGGAGACATTTTTTGTAGGAATTAACAGGACATCGTAAATACTCTATGGAAATACCAAGGCCCCACAACACCCAAAAACAATCTTGAAAATGAAGGGCAGTGGAGAATTTACATCTCCAAGTTACAACATACATTGCAAAAACACTTTACAGAGACTTCAGAAATAGAGCAAGATATACAGTCCAATCGATTTTATACAAATGTGCTAATGGAATTCAACAAGAAATGGACTTCTTTTTAACAAATTGAATTGGACCAACTGGATATCTGTTAGGAAAAATTTTACTACTATCCTTACCTCTTAACACACACCAAAAACTAACACAAAACCAGAACAAGGACCTTAAAGTAAAAGGTAAAATTATAAATTTTGTTTAATAAAACACAGAAAAGACCTTTGTAATCATGAGTTAGGCAAATATATCTTTGAACATATAAACTTTAGCCAAGGTCAGAAAAAAGCTAAACTGGAATCCAACAGTAATTTCAACACAATAATAAGCATAGTAAACCTATGCTCTTTGAAACTTATTATTAGAAAATGAAGTGACCAGTAACAGGCTAGGAACAAAATATTTGCAACAGATATATCTTAAAAAGAAATTGTATCCAGAACATATTTTTAAAAAATTCTAGCTACAGGTTACACAGTTTACATGAAGTTTAGGTATGACTAATACTAACTATCCCCCCTGTGAGCTAGAATAGAATCTTGCACCAACCTTTCAGCACTGTCTTTGTAAAGCAATGATAAAGTCACAGAGAAAGAAGTATTGTCAGAAAGTTTCTGTGTCATGTCCATTTTAAAAGCCTATCATTGCCCTGGCTGGTGTAGCTCAGTGGATTGAGCATGGGCCTGCGAATCACAAGATCGCAGTTTGATTCCCCGTCAGGGCAATCGCCTGGGTTACAGGCCAGTTTCCAGCAGGCCATGCACCAGAAGCAACCATACATTGATATTTATCTCCTTCCCTTTCCTTCTAAAGATAAAAAAAAAAAACAATGAAAAAAAAAGCCTATCATTGTCCTTACACTTATTTCTAAAAATAAGTCTCAATTAATTTTTGTTTAATTTATTTTTAAAACTTGTTCAGAGATTCTTTAAAATAGGAAAGATTGTTCTTAGAAAAGGGTTGTTTTCTCCTCTGTACAAAGCTTGCACTTTCAAAGCTCACCACTTATATCCTTCCAACTTTCCAACATTGTCTGCAATTCCAAATAAAACTATAGAATTTAGGTCTATAAATACTTCTTTTTGCCACAAGAGAAATTTGTTAAAATATATTTTGTTGATTATGCCATTCCCCCTTTATTCCCCTCTGCTCTGCCCACCCCCTCCCACCCGCATTCCCCCACCTTTAATTCATGTCCCTGAGTTGTACATATAAGTTTGCCACAAGAGAAATTGATGCTAGAGGGAAGGCAGATGTTTTGTCACATACGATTTGTAAGTTTTAATCTTTGTTCCATGCATCGGACTTGTTTCTACTGGTGCAGCTCATAGACTGTGTGTTAGGATAAATACCCTGTCCATTCCTAGGCTTCCTCCATCAATGTTTACATTATGACTGATATGTTTTTACATTGCTGAAGAGCCAGCAATCATAATATTGACTAAAAATAAAATAATACACACTCATCTCAGATGGAAGAAATGGTACAATGGACATTTTTTGACTTCTCTATTAGTGTCAGTTTGAGCTGTGAACTGGCCAGGGGGGTTAGGCTTTATGATTTAGATAAGTAGAAGTGATCTACAAAATATTACAATACCTGGGTAGTTACAAAGAAGCTTAAATACCAAAAGAGGGAAGGAGAGAGAGAGAGAGAGAGAGAGAGAGAGAGAGAGAGAGAGAGAGAGAGAGAGAGACCTGAATGGCATCCAGAGACTTGCGAAGGTAGGACAAGATATATGGCCTAGAATTCAGTAAACATTGATTATTATAAGAGTTACCATGTCTTGACTGACTTTAGCCTTGTAAGAACATTAGCTTCAAGAATGATGTATTATTACTCCCTTTGAATTAATGAAGAGATTGAGACATGGAGGGGTTAAATAACCTATCCAGGATGATAAAGTTCATGGATGGCAGATGTGGGATCTGAACATTATTTTTCTTACTTTAAAGCCATTTTATTGGTTCCCATAAAAACAGGATTTGTGAATTTTGATTCCATCGGACAGACTATTTATTCTCTGTACTATTTTATATTATTTTCTGGGTGTAGGTGGCCCAGAAACAGCTGGTATTGATCTGACTGTGAAGGAGGCCAAAGGTCTCCAGGTAAACCTTGATCTGGATAAGACAGGGATAGAAAATTTGGGTTATCTTCTGGTAAAGCTCTGCTTGTTTTTATTATGAATGTACAACTACATTCCTGTCAATAGACAGCTTTGGTGTTTAACACTGTTAATAGACATACCTTAGATTTCTATGCATGTTTTGTTGAATAGAGCAAGGGCTGAAGTGTTTAACTCCAATGACTTGATCTTTTTCAGTGTTCTAAAAAAAATGCAGATATTTTAGCTTACCAAACTGTCAGCAAGAGTGCCAAGAGAATCTTGGAGTTGAAAGAGACTGTAAGAGGTGAAAGATGACCCAGTTTAGACCTTGCATTCCAGCCTTAAAGTATATTAATTGTTAACAGGGATTGAATACTGCTTCTGCTCTTCATGGGAAGCCATTTCTAGGAAATAATTCTTATTATTTAGGAATGTCCAAACTAGACAGGATCAAATAAGATTGCCCAATGGAATTATTTCATTGTACCGATGAGGAAAAAAGCCACACCTCCTCTTTATAAGACCACACCAATTGTTGAATGATGCTATGGGTTTTTTCCTTCTGGGAATAATAATGAAACTTTAGATTAAAATCATGTCAAAGATATTTCAACTCTAGCCCATGAAATCTGAGAATGTGTTACTATTTTGCTTCTCCTATAGGGAGGATGGTGTTAGAGCAACGGAGGGTGAGTGTGTGTATGCATGTGTGTGCGTGCTTGGACCTGTGCATGCTTGGATATGAGTGTGCATGTTGGAGATTGCAAAACTGTAATCGCTACTGGCTTTTATAAAGAAATGCCATGGACTTGAGCATTTGAGTTAGACTGAAAATGACTTTCTGTCAAAAAAAAGCTCTCTACATATTTTTGGCTAGTGGCAAATGCATGATAGGATCGTTCTTGTTCCAGAGCCACCAACAATGTGTACCAGTCATGGTTACTAACCTGCACTCCAGGAGTGAGGGAACTGGACTTTTTTCACATGGACTGATCCTGGGTTTGCCAGAAGAAAATACACAGTTCCAAATACCTTCCACATCTGGATCCCACACTGTGACTTGGCAGTCGAACTGCTTTAAAAATGTTGCAGCATTGTTAGATAACCTGCCAGAATATGTTGAAATGGTACATAGTTTGGAATATTCCACATATGGATAAGTATGTAAGTTCTTAAATGCTGTTTTCCCTGTCCTTAATCTGGCAGAGAAATGTAAACATATAATCATAAATTGCAGCAACATGGTTCATATTCAGCATATTTATTCATCTTTGTTTTAATTATATTTTCTAGGAAAGTACCATTTAAAATGTACACTGTTTAATGTAATAGCCAAATTGCCTGGAAAATCTTGTACATAAGAGAAATCTCTAATGCAATATATTTTCAGTGTGTACATTTCTTTATATACTTGCAATTATATTTTTCTTTGGGGATTTCTCTGGTTCAGTGCTAGTGAAAGCCTGGAACACTTTGTTGAGATGGATTCTGAAGTTTCACCAGGGCTCTTAGTGGAAAAGAGTTCCCTGAGTGACCAGTGATTTTGGCATTAATGTGAAAAGGAAGAACAGTAAAAAAAATGCACATATGTAATACATTTGACGAATTTATTTTTCTAATTTCTTGGATTTCTTTGAATAGGTAATATATTAAGATGGTAAACCATGAAAATGGTACAGAAGAATACATGAGAAATCATTTTCCCTTCCATTATTCTCCCTCTTGTTTTCAGGGGCCACCTCTTAGAAGCAACTGTTGTTCCAATTTCTTGCAGGGACATTCTAGGATTTTTAAAGCATTTCTGTATATATATTGACTTTTTACACTAACTATAGCATATTACATGTAGTTTTTTGCACTATGTATTTTTAAATGGTAAATTTTATGTTATATATAGATTGCCAAAATTTAAAACTTAATGTGACACCCCAAAACATTGTATTGTGCACTTAAATGGGTGAATCATATGGTATATGAATTATTAATATAGTTGGATTGATATGTGTCATATTTGTTATTGTTTTATTAGTTGTTCTTGTTCTTTGTTCCTATTTTTGTTTTCCACTCTTTTTTTGTCTTTGTGCCTATAATCAAGCTTTTTGTGTGATTCGATTTTCCCTCCTTTCTTGGCATATCAGCAATACTTCTTTCTTTAGTGGTGGCCCTGTAATTTGTTTATTTTTTATTTTTAAAATATTTTATGGTATTTATATCATAATTTAACCCCCTTATATTCCACTACCCCCTGCAATCACCATAGAATTTGTAATACACACTTATACCTAACACAGGCCCACTTTTAAATAACATTAGACCACTGCACTAGTGCAAGTACCTGTAATAACAAAATATTCCTGATTCTTCTTTCCTGTCCCTTGTATCATTGTTGTCATTCATTTCACTTATACATACATAAATCAGTACGTTGCTGCTATTATTATCTTGAACAAGCTAGTATCTGATCAGTTTAGAAATAAAAGTTTTAATTTTACATTCATCCTTTCTTCAATGCTCTTTCTTCATGTAGATTCAAATTTCTGATGTATCATTTTTCTTCTGTCTTAAGAGCTTCTTTCAAAATTTTTTGCCAGACATGTTTACTGACAACAAATTCCATCAATTGTGATTTGTCTGAGACAGTTCTTGTTTCTTTTTCAATTTTGAAGGATAATTTCTCAGGGTACAGAATTATAGGTTGTGGGTTTTTTCTCTCAACACTTAAAGTAATTCACTTCACTCTCTTGTTTGGATGGTGCTGAGACATCTGATGTAATCCTTAGCTTTGTTTCTCTAAGGCAATGATTTTTAACCTTTTTCATCTCATGGCATACATAAACTAATTACTAAAATTCTGTGGCACACCAAAAAATATTTTTTGCTGATCTGACAAAAAATAGGTACAATTTTGATTTATTCACACTGGATGGCTATTGTTATGTTGGCTATTGTCATTTGTTTATTTGACCATCTAAGGGAAAAGAGGTCAGTGTCTTTGAGTAAATAGTCAGGTATTGCATGTTTTTAAAAATTCTTGTGGCACACTGCTATGCCAGGGACTGCTAGTTGAAAACCACTGCTCTAAGGTAAAGGAGTTTTCCCTCTAACTTCTTCCAAGATATTTCTTTTCCTTTTGATTTTCTGAAGTTTAAATGTGATACGCCTTGATGTACTTTTTCTTTTTGTATTTACACAGATTGGCTCTGTGGTTTGGTATTTGATACTAATTCGGGTAAATTCACAGTCCTATTGCTTCAAATATATCTTCTATTCCATTTTTCCTTTTCTTCTTCATCTGATATTCTCATTATGCATAAATTATTCCTTTTATGGTTGTCCCACTGTTTGGGGATATGATTTTCTGTTTTTTTTCAGTCTTTTTGCTTTTTGGTTTTGGATGTTTCTATTGATACATCCTGGAGCTCAGGAATTCTTCCTTCAGCTATGGCCTTCTTTTTTTTTGTGTGTGTGATGAGCTCTTTAAAGGCATTTTTCATTTGTTACAGTATTTTTTTATTTTTTATTTTATTTATTTATCTTTAGAGGGGAAGGAAGGAGGGGGAGAAAACAGTATGTCTTCATGCTCCCCTGCTGGGAACTGGCCTGCAGGGAACTGGCCTGCAACCCCAGTATGTGCCCTGACTGGGAATCGAACTGCGATTGTCTGGTTCGCAGGCCCATGCTCAATCCACTGAGCTACACCAGCCAGGGCTGTTACAGTATTTTTGATCGCTGAAATTTTTGTAAAATGATTTATTTCAATTGGTTGACATACAATATTATATTAGTTTCAGGTGTATGACCCGGTGATTAGACATTATATAACTTACTAAGTGATCACCTCAATAAGTCTAGTACCCATCTGATACCATACATAGTTTTTAAAAATATTACTGACTATATTACCTATGCTGTACTTTACATCCCTGTGACTATTCTGTAACTACCAATTTGTACTTAATCTCTTTAGCTTTTTTACCCATACCCTCAAATGCCCTTCTAATTGGCAACCATCAAAATAATCTCTGTACCTATGAGTTGCTTTCTGTTCTGCTTGCTTGTTTATTTTGTTTTTTAAATTCCACGTGTAAGTGAAATCACCTGGCATTTGCCTTTCTCTGACTGACTTATTTTACTCAGCACATTACCCTCCAGGTCCATCCATGTTATTGCAGGTGAAAAGATTTCATTCCTTTTTATGGCTGAATCATACTCATTCATATTGGTAAGAATTATAATCATTTTCAAAAAGATTTCATGCTTTTTTATTGCTGAAGTTTATGTGCACTACTTCTTTATCCACGCATCTATTGATAGACACTTAGGTTGCTTCCATATCTTGGCTATTGTAAATAATGTTGCAATGAACAACAATGAAAATAAAATTTTTAAAAAAATAATGCTGCAATTAACATATGGATATATGCCTTTTCAATTTAGTGTTTTGGGTTTCTTTGGATAAATACCCAGAAGGGGAACTGTTGGATCCTTCTTTGCGTCTTGTTATACAGCCTTTGTTTTAAAGTCTATTTATCTTGTATAAGTATTGGTACACAAACTTTTCTGGTTGTTTGTTTCCATTTTCATGAAATATCTTTTCCCATCCCTTTACTTTCAGTCTGTGTGTCTTCTGATCTGAAGTGAGTCTCTTGTACACAGTGTATGCAAGGGTCTTACTTTGTTATCCATTCAGCCTCCAAGTACCTTTTAAATGGAGCATTTAGTCCATTTGCATTTAAAGTAATCTTTGATAGATACCTATTTATTCAACTTCATTATTTGTATTTTTGATCTTTTTAAAAATCTTCTTAAAGAAGACCCTTAAACATTTCTTGTAATACTGGTTTGGTGATCATGAACTCCTTATCTTTTTCTTTTCGGGGAAGGTATTTATCTGTCCTTTGATTCTAAATGATAGCTTTGCCAGGTATCTTAGTTGTAGGTCTTTGTTTTTCATCCCTTTGAATATTTCTTGAAAATCCCCTCTGGCCTGCAAAGTTTCTATTGAAAAGTCAGCCGACAATCTCAAGGGAATTTTTAAGATTCTTTCCCTGTCTTTAAACTTCGGCATTTTCATTATGACGTATCTCGGTGTGGGCCTTTTGCGTTCATCTTGTTTGGGACTCTCTGTGCTTCCTGGACTTCTATGTCTATTTCCTTCACCAGACAATGTAATTTTTTGGTCATTCTTTTTTTTAATCCTCACCTAAGGATTTTTTTAAAAAGTTGATTTTAGAGAGGGAGGAAGGGAGAGAGAGGAGAAACATTGGTTGGTTGCCTCCTGTACCCACCACAACTGGGGATCAAACCCATAGTGTAAGTATGTGCCCTGGCAGGGTGTCAGACATACAACCTTTTGGTGTGGGGGATGATGTTCTAATCAGCTGATCCACCCTGCCATGGCCCATCATTATTTGTTCAAATACATTTTCAATTTGTTGCTCTCTGTCTTCCTCCTTCTGGCACCCCAATGATGCCGGTGTTGATATGCTTGATGTTGTCCTGGAGCCTCCTTATACTCAGTTTTTTTTATTCTTTTTTATTTTACTGTTCTGACTGGGTGTTTTCTGCTTCCTTGTCTTATTTGATCCTTTGCTTCTCTGCTCTATTGTTAATTCCCTGTGATATATTCTCACTTCTGACTATATTCTGTTTTTGTTTCTATGTTTTCTGCCTCTGTTTTTATGTTTTCTATTTCTTTGTTGAAGTTCTCACTAAGTCCATCTACCCTTCCCTCAAGTTCATTGGGCATATTTATAACCAGTGTTTTGAACTCTGCATCTAGTGGACTGTGTGTTTCCATTTTGTTTCATTCTTTTTCTGGAATTTTGTTCTGTTCCTTCATTTGGGCCATGTTTCATTGTCTCCTCATTTTGACAGCCTCTCTGTCTTTGTTTCTATATATTAGGTAGAGCTGCTACACCTCCCAGTCTTGGGAGGGTGGCCTTATGTGGCATGGGTCCTACAGGGTCCAGTGGCACAGCCTCTCCATTCACCTGAACTGGGCACTCCAGGTTCACCCCATGTGTGGGCTGTGTATATCATCTGTTGTGGTTGAGTCTTGATTGCTAGTGGCACCTTAATGGGAAGGATTTACCTCCCAGGCCGATTGGCTGGAAGGACTGTCAGTGACCACCTTGGAGGATCATCTGTGTAGGGGCCCACTCTGTGGAGCAGGACTTACTTCAGGGTGGCTCTGGTGCCTGCTGAGTCTTCCCCTTGAGTGTGTCAGTTGTGATACTTAGAGTTGGCCTAAGGTGGTCCACAGGATGTGCCGGCTCTGAGGCCTCTTGGGAGGTTCAGGTCAAGGTCAGTCACCATCTGTGTCTTGCTCAGGGCCACACAGCAGGAGCAGCGAGACAATCTGTAGGTAGCTGCTACTTGTGCTGGGCTTAGAGGTGCCCAGGACAGGTCAAGTTTCAAATTAGGGCTGGCTGACTCTAGTCCGTGGTCTGGGGCCAGTTCTGGGACATGGTAAGGACAGATGCTGCTTGAGAGATTTGAGGAATTTGGAAGGATGAGCCAAGATAGGCCATTTGTATGGAAAAGATATTGGAAAAAGCCTGGGTGGGCCTACAAGTTGGGTGGGGCGGAGTCTCAGGGAATCAGCAGGGGCGGGGCGAACAGCGTCAGCCAGGTCGCTGGAGACCTATATATGAGACCTGCCTACCAGCTTTTTTGTAGGATTCAGTAAAGAAACTTCCTCCTGGGAGAAAGTTGTCCTTTCAGCTCTCATCTGATACCTGGCAATTCAGTTCCATCCTGATTACCTCTGGTGACTTTGAAGCTACTGCTCAGTGCTGGATCTCAGAGCCAGTGAGTTTGAGTAAGTCTATGAATGGGCCTTTTAGCAAAAATGCCTGGGACTCCAGGAGCATTCTGTCTCATTCAGCCACAATTCTTGGTTTTCCCAGCCACAAGTCATGGGGACTTCTTTTCCTGACAGTGGAATCCTGGTCTGGGAATCCTGGGCTAGGACTCTTTGTTTCTTGGGGGAGGTTCCGTCCAGCATTTCTTTCTCTTTTTTTCCCTTAGAATTTCTGCTTACATTCACATATATTCTTACATGTTGTCTACTTTTTGCATTAGAGCCCTTAACAATATCTGAGTGTAGATCTAATGCTTTATTTGTCTCTCAAACTGTATTTTTTTGCCTTTTAGTATGCCTTATAATTTTTTTTTTGTTGAAAACTGGACAAAATATACTGTGCAAAAAGAACTCTGGTAGATAGATCTTTCGTAATATGGTGGTAAGGCGTAGGGGGAGAGGACAAATGTTATAGTCATGTGGTTGGGTTTTAGTCTTTTGTGAGCCAGTGCTCCTGGGCTGGGAACCTTGTAAATGTCTCTCAGTTTTATCCTTATGTTAACTGAGACAGGATATCTAGGGGGTCAGGACTTGGGTATTTCCCTTCTTCCAGGTCAGTTAGACTTGCTAAAACCCCCGGAGGTTAGGCTCTGCTAAAATAGTTTCTCTTGAGGGCAGGCCTTGTTAAAATGAGACAAATCTTCAGCATATTTCATAATGCTTACATTTTCCCTTCCCTTGTGGGAAGCACAAGGAGATTTTTCTTTCACATGTACTGTGACAACCTGATAGAGCTCCTATATGTAAATCTCACAAAAGTGTGGAACTTCCCTATGAATTTGCCCTCCCTGGAGTTTTTAACTCTCACATAAGTCCACACTGAACCGCCAACAATTTGTAAATTCATCGGTTCATCAGTATATATATTCCTACCCTTGGTACTGGTTTCCACTTGGGTTTCTGCTCCAGTAAGTTGTGATTACCTGTATCTATCTGCCTCTCTTGTCACTCCAGTTTGGGGGGCTGTGCTTTCCCCTCACTTCTCTGACTGAGCTAAGAAAAACAGTTGATTTTTCAGTTTGTTTACTTTTTTAGTTTTTAGGATGAAGTGACAACATCCAAGCTCCATACATGCTGGATCAGAAACCAGAAGTATCTGTACTATGTATTTTTCAGTTAATAATTTATCTTGGAAATTATTCCATATCACAACACTTGGCATCTCTGTGTTCATTTTAACAGATGCATAGCCTTTTATTATGTGAATCTTATTATTTAATACTTTCCTATAGATAAGTGCTTAGGTTCTTTTCAATTTTTGTTACAAACAATATTGTAATAAATACCCTTGTACATGCTTTTTTGCATATACATACAGATAGATCTATAGGATAAGTTGTTGGTGCAAAGGATGTAGACATCATTGCTAAATATTCCTCTGTAGAAATGGTGCCATTTTAGACCTAACCAACAATGTATGTGAGTGCCCAACTGTATATATATTCACCAATGTTGTATATTATCAAACATTGAAAAAATCTCAAACAGTATAGTTGAAAAATGGTATTGTAGTTTTGATACTCAAATAATTAGTGAATTTGACCATTTTTTCATTTGTTTAGTTGCTATTTAGTTTTTCATCTTCTGTGAACTCTCTATTCATGCCTTTCCCTTATGTTTCTATTGATTTGGTTATTTTTTTTCTTATTGATTTATAGGAGCTCTTTATATGTTAAGGAAATTAGCTTTTTGTTGTGTATTGCACTTATCTATTTTCCAAGTGTGTAACTTTCTTTTGACTTTTTAACAGTATTTTCTTGCCATGCAGTTTTAAAAACATTTAGGTGGTTAAATTTATTAGTTTGTCATCTGATGACTTCGGGATTTTGCATTATCCTTAGAAAGACCTCTTTTTGCTATTTTTATACTTTGGCTTTTTATGTTCAAATTTTTTATTCACCTGGAATTTATTTTAATGTAAATTGGGAATTAGGGATTCAATTCGATTTAGTATTATTTTTTCAGGTGGCTACCCAGTAGACCCAATTTTGGCTTATGGTATTTTAAGTAAACATTTAAACATTTTCTATTTTGTACATAGCTTTTCAGTAATCATATTTTATTACATCGTTATTGTAATAGTAATATATTCAGAAACAGTTAGCAGTAGTTTCCAATTTTTGTTGTTATATATTATGCCATAATGGCCTTCTTCATGTGTATATTCTTATTTCTCTGGAATACACTATTAAGATGAGAATAATTGACTTTTGCTAAGTGTGGTCATATTGTTGTTTTCTAAGAGTGTGGCAGTTATTAATCTCACCATTGATTAATAAAATCTCATCAGTTTGGAGTGTTATTTTTTGACTATTGTATTAAGCTGAAAAAAAAAGGAAAATGCAAGATTGCTTTAATTCACATTTATTTGATTATTAGGGGATATGAGCACTTTTTTGGTGTTCATTTACTCATTTTACTTAGTGAAAAGACCATGTACTTTGGGGCCAAACTCATCTAGATTTAAATTTAGCTCCCCCACCTCCAAACTTTGGTATCTCAGCTGAAAAAATGTGTATAATAATACTTGTTGTGTAAGATTTGTTTGACAGTTATACATGTGGCATATAAAAAAGCTAACTTTGGGACTGATTAAATGAATAACACCTACTATTACTATTTCCCTTTGTGTGAGTTACTTATCATATTTTTTTGTGAAAAATTATATTGAGTAGAAATACTGAAGAGCCTGGATAAAAACTGAAATAGGAGCAGGAGACATTAGCCATAAGACCTTGACCAAGTCACTTAATTGCTCTTAAGTGTGAATTTCCATATACAAATCAAGAAAAGTTAGAAAAAATCAATTTCTATCTTGTCCACTTTGTTTTTGTGAGGATTGAATAGGATAACAAAGGTGACAGAACTTGATAAAAACTAATGTCAAGTATTTTTACTATTAATATCATGAAGAAAAGTGCATGCTCAAAATTCTTATAGCTAAGACTGTCATCCAAGAGCTACTAACCCTTTCCCTAACAGTCTAAATTTTGAGAAGATCAGTGTGGACTGTAGTTCCCTCAGGGAACTCTCCATGTCAGCAGTGATTTAAAGGGAGGAGGGGATTAGAAGGTTAGTTTTGATATAGAGTATCCCTACAGAAAGAACACATAACATGAAGCAATTTAGGACACATACAGGAAATTTAAGTTTGTGTATATTCATGGAAAATAACTCAAAATAAGCTAAAGTCATCTCATGAAAAATCCCTAATCCCTGGACCTTAGGAAGTCAGGATCACAGGACCTTTTGATATCTCAGAACAAAGAAATGTAAGAAGCACTGTAATGACTCATCATCACAGTAAAATATTCATAAAGGAAAGTGGGTACAGTTAAACTGAGCCAACATGGTGGAGCATGGGGGTCAGGAATGTCATTTCTTTAGGCAAGCAGACTGGAATGCCAGTCTTGTTTTCATCACTTATCAGCTGAATACCATTGGTCAGATTGTCCCAGTTTCCCATAAAGTGAGATGTATAGTTCTTACCTCAAAATGTTTTATGAGGGTTTAAATGAGAGACAGTAGTGCTTGTAACATGCTTATATGAAAGCTTACATGCAAACCTCATGCAGTTCCTAATATACAGTAAGCACTTCTAATTAAAAGACAAATGTGTTTAAATGACAGTCCTTCAATCAAAATATATTTATTAAAGCCTTACTTTGTGTCAGATTTGGTTCTAGGACCTAAGAGTATATTAGTGATCCAAAGAGGCAAAGTTGTTGTTAATAGATATAATTTTCTTGTATGAAAATAAAGTCAGTAAACAAAATGTAATTATATATTACATTTGTTGTAATATATAATTACAACAAATGTGTGTGTGCATGTCTGTGTGTGACAGAGAGGGAAGGGAGGGAGGGAGAGAAGAGATAGAGAAAGAATGCTATACCAGATGTTGTTGATAAGGGCTATTTGAGTTAGGGAAGAATGGGAAACTTCCTTTAATCAGGTGGCATTTGAGCAGAGATCTAAAAGAGCCGAGGGGGTAGGTCACATAGCTACCTGGGAAAAGAGAATTCCACGTAAGTAGAAATAACATTTGTGAAAGCTCTGAGGACAGAATGTGCTTGGAAAATAGGAGGCATAGGAAGAAAGGCAGTGTGACTGGAGCGGAATGAACTGGAAGAAGGAGGTAGGAGCTGAGGTCTTAGAAGTAGTGGTGATGGTGGTGTGGGGTGGGGAAGCATGCAAACTTTATCAGATAAGGCCCTGTAAGCCAGGTTAGAGAAAAGAAGCTACTGGGGACTTTTGAACAGAGGAATTACATGATCTTACATTTATTTATATACTGTCTACATAAGCTGTATCTTTCATTCTAAATTCTTTATTAGTCATTTCTAGGATATACTTCATTACTCTGTTTAGAAGTCAAAGAGCATGATCAAACAGTTTAGACAGTTTTAGATAATTATGATTAAGAATAATTATGTTTAATAATAGTATTATTGATTTTAAGCATCATCATAAGAGAAACAACAGCAGCAAAACTAACAACAATGTCCATAAATGCTACCACTTAGTGCCTACTTTGTGTACTCTATGTAGTACATTATTTCACACAATCCTCACCACTACCTATGAGGAGGTACTGTTATTTTTCCTATTTCACATTTGCAGAAACATTAACATGAATCACTTAATCTCCATTTATCTTGTTGTGGTATAAAATGACAGCATAATACAGTGATTTATTTGGCTTATTTACTTTTGACAAGCAGTGACAGTGGCTTAATCCATTAGCAAATATTAATAGGATGCACTATATTCTATATACCATACTAAATGATTCATATGCATTATCTCATTTAATCCATGCAGTAACCCAGACAAAGAAACTGGAATTCAGTGACGAGAAGCAATTTATCCAAGATCACACAGGTAAGTGGTAGAACTGTGCATTCGTCTGCCTCCAGGGCTTGCATTTTTTTTTAAGATTTTATTTATTTATCTTTAGAGGGGAAGGGAAAGAGAGAGGGAGAGAAACATCAATGTATGGTTGCCTTTTGTGCATCCCCTGCTGGAAACTGGCCTGCAGGGAACCAGCCTGCAACCCAGGCATGTGCCCTGACTGGGAATCGAACCGCGATTGTCTGGTTCACAGGCCCATGCTCAATCCATTGAGCTACACCAGCCAGGGCAAGGGCTTGCATTTTAAACTACTGGTATATGACTAAATGTAGGTGAAAATATACTGATGCATTCAAAATCTTTTAAAGTGTATTTGGTGTAACCTATTTCAAAACACTCTTTATTCATTTTATTTTTAGTCTCTGAACATTTAGGCATCCCCAGTTGGATGCTCAAGTCCATTTGTACTAGTAATATAACCCATTTATGTAGACCTGTAGTCCAATTTTATTGTTTCTTCTCTGTTACAATCAGCCACCTTATTACCTTGATCTGTCTGCATGATCCATATATGGTTTATCTAATCATTTGAACTGTCTGGTCCTTGAGACCAAAGATGGCCATGGCGTGCCTATCACTCCGAATATGTAACATGTGGAAAAATGTATTTGTCATTTTATTCTGTCCAAAACAAGTTATAAAAACAGTAACAAGGACAAGATAGGAAGACAAATTGTCTGAGAGAGGAGAGGAAAAGCAACGAGAAGGAAAGGGATGAAAGGAGAGAGAGAGATGGAAAGAGAGACAGAGAGAGTCTTCCAGTGAGGAATGTAACATATTACAAACAGCAGTGTCTCAAGAGCCACCGGTGTACTGTAGATTTTGAAAGATTCTACTTTCATTCATCATTCCTAGTAGAACACACTCCAGAGGACTGGCAAACCTCATTATTCTTTCCTCCTCACTAATCTCCTTATCCTAAAAACTCCCCCTAAAGCTTACTCACATTCAGAAAGTCAAGAAGAGAAACACATTTTTGTGAAAAGTTTATTATTTGAAATAAATTAGACTGGAAACCAGGGGGCAAGTTTCATCTAGAGAGAGAAGGACTATTCTTCTCCCTAGTTTCCATGCTTGAACTTCCAAATAAGTACAGAACTGCCACAATTAACTTACCAGCCCAAATTAATGAATTATTCTCAAAGATTTACAGTCACCCTTATTCTAAAGGGATATGTTCTAAGCACCCCCCCCCCAGTGGATGCCTGAAACCTTGGATAGTCACAAACTATATGTATAACATATACACATATATGTATACATGTATACATGTATATGTATACATATACAATGTATATGTGGATATGTTTTTCTGTATATGCATACAAACATACCTATGATAAAGTTTAATTATAAATTAGGCACAATAGGAGATTAACATCACCAACAATAATAAACTAAAATAGTAATGGCAATATACTGTAATAAAAGTTATGTGAATGTGGTCTCTCTCTGTTTCTCTCTCAACTGATCTGATAACCAAGAGGGCTACTTAGTGACTAACGGGCTGGAGAAATGGATGATTTACATCCCAGGTGGAACAGAGTGGGAGGATGTAAGATTTTACCATGCTACTCAGAATGGTGCACAATTTAAAACTTATGAATTGCTTATTTCTGGAATTTGCTATTTAGTATTTCCAGGAACTTTGGAAAGTGAAACCGCTTATGGTGGGGAGACTACTGTTCTTTTTAGCAACTGAAGCAATAAGCTTGGATCCTCTTCACCTATCTCCTCCACTGTCCTTTGCTGCCCAGGGTTTGCTGTCTTGTACAGTAAGTAGGAAGGCATTTCTAGATTAGCTAGCTGGATACTTAACAGTTCTCATTTCTCTTTGACTCTGATTTATTCTAAGTTTTACATAGGAGTGCCTTTAGGGTCTGGAGCTTCTTAGAATATTTGCTAAAATTTCAAGGGGAAAAATAGAAATTTTTTAGAAATTTACAATCTGGTAGCAAAAATTTATTTTGAAAGTGTAGGACAAATTATGTATATATTTTTCTTTTATATTATATATTAGTATAGTTTTAGGTATTTAAAAAAAGCTTTTCCAGTACTCTGAAGAGATCTATATAACTACATTATATAAACAAAGACCCAAACTGCTGCAGTTCAAGCTCTTTATACCCTATTGACTTTATCTAGCTACAGATGGGCATTTACCTTTGAATTGAGTCAGTAAAGAAAAACTTCTTTTTACAACATTTTACCTGTGAGGTTTGCTCTAAGGATATTTACCTATCATTCTCATTTGCTGAGTTACCCTGCTAATCCTTTAAACATTTTCCTGATTGTCATTAACCCAGAGATTTCCCAGATTGCTTAGAAGTCTCTCTTAATTGGGGGAATTTATTCATCTGGTGCTTCATGTTTAAAGAAATGGTGTACTGGAAACAATGGCTGGGGTTTGGACTTCAGTTCTATAATTTACTAGCTGTTTAAACTTGGGCAAGTCATTGAACATTTTTATGCTCTATTTTCTTAATTAATTCTCATTTATAAAATGAGGATGATGACCATCTCTCAGGCTCATTGAGAAGTATACTTGAAATGTGGGGTGCCTAGCACAGTGCTTGGTGTCCTCTTCCATATTCTCTCCACATTCTTTAATGTCAGCACTGCCCTAACCATCCCCAGGGGATTTCCTGTCTAAGGAAAAATGAAAAGTGGCTTCTCTTCCCAAAAAGGTTGAGGACCTTCAGATGGAATCAACCCTGGAGGCTATTTACATAACATTTATTTTTTGCATTAATGCCAAAGAAGCCTTATGACTGGGAGCTTAGTACAAATAACTCAACAGGAATGTATATACTGTTAGGGGGAAACAGACTTACACTAACAGTACTAAATGTTCACTGAATGAGTGTTTAGTTTATTGCAATCTGTGGGGCCACAGGTTCATGCCACTGAAAATGACTAAAGTGCAATGAAAATAATGCAGTATTGTTCTTAAAGTTCATTCATTTATGTGTTGATTAATTTTTTAATCTAGACAATGTATTTTAGAATTTCTCAGCTACAGCTCATATTCATGCTTAAAATAAAAGGAGAATAGAGGCTGGGGAGAGGGAGGAGTATGGAGCAATTGCTAATGGGTATCAGGTTTCTTTTAGAGGCGATGAAAATATTCTGGAATTATATAGTGGTGATAGTTGCACAACTTTGTGAGAACACAAAACCCCACAGACTCATGCATTTTTTAAAATTTTTTTAAATTAATTTTATTTAGTTATTTTTCAAGTTCATGCATTTTAAATGGGTAAATTTTTGGTATGTAAATTATCTCAATTTAAAAATAAATAAAAGGTGATTAATTTCAATTGCATGACCAATATAAAATAGGACCAATATAAGTCAGGAGTGTTAATATTGAAATATATGTATAATAACATAGTTGTAAGGAGTTCTGTAAACTAGATATCTGAACATGAACTATTTTCTTTTGGGATGTGTTGCATATTATTTACAACAAAAATTCTGCTTTCAGTTATAGATTTACAAACCCACACTGAAAACCATGGAAGTATATATCTGGAGTTTTTAGGCATCTAAATACCTAAAAACTGAAGCAGTCTCAGAATTCCCAATTATAAGCTTCCTGTTTTTCATTTCCTTGGAGTAAAGACCCCAGAATCTTCCTACAATCACAACCCAAAACTGCTTGTCATCTTGCTCTGTTAATTCTAAATCATTTTATACCTCAAAAGCAAAATATATTCAAAGCATACAACTTTATGTTGTTTTTCTATCCTTCTAGGGGCCTGAGGGGCAAATGAGTCCCTCAAACAAAGCCATGTAAACATTTGTTCTTGTAATTTTCTCTGAATTGATGGCCTGTTTTGGAGAGATATTTGCCCCATTCTCTTTCTCTTTTTTTGTAGGCACAAACAGTGAGGCATTGCTTCCCCTATGCCATTCTCCAACTTTGAGAGTTTGTCTAATTAACCAAAATAGAGTTTGAATATCAAGTTCCTGGAACAGAGGCTTGACTATAGTTCATTAGTAATAGTAAAATATCTAAAATAATGTATCGACAGAATTGGGGGGCTACCAGAAATTAGGATTCAGAGAGGCAAAAATGGTGAAGGGAATGGTTTGGGGGATTCATCAATCTGTTTTCTGGGATGACAATCTCTGCTTTAAGAATTTCCCAGTTACCAGCATTTCTGGTCTGACTACATAGTCATCAAGTGAGATTTCCTCTTTATTGATGATGGGAAGGAGGTGGAGAGGGTGCTTACATGAGGAACACAAACTTTATGGTCAATAGAAAGTATAAATCAAGTAGAGAAAAAAAGACATTAAGTAGTCAAAAAAGAGAGTTTATTAACACGTGCATTGTGGTTACATGTTGGAGAGCTCCATGATGAGCAACTTAATGAGGGGGTCAGGCTTGGGTTTATATAGCATCTTAACAAAAGAACAATCCGGTTTTAGAGAACTTACAAGATAAAGGAAAATTGGCTTAGGCTTTTAGAGTGGCAAACTGTTGGAAGGCAAGCATAGGTGGGAAACTAATAGATGATAAAGATTATTTCATAAAATTTGTTATGTAGATTTCTCTTGGTACCCGTCTCTGGGCTGGTAAGAGTCTAGGGTCTCCAGTTCATTAAGAGTTCTGTTCTTCCTGTTAAGGAAAGGGAGACATGTTTACAAATTTATGTTCTGCTTTTAGGTAAATGGGGGAGGGTGGAGAGTTTTTTCTTGTTTTTCCTCAATTGTGTCTAGCTCAAAATAACCCTTATGCCAAAGGGGCATACCTTAGGGTGGCATATTCTGATACCATACATAATCAATTCAGTCAGATAAGTAGGGTAAAAGTCAGATAAGTTAGCTGATATTTTGAATGTGAACCAAAAATATAAACATTTTTCAATTTTGAATTTTTGCCTACAGTTGGGTTACATAGCACTGAGAACTATTTGGGAAAACTGAGGTGCCTTCTGTGAGATCCTGGTCCGAACATGATGCTTGGCTTCCAGATGCCTTTGGGGCCAAAGGGAATTGGAATTCTTCCCTCTCTTCATGTTCTTGGGACCAGATTCAGCTGGAAGCAACTGGTTTCAGAAATGTACTGAGTCAGACATCCACTCATTTCACTACATGCATTCAACCTTGTTAACTGATTTAATAGTCTTCTCTGTCCCTTGCTATGTGAAGCTCAGGCAGCCAATTTGATGTACTCATATTGGCCACTTTACTGAAGTTGTAGGCTGATTTCTACGAAATGGTCAATCTAATTGCTAGGTGTGAATAGAGGACCTTTTTTCCTCACTTATTTTCAACCTGATGTTCCTATTTGCATTATATTGGATACTAAAAAGAGGCATGAAGAGAATCTGCAAAGATGTATCAATAATAGAGAGTCATCTTAATTACCCTCCATTCAGGGACCCCCAAGTTTGGAAAACTCCAGGAGCAATTAAAATAAGGGTTCCCTATGGGTAAATGAATTGGAGAAAGTTTGGTATTAAATATGTGGGTATTTGTGTGTGTGTGTGTGTGTGTGTGTGTGTGTGTGTGTGTTAAAGTTGGGGGAAGTGTGGAAATGCTATCAATTTGAACAGACTCAGAGGGATGGCTGACATGGGAGACAAGTAAAATGACTATGAAAAACTTAAACTAAAAAGGAAGGCCCATATTATATTTAGGCATTCCATAATCTGTACTTCTAATCCTCACCTTTATAACCACTTCATGTACATTCAGACTTTTGCATTTAATAATTCTTTTTTTCCTTCAAAGCCTCATCTGTGTGTGTGAATGGGGGGTGGGAGAGGGACAAATAAGGTTTCCAGAGAGGTGAAATTCCCTTCAAGAATTTTTTTTAAATAACCTGGTCCTTTCAATTTTATTCTTAATCTCACTAGAATAAATAAATAAATAAATACATACATAAATAATCGGTATTCACTAGAAAAACTTAATTTAGTGTGATTTACTATTGTTTAATCCTGCTAGCCAAACTGTACTTTCCCTGAAGAGCTGCATAATTTATTCAAATAACCTGGGGCTTTTAAAGTCAATCTTCCAGCAGAAAAATTATCCCCTGACCCCAGGAAAGTGATTTTTTGTATTGTACTGCTTCCCATGACTGACATTTATTTGACTCTCAAGTGTATTTACATTGTTGGCTTAATTTAGAGTTCTTTGCAGAATCAGTAATATACTGTATTTTTTACTTCAAGTGGTGTCGATATTATTGTTATTCTTTTTTGTTTTTTTCTTTAATTCCCTGCAGTTACAAAATTTTTTGTTGACTCGTGAAATGTTTTACTCCTAAAATAATGAAGAAACAGAGTAAACGCCTTTTTTAATCTTCTGGGAAATGCGTGCCTCTTTAAACTTTATTTACGTCACAACTTAATATAATGAAGGACAAAAGCTCTAGACAAGGTCCCCTGCTCCTTAGGGGTGTTCAAGGCTAGGTCTCCCAGAGGCAAGCCTGCAGTTCATTCTCACAAGTTTATAGCTCACCTCCTGACTGTTTCCTTGCAAGGGACAGAGAGGGGGCTAGAAATAGAGCAGGGTGGGAATGTGACCCATGCTGACCACTCAGGAGGCTCTGGCCTGGAAAATTCCCTTGTATGTGGCAAAAACAAACATTTGAAAAGGAGGGAGAAACCAGGCTTAAACAGAGTGAAACCAGTTTCCATTTCAGCTCTCCTGCCCATAACCATATGTTCCTATTCCTTTGTTTCCCAAGCATCAGTTTTCCATCATTTGGACAGAACCTCCACCTGAATCTGTCCAGAGCATACAAAAATTCTTTGAGATTTAATGAAATGGTGTATATGCATATTAGGAGAATTTTCTCAGTATTCAAACTGAGCTAGCAAGACAAACACTAAAATGGTGTGCTGCAAACCTTTGAATTTACTGTATTTCTCAGGTAACAGTGACCACTTCTCACTGGCCCCATCTGCCTGTGTGCTACAGGATTGATTTCAAGGTTAGTGGAGAAGCAAATGTCAAAAGCATGTGTTTTGTCTCATGTCATTTGTAATTTTGTCTTCTGTCACCTACCCTGTCTTCTTTGTTGTTTTCCTTCTGTTAAATACGTTTCTTAAGTTCCCAGATGTTTCCCCACAGCCTCCCAGCCCTGCAAGTGTGCACAGGTTCACTTTGCTACCAGAAAAATATGATCCATAGGAATAACTAGACTCCTTATATCCATTTAAGTGTCTTGGGTGCTCTGGTTTTCTGTACTCCCTGTAGTAAACTATCTAGTCACCCATTTTGTCTACCTGCTGTCTCCATTTTGGGAATAAAATTAAGAAAACTATCTCTCACAAAACAATCCTCCAAATTCTTTTCCCCTACCTGAGTGCTTTTGTAACAGTTTATGAATGGTTAGCCATGACTTTCTGTAATGTTGCAGGCTTTGTTTTCCAGGACAATAGGTGAGTTTAAAGGACCAGCTAGTGCTCTCTCCTAGTATGGAGGTTAAGAACATGGCCTCTGACATTAGACTGCCTTGATTTAAATTCAAATGTCCTCGTTTAATAGCTATGTGACCACATAAAAGTTAAACTCTGTGAGCCCTAGTTTCCTGATTTATAAGACAGAGTTAATATTAATTGTTCATAATAGCACCTACCATGTACTCAGCAGGGTTTTAAGCACTTTAAATATATTAGCTCATTTAATTTTCCTAACTCCATGATATAGGTAATTAACATCATCTCCATTTTTCAGATGAGAAAGCTGAGACACAAAGAAGGAAAGTGACTTGGCCAAGGCCGTAGAAGTAGTAGTGATATAGCTGAGCTTGGGAAGCCAGGCAGTTGGATTCCAGAAGCCCTTCACATACCAGTCTGCTATATTACCTCTCCATTAAATTACTGAGTGTAAAGCGTCTAGCACAGGTTTTGACACATAACATTTATTGTCAAGCAGTATTATCACTACCATCACCTTTTCTTTCTTTCTTCCTTTTGCCATTCTTGCTTGTATTGGACTGATCATATAAGGTTGAATACCCTCACCCCCACAAGAAATAAAAACAATGCAGTCTAGGCCACAGTAGTGGCCTCATCCTTGTTCATTTTGTGTGCTTTTATTTAAAACACAAATATGACAAAGACCTGTGACAGGGAACACTAAATGTTAACACCTCTTTTCCAAGACATGAAAGTTATACCCCTCCTATCACCACCCCTCCAGCAACAAGCCAACAAAATTGCTTAAAGCAAGGGAGAAATTTTAGAAATTGTAGACTTTGAGTCACGTTGCTACCGTTTTTAATAAACAGGGGTAAAAATTAAAAAAAAATAATGAAGGTTGCAAAAGACATTGGTGGACAAAGACTCTGCTACTAGAATAAATTCCATAGTCTCCACTTCTTAATGCATTTTAAAATGCCAGTATCAGGAATAAAGAGAAACTTCTGCAAATAATTATATTCTTCTTTTTAAATAAGCCACTGACTTTAAAATCCTCTAACACATTTGTGGAAACTTCATTTTTTTGTGTGTGAGATTTATTTGAATGAGCTGTTATGATTGGAGACAGTGAGAATTTCAGATTAATGTTTTGCAGCCAAAAAAAAAAAGCCCCTCTGGAAAGCTGGCAAGTGTTCATAAGTCAGCCCTAGAATTATGTAGGTTGAAGGCTCCCAGTGGACAGACCGAACATATAAGAAGGAAACCAGAGATCTTGTGCTATTACGTCCCTGAGTCTAAGGGAACGAATAAGCACAGAATTAAAAGCATTCTTCAGCTTGAATTTTTAAGGTAGGTCTGTACAATTTATATATACTGTATTTGAAAAGTAGAACATACATTAAATGGAAATATTTTTTATGGATCAACTTTATTTTTCCCCTGTATTTTAACACTGTATTTGCAAAACTCCTAAATTATTTAACTGCTGTTTCTCTTACAGGGGTGCACTTAGGAACTAGCCAAGCTGATTTATGATAACTAAGTTTTAAACTCCAACAACCAGTAAGTCTTCAAGTGAGTTTATTTTAGATTCTTTCATGTTAATAGGTCAAGATTATGAGAGAATGAGCATTGGATAAAAATGATAACTTTGCTGTTTATTAGGAGATTCTTTGGTGATTACATTTTTCATAGAGTAGTTTATTTATATGTATTTCCAAACAATGTAAAGTAATAGTCTTTCACTTACTGTGTTTATATTTATGTAGTTTTCTTTTGTTTTAAAATAATGTTGCTACCAAAGAAACCTACCACAGAAATTGAAACAGTTGAGAGGCTTGTAGCGATGTTACTACTTAGTTGTGTTAAACTGAAAAGACACCAAAGGAAAAATGATATAATTGCATATGATTAACTTTTGATGTTTAATTCTTATTTCATTGGGCAATCAAAACTATTTCTACTTGACTCTAAATCATATTTGGCCATTTTTTCTTTTCCCAGTTGATAAAGAGAGTAAACTCATACTCTATTAAAAATGTAAATAGGGGATTTTTAGAAGCATGCATATGTTTCAAAACTTCCTCTTATTTATGTTATTATTGTGAAAACAATGGAAAACTAGAACTAAATGAATTATTTAATTAGTAAAAACCAAGCATAGTCCCTCATCTCAATATGTTCTTTTTGCATATTCTCTTTCAATCTTTTGTGCACTTATTGATTTTTTCCATAGCTTATGTTACTTATATTTTCCATAGCTGTAATGATTTGTGCAAAATTAGTTACTTGAATAAGGCATTTTTCTATGCACTAGCAGGCAGAAGTGTGGTTTCTAGAAAGTATACAGACTAAGATATGTGTTCAAGTGTTTTTGAAATATTAACTTTTCTTACTTCTTGGATCCTTCTTGTCTGTTTCATGCATTTCCTAGCTTGGCTAATCTTTTGGAATATTAATTTTCCTTAAACCTTTTGAAAATATCATATAAACAATGGGCAAAATGTAGTTTCTCAGAAGTTTCAGTCTAATGCTATAATGTCTTAACGTCTTAGTACTATTGAGAAAATGCTTTTTTTCAAGAAGTAAAACACATTCTTATTTTATGTCATGGTTCTGCTTCCTAATGTTTTCTATTATCACCCACCAGTTTTGCTTTCAACAAACTTTCAAAATGCTAATGACTCAATGATGTCCTAAACTCCATGTGTATACTGAGACCTCCTTTTTATTTTCACAGAAAGGCAGTAAAATCAGGAGCTGTTGACATTTCAACATGAAAGGCAACTTCACCTTTGCCACCATCAACAAAAACGTCACTGGCAGTTCTTTCTTCGGACCTGCAAACATCTCTGGCAATGAGTCTACCTCTAACTGCTCACATAAGCCATCAGATAAGCATTTAGATGCGATTCCTGTTCTCTACTACATTATTTTTGTGATTGGATTTCTTGTCAATACAATTGTGGTTACACTGTTTTGTTGTCAAAAGGGCCCTAAAAAGGTTTCCAGCATTTACATCTTCAACCTGGCTGTGGCTGACTTACTGCTTTTGGCTACTCTTCCTCTCTGGGCAACCTATTATTCTTACAGATATGACTGGCTCTTTGGACCTGTGATGTGCAAAGTTTTTGGTTCTTTCCTGACCCTGAACATGTTTGCAAGTATTTTTTTTATCACCTGCATGAGTGTTGATAGGTACCAGTCTGTCATCTATCCCTTTCTGTCCCAAAGAAGAAATCCCTGGCAAGCGTCATATACAGTTCCCCTGGTTTGGTGTCTGGCCTGTCTGTCCTCATTGCCAACATTTTATTTTCGAGATGTCAGATCTGTCGATTATTTAGGGGTGAATGCTTGCATTATGGCTTTCCCACCAGAGAAATATGCCCAATGGTCAGCTGGGATTGCCTTAATGAAAAATATCCTCGGTTTTATTATCCCTTTGATATTCATAGCAACATGCTATTTCGGAATCAGAAAACACTTGCTGAAGACCAATAGCTATGGGAAGAACAGAATAACTCGTGACCAAGTTCTGAAGATGGCAGCTGCTGTTGTTCTGGCGTTCATTATTTGTTGGCTTCCCTTCCATGTTTTGACCTTCCTGGATGCTCTGGCCTGGATGGGTGTCATTAATAGCTGTGAAGTTATAGCTGTCATTGACCTGGCACTTCCTTTTGCCATCCTCCTGGGATTCGCTAACAGCTGCGTTAATCCCTTTTTGTATTGCTTTGTTGGAAACCGGTTCCAACAGAAGCTCCGGGATGTGTTTAGGGTTCCAATTACTTGGCTACAAGGCAAGAGAGAGAGTGTGTCATGCCGTAAAAGCAGCTCTGTTAGAGAAATGGAGACCTTTGTGTCTTCAACATGAGCATGGAATTCATGTTACCAACATGGCTACTTGGTTTGAGGTCCCCTTTGAATGATCTTTTTAATGGCTTTAGTAAAATAAACTTTTACCTTGATGTAATCTTTTCTCACTGTTGTAGAACCAGAAACCAAAGGAAACTATGAGTTTTCTCCTCCAGTGACTGTCAGGAATTGCCCCTCCTTTTTTTCTGGTCTATCAGTACAAGACTGTCATTGGGCAGACACCTGTGGCATAGAAATAATTGGGGATTTATTTCAAATTATAATTAATAACAAAATGTGAATAATAATTTGGGAATTCAGATTTCTCCTTGACAAAAACTGAATTTTTAAATTGTTTTTATATCCATTTTCATGAGGTTTTTCTCCTCAACCAAGTTCAGTCTTTTAATTCTTTGCATTATTTACAAGACATCATGCTAAGAGGCACTATACTTGTAAATGAAGCATACTACAACAGACTGGCGCCACATTATTCAGGCTCCAGGCATATGCTTTCTACTTTAAAAATATTATAAATATGCAGACAAGCTGTAACTGAACAACAATAAAATAATTTTTAAAAATGAATAAAAAATAAATAAAAACAAAACCAAAAAAATACTACAAATAATAATCCTTTTACATTTCACTTGAGCATAGATTTATATTTCATATAATTACATATTGAGTAGGGCTAGGAATATATGTTAGATCACACATACTCCTACATGTTAGCTTATTTTTTCAGTTATGGAAAGTAAAATATATATTAACATAGAATTATAATTAATAAATATTTGAGTGTTCACTAAACTCTGAATAAACACTTTTTAAAACTTTTAATCAAAAAAAGCCAAAAAAACACCAAAAAACCCAAAAAACTTTTAATCATTTTAACTATTGTTTTAAGGTTTCTATATTCTCTGCTAATTTCTTGAAAACAATAACTAAACACTGTAGTGTTTTAAAATGTAAAAGGTCACTTTTTACATCCTTGACCTTTTAGATGTGGTGCTTTGATATATAGGAAGTTGACTTTTATTATTGATGTTTTCATTCTGAGTTGCTTCCCAAAATAGCTGGGTAGCTTCTTTAAATCTTTAACTTATAGCACATAAACTCAGAACTAGCACAGGTAATGCCAGAGTAAAATTTTGAGACCGAGAGATCCAGCAAATGAAAAATTTTGTGTCATGCAAAAGTCCTACCTGTCAGGGCAGTGCAATGTGGCTTTAAAAACAAAGGCCATAAGGTAGTTTTGACCTAAACCTATGAATAGTTTACTCCAGAATTTATGGAAGTCTTTGGAATTCTTGTAAACCAATCGTTGGTTCATAGATGCCCTTCTTAACATTGTTAGAACTCCTAAATGAGAGAAGTTCCTGAAACTGACTGAATTACCTAGACTTAACTTAGAATATGAATCCTATTTTCAGAGGTTAGAGATTTCATTGTGCACCAGCTCATCTATATATACATATTACATTAGGTTTTCTAGGACCTTCCCAGACCAATGTTGACCACTGAGGTAGAAAAGAAGTTTCAGAGGCCTAGTGTCTCTGTCAGGTTCAAGGGTTACAGGTCAAAGAATCCTCTTGCTCTACTTTCTGGGAAAATCTTAATTTCATGTAATCTATTATTATTAATAAAAATAGCTAAATGTATAATCAACTATGACTTCATATTTTCAGTAATCTTGTAACACATTGCATATAAATAAAATCTTTAATCGAAAGATTATGTGTTTACTTTTTTTTAAAAATTTTATTTATTTATCTTTAGAGGGGAAGGGGGGAAGGAGAGAGGGAGAGAAACATCAGTGTATGGTTGCCTGCAGCACACCCCATACTGGGGATATCGCCTGAAACCAAGGCATGTGCTGTGACTGGGAATCAAACCGGCGATGCTTTGACTCACAAACCTGTGCTCAATCCACTGAGCTACACCAGCCAGAGCTTAGTTTCTTACCTTTTCTTGTGTCTGTATCTTTCTTATAATTTCCCCCGACACATCTTAGTTTCAGCCTCTGTCGTTCCTTACCTGGCTTTTTGCCATACTCTTTCAGTTTGCCTCTCTTCAGTTTTCAGCCATGGTTTCTTATTCATTGTAAGAGGGAAGCCCCAATTTCTTATCATGCTATATAATAGACTACAGGATATCTGCTCTTTCCCAGCCTTGCTGTTTTTTTTCTCTCTGCTATCTCTCTTTTGCACTCTATGTTCAAGCATCACAAGAGAACTTTTAAAAAGCCTGATGCTCTTTCATGCCCCTTTGCTTTTGTTCATACAACTCTGTCTTCCTGAACACCCCTCTAATCACTCCCACCCCCATGGTTCCTCATTCAACTGATGAACACCTACCCAGCTTTCAATACTTAACTCATGTAAATTCCTCTACAACAATAATGATTATTATACTAATTATAATACATACCCCCTCCCCTGGAACTACAAAAAAATGTCAGTTGAGAAGATGGTACACGAACATCTGAACTCTAACTCCAAGAGTGTACAAAGATGTCAATGTTTTCTTTTCTCTTTGAACATGTAAGGATATCAATGTTTTCTTTTCTCTTTGAACATGCTACCTGCTTCTCAGGTAGCAAACGAAACTATATTCTTATTTGGCCACATTTCAAGGTGTTACCCCATTCCCCTGCTTTTCCATGATCCTACTTTTATTCACTTTACCTACACAATGCCCAAGAACCACATAATACCAATAATAGCTACTATTAGGTGGACATATATTGTATAATATTGTAAGTATTTTACATGCATTATCCCTTTTTATTCCCACAATGAATCAATTATTTGCATTTTACAAATAAGGAGACTGAGGCACAAATGAGCCCCTATTAATCTTTAAATTTGCTTCTGACATGAAATAGAGAACAAGGGGACAGTGATCAGAGGGGAGAAGGAAGGGAAGTTAAGGGGAAAAAGGGGGAGGGATTTGGAGGAACAAATAGGAAGGACACAGGGACGAGAACTAAGGGGGGTGGAAATGGGAGGGAGGTGGGGAGCAAGGGGCGGGGAGGCTGGGATGGGAAAAATAGACAAAAAACTGTACTTGAAAAATAACTAAATAAAATTTAAAAAAGAAGTTGTAGGAGAAAAAAATATTAAGGCATTAATGTAAAAATACAAATAAAAGTTCATATTAATGCTTAAAAAAAACCTGTACAAAAATAAAGGAAAAGTAAAACAAAAAACAAAACAAAAAAAAATTTGCCTCTGACAGGTAATCTGGGTACTTACTATTTACAGTACAAATCCTAGGCTACCGAGTGGATATTTCAGGGGCGGTCTTGCATAGTTCTCCAACCTTCCTCCCAAACCTTGCTGCTTGCACATCTCTGACCATAATAGCACAAGAGCTTTGGGCAGGTGGTATATTTGAGCCTAAGGGGAAGAAGAGAGGAGATGGATAAAGGTTTCTCCCTGCCTTTCCACTGCCCTTTTCTTGTGCTCAGTGTTATACAGAACTACTCCTTACTGCTTCTTGTACCCCATACACAAAGCAAGACAGAAATTTCAAACATTTCTTTTGAGGAACAAAAATGTTGACATAAACTTTAGCTCTGTGAAATGGGATTACATAAGGTTATCAGAGAAATTAATCTCTTGCAGTTTTCAGAAGAAATATGTACTTTTACTATAGTAAAAGAAGTATTAATTAGGCCTTTTTTTCTCCTCGGAGAAACTGGCTGCTGCTGGCCTTTGTCTCCCCTGAGAAGTATTAATTATTTCTATATTTTATATCTCTAAATTAGATCTACTAAATACATGTTTTGAAACCCCCCTTTTTCTGATCTTTTGAGGTCTGTATTAAAATAAGGGGACAATCTCAAGGAAAGAGTGTTCTATTGTGACTTTTCTTTTTTCCCCCACATGGGTCTGAGAATGGGAAACTCTTTGGTGGACTCATATATCAACAAGTGAAAAATTCAAACTTGACACATTGAATTAACCAAGCTCTAGGCATATGCTGTCTTGAGGTGATTGAGAAATGGCTGAGGTAATGAAGAATATATAGCTTTGATTATTTTGTTAATTCCTAGATAAATTATATCAGCAATAATGATCCACATAAAGTAACAAATTCAGATGCCATCACAAAAAGTAATCACTTCTGCTACAAAACACCAGTGGCCTACAGCTGAGTTGACTAGCCTTCTAGACATTGATATTCACTTGCACAAACATACCTACAAAGGATTAATATCTTAAGAAAGAAAATTCTTTCTTTTTAAATTTTTTTGAAATGAGAGATTTTTTAAAATTAGAAATAATTTGTATGTATTTATTTTTTAATTTTTAAATATTTTATTTCTTTTTAGAGAGAGAGGAAGGAAAGGAGAAAGAGAGGGAGAGAAACACCAATGTGTGGTTGCCTGTCACACACCCACTACTGGGGACCTGGCCTGCAACCCAGGCATGTGCCCTGACTGGGAATCTAACCAGTGACCCTTTGGTTTGCAGGCCAGCACGCAATCCACTGAGCTACAACAGCCAGGGCTGTATGTTTCTAATTAAGAATCAATATTCTCTCACTGTTGAAAAATTTAACTACATAGGGGGTTTCAAAACATATATTTTAGTAGATCTAATTTAGAGATATAAAATGTAGAAATAATTAATACTTCTCTTTCTATAGCAAAAATACATATTTCTTCTGAAATTAGCCACTGAAGCAATCATTGTGAACAGCATGAGGTAAGGAGATTATTATAAAGCTATAAATATAGACACAGATTTTATATATATATATATATATATATATATACTCTTAATTTTTATCTATTTATCTATGCCTATATTTTTTCTTTTTTCTCTATTCTCTATAAGATATATCTTTCATTACCCTGTGGTTCATTTCTTTTTATTTTTTAGGTTAAATATATTAAAAATTATTGAGGTGTATATAATTGACATATAACATTATATTAGTTTCAGGCATGCAGTGTGCTGTTTTGATATTTGTACACCTTGTGAAATGATCACCACAATAAGTCCATTGTGGTGATCCAGAATCATACAGGATTATAAAAACTTTTGTGTGATAACTTGTATGATTTATTCCCTTGACATTTTTCAAATATCCACTACAACATATTGACTATAGTCACCCTGACTATACATCAATTACATCGATATACACCATTATGTCTCAATGACTTATTTTACAACTGGCGGTTTGTACCTCTTGACCCTTTCACTGATTTTTGCCTGGCCCTCAAACCAGCCTCCTCTTTCCTTTGCGACCACCATTCTGTTCTCTGTATCTATGAGTTTGATTTTATTCTTTAGATTCCACATATAACTGAGATCACATAGTATTTGTCTTTCTCTGACTTTTTAACTTATCATAACACCTTCAAGGTCCATCCATGTTTTTGCAAACATTTTTTAATATTCAAAATATTTTATGTCTAAACTCCCATTTAGTTTACTAGAAAAAATTCTTTGTTGGGTCTTCCTTTCTTATGATAAGTCCTAAATACCTGTGGCTTTAAGCAATCTAAGAGATTGGTTACCATTGCCCAGTGGTGGAAATACTGGAAAATCTGGTAAGACCACTGACCCTTTTCTGCAGCTGTTGTTGCCATATTATCAGTTGGTCCACATGAAAACAGATGGTTCAGCTATCTGTGCAGATACCTGTCCACTTTAAGGAGTTTCTAAGTGAAAAAGCCACCTAGTAAGTGTGTAAGAGAAAGAAAAAAGAATCCTCTTTCCTGAGTGTTACATTTCTGTACATGCAATGCATGCCACAGTAGACAAAGTCTCAAACAAATTTTATTTGTTTAGCATCTCCATGGAGCCAGGAAGGATCAGTAGAAAGCCAGCAGGAAGAGCATGCCATACCAGGAACCAGTCTTCTCCTTTTTTTAAAAAATCCTCTCTTGAGATATGTTTATTGATTTTTATAGGGAGAGGAAGGTGGGGGCAGGGAGAGAGAGATATTAAAGTGAGAAAAAAAACCAGCAATCATCTGCCTCCCAACCAATGATGAAACCTGAGACTTTTGGTGCATCCAACCAACCAACTGAGCCACTGGGCCAGAGCAGTCCTCTCCTTTCTTAAATGAAGCTGTCCTATAAGCTGTAGTCACAGTTCAAATTCCTTCTCAATAAAAATGAGTGTTCCTGGTCACTGGTGGGGTGGTTAGTGGGACTACTGTTGCCTCTTGATTCGTAAGTCCCATCTCAGTGTATAAGATAATTTTGAACTTCTTACAAAAAGAATCTAATTCATGATTCCCTTCCTTTCAGAAGGCGCCTTTACCAACAGCCTCTCCTCACACAACCGTAAGTGCAATATCTCAATATGTATGGGATATAGGTGACACAGCTCCACTTGCCTGAAAAGTTGGAACCACCAGACCATTGCCAAATTCTAAAATTTCCAGTTATAGCCTTCTCTCTGAATAACAGATTTCTACTTAGTCTACATTTGTTACCACTGAAATGATGATTGCCATAACAAAAAAATCTATTCCATTGTTTCTTGCTGTCTTAGCAACTTGAAATATTTGTGGATAGCAGTTTGAAATGGTGTCACTGGGTATGCTAGTACTATTGTTATACACAGAATTGTGTCTCTCCAACATTTATATGTTGAAGCCCTATAGTGAAACATGATCTCCAAAGTTTCAAAGGAAATAATTTGAAATCTATAATTCGACATGTAGCCAAAAATTTGAAGCCGCATTTAACACAAAATTATTGAGTTATATGTTATAATTTTGGCATGGTAAAGGGCCTCCCTATACAACAAAAGTCCCTCCGATCATAAACTTTCAATATGGGCAGACATACCAAAAACAAACTGACAAAAATAACAAAAATATTTACAATGCTTATAACAGAAAAATGGTTATTATTTATGATATCTCAGGAACTTCTACAAATCCACTGGAAAATGACCAATAATCCAATGGAAAACAATCAAAGGCATTTCATGGGAAAAGTAATATAAATGACAAATGAATACATAAAAGATGCTTAACATTAGGTCATTGGGCATAAAGTATTCTCTACTCCTTGTGTTGTTTCTATAGAGCATAATTAAAAATTTGGGAGAGTGCCCATGATGATGCCAATTGTTAAAATGCTTTTCATTGTACTGGGGTATATTTCTTTATAATTTGTGTAACTTTAAGTGTATCTTTCACAGTAACTTTACACGTATCTTTCACAGTAAAGGCTGAATTAAAAACAATCCTTTTTCTCTAAAAAATGTTTCACCTAATTAATAATCAGGGAAATGCAAATTAAAGCAATAATGTGTATTATTCTTCACTCATTGTTTTGAAAACTTAAAAGATTGTTAACATTCAGTGTGGATGAAGGTGTGGGAGAAAGAAACTTTGATGTAATTTTTGTGCAGAGTAAGACACTGAATAAATTTAATAATTAGCATGGATCTGTCTTGCACCAATAATGGATACCAGTCAGTGCACTCCACCAGTGCATACCAGTACAATATCATCTCTGAGTGGGAGAATAAATTGCCAAAACTTTGTAGGGAGCAATTTGGGACACATTAACACATTTCACCTTTGGGAATGAATCTGTCCTATAGAAATACTCACATGTCACACACACAGAAAGACAGGAATGTTTCTTTCTTTTTTTTTTAATATTAAATTTTATTTAGTTACTTTTCAAGTACATTTTTTTAATATTAAATTTTATTTAGTTACTTTTCAAGTACATTTTTTTTATCTATTTCTCCCATCCCACCCCACCCCCCCGCCCGGTCTCCCCCCTCCCTCCCATTCCCCCCACCCCAGTCCTCATCTCTGTGTCTTTCATGCTTGTTCCTCAAAATCCCTCCCCCTTTTTCCCCTTAAATTCCCTTCCCTCTCCCCTCTGGTCACTGCCCACTTGTTCTCTATTTCAGCAGAAAGACAGGAATGTTTCTTGAAGAACTTTTTAAATAACACAACATTGTGGGGGAAAATGTGTGTCAATAAGGAATGGATAAAAGAATCATGATCCATCTCCACTATGGATTACAATGCAGCTTTAAAAAAATAAACTAGATCAGCCCCTGCTGGTGTAGATCACTGGATTGAGTGCAGGCCTGCGAACCAAAGGATCGTGGTTCAATTCCCAGTCAGGGCACATGCTTGGGTTGCAGGCCAGGTCCCCAGGAGATGCACAAGAGGCAACCATGCATTGATATTTCTCTTTCCTTCCCTTCCCCTCTAAAGATAAATAAATAAAATATTAAAAAATAAACTAGATCAAAATTTAGTGAAAAGATGTTCAAATTATAATATTATGGGGAAATATTAAATTGTAAAACAATTTTAGTATGATGACTTAAAAATAAGAGGAAAACTCTATACATACATATGCCTATGTGAAGTAAGAAAAAAGCTAACTGTATCTGTGTTTAAGTATTCATTATTTCATTCATTTGTTAAAGTGCTACATTCAAAAGATGTTGATGGAGCAGCTATTTAAGTGTCAGCCACTGTTCTAGGTACTTGGGGTACATTAACAAAACAAAACGGGAAACAATTGATCATAGGGCTTATTTTCTAGTGGTGAAAAAGGGAGTTTGGAAGGCTGGTGATTCATGCGCACATTTTTCCTCTATCCCTCCCTTCATGCTCATTTTGACTTTTTTAAAAGATTTTATTTATTTATCTTTAGGGGGGAAGAGGGGAAGGAGAGAGGGAGAGAAACATCAATGTATGGTTGCCTTTCGTGCACCCCCTGCTGGGAACTGGCCTTCAGGGAACTGGCCTGCAACCCAGGCATGTGCTCTGACTGGGAATCGAAGCGTGAGCGTATGGTTCACAGGCCCACGCTCAGTCCACTGAGCTACACCAGCCAGGGCTCATTTTGACTTTTAAGTACACTTGCATTTATGTATTGCTGTTGAAATTTTTAAAAATTAAAAATTTATATAGATGGAGATAATTGTCAAATTAATTTTTTGAGCTGAGAAGAAAGCAGATAAATACTTTAAATGGGTTATAAACTTCCAAAAAATTCAGACACTGCTTATATCTTTGGGGAAAAAAGAAGACAATGAATGATTATCGGTGGTCCGAGAGTGTGGTAGTGATGATTTCTAAGTCTGTGAATTTCTTTTTGCCAGAAATAAAATGTTTCAGTTATAATAAATTCTTTTTAAGAGCCCCAGGATTATATAAATCTATTTGTACCTGGAGACTTTATAAGACATTACTTGGCTTTTAAGATTAATTTCATAGGCAAAATTTTTAAAACTGAAAAGAAGTACTTTTATAAGATAAATTTTTAAAACACATAGTTAATACCACATGAAAGACAATTGAAAAGATTAATCTTCCAATACACTAAAATAGGCCATTCCAAAAGGGAAAATAAATATGTCAAAGAACTGATTTTTAAAGAATTGATAAAGAGTTAAAAAATAAATAATAAAATAATTATTTTCTGATCCCATGGCAAAGGTTATAATAATGATACCACACAATGTTAACAAACTTTTGGGGACCAGGTAATTTAGTATGGTGCTGGTAGAATTATAAGTTGCAATAAATTTATGAATGATATTGAGTAATATAAATAAAAATGTTACAATTATAATGCTTATTAATAAAAAATTTCAATCCTACAAATATATCTGAAAAACATAGTTTGTCTAGTGTTTGAAGGTTGCATATACTTTATCACAATGCTGTTTTTATTTTTCTTTATTTTTTCTAAAATTTTTATTTTTTTAAAGATCATTTATTCATTTATTTTTAGAGAGCGATGAAGGAAGGGAAAAGAGAGGGAGAGAAACATCAATGTGTGGTTGCCTTTCACAAGCCCCTCACTGGGGACCTGGCTTGTAACCCAGGCATGCGCCCTGAATGGGAATCCAACCTGTGACCTTTCAGTTCTCAGACTGGTGTTCAATCCACTGAGCCGCACCAGCCAAGGCATATTTATTTTATTTTTAGACAGAGGGAAAGGGAGGGAGAAAGAGAGGGAGAGAAACATGAATGTGTGGTTGCATCTTGTGTACTCCCTACTGGGGACCTGGCCTACAACCCAGGCATGTGCTCTGACTGGGATTTGAACGGATGACCCTTTGGTTCACAAGCTGGTGCTCAATCCACTGAACCACACCAGCTAGGGCCCAATGCTGTTTTTAATGGTAAAAAATTAAAAATAACTTGAATAACAAAAGATAATCAGTTGTCATTATCTATCCATTTGATATTATAAAGAGAAGGTTTAATACTGCAGATACAGATATTTATTTTTTTAAAGATTTTATTTACTTTCAGAGAGACAGGAAGGGAGGGAGAAAGGGAGTGAAACATCAATGTGTAGTTGCCTCTCACACGCCCCCTACTGGGGACCTTGGCTCGCAACCCAGGCATGTGTAATGCCTGGGAATCCAAAGGGTGACCCTTTGGTCTGCAGGTGGGCACTCAATCCATTAAATCACAACAGCCAGGGCCAGATATAAATATTTATTGACACAAATGCTCACTACATATTACCTAGTGAAAAGGAAGGTATGTGGAAAAAAGAAGGTTACAAAATAACATATCATACTGTTCCATTACTGTGGAGAAAATTATTTGTGGTTCACATAGGACAAATAATAAAAAAATATTTACCAAAGGTAACAAATGTGTAGCATGCTCCCTACGACTTCCCCTTTCACACTCACAGCAGACATAACAAATGAAACTGTCCATACAAGCCTAGGTATGCTCGCAGGAGCCTTGTCAATGCCATTTTCACTGCAGTTATTATAAATCAAGCAAAACTGGAACTTGAGACAAAATATTTTGATATCCTTTATATACATCAAAATATTAATAATGGAGGGTAATATTTTTAGATTTTAATTTTTCCATTCTATTTTCTAATAGTATTTAATAAATTTGTATGACTGCTGTATTTTTAAAATAAAATTCAAATTAAACATTTTTATGTTGAAAAGTAAACTGAAGTAGAGTGACATTGATGAGAATGGCAGATAAAGGACCTTTGAAAATTCTCTCCCTCATGATAAAATGAGAACATGGACAAAAATTGCTAGAATGACTTTTTCAGTATTCTGGAAATTAACCAAATGTTAGGACCATTCTGTAGTGTGTTTATTTATTTATTTATTAAAAATGGTTGAATAGTGAGCCTTGTGGCATAATAACATGCCTTATTTTTTATGCCCCTCTCCTAATCTCAATGTTAGTTTTGAAATTGAAAAGCCCACACTCATGGTGAAAACCAAGAGCTTAACATCTATTGAAAGAATCAGAGTGAGGTTGGAGCCCCCTTTCTGCAAACTGCTATTATTTGACTTGTTTATCAGTCCAATAGACTACCCCGGTCCTACAGTTTATCTTTTTATTTGACCTGACTCAAAGCTTACCCAATGAGGAAAGCCTTCTTCTCAGGGATGGTTGCTGAAACCAATTACAGGGAAGTAATTAACTTTGCAGTTGCCTGAGATTGTGGATAAATGAAGTAAACAATAGACAAACCATAAAAGTTTAGAAAGAAAAGCTGGGGAATGATGTCCATAGGGGCTATGAAAGGCTCTGACACAATTCTGGAAATTTAAAAGGCTTTGTGCATGCCCAAGACTGTGCACATCTGTGCACATGTTCCAGCGAGATTTGAGAAGGCACAAAGCTTTTATGTCTGGCTGATCTTGAGGTTCTGTGTACACAGGAAATGAAAACTATAGCAGAACTCAAAACTGTTTGAGTGGTGATGGTGTTTCCTGAGATGCACACAGAGCCCCTGGCAAAGATGGGAAGACTTGTTGGTCCAAATACTTAATAAAATCTTTGTCTAGTCATTATCTGACCACTAAGCTAACCAAGCAGAGATATAAAAAGCAACACAGACTTTACAAAATTAGTTCAGAATGTCAATAAATAACACAACACCACCACCAAATATCAACAACAAACCCTGTAGAGAGGTCCATACAACAAATGGCAACAAATTTCAATTTTTGATATGATACAATGTTCTCCAGTCACAATGGAGTGAAATTAGAAATCAATAACAAGAAAATTAGGGAAGTTCACAAATATGTGAAAGTTACACAACACATTTCTAAGTAACTAGTGTATCATAGTAGAAATCATGAGTGAAATTAGAAATTATTTTGAGGTGAATGAGAAATTAAGCACAATATACCAAAATCTATGAGACTGAGCTAAAGTAATGCTTAAAGGAAAAAATTTTTAATTGTTATTTGATTACAGCTGTTCCAGTTTTTCCCCCTTTGCCCACTTCCACCCAGCCTAGTCCCCGTTCCCACAGTCAATCTCCACACCATTGTCCATGTCCGTGGGTCATTCATACATGTTCTTTGACTAGTCCTTTCCCCTTCTTTCCACTATTATGCCCCTCCCCCTTCCCCTGGTTGCTGTCAGTCTCTGGTTCTATTTTGCTTATTAGTTTATTTTGTTCATTACATTCCTCTTACAAGTGAGATCATATGGTATTTAACTTTCACTGTCTGGCTTATTTCACTTAGCATAATGCTCTTTAGGTCATCCATGTTGTTGCAAAAGGTAGGAGTACCTTCTTTTTTTCTGCCGCATAATATTCTCTTGTGTAAACATATCACAGTTTTTTGATCCACTTATTTACTGCTGGGCACTTAGGTTGCTTCCAGCACTTGGCTATTGTAAGTAGCGCTGCTATGAATGTAGGGGTGCATAAGTTATTTTGAACTGGTGTTTCGGAATTCTTAGGGTTTAATTCTAGCAGTGGACTTTCTGGGTCAAAAGGCAGTTCCATCTTTAGTTTTTTGGGAGGAAATTCAATACTGTTTTCCACAGGGGCTGCACCAGTCTGCTCTCCCACCAACGGTGAAAAAGGGCTCCCTTTTCTCTACAACCTTGCCAGCACTTGTTGATTTGTTAATGATGACCATTCTCACTGGTGTGAAGTGGTATCTCTGTATGTCTTCCTTGGAGAAGTGTATTCAAGTCTTTTTTCCATTTTTTAATTGGATTATTTGTCTTTCTGTTGTGGAGTCAAATGAGTTCTTTATATATTTTGGAGATTAAACCTTTGTTTGAAGTATCATTGGCAAATATGTTCTCCCACACACTTGGTCCCCTTTTCATTTTGATGATGGTTTCTTTAGCTGTGTAGAAGCTTTTTAATTTGATGTAGTCCCGTTTGTTTATTCTTTCTTTGATATTCCTTGCCTTTGGAGGTATATTGGCAATAATATTGGTATGTGGGGTATTTGAAATTTTACTGCCTATGTTTCCCACTACAACTTTTGTGGTATCATGACTTATATTTATGTATTTTATTCATTGCTTATTCTGGCAAATGGTGTAAGTTGGTAATCGTTTCTTTTTTTTAAAGATTTTATTTATTAATCTTTTAGAGAGGAAGGGAAGGAGAGAAGGAGAGAAGGAGAGAAATAGCAATGTATGGTTGCCTCTTGTGAATCTCCTGCTGGGAACTGGCCTGCAGAGAACCAGCCTGCAACCCAGGCATGTGCCCTGACTGGGAATCGAACTGCGATCGTGTGGTTTGCAGGCCTGCGCCCAATCCACTGAGCTACACCAGCCAGGGCTAGTTTCTTTTGTCTTGCATGTACCAGTCCCATTCTCCCAAAAACATTTATTGAAAGGACTATTTTTACTCCACTGTATGCTTGCCCCCACTTTGTCAAATATTAATTGACAATAGCGACATGGGTTTATTTCTGGGCTGTATATTCTGTTCCACTGATCTATGTGTCTGTTCTTATGCCAGTATCAGGCTGTTTTGATTACAATGGCCTTGCAGTATAGTTTTATCTCAGGCATCGCTATCCCTCCAACTTTATTTTTTCTCAAGATGGCTGAAGCTATTTGGGGTCTTTTTGGTTCCGTATAGATTTTTGGAGTATTCATTCTAGATGAGTGAAATATGCCATTGGTATTTTAATAAAAATTGTGTTGAATCGATAGATTGCTTTGGGTAGTATGGACATTTTAATGATTTAATTGTTTCAATCCTTGAAATGGGTGCTGAATTTTATCAAATGCTTTTTCAGCATCTATTGATACAATCATGTAGTTTTTGTCCTTCACTGTTGATGTGGTATATTACACTTATTGATCTGTGAATGCTGTATGATTCTTGCATCCCTGGGATGAATCCCACTTGATCATGGTGTATGATCTTTTTAATGTATTGCCGGATGTGGTTTGCCAATATGTTGTTGAGGGTTTTATCAGCTGTGTTCATCAGGGTCATTGGCCTGTTTTCTTTCTTTGTTGTGTCTTTACCTGGTTTTGGAATTAGGATAATATTGGCCTTGTAAAATGGTTTTAGAATCTTCTGTGTCTTAAATGTTTTGGAATAGTTTGAGAAGGATAGGAGTTAGTTCTCTGAATGTGTAGTAAAATTTACCTGTGAAGCCATTTAGTCTAGGGCTTTTGTGTGCTGGGAGGTTTTTGATTACTGCTTCAATTTCACTTGTTGTTATCAATCTATTCAGGCTTTCTGCTTCTTCTTGATTTAGTTTTGAAAGGTTGTATGTTTGTAGAAATTTATCTATTTCATCCAGGTTGTCTAATTTCTTGGCATATAGTTGTTATAGTAATTTCTTACAATCCTTTGTATTTCTGAGGTACCAATAGTTATTTCTACTCTTTCATTTCTGATTTTATTTGTTTGGGTCCTTTCTCTTTTTTTCTTGATGAGTCTGGTCAAATGTTTGTCAATTATGTTTATCTTTTCAAAGAACCAGCTCCTGGATTCTTTGATTTTGTTAATTGATTTTTAGTCTCCATATCATTTAATTCTTCTATGATCTTGATTATTTTCTTCCTTCTACTTGCTCTGGTCTTTGTTCTTGTCCTTCTAGTTCTTTTTGATGTAGGGTTAGGTTGTTTATTTGAAATGTTTCTATCTTCTTTAGGTAGGGTGTATTGCTATGAATTTCCCTCTCAGGAATTCCTTCTCTGTGTCCCATAGGTTTTGGGTTGTTGTGTGTTCATTATCATTTGTTTCCAGGTATTTTTTGATTTCTTCCTTGATCTCATTGTTAACCCATTCATTATTTAATAACATGTTATTCAGTCTCCATTTGAATGTTTTGAGTTTTTCCCTTGTGGTTTGTTTCTAGTTTCAAGCCATTGTGATCTTAGAAGATGCTTGATATGATTTCAACTTTTTTGAACTTGTTGAGGTTTGTTTTGTGTCCTACTGTCTTGTCTGCCTTTGAAAATTATCCATGTGCCTTAGAAGAGAATGTATATATTTCTTCTTTGGGGTGAAAGGTTCTGCATATATCAATTAAGTCCATTTATTCTAGAGTGTCATTCAATGCCCCAATGTTCTTGTTGATTTTTGTCTGGACAATCTCTCCATTGTTGACAGTGGAGTGTAAAATCTCTTATGATGACTGTATTTTTGTCAATCTTCTTCTTAATGTCCTCCAAGAGTTTCCTGTCAATTTAGGTGCTTGTATCTTGGGTGCATACATGTTTACAAGAGTTATATCCTCTTGTTTGATAATTCCCTTCAGTAGTGACCTTCTTTGTCTCTTGTTATGGTCTGTGTTTTGAAGTCCATTTTGTCTGATAGAAGTATGGCTACCCCAGCTTTTTTTTTCTTTCCATTTGCTTCGAATATTTTTTTCCATGCCTTCACTTTCAGCCTGTGTAGATCTTTTGTTCTGGGGTGGGTCTCTTGTAGACAACATCTATGCGGGTGTTTTTTTTTTTTTACCCATTCAGCTATCCTATGTCTTTTGATTGTGCCATTTGATCCATTTACATTTATGGTTATTATTGATAGGTATTTATTCATTGCCATTTTTCCCTTTGTGCCCATGTTCCTATCTTTCTCACTTTCTTTTTCTTCATCTTCTTAAAGTAGTCTGTTTAGCATCTCTCGCGATGCTATATTGGTGGAGATATACTCCAGGCTTTTTTTTTTTTTTTGTCTGGGAAGTTTCTTATTTCACCTTCCACCTCTCATTTTCAATGAGAGCCTCGGTGGGTAGAGTATTATTGGTTAGTGGTCTTGGCTTTTCTGTCTTGTCGTGTTTCTATTGAGAAATCAGCTGACAGCTTTATTGCAGATTCAATTGTTGATAGTTATGTATTTATTGCCATTTTAATGTACATCATTTTGATTTTTTTTCCTTAAATAATTTCCTTCAACATTTCATATAATAATGGTTTGGTGATGATGAACTCCTTTAGTTTTAACTTGTCTGGGAAGCAGTTTATCTGCCCTTCATTTCTTTTTTTTTAATTAAGAAATTCTATTTAAAAAATTATTTTATTTTTGTTCAGTGAAAGTTGTCTGCATCTCCCCCAGCCAAAACCACCTCCCTCCCTTGCTTCCACCTTCCCTCTTCCTTGGTTTTGTCCATGTGTCCTTTATAGTAGTTCCTGAAAACCCTTGCCCCCATTCTCCCCTCCCACCTCCCCTCTGGCTATTGTTAGATTGTTCTTAATTTCAATGTCTCTGGTTATATTTTGCTTGCTTTTTTATTTTGTTGATTATCTTCCAGTTAAAGGTGAGATCATATGGTATTTGTCCCCTACCACCTGGCTTATTTCTCTTGGCATATTGCTCTTCTAAAGATCTTATTTATTTTTTAGACAGGGGAAAGGAAGGAGAAAGAGAGGGAGAGAAATGTCAATGTGTATTTGCCTCTCACACATCCTCTTCTGTGGACCTGGCCCACAACCCAGGCATGTGCCCTAGAGTGGGAATGGAACCAGTGACCCTTTGATTTACAGGCCAGCACTCAACCACTGAGCCACACCAGCCAGGGATGCCCTTCATTTCTAAATGGTATCTTTATTGGATAGAGTAATCTTGTTTTAGGTCCTTGCTTTTCATCACTGTGAATGCTTCTTGCCTATCTCTTCTAGCCTGCAAAGTTTCTTTTGAGAAATCAGCTGACGGTCTTATGGGAACTCCTGTATAGTTAATTATCTGCTTTTTTCTTGGTGCTTTTAAGATTCTGTCATTATCTTTAACCTTTGGCATTTTAATCATGATGTGTCTTGGCATGGTTCTCTTTACATCCATCTTGTTTGGGGCTCTCTGTGCTTCCTGGACTTGTATTTCTATTTCTTTCACCAAATAGAGAAGTTTTCTTTTATTATTTTTTCAAATAAGCTTTCAATTTCTTGCTCTTTATCTTCTGTTTCTGGTACCCCAATGATGCAAATGTTGGACTGCTTGAATTTGTCCCAGAAGCTCCTTACACTATCCTTGATTTTTTTGTATTCTTTTTTCTTCTTGCTGTTCTGATTGGATGTCTTTTTCTTACTTGCGTTCCAAATCATTGATTTAATTATTGGCTTCATCCACTCCATTGTTAATTCCCTGTAAATCGTTCTTTTGGTTCAGTTAGTATAGCCTTCATTTTTTTTATTATTATTTTTTAAAATTTTTTATTGATTATGCTGTTACAGTTGTCCTATTCCCCCCTTCATTCCCCTCCACCCTACCCCCCCATCCCCACCATTACCCCCCCTTTAGTTTATGACCATGTGTCTCAATTCCTTTAGATTCTATATTTCCCATGCTATTCTTGCCCCCCCCATCTATTTTCTGTCTACTGTCTATGCTACTTATTTTCTGTACCTTCTCCCCCTTTCTCCTCCTCCACTCCCCTGTTGCTAACCCTCCTTGAGATCTTCATTTCTATGTTTCCACTCCTGATCTAGCTGTCCTTTTAGTTTGCTTTTGTTTTAGGTGTGGTTGTTAATAACTGTGAGTTTGTTGTCCTTTCACTGTTCATGCTTCTTTAACTTCTTTTTCTTAGATAAGTCCCTTTAACATTTCATATAATAAGGGCTTGGTGATGATGAACTCCTTGAATTTGATCTTATCTGAGAAGCACCTTATCTGTCCTTCCATTCTAAATGAAAGTTTTGCTGGATAGAGCAATCTTGGTTGTAGGTCTTTGGATTTCATGACTTGGAATACCTCTTTCCAGCCCCTTCTTGCCTGTAAGGTCTCTTTTGAGAAATCAACTGACAGTCTGATGGGAACTCCTTTGTAGGTGACTGTCCCCTAAGCTCTTGCTGCTTCTAGGATTCTCTCCTTCATTTTAATCTTGGCTAATGTAATGATGATGTGCCTTGGTGTGTTCCTTCTTGGGTCCAACTTCTTTGGGACTCTCTGAGCTTCCTGGATTTCCTGGAAGTCTATTTCCTTTGCCAGATTGGGGAAATTCTCCTTTATTATTTGTTCAAATAAGTTTTCCACTGGTGGCTGTGCCTTTCCCCCTTCTGGTACCCCTATAATTCGGATATTGGAGTGTTTAAAGATGTCCTGGAGGTTCCTAAGACTCTCCTCATTTCTTTGAATTCTTGCTTCTTGACTCTTTTCTGTTTGGCCATTATTTGCTTTCTTCTGGTCCACTCCATTGATTTGAGTCCCAGTTTCCTTTTCATTGCTATTGGTGTCCTTTGCAATTCCATTCATTTCAATTAGTTTCACCTTCATATATTTGTCTAATTTGTGGCTATAATCAACCAGTTCTGTGAGGATCCTGCTGACCAGTGTTTTAAACTGTGCGTCTGAGAGTTTTGCTATTTCTTCATCAGTTAGATCTATGGGCTCTGGGGCTTTGAGATTTTCTTGCAACATTTTTGGTCTGTTCTGGCCCTTTAAGTGTGAGAAGTGGCGCCTTGGACTCCCAGGTTGCTGGTTTGTGATGCTGTATGTGGGGGCGTGGTCAGAGCGGGGAAATGGTGACCCCCTCTGCAGTTTCTCACAGCTGGGTGAGGATTAGCGTCTTAGGTGGTTCACCTGGGCCGGGCCACTCAGAGTCGCTGGGTTATGATGCTGTATGTGGAGATGGGGTCAGAGCGGGGAAATGGCGGCACCCTCCACTGCCGTTTGCCGCGGGGACCTGCCGGGCCTGGTCCAACCGCCCACTCCCTTGCCTGTCCGCCTGCGCACAAATGTGCGACCACAGTCAACACGCAGCACAGCTCCCCGCTGTCTCCCCCGTGGTCGCTGGCCTGGTGGCTCGCTCGGTCGCTCACTAGGTCCAACCCTGCGCCTGGATTCCGTGAGTCTGGATTCTGCGCCTGAGTCCGGCTGACCGAGACCTCCTGTAAAATCCCGCTTCCCCAGCCGCTGGTTTCGCCCCTTACTGGTCAGGCTGAAGAATTTGTTGTTAACGGGCTTCCGAAAAGTTCAATTTTCCGTGTTCTGGCTGTGTTTTCTGTTGCTAATATTTAATTGTCTCTAAACTTGGTTGTGTGAGAAGGCACGGCACATCCACCTATGCCTCCATCTTGGCCTAGCCTTCATTTTTTGTCTATGACTTTTTATGCTGTTGAAGTGACTGCTGAGTTTCTTAAGCACCCTTATAATAAGTATTTTGAAATCTGCACCTGATAGATTGCTTATCTCAATTTTTTAGTTCTTTTTCTGGAGTTCTGTTCTTTCATTCGGGCCATGCTTCTTTGTCTCCTCCTTTTGACAGCCTCCCTGTGTTTGTTTCCATGTCTTAGGTAGAGCTGCTACATCTCCTGGGCTTGGTAGAGTGGCCTAATGTAGTAGGTGTCCTGCAGGGTCCAGTGGCACAGCCTCCACTATCACTCAAGCTGGGCACTCAAGGTGTGCCCTTTATGTGGACTGAGTACACCCTCCTCTTATAGTTGAGCCTTGATTGCTGTCAGCAGGTCAATGGGAGGGATTTACTCAGGCCAGACAGCTTGTAGAAATGACTGTGACCCCTGGCCAATAACCACCTCCCTCTGTGGCTTGTGGAGGTGTTTGGGTGGTGCTCTAGCATGGTCTGCAATTATCCGCTGGGTGTACAGGCTCAGGGTTTTCCCAAGTGGTACAGGCCAAGGTCAGCCTACCCCTCTGTTCTGTCTGGGGCCACTTGACATATACTGTAAAGCGAGCTACAGATGGCTGCTACTAGTGTTGGGCCTGGGGCCACTCAGTGAGAAGTAGGGGGCTGGGCTCAGCTGTTGCTTGTTTGAGCAGATTTAGGAAGATCTGAAGCCTGTGCCTAGCAAAGCCCTTCATGTAGAAAAGCCACTGTTATTAGCTTGGGCAGGCCTGTAATTGGATGGCAAAGAATCTTATGTAATGGTCAGGGCATAGCTTACTGTGTGAACCGGAGTGATGGAAATTCAGAGATAGTGCTGCCACGCTGTGGCTCTGTGTGTGTGTGAGAGAGCTTAGAAAAGGGAGTATGGGAACTGTCTGCAGTTCTTCCTGGGAGGGAATTGTCCTCCAGCACTTGCTGTAATCCCAGACACTTTAGTTCCTCTGTGTATGCCACTGGTGTCCTTCAAGCTGCTACCCCAGTGCTGGAGCTCAGGGGGAGTGAGTGCGAATAAGTCTGTGTGTGGTGCGAGGCCCTTTAAGAAGAGAGGCACAAGAATCTTCCAGTTTCTTCCACTGACCCAATGCCCATTGGTTTTTACAGCCAGAAGTCATAGGACTTTCTCTTCTTGGTACTGGGACCCTTTGCTGGGTAGTCTGGTGTGGGGGTGGTATCCCTTACTTCTGAGATATTCCTTCATTACCACACGTGGATTTGGGGCCAGCCAGTTCCACGTCTCTGTGTCTCCTCCACCCTTCCATCCCTCCTACCTGTCTGTATGAATGGGATTCATTTAATTCTTTAGTCGTTGGACTTCCATACAGCTTAATTTTCTGACAGTTCTGAGTGATGGTTGTTCTATATTTTATTTGTAAATTTTGCTGTGGTTGTGCAAAGAGGCAAGCCATATTTACTCTCGCTGCCTTCTTCTAGAGGAAAATTTATCTCAAATCAATAACCTAAGCTTTTACCTTTAAAAATTAGAAAAATAAAAACAAAGTAAATATAAAATAAGTAGGAGAAAATATATGAACGGAAATAAAGGAAATCAAGAATAAAAGAGGGAGAAAATAAAAGAAACCAAAATTTGATTGAAAAATCAACAATGTTCAATTTACAATAGCCAAGAGTTGGAAGCAACCTAGGTGCCCATCAGTAAATGAATGGATCAAAAAATTGTGGTACATATACACCATGGAATTCTATGCAGCAGAGAGAAAGAAGGAGCTACTACCTTTTGCAACAACATGGATGGAACTGGAAAGCATTATGCTGAGTGAAATAGGCCAGGCATTGAAGGACAAATACCATATGATCTCACCTTTGACAGGAAGCTAAAGAATAAAACAAACAAGCAAACAGAATAAAAACAAAGACACTGAAATAGAGAACAAGTGGGCAGCGACCAGAGGGGAGAGGGAAGGGAACTTAAGGGGAAAAAGGGGGAGGGATTTTGAGGAACAAGTATGAAAGACACAGAGATGAGGACTGGGGGGGGAATGGGAGGAGGGGGGAGACTGGACGAGGGGGGGGGGTGGGATGGGAGAAATAGATAAAAAAATGTACTTGAAAAGTAACTAAATAAAATTTAATATTAAAAAAAAAGAAGCACAGTAGTTAAAAGCAAGGGTTTTTAAAGTCAGAACTACCTGGGTTTGAATCCTTTAGACTAGATTTGCTGGATGACCTTCATTAACATATTCGACGTATACCTTAGTTTTCTCATTTTTTAAAAGGATTGGGAGTTGTTTTAAAACAAATATGATAATTTATATAAATCACCTAGGATAGTGGTTCCCAAGTTGTCTGCACATTGGATTCTCCTGGAAAGCTTCAAAAAGACCTCCTTACTCCTATGTCTTATTCCAGGAAATTGTAATTTGATTGGCCTGGGGTATGGCCTGACCTTCGAAATTTTTTTAGTTTTTAAATTTTGGCAATGGTAACAGGTGGACAAGTTTGGGGAACCACTGACCTAAAGATAGTGTGGTATGAACATTATCTAACAATATTTATAATAATTCTAAGAAGCAGACAGCATATTATTGCCAATTTTCACACACTAAACTGAAAGTTAGATATATTTGATAATGTAATCAGTGCCAGGTAACTAGTACAAAGCAGAATTTAAAACCAGTTTGAAACTTCTGGCCAAGATGGAGGCATAGAAAAACATGTCTTGCCTCCTCACACAACTATAGCAAAAATACAACTAGACTAAAAAACAAACATCACCCAGGACTGTCAAAAAATTGAGTTGTATGGAATTCCTACAATCAAGGATTTAAAGAAGCCACTTTCATCCAGATGGGTAAGAGGGGCAGAGACGTGGAGATGCACAGAGAGGCGTGGAGAGGTGGAGAGGTGCAGAGAGACACGGAAAAGGGGAAAAGCAGGGTATGCTGGTAAAAAAACATATATTTTTAATACACTTTAAATATGTGCAGGTTGTTTTATGTCAATTATATCTCAATGTAGCTGTTGCAAATAAAACATTTTTAAAGTAAAAAAAAAAAGAAAAATCAACAATGTTAACAGAACTTTAGGTATACTCAACAAGAAAAATAGAAGTATTAAATTATTAAAACCAGGAATGAGAGAGGGAAAATTCCTATTGACTTTTCAGAAATAAAGAAGATTATAAGGGAACACTATATAATAGTATGTCAACAAATTAGATAACTTTGATGAAATGGACTTTTTTTAGACACAAACTATGGAAACTAACTCACAAAGAAAGAGAAAATGTGTATAAACTTTTGGCAATTAAAATAATTGAGTCAGTAATCAAAAATTTCTCATGAGGAAACAGTAGGACCAGATAACTTTGCTGGTGGTTCCTGTCAAATGTTTAAGGAAGAATTAACACCAGTCCTTCACAAACTCTTCTAAAAATAGAAGAATATGGTGTATGTGCCAACTCATTCTGTATGTCCAGCATTACTCAGTTGAAAAAATCACATGGAAAGAAAACTACAGACCAATATTATTATTATTTTTTTAAATGTATTTTATTGATTATTCCATTACAGTTGTTCTATTCCCCCCTTCATTCCCCTCCACCCTGCACACCCCCTCCCCCACCACTCCCTCCTTTAGTTTATGACCACGTGTCTCAAGTTCTTTAGATTCTATATTTCCCATACTAACCTTGCCCTCCCCCTATCTATTTTCTACCTACCATCTATGCTACTTATTTTCTGCACCTTCTCCCCCCTTCTCCTTCTCCCACTCCCCTGTTGCTAACCCTTCATGTGATCTTCATTTCTATGATTCACTCCTGATCTAGCTGTCCTCTTAATTTGCTTTTGTTGTAGGTGTGGTTGTTGATAACTGTGAGTTTGCTGTCCTTTCACTGTTCATCTTTTTTATCTTCATTTTCTTAGATAAGTCCCTTTAACATTTCATAGAATAAGGGCTTCGTGATGATGAACTCCTTGAATTTGATCTTATCTGAGAAGCACTTTATCTGTCCTTCCATTCTAAATGAAAACTTTCCTGGACAGAGCAATCTTGGTTGTAGGTCTTTGGTTTTCATGACTTGGAATACTTCTTTCCAGTCCCTTCTTGCCTGGAAGGTGTCTTTTGAGAAATCAGCTGACAGTCTGATGGGAACTGCTTTGTAGGTGACTGTCCCCTTAGCTCTTGCTGCTTCTAGAATTCTCTCCTTCATTTTAATTTTGGCTAATGTAATGATGATGTGCCTTGGTGTGTTCCTTCTTGGGTCCAACTTCTTTGGGACTCTCTGAGCTTCCTGGATTTCCTGGAAGTCTATTGCCTTTGCCAGATTGGGGAAGTTCTCCTTTATTATTTGTTCAAATAAGGTTTCCACTCCTGGCTGTTCCTCTTCCCCTTCTGCAGACCAATATTATTTATAAATAAAGATACAAATATCCACAACAATATGTAGTACGAGCAAGCTGAATCCAGACACATATATTATATATGCTATATAATTGTATATAACATAGAGGTACATGTTATGTTATTGTATATATGGGTATATTTTATTATATGAGGCTTACATACCATGACCATGGGGGTTTATCTAAACCATGGTTGGTTGGATAGTTGGTTGGTTGAATGTTTGGTTTAATATCTCAAATCAATAAAATGTACCATATTGATAACTTAAAAGATAAAAACCTCACCAGTATCCCAATACAAGAAGCATTAGCAAAATCTTATATCCTTTCATGATAAAAACTAGGAATACAAGGGAACCCTCTGAACCTGATAAAGGGCACTTACAACATTCCCACAGCTAACATCATACTTAATGATGAAAGACTAAGAGCATTCCCCCTAATACCATGAACAAGACCAGGATGTCTACTCTCACCACCTGTATTTTACTAGTGGTTCTAGTAAGGAAAATTGGGAAAAAAGGAAATAAAAAGCATCCAGGTACAAAGAAATGGATAAAAATATCTATTTACAGAGAATATGATTTTATAAAATCTTGAAGAATCCACTAACTCTCTAATAATGAACAAATAAAAACTTCAGCAAGGTTGCAGGAGCCAAGATCAGTACACAAAAATCAGTTGTACTTCTCTATGATTGCAATTAACAGAATCAGAATGAAATTAGGAGCAAAAAAAGAAAATGGAGTCATGGACATGGACAACAAGGTGTGATTGCTGGGGCAGGGGGGCATAAGGGGACTAAATGGTGATGAAAAAAATTATATATTAGAAAAAGAAAATTCCATGCCTGGGTTGAAGGCCAGGTCCCCAGTTGGGGGCATGTGAGAGATAATTGATCAATGTTTCTCTTGCACATCAATGTTTTTCTTCCTTTCTTTCTCCCTTCCCCTCTTTCTAAAAATAAATAAATAAAATCTTTAAAAAAAGGAAAAGTAGGAGGGGAATGAGCTATGGAGATAAGGAACAAAAGAGATAAAGTAAATAAAGTAAAATAAAACAAGAGAGAGAGAGATCTTGTTCAGTCTGATGCTAGGAGTGGTATAAACAGAGGAATGTGACTGGCTCAATTTTCTACCCCTGAGGTCCCAAACCAATAAAATAAAATTAATATTAATATTAATTTAAAGAATAATTTGTTTTGAAATTAATAAATAATTTGACTAATTAAAAAATAAAAAGAACATTTTATTTAGAACAGTATGATAAAGAATAAAATACTTAGGAATAAATTAACCAAGGAGGTATGAGACTTTTACACTGACAAATACAAAGCATCACTGAAGGAAATTAAAGAGGATCTGGACCTAAATATATAGAAAGGTATCCCATGCTTTTGTATTGAAAGATTAAATATTGTGAGGTGGCAAAACTCCTCAAACTGATTTAATGATTCAATACAACCGTTTCAAAATTACACTTAACTGTTTTTGCAGAAATTGATAAACAGATTCTAAAATTCACGTGGAAATGCTAGGAACTCAGAACAGCCAAAATAATGTTGGGAAGAAGAATAAAATGGGAGGATTCACAGTTCCTCATTTTGAAATTTAATACACATTTATCATAATCAAGACACTGGGGGGATGGAAATGGGAGGGAGGTGGGGAGGGATGGGTGGGTGGGCTGGGATGGAAGTAAAAGACAGAAAACTGTACTTGAACAACAATTACACACAAAAAAAGACAGTGTAGTGCTAGTGTAAGAAGAAACATATAGAACAATGGAGCAGAATTGAGATTATAGAAATAAGCCCTCACATTCATACTGATTTTCTTTGAGGGTACCAAGATAGTTGTTTCAAAAAGTTGTATTGAAACAATTGCACATCTGTGTGCAAAATGATGTAGTTGGACCCTTTCATCGCTCATATACAAAAGTTAACTCAAAATGGATCACACACCTATATGAAAATGCTAAAGCTATAAAACTGTTAGAAGAAACCTTAGACATAAAACTTCATGACCTTAGATATGGCATTGTATTCTCAGATATGACATTATAAACATAAACAACAGAAGAAAAATGATAAACTGGACTTCATCGATATTAAAAAAACACTTTTGTGATTCAAAGGACAGTATTAAGTAAGTGAAAAGGCACCCCATAGAATGGGAGAAAATATTTCGAAATCATAGATGTGGTAAGTGACTTGTATCCAGAATGTATAAAGAACATTTAAAACTGAACAACAAAAAGACAAGCAACCCAATTAAAAATGGGTAAAGGACATTAATTGACATTTCTCCAAAGGTAATGGTCATACTAATGGTCATTAAGCATATGAAAAGATGCTTAATATTTTCATTCTTAGGGAAATACAAATCAAAACCAAAATGAGACACCAATTTACATCAACTAGGATGTCTATGTGGTGAAGACAAACAGTAACATGTGTTGGATGGTGTGGGGAAATAGGAATGCTTATACTTTGCTGGATTGCTCATGAATTTGTGAATGCTCACACATGTAAAATGTAGCTACTGTGGAAAGCAATTTGCTACTTCCTCAAAAAGTTAAAGGGAGAATTAATATATCACCCAGCAACTCCATTCCTAAGTATATATCTTAGAGAATTGAAAACATATAGTCACACAAAAACTTGTACATGAATATTAATAGAAGCATTACTCATTATCAGTAAAAAAGTAGAAACAATCCAAGTATCCATCAATGGATGGAAAAATACAATTTAGTAAACCCCTAAAGTGTAGTATTACTCACAATAGAAAGATGCACAACATCAATACATCCTTCAACATTAATGAACCTTGCAAACATTAGGCTAAATGAAAGAAGTTGAAAACAAAAGGCCTCATTATTGTATGATTCGATTTACATGCAATGTTCTGAAGAGGAAAATCCATAGAGATGTGAGTAGATTAATGGTAGCTAGGAATGGGGTGAGGAAAGAATTGATAGTGACTGCCAATGTGTATGGGATTTCTTATGAGGATGACAAAACTGTCCTGGAATTACCATTACCACGACTATTACCAACAGCAAAAAAAAACCCACTTGATTTTATAAGGAATTTAGAATATGGCCAATATGACCTTACAAATTTATAGGCAAAATAGAAGAATTATTCAATAAGTGGTGCTAGTACAATTGTTTAAATGTTTGAAAAATAAATTTATATCCCAATTATTTCTTCATATCAGATTCATTAAATAGTTGAATATGAGAAGCCAAAAAATGATGAACAGGAAAAGTAAAGGTGAATATTTATTTAGCTTTAGCTGAGAAGAAACTTTCTGAGGATAAATTAATGGAAGAAACAACAAAGGAAGAGATTGATCAATAAGACTACATAAAATTAAAACACTGTATTACAGAAAAAGTACTCCATACCTGGTATCTGCCATGGGTTTAGAGTGAAAGATTGATAGTTCTGGACTTATGTTCTGAAAAATCACTGTGACTGCTTTGTGGAGAATGGATTCTAGAAGGGCAAGAGTTGGAAGCAGATAGACTATTCAGCGCAGCATTGCAGTAAATTAGGAGAGAGGTGACTGTGGCTAAGACTAGGTGAAAAATGGAGATGGTTTAAAGAGGTTAGATTTGGGGTGCATTTTGAAGCTAGATTACTATTTCTAGAAAGATTTACTATATCTAGAAAGATAGCTCCGTGCATATAATTAAGGAAATAAAATAGAGCTGTAGTCAGGACCAATAGAGGGTTTTAAAGGTGTAGTCAAGATTTAGATACACTTATTACTCGAAGGGAAAGTGCCAATACAGAGGAAGGTGTTGATCAGAAAAGAGTAAATACACTTGGCAGGAGAAAGTATCAGAGGAAATGATATTGGGATAGAATGCAGAGCACACCTAAATGAATTAGCTTTGACAAGAACGAAGCACATTTCATTTGATGAAATTATTAAAATAAAGAGATGGGTACAGGGTATTGCTGTATTTGTAAGTGGTGGATTAGTAAGGCGAAGAAGTCCATGCCTTGAAACTATTTTCTACGTAGTGGGGAAAAGGTGTGTTAGGGCAGGGTAGTTTTCATGAGAGAGTGACCTATGCAGCCACACAGAGCTCCACACTCAGAGTGGGACTCCACAATTGTTGTTTCAATACTCTGTGATTGCCATCTTGGGATTCTAAATCATTTCACCTTTCAATTTGTTCTGTGCAAGTGGAGTCTGATGCGAATGTGGAATGTGTATGGTTCCTGGTGCATTGGATAAGCTGCTCCAGCCCATGCATGGTTTTACCTCCTGCTTCCTCCCCAGAACTGATTCTTGTGTGCCCACTCCCCTGCCCCTGCCAAGTTATTGCTGCCATCCTCTGTCACTGGCAGAGGCCTGGGTAGGAGTATGTTGAAGATCAGGGTCAGTTGTGCAAGGCCCATTCCTTAAGTGGTAGGTCAGGGACCTGGATAATTATGAGTGTCTACATTTGTTCCAGGAGTATCCCTGCACGTGAGGGAGTGCAGTATTATATACTAATTACAAGAATATTGTGACAAACTGAGGCAGAGGTTGAAGAAGTAAGAAAAATACTTTTATTTTCCCTTTTAAACTAGGGGCCTTGCATTTTCATTTTACACTGGGCCCTGAAAATTATGTACTTGGCCCTATTTAGGGGTCATGAAGAGGGCAGTTAAGGTTTGGAAAATGCCTCAGTAGAATGGGAGATGGAGTATGTAATAGGATCTCTAAACAACGTTCAAGAATTTGGATTGCCACTAATTTACACGGTTATGTGTCATCACTCTAGAAGCATCCAGCATCATATTATCTATTATTGGTGATTTCAGAATGCGCGTGAGAGAAATGCAATACTGAAATCAAGCAAGCAGCATTTATGTGACTAATAATGCTTTCTAATGGAAAAACCACAAAGCAATGAAAATGTTGATCCTAGCACCCAAAGTGCAATTCCTCAAACCTCTGTAGTACTCATGTAGTAAACGTTCAGCTTTTTAAGGCCATGTGATTTAGATACTTCATCATCTCTCTGTGACTCTCTCCAGTTGTACTACAATGGAGGTTATAGATTCTGTTCTGACTTCTGTGATATTTGTTGGGCACTATCAATAATTTTGCAGCAGGCACAGTTGAAAATAAGAAGAGCATTTCATAGAAAATTTCAGGCACTTTCTCAAAGACCCAGGAATCTGGTCCAGAAAGTCAGTGACTTATTTAAAACATGCATTTTTGTCTTAGTCTTAAGCTGGGAAGTGCCACTAAGATCACAAAGTTTCCTTGCTTGACTAAAGCAGCAGCATTTTGAGGGGAGGTCAGTATAAACATTAATTTAAGATTTACAAGATAACATCAGCTTTCGCTTTTTTCTTTGAGGCCATGAGTTGGTTTCACTTCACTCATTGTCTATTTAGGCTGGAGAAGACAGAAGTATAAAAATGCAATTTCTTGGTGATGTTACTCTGAAATATGTTATTATGCAGTTAGCTCTTTGGCCAGCAATGTGTTTCAGTGACCTACCTGATTCTCTGTGCACACGTGCCTTCATTCTTGCTTTTTGAGAAAGGCACTAGTTTTCTTGACTCGAGACCAAAAACATTATCAAATTGGAAATGCTTCTGAGAAGGTATTTTTTGGTTTCACTTGAGTTGTTAGAGAATAGGCTTGCATCTCAAAAATCTGACCTTTCCCAAGGAGAACAGTAGTGAAGAGAGAAATAAGTTGAATACTCAGTGGTTTATGCTACTTTCTGCATCAATATGCAACTCATAAATCAAGGTAATTTAGTAGGTTTGTTGAACATTTTAAGTCTTTGATCTTAGTCCCCTATCAATTGCAAATTCATCTGTATCTCCCAAGACATGGGGAGTTCAGAATCAAGGCACCTGACTGTAGTTCTGCATTTTTTAAATCTTAGTTTAAGTAACGGTGTCCCTACTTGGTCCCTGAGACTTTTCTGTCCTGACAGGCTATCCAGACTTGATGGATGAGGACTCTGACTTGTTCTCACCAGTTCTGTCCCCAACCTACATTCCTGTGGCAAAAACTGCATTATGAACTACCAAACTTTCCTTGGTGCTGCCTGCAAGCTTAGATTTTTGAATACTGTGTTTCTAAACTCTTCCTGTCTGGATTCTGTATATTTGTTGAGTAATTATTTTACCCATTGCTATCACTATGTTAACAGCTTATCCATGCCACATAACTGTTACTTTATTTTCTTGGAGACCATCTTTGTTCTGTCTGGCAGGGTCTATTCCCATTACTTGACATTTAACAAGTTTCCACAGTCTGTAGCACCCAATGTGTCCTAGTTTTGTTAACCCTTTGGCTACTAGGTCTGTCACAGGAAAAGACAGAACGGTACACAGGAATATCACCAGAAGACTGTAGATTCAGTTGCTTTCCACTTATAGGACATTAGAAGACTATTATATATATAATTTTGCTGCCAAGATGTTTATATGGGAAATAAAGGTGAAATCAGTATTATGAGAAAGGTAGAGAGAATGTTTGTTGCAAGCTTAGAGGTAAAAGGGTGAAGTAGTTAGAAATATTTTAGTTGGTTGTCAATCAACAGAAAACAATTAGAAATATCTTAAGCAAAAAAGGGAGAATTTGTCCAAAAGGGGTATATGGAGTTCACAGGTATAAATGCATCTAATCTTGAGGAAGAGACTCTTGTCATCTCACACATTTGTTTCTATTTATACATCTGCTGCATTCTCCGAAGACAAGTCGTCTCAGCTTTTAAGATGATGTAACAGAAAATATCTTTTAAAAAGCAAACATACAGTTGATCACATAACTCCTTGCTTTAAAACCCTCCAATGGACTCCCACTGCACCTAGAAAAAAACCCTTAAGTCCAGAGTGCAATATATGGATCTAGTATCATAAAAATGTACACTTGAAACTTATATGGTATTATTAACCAATGTCACCCCAATAAGTTTAATAAAAAACCTAAAGTCCTTAACACACTCTACAAAGCCCTGTGTTATCCAGCTCTTACCTATTTCTCTAACCTCATTTGCTACCACTTCTTTTTTTATTCTTTTGTCTTTGTAGACAATTTAGAGGCCTACTTTTGAGCCTTTAGATTTTGTTTCTCTTCCTCTTTATTACATCACCCTGTCTTATTTTTCTAGCACATAATTACTTTCTGACATTATGCTGTTCATGAATTTATCTGTTTTTCATCCAATAACTTTTCAGTTGTTAGCTGCATAAGAGATTTTAAGACATTGTCTGTCCTTTTCACTCGTGTAGCTTCAGTACCTAGAATTATGTGTAGCACATATTAAAGACTCAGTAAATGTTTGCTAAACCAATTAAAAGAGAAAGATGATTGAACACTGAGAGTCAGACATCAGCAGAGTAGTCTCTCATTAGGGAGAAAGACAGGCATAAACAACAATAATGTTGTTTAACAATATACAATGTATAACAATAAATAATAAATGGTAAGTCATATTAGCTCATATTTTTTCATACAAACTCTCTGTTTGATGCTGTTCAAAGAATGTGTTAATTCGTTTAATTTTCTCAGAAATTTTATGAGATAGATCCCATTATAATCCCCACTTTAAATCTGTGGAAGCTAAGGTATGAAAGTGTTAAGTGACTTGCCTAAGGTCAAACAGCTAGTAAAACAGGATTCCAGATACAGACGTAGCTAGTCTGAGTCCACACACAGTGCCCCTAATCACTAATGCATACTGCCTGCCTTGGTTGCACAGTAATACAGGCAACATAACAAACTTGATTCTAAAGCAAATTCTCCTTCAGACATACATTCTCTAACCAGAGTTATAGCTAGGGCCTGAATATGTAAGTTTTAACTTAAAGCTTGAAATAAGTAAGCATATCCAAGGGCAAATCAAAGTGTGTGAGAGGTAGGAGCCAAGTTGTTCTCAACACAAATCAATAAGGCTCAAAAATAAATTAACCCACTTTAGAAATAGTGAGTGAGCTCACTGGAAATAAAACGCGAAGGTAGATTTTATTTTACTGTCTCTAACTGGTGGTCTTTCAGGATGAAGTACACAGTGCTGAGACTTTAAAACATCCTGTGCATGTGTGTGGTCATATTCAACTATTTCATAATTGTCTCAAAAGAGGGCAATATTAAGTTCTCACGCATTTATAATCATTCATCCAAACTGGAACATCTTTTACTTTTCATGTAAAGCAAAATTGGTGTCATAAAAGAACTGCTGGAGTATAAATACTCAAATTACTCTGGCATCCAACCAACCTCAGAGCTTAAAAAAATAGTGCTTACTGCAAGAACAGGCAAAAAGGATAGGAGCCATCCATTAAGAAGAAATTAAAATGGAAATCTTGATTCTTACTATGAAATATTGAATACCTTTTTTTTTTACAGTGTGTGTTGTTTACCACAAGATGGCAGCTAAGCAATTGTCATTTGAATATGGCAAAGATAGGTAGGCAGTGTTATGTAGAAATCCTTTATTTCTTTAATGAAGTACAAATTGAATTTCCAATTTTGCTTCTAACAATACGCAAGTTTATAGAAGCCATGGTACAGAGGACCTCGCCATCAAATATACAGACTGCTAAGATTTTTCTGGGTTTATAGACCTTTAAAGTTATTGGGAGGATGGTATTGATTGTTAGCCAAGGAAAGCCCTAGATGAGGCTTATTTAAAAATCAAACAATAGAAAGCACAAGCTACACAAAGAAGATGTGCCAAGATCTTGGAGAAGAAAGGAAATGTATAGTTTGGATGAGGGAACCAGGAGTCATTACAGCTAATTGATCATTCCAGCAATGATGCTCATCTTGGTTGTTAAATCAATGACTCAGTACACTTCATCAATCATTAAGAAAGCCAAACCATGAGAGGAAAGCTATTTTAAAAACATCGACCAGGCAAAAAACATTATTCCTTTAAGCTCAGCCTCCTCCACTGAAGTCCTTTCCCACTTCTTCTGAATTCCTATCACTCTTGCTGCTCAAAGCACTCACTTTGGGATTTAATCATGCCTGGACCTATGGTGTTGTCTGTGGCTTTTGTGTGTTTATTTTTTATTAGATGATAGAGTCCTTTGCATAAGAAGTGCATTTTACTTTTTCATGCTGAACTGGAGGCTCATCTAGCAGCCTGCTCAGTTACAAAACGGTCACAGTAGCGTGGGCAGTATAATACAGAAGTTAAAAGTGTGCACTCTGGGGCCACACTGTCTGGACTTATAGCCTATCTCTGTGTAACCTTGTATAAGTTATTTAACCTTTCTGAGACTGAATTTTTTGATTTGCAGCTAATATAAGTGTAAGTCTTAAAATAGCGCCAATGTGCAGTAAATTATTAGTCTTTGCTATCAATGATTCATGTCTTGGAGATGCTCCTAATATGAGAGGCCTGAGTGCATCCTGGTAGAGTGAGTAAACCTGACACTGGGAAACCAACTGCTGTCTACTGGTAAGCCCTCTGGTCACAATTATGGTAAATGATTTTTCCTTAAGAGAAACAAAAAGTTTAGTCATAAGTACCTGAAAGTCTTATAACCTGTTCTCTAAGGAGTAGTTGTAATTTCTCTTGTCATACTTCCAAGAAGGGAGTTTTTGCCATTTTGCAATTTATAAAGTTTGTGTACCACTTCAAAGAAGTTTGCTCTCTAAGAGTGAGGTCTGTTTCATACTATGGTCAGCTCTGTTAAGGTGTTCATTTAGTATTGTGTCCTGGACTGTGTCTTGTACCAGCCATATGATGGGAGGGGGTAGTGTGGGATTGATGGTAATGGATGATAATTAATATTCATTGAAATTTAATATATGCTAATCTTTTCGGTAGAAGCTTTTGTATGCAGTATCATATGTAATTATCACAGTTACTAGTCACATTTTATAGATAAAAAATCTGAGATTCAGATAAGTGTGTAACTTTCAAGATTATACTGGTGGCTGCTTTTCCATGTGGGTTCACCTTTCATCCTCTCAATGGCTTTCCTCCATCCTTGTCATCCTTTTTTTTTTTCTGCTTGTAAGAAAGCAGATAATTGTGCCTTGAGAGACAACCACGGAGAATTTGATACTGCCTTCTCAGTGTTTGCATGGTACTTTTCTGAAGTGTATTTTTAAAAAGATTTTATTTATTTATTTTTAGAGGGATGGGAAGGGAGGGAGAAAGAGAGGGAGAGAAACATCAATGTGAAAGAGAAACATTGATCGGTTGCCTCTCACATGAACCCTGACCAGGGACTGAACCCACAACCAAGGCATGTGCCTTGACCAGGAATCAAACCAGCAACCTTCTGCTATGTGGGACAGTGCTCAACCAACTGAGCCACACCGGCCAGGTCTCCAGTGTATTTATTTTTATGCTTTTATTGAAGGGTTTAGATATACAAACATTTTAAGGTTGCCAAATTTAGCAAATAGAATGCATATGTGTCCCAAATATTGCATGGGACACAATTATACTAAAATATTATTTGTTGTTTACCTGAAATTTAAGTTTTAATGGACATCCTGTATTTTTTGGCAAATCTAAAATTTTTTATTATTGTAAATATGTTCCTTCCTCCCTTCTTTCTTCTCTCACTTCCTCCCAGTATAGTTTCACTTCTATTTGGAGGGTAAGGGTATTATCAGGGCCTCCCATAGTACCTATATATGATAGGTGCTCAAATGTTGGAAGGAAAAAAGTAATTTCTACAGGGTGTCAAATAAGTTCATTCCGTAGCATGCTATGAGGTATTGGTGTCCATTATCTAAAAAACAGGTGGTTGAAAAACAGGTAATCTCCAGTAATTTCTGTGAGTTACACTTTAAAAAATGAAGCAATCATTATCTAGTGATTGATTGATTTGTTCAACATGAGGTAAGTTATTCTCCCAAGGTAGGTTTGAGGAACACAAATCATGTAGAGTTGTTTAGTTTTCATTTTCAACTGTGAGGAGCTTGGTCTTAAAGAAGTGGGTCTGTGCAAACCCCCTTCCTCAGACTCATGAATGATGTAACCCATGTGTAATAGTTTAACTTCAGTTATCAACTCATATTGGTGTCTGTTGTGACTGGAATTATGTTAACAGTACCAACCTGCACTCCTAATCATCTTCTTTTTCCATTCCTGCCTGTAGTGTCTCGGGATGGATACAGACTAACTTAAATACAAAGGAAATTTTCTTTTTTTTTTAACCCTCATATACCTTTTACTTAGATTCACCCGGCAACAATATTTTTTGCATTTGCATTTTGCATTTCTGTCTTCATATATATACACATATGTCACATAAAATAAATAAGAAAATATATATAATTCATGATAATTTTTTCTGAACCATTTGAGGATAAGTTCAGAGATTGTGACCTGTCCCCTAAATACTTCGAAGTGTGTCTCCTAAAAATAACCACCTCTTGTCTAAACGGTGCAATTATTAAATTTAGAAAACGATGATCTTCTACAACACAATTATCTAATACTGAGTCTGCGTTCCAAATCGGCCACTTCTCCCGATGGTTTTTATGGTGATCTCTTCCCCCAGAGATGCTGTGTCTCTTGTATTCCAGAACAGTTCCTCTGCCTTGTACCACCTTTCACTGCCTTTGTGTTTTTTAAAATATATTTTATTAATTATGCCATTATAGTTGTTCTATTCCCCCCTTCATTCCCCTCCACCCTGCACACCCCATCTCTCACTATCCCCCCTGTAGTTTATGACCACGTGTCTCAAGTTCTTTAGATTCTATATTTCCCCTACTATTCTTGCCCTCCCCCTATCTATTTTCTACCTACCATCTATGCTACTTATTTTCTATACCTTCTCCCCCTTTCTCCTTCTCCCATTCCCCTGTTGCTAACCCTCCATGTGATCTTCATTTCTATGTTTCTGCTCCTGATCCAAGTGTCCATTTAGTTTGCTTTTGTTTTGGGTGTGGTTGTTAATAACTGTGAGTTTGCTGTGCTTTCACTGTTCATCTTTTTTATCTTCTTTTTGTTAGGTAAGTCCCTTTAACATTTCATATAATAAGGGCTTGGTGATGATGAACTTCTTGAATTTGATCTTATCTGAGAAGCACTTTATCTGCCCTTCCATTCTAAATGAAAGCTTTGCTGGACAGAACAATCTTGGATGTAGGTCTTTGGGTTTCATGTCTTGGAATACTTCTTTCCAGCCCCTTCTTGCCTACAATGTCTCTTGAGAAATCCGATGACAGTCTGATGGGAAGTTCTTTGTAGGTGACTGTCCCCTTATGTCTTGCTGCTTCTAGGATTCTCTCCTTCATTTTAATCTTGGCTAATGTAATGATGATGTGCCTTGATGTGGTCCTTCTTGGGTCCAACTTCTTTGGGACTCTCTGAGCTTCCTGGATTTCCTGGAAGTCAATTTCCTTTGCCAGATTGGGGAAGTTCTCCTTTATTATTTGTTCAAATAAGTTTTCCACTGGTGGCTGTTCCTCTTCCCCTTCTGGTACCTCTATAATTTGGATGTTGGAACATTTAAAGATGTCCTGAAGGTTCCTAAGCCTCTCCTCATTTTTTTGAATTCTTGTTTCTTCAACCTTTTCTGTTTGGTCACTTTTTTTTTTCCTTCTGGTATACTCCTTTGATTTGAGTCCCAGTTTCCTTTCCATTACTATTGGTTTCCTACAAAGGGAATTTTCCAAGAGAGTTTCTTCTTTGCTTGTTTTTGCGTGCAAATATCCAGCTATGTCAAACAATTTGTGTTAAATTAATGAAAAACATGTATATCATTACATGTAGTTAAAATATATCTAAAAAATCCTTTGTTTCTGAAACATGATGGCTAGTGTTAGAATTATTTCCAAAATGGAAAATGATAGCATTTTTAGAAATAGAAGGTTTAAAAAATCTTCAGAGTTATAACTACCCCAAGAGAAACTGAAACCAATAATTATTAAATCAATTTATAATTTCATTGATGGAAAATATCTTAAGTAGACATTATCTTAAATAGACATCCAGCTGAGGACCTAGAGATAAGCTCATCTGTGGAGCTGTACTAGGTTTTTTTAAAAAACAAAATTAGCTAATTCTGTGCAGCATTTACAGTCATATTATTCTTAACAAAATTCAAAACTCTATTTTAAACCTACTAATGTAATAGCTGCTCTTCAGGGTGGAATAATAAAAGCTAATTACACAATTTGGAGGCTATAATTATAATGTGTTATAGCTTCGACTTCTATGAGAGAATGTGTGCCATCCTATGAAATGGAGAAAAATTTACAGGAAAAGCACTTATTTCAAAGAAAACAATTTAATTTCTAATACATTTCCAATTGCTTTCCAATTGTCAATATCTCTGGTCTCCTCAGAGGATGTTAACTGGATTGTAAACAAGAAAACTTCCACAACCACAAAGGCTCCACCCACAGTTCCCATTAGCTTCTGTTGTCCAGACATCAGGGGTATATGAGACATTAAGAAAGGAAAAATGGGTGCAGAGAATGGAAGCTGGGGTCTAGATGGAATCTTGTTTATATTGTTGGGAAAATATTTCTTTCTCCAGGGACTTTCTTTCCATCTTTCATTTCTCTCTCTTGGGCCTCTCTTGTATCCATGCTCTCCAGGTAAATGACCCCAAGCCTCCAATTACTTCCCACTCACCTTTAGACTGCTCTCAGTCATGTTATGAATATGAACACAGCACAAAAAGTAAAAGATACCACATGGATAGAAGGTGCCAGAACCAAACCTGTGGGTACCATGTGCCTCTGCAATGTTTCTGGATTGTGTATCTACTAACTACTTCCACCCAAGGCACAGTTTTGTACATGTGTCTGTGGATGTGTGGAAGGTGTGGGGAGGAAGGATCTACATCAGAATGGTCTGCTTCCCTCCTTTGTAGTTACAGAAATATTGGAAGTACAACTTCACAGATTCCACTAGAACAAAAGCACCTTGCATTTGTAGGGTCAGTGCTTTCACAGAAGACCATAAAGTATCCTTAAAATAATACTATTTGGGTAGGGTAAGGTAACCTCTTATTCTCTCATGAGAAACTGAGGCTCAGAAGAGTCAAATCCTTGTCCACAGCCACGCATCTCACAGACTATGGTTGTGCGATGGAAAGTATGTAACTTTCCTTTCCAAGTCAGTAGTGAGACAAACAGTCATTTTTTATAATTGTTGTTTTTTTCTTTTTAAAAAATTGTTGAATATATTGGGGTGACATTGGTTAATAAAGTTGTATAGGTTTCAGGTGTAGAATTGTATAATACATCACCTGTATATTGTATGTTCACTACTCAAGGCCAAGTCTCCTTCTGTCACCCTTTATCCCTCCTTTACTCTCTTCTACCTCTCCCCACCCCCTTTCCTTCTGGTAATCACAACTGCTGTTTTTGTCCTCCTCCAAGCCCTCTCTGTCTTTTCCTGATTTCGCTGACCACACCTGTACTTCACTTTGCTGAAACTGGCAGACAGCCTGTCTTGAGGTCATGTCTAACAATGAAGTTTCTTTGTACTTACAACTCCTTTTGCTTATGGTATCAGTGATATCAGTGATCCTTTTGCTTATGGTCAGAATGGCCATGATAAACAAAGCAACAAACAACAAATGTTGGAGAGATTGTGGGGAAAAGGGGAGCCTGGTTCACTGTTGGTGGGAGGATTGCAGACTGGTACAACCACTATGGAAAACAGTATGGAATTTTCTCAGAAAACTAAAAATGAATCTGCCTTTTGACCCAGCAATTCCACTGCTAGGATTATATCCTAAGAACCCTGAAACACCAATCCAAAAGAACCTATGTACCCCAATGTTCATAGCAGCACAATTTACAATAGCCAAGAGTTGGAAGCAACCTAGGTGCCCATCAGTAAAGGAATGGATCAAAAAATTGTGGTACATATACACAAGGGAATTCTATGCAGCAGAAAGAAAAAAGGAGCTCTTGCCCTTTGCAACAGCATGGTTGGAACTGGAAAGCATTATGCTGAGTGAAATAAGCCAGGTGGTGAAAGACAAATACCATATGATCTCCCCTTTAACAGGAAGCTAAACAACAAAATAAACAAGCAAGCAAAAAATAACCAAGCCCTGGCTGGCATAGCTCAGTGGATTGAGCGCGGGCCTGCGAACCAGAGTATTGCGGTTCGATTCCCAGTCAGGGCACATGCCTGGGTTGCAGGCCGGTTCCCAGCGGGGGACGCATGAGAGGCAACCATACATTGATATTTTTCTCCCACTCTTTCTCCTTCCCTTCCCCTCTCTCTAAAAATAAATAAATAAAATATTTTAAAAAATAACCAAATACACTGAAATAGAGAACAGGCTGACGGGGACCAAAGGGGAGAAGGGAGGGAATCTAAGGGGAAAAGGGGAAGGATTCACTGGAACAAGTATAAAGGACACATGAACAAAAACTAAGAAGGGTAGAAATGAGAGGGAGGTGGGGAGCACTGGTGGGGGGTGGGATGGGAGTAAAAGAGAGAATACTGTACTTGAACAATAACTAAATAAATTAAAAAGAAGATATTATTCTTATCTTAATCTTGTCTTGTATACATCATATAAAAGCAGAAGTATGGCAGGTGCTCACAGATGAGACAGCATTTTAATATATATGGCACCTTTTCCTAAACCTTGAGTGGCAAGCTGCCTGGGGCTCCCTGGCTGGTGCTCCATTAACCTTCACACAACCTTCATTATTATTACCTAATCAGCTCACAAAAATAATTAACAAAACTTTTTTTGTTGTTTTTTTGGGACTTTTTTTCTTTTTCTATTTGGAGCATCTATATATGTCTACTTTGCTGAAGCCACCTCAGTCCCTTTCAGCTTTACCTTATGGAAATATGATTATTTAATATTTCATAAAGATTCAAAGCCTCTATCCAGATATCATTTCTAACATATCTTATTCCATCCATTCTATTGTAGCACATTATGTATATAATGGAATATTGTAACATATTATGTATATAATATATATAGTAGAATTTCAATTAATGTTTGAATCTGGATTCATCAAGATGGATGTATAAATTTTACAGTGCACAAGGAAGAATGTCTATCACTGGAAAATATCAGGGCAGGATTGGGAGAGACTAAGAGAATGATGAATCATTAGAAAGCCTAGTTGATGGAGTGCCTCTGCTGGACTTCCATCTATACTCTTGGAGTCTAAAAATTTTGTTGTTCTTAGAAAATTTTAGAAATTTCTTAGAAAATTGTCGGTACCCTTTTGCTCTCAATTATAATGGACTTCATAGCAAGCATGGTATAAGTATCTCCCTCTCAATATTTGTATAGTAAGTCCTCACTTAATGCTGCTAATAGGATCTACAAATTTAAGCAAAATGATGTTTAATGAAGCCAATTTTTTTTACCATCAGTTAATTGATATAAATAGAATTAAAATTTTTTTCACTATTATAACTTTAATGTATCTTGCATTTTACAGAAGTTTGTGAATGACTTTAAAAAAGCACTGCCTTACCCATCGTGTGAATCTGACAGTTGATAAAATAAGCCATGAGTATGACAACAGCTTGAGCACTGGCATCTTGCAAGGATTTCAGATTAACCAGCCACATGCCAAAAAGCTTGGCATCTTTCTATTTTGTTTTTTAATATGATGGTATATCTACTCTGATGGCAAACCTGTCCAGCCAAATTGCCACAGCACACTTTTGCAAAATCAGTGGTGATTAACAAGTTAGTGATTTTTGGCACAGAGATGTGCTCATTTGCCTGTGACAGCCTGGAAGCCGGTTTTGATGCTGGGAACAGAGCATCAAGAATGACAGGTTTCAAGCTGTAAGAAATAGAGTCAGATGGCCTCTTGCAGGATTATGTCATGTGATTGGCACATGAGGCAGGTGATGTATTCCTTGATATATCTTCTCAAAACATTTATATCTGTTTCTGCTGGAATCTTCTTTTGATTACAAGTTGGTTGTTATCATCGATAGAACCACTTGTACCCAATTCAGCCAATAAAAATGCAGTGAGGTGTTTGGGCTGACAATATAATAGTTTAGACATATTTGTAAAGTTTTCATGGCTACTAAGGTGACCTGTGTAGGTTTCATGTCAAATTTTCTTTTCTCTCCAGCAACATTATCTGAATTATTTTCCCTCATATGCTGAACACTCAATTCAGTAACTCCTCTTTCTGAGTCTCCCCAAGCAAAGCTTTTCTGGTCAGTGAATGAGATACCCATCATCTTTTTTGCTGTGTTCACCTTCTCAAGCTTTGTCTTTTTCTAGAGTTTCATTCTCATCTGGGAACTTGACATAGTTCTATTTTCTCTTTTTTATTGTCAAGCATAATGTCAAGGACATTCTCTGGTTCAGCTGGTTCTTCAACATCACTTTCAGTCTTAACATCCTTTATGCTTTCTTCAGCTTCATCAATATCATTTTTTTGTTTTTTCCTTTTTGTTGTTTCCAATTAAATTGATCACAGTAACACTGGTTAATAAGATTATTTAGGTTTCAGGTATACATTTCTATGGTACATTATCCATGATTACATGTATGTCCATCAACCACTCAAAGTAAAATCACCTTCCATCACCATATACTTGACACCCATCACCCTTTACTATCCCACCCACTTCTCCTCTTGTAGCCACCATAGTGTTGTCTATATCTATAAGTTCTTGTTTGCTTTTCTTGTTTGTTCATTTGTTGCTTACAGTTTTGTATCCCATACCCCACATATGAGTGAAATCATATGGTTTCTTGACTTTTTTCATCTGACTTATTTTGCTTAGCATGATGTTCTCAAGATACATCCATGTTGTTGCAAATGGTAGTGTTTCATTTTTTCTTATGGCTGAGTAGTGTTCCATTGTCTGTATGAACCACATCTTCTTTATCTAATTATCTATTGAGATGACTGGTTGTTTCCATGTCTTGGCCACTGAAAACAGTGCTACAATGAACATAGGGAAATATATATCTTTATAAATAAATATTTTCACATTTTTCCAGTAGATACTCAAAAGAGGGGTTTCTGGGTTGTATGGTAATTTTATTTTTAGATTTTTGAGGAAACTTCATACTATTTTCCATAGTGGCTATACCAGTTTACATTCCCAGAAGCAGTAAATGAGGGTTCCATTTTCTTTACAAACATTGTAGGCACTGAGAGGTCAGCCCCTGGCCCTGGGAACCCCAGCATAGTTCCTGCTGACACCTCTCTCCCCACCGCACTAAGCTCTTGCATCAGCAAAAAAGCAAGAGTTAAGTTCTTATGGCATTTCATCAATATTATAACATAATGATGTCAAATAAACCAAAATTATTCAAGGATATGCTGTTGAATAAATCCATTCTGTTTTAAACATCTGTAGAAATCTTGGTGGGAGTGGCTATAAGATAGGGCTGTCTCTAAATCTCATACTAATACTCAACCTGGTAGGTTTCAATTCTAGGATTCTGGGACTGCCTCTCTTCACATTGGAATAGAGCAGTCCTGATATAGCCATAGCAAATAGCACAAACAGGTGAATAAGTGTTTTGATGATCCTCAGCCAGAATATCAACTCCCCCTTGAATTAGTCAGAGCCCTAATGCCTCTGGAAAAAGAAAAATAGAAACTGGATCATCCAGAAGCTTTGAATAGTATTGTAAAAGGATGACTCAATGAGAGCATATTGGGTCTTAGAGCCAACTTTTTGGAGGTTGGGCACTAAAGCTGAGTGGAAAGAGTGAAAGCTCATATCCCAGCATTTGTGAGCTGAGACAGTTATTTAATGCAGTCAATTTTGTTAGCTGCTGTAAAATGTTGATGGCAGCAGCATGCTACTTTTGTCTTCTAATTGAAAGAGAAAAGTATTGAAGAATAATTAAATATCATTGAGCCAGCTCAGAACTTGCTGAGTAGGAATTGACCAAAAGAATGAGGGAAAAGAAGACAAAGTTTTACCCAGTTCATTCTCTGCTATTTTCTGTAAGTCCTAGTAGGCAATATCAGTATACCACATATGGAAATAGTTTGTTAAGTTTGACATGTGGTACTTGGAGATAGACTGAGACTCCTCCAAGTGTCCATTAAAGACAATTGTATGATAAAGCATTTTTAGCAGATAAAAAAAAAACTGCTTCTGCCAAAGGTTTGTTAAATCAGTGCACCTGCCTTGATGGAGAGTGAAGCAAATATTAATGGAATGGCAGGCTCCTGATTAATTTATCACATAATAGAGCTGACACAGGAGGAACCACAGCTCAATGGGAAGGCAGAGATTTTACGCTGTGTCCACATCAACAGCTCAAGTAATTAAAGCATTTGTAATAAAAGTAACAAGTTTAGTTGGAACTATCTTAATAGTCCAGATATTTGTTTTAAAAATATAAGTGTACTTCACAGAATTATGTTTAAGAAATGTAATAAATATTCCATTTATTGTAATTAAAGCACATCTCTTTTTATGGGGAAGCTATTAAAACAAATATTTTTCAGAACATTTGTTCTTAATCTTTAGTTAGACAATATTTCTCTTGAGGCAACTACAGAATTTTGACCATTTCAAATATGAATAAAAGTGAGATTGCAGTTGGATGATGGAAAATGGGAATTTCACTGTTTTAAATATTTCTTTTATGTTTTAATTTCTCCAATGAGGATGTACTATATTTGAAATGTATCTAAATATATAATACATATAGATGTAGTTACAGATGCAGGGAAAATGAAACTGAGTCAATGAATATAGTGGTCAGCAGCATTGGATTTTAGATATGAAAGATCTTGGTTCATATTTCAAATGTACTATTTATTAGTTACATAGCCTTGGACAGGTTACCCAACAGTATTTGTAAAATGAAGATAATAAGACAACTTTTATTTATTGCTAACAGATTTTGATAATGTATGCAAAGTGCTTTGCATTGCTCCTGATACAGAAAGGGATTCAATTAATGGTTAGCTACTATTAGTATTATTATTACTTATATAGTACTTTATACTTTTGTATGTTCTTTCAAATGTTATTTTATTCATATATCCTAATAATCCTGAAAAAAGTCAAAACCAAAGGGAGAATTTTCAAGAATATTTTCACTTTTTCTTTAAAAAAATTTTTTTATTGATTATGCTGTTACAGTTGTTCTATTCCCCCTTCATTCCCCTCCACCCTACCCCCCATCCCCACCATTACCCCCCCCTTTAGTTTATGACCATGTGTCTCAATTCCTTTAGATTCTATATTTCCCATGCTATTCTTGCCCCCCCTTCTATTTTCTATCTACTGTCTATGCTACTTATTTTCTGTACCTTCTCCCCCCTTATCCTCCTCCCACTCCCCTGTTGCTAACCCTCCTTGAGATCTTCATTTCTATGTTCCCACTCCTGATCTAGCTGTCCTTTTAGTTTGCTTTTGTTTTAGGTGTGGTTGTTAATAACTGTGAGTTTGTTGTCCTTTCACTGTTCATGTTTCTTTAACTTCTTTTTCTTAGATAAGTCCCTTTAACATTTCATATAATAAGGGCTTGGTGATGATGAACTTCTTGAATTTGATCTTATCTGAGAAGCACCTTATCTGTCCTTCCATTCTAAATGAAAGTTTTGCTGGATAGAGCAATCTTGGATGTAGGTCTTTGGATTTCATGACTTGGAATACCTCTTTCCAGCCCCTTCTTGCCTGTAAGGTCTCTTTTGAGAAATCTGCTGACAGTCTGATGGGAACTCCTTTGTAGGTGACTGTCCCCTTAGCTCTTACTGCTTCTAGGATTCTCTCCTTCATTTTAATTTTGGCTAATATAATTATGATGTGCCTTGGTGTGTTCCTTCTTGGGTCCAACTTTTGGGACTCTCTGAGCTTCCTGGATTTCCTGGAAGTCTATTTCCTTTGCCAGATTGGGGGAAATTCTCCTTTATTATTTGTTCAAATACGTTTTCCACTGGTGGCTGTGCCTTTCCCCCTTCTGGTACCCCTATAATTTGGATGTTGGAGCGTTTAAAGATGTCCTGGAGGTTCCTAAGCCTCTCCTCATTTCTTTGAATTCTTGCTTCTTGACTCTTTTCTGTTTGGCCATTATTTGCTTTCTTCTGGTCCATTCCATTGATTTGAGTCCCAGTTTCCTTTTCATTGCTATTGGTGTCCTTTGCAATTCCATTCATTTCAATTAGTTTCGCCTTCATATATTTGTCTAATTTGTGGCTATAATCAACCAGTTCTGTGAGGATCCTGCTGACCAGTGTTTTAAACTGTGCATCTGAGAGTTTTGCTATTTCTTCATCAGTTAGATCTATGGGCTCTGGGGCTTTGAGATTTTCTTGCAACATTTTTGGTCTGTTCGGGCCCTTTAAGTGTGAGAAGTGGCGCCTTGGACTCCCAGGTTGCTGGGTTGTGAGGCTGTATGTGGGGGCGTGGTCAGAGCGGGGAAATGGCGACCCCCTCTGCAGTTTCTCACAGCTGGGTGAGGATTAGCGTCTTAGGTGGTTCACCTGGGCTGGGCCACTCAGAGTCGCTGGGTTATGATGCTGTATGTGGAGGTGGGGTCAGAGCAGGGAAATGGAGGCGCCCTCCACTGCCACTGCCGCGGGGACCCGCCGGGCCTGGTCCAACCGCCCACTCCCTCGCCTGTCCACCTGCGCACAAATGCGCAACCACAGTCAACATGCAGCACCGCTCCCCCGCTGTCTCCCCCGTGGTCGCTGGCCTGGTGGCTCGCTCGGTCACTCACTAGGTCCAACCCTGCGCCTGGATACCGCGCATCTGAATTCCGCGCCTGAGTCCGTCTGACTGAGACTTCCTGTGCAACCCCGCTTCACCAGCCACTGGTTTCGTCCCTTACTGGTCAGGCTGAAGAATTTGTTCTTAACGGACTTCCAAAAAGCTCAATTTTCCGTGTTCTGGCTGTGTTTTCTGTTGCTAATATTTAGTTGTCTCTAAACTTGGTTGTGTGAGAAGGCACGGCACATCCACCTATGCCTCCGTCTTGGCGGAAGTCACTTTTTCTAATGTATTGATCATCCATGTAGATAAGCACTCACATTCAGGATGACTGTCTTTTTAAAAAAGATTTTATGTATTTATTTTTAGAGGGAGGGGAAGGGAGGGAGAAAGAGAGGGGGAGAAACATCAATGTGTGGTTGCTTTTCACCCACCTCCCTCTGGGGACCTGGCTCACAACCCAGGCACGTGCCCTGACTGGGAATTGAACCAGTGATCTTTTGCTTCACAGGCTGGCACTCAGTCCACTGAGCCACACCAGTGAGGACAGGGTGACTGTCCTTTCTGCTTCCAATTTTGTCCAATAAAATATCTTGGCCTTTATGCTCAATAGTTATCAAGTTGCAATATATCATTTTGAAAATGGTGATCATTGAGCTCATGTCATAATCCAGAATTTAAGAATAGATCCTTGAAGTGTTTTAATGTTTCTGAAGAAAGGAAAATCAATTAGAATCAAGAGGTTTTTAAAAAATATATTATATTGATTTTACTATTACAGTCATCCCAATGTTTCCCTTTGCCCTCCTCCACCCAGTATCCCCTATTCCCTCTGGCAATCCCCCGCCTTAGTTCATGTCTGTGGGTCATGCATGTATGTTCTTTGGCTACTCCATTTCCTGTGCTTTTCTTAAGATCCCCTGTCTATTTTGTACTTATCAATTTGTGTTTTTTAATCCCTGTACCTTTTCCTCCAATCTCCCCTTTCCCCCTCCAAGCAGATAACCCTCCAAATGGTCTCCATATCTATGATTCTGTTCCTGTTCTGCTTGCTTGCTTAATTTGTCTTTAAGAATTGTTGATAGTTGTGAATTTATTGCCATTTCAATATTCATAGGTTTGATCTTCTTCTTTTTCTTAAGTAAGTCCCTTTGACATTTCATGTGATAAGGGCTTGGTGATGTTGAAGTCCTCTAGCTTTACCTTGTCTGGGGAGCACTTTATTTGCCCTTCCATTCTAAATGATAGTTCTGCTGGGTAGACTAATCTAGGTTGTAGGTCCATGTTTTCATAACTTTGAATACTTCTTGCCAGTCCCTCTTAGCCTGCAAAGTTTCTGTTGAGAAATCAGCCAACAGTTTTGTGGGAATTCCTTTGTAGGTAACTCTGTTTTTCTCTGGATGCTTTTAAAATTCCCTCTTTATCTTTAACCTTTGGCATTTTACTTATGATGTGTCTTGGTGTGGTCCTCTTTGGGTGCATCTTGTTTTGAGACTCTGTGCTTCCTAGACTTGTATTTCTATTTCTCTCACCAAATAGGGAAGTTTTTCTTCATTATTTTTGAAATAACTTTTCAATTTCTTGCTTTCTCTTTTCCTTCCAGCACCCCTATAATTAGAATGTTCATACATTGGAAGTCCCAGAGGCTTCTTAGCCTACCCTTTTTGGGGAATTGTTTTTTTTCTTCTTGCTGTTCTGATTGAATGTTTTTTTCTTCCTTATGTTCCAAAGCATTGATTTGATTCTTGGCTTTAGCAATTCCACTGTTGGTTCCCTGTAAATTTTTCTTTATTTCACTTAGTGTAACCTTCATTCTGACTGTGTCTTTTTTATGCTTGTTGAAGTACCCAATGAGTTCTTTGAACATCCTAATAACCAGTGTTTTGAACTCTGCATCTGATAGATTGCTTATCTCAATTTTGGTTAGTTCTTTTTCTGGGGTTTTCATCTATTCTTTCATTTGGGCCATATTTCTTTGTCTCCTCATTTTGGCAGCCTCCCTGTGTTTGTTTCTGTGTATTAGGTAGAGCTGCTTTGACTCCCTGTCTTAGTAGTGTGGCCTGTTGTAGAAACGCACACTGGTCAGTTGGATGGGGCAGAGCGTTAGGTAATCGTCGGGGTGGGGCAACCTGTGTGAATCAAGTTGCTGGAGTCTGAGATGTGGTGTCATCTCTCTGTGGTTCTGTGTGAGAGAGGGCTCAGAAAGGGGACAATTCTGCTGCCTGGCCTCTGGAGTTTTGTCTGGGAGGAAGGTGTCCCCAAGCACTCGCTGTGATGCCAGACAATTCACTTTGTCCCTGTATGCCACTAGTGCCCTTCGAGCTGCTACCCTGGTGTTGTAGTTCTGAGAAAGTGAGTCTGCATAAATCCTAAGTCTGTTGCAGGTCCTTTAAGTGGAGAGTCTTGAGAATCCCGCAGTTTCTTCCACTGCACCAACCCCTGCTGGGTTTTACATCCACAAGTTATGGGGACTTATCTGCCTTGCACTGGGACCCTGGGGTTCATGATCTGGGTGGCACTGGGATCCTTCACTCCTGAGGTATCCCTCCAGATTTTCATGTACCACAAGTAAGAGTGGGACCACCCGTTCCACATCTCTGTGACTCCATGGCTCTCCACAGGTCTCTGCATCTTTGCCCCTATACCCGTCTGTATGAATGTGACTTCTTTAATTCCTTGGTTGTTTGACTTCCATACAGCTCAAGTTTCTGACGATTCTGGGTGACAGTTGTTTTGTAGATTTAGTGGTAATTTTTGCTGCAGTTGTGCGAGTGGGCAAGGCATGCTTACCTATGCCTCCATATTGACCAGAAGTCCCTAGAATCAAGAGGTTTTTTTAAAAATATATTTTATTAACTATGCCATTACAGTTGTTCTATTCCCCCCCTTCATTCCCCTCCACCCTTCACACCCCCTCCCCCACCATTCCCCCCCTTTAGTTTATGACCACATGTCTCAAGTTCTTTAGATTCTATATTTCCCCTACTGTTCTTGCCCTCCCCCTATCTATTTTATACCTACCATCTATGCTACTTATTTTCTATACCTTCTCCCCCCTTCTCCTTCTCTCACTCCCCTGTTGCTAACCCTCCATGTGATCTTCATTTCTATGGTTCTGCTCCTGATTTAGCTGTCCTCTTAGTTTGCTTTTGTTTTAGGTGTGGTTCTTAATAACTCTGAGTTTGCTGTCCTTTCACTGTTCATCTTTTTTATCTTCTTTTTCTTAGGTAAGTCCCTTTAACATTTCATATAATAAGGGCTTGGTGATGATGAACTTCTTGAATTTGATCTTATCTGAGAAGTACTTTATCTGCCTTTCTATTCTAAATGAAAGCTTTGCTGGATAGATCAATCTTGGTTGTAGGTCTTTGGATTTCATGACTTGGAATACTTCTTTCCAGCCCCTTCTTGCCTGTAAGGTCTCTTTTGAGAAATCCGCTGACAGTCTGATGGGAACTCCTTTGTAGGTGACTGTCCCCTTAGCTCTTGCTGCTTCTAGGATTCTCTCCTTCATTTTAATCTTGGCTAATGTAATGATGATGTGCCTCGGTGTGTTCCTCCTTGGGTCCAACTTCTTTGGGACTCTCTGAGCTTCCTGGATTTCCTGGACGTCAATTTCCTTTGCCAGATTGGGGAAGTTCTCCTTTATTATTTGTTCAAATAAGTTTTCCACTGGTGGCTGTTCCTCTTCCCCTTCTGCTACCCCTATAATTCAGATGTTGGAATGTTTAAAGATGTCCTGAAAGTTCCTAAGCCTCTCCTCATTTCTTTGAATTCTTGTTTCTTCATATGTTTCTGTTTGGTCATTTTTTTCCTTCTTCTGGTCCACTCCTTTGATTTGAGTCCCAGTTTCCTTTCCATTACTATTGGTTTCCTGTGCATTTCCCTTCATTTCAATTAGTTTATCTTCCACATGTTTCTCTAATTTGTGACTAAAAATCAACCAGTTCTGTGAGCATCTTGATCACCAGTGTTTTGAACTGTGCATCTGAAAGTTTGGCTATTTCTTTGTCGCTTAGATTTATCGACTCTGGGGCTCTGAGTTGTTCTTGAGCCATATTTTGATCTGTTCATGCCTGTTACTTATGAGGAGCAGAGCCTTAGTTGTTCACCAGGGCAGGGCCACCCAGGTTGCTGATTTGTGATGCTGTATGTGGGGGCGGGGTCAGAGAGGGACAATGGCGGTTCTCTCTGCCACTTTCCACTGCTGGGGCCTGCGTGGTCCATCTCACCACTGCTAGCTCCTTCACTGGTTTTCTGCATGCAAATGTGTGACCACGGTCCGCCCTCAGTGGGTCCAACACCTTGAGCCCTCAGTGGGTCCACCCACTTCTCCACACCTGGGATCCGCCCACGGCTGCTGGCGCACCTGGGTAGCATGCATGGGTCGGTCCAGTGGATCTTTCCTGCCCAACCCCGGTCTGCTGCTGGCTCTGCCCCTCTTACCGTTTGGCTGAAGGGTTTGTTGTTGTCAGACTTCCATGTAGTTCAATTTTCTGTGGTTTGGCTGCGTTTTTGTTGCTAAAACTTTGTTGTTTTTAAACTTGGTTGTGTGAGAAGGCACAGTGCTTCCACCTACGCCTCCATCTTGGCAGAAGTCCAAGAGGTTTTAATCTATGAAGAGAAAGCTCAAACTCAGCCACAACAGTAGATACTTAGACTCATTGTAAGGAAGTGGGTACAGTAAGTCCTCACTTAGTGTTGTCAATAGGCTCTTGGAAACTGCAAGTTTAAGCGAAACAATGTATAACAAAACCCATTTTACCATAGGCTAACTGGTATAAATAAGAGTTAAGTTCCATGTCTATTTCTGGTCACAAAAACATCACCAAGCTTGTAAATGAAGACTCAAAACATTTCCAATATTAAACATTGAAATAAGTGTGTTATACATACATTTAAGAAAGACGAATAAAAACAAGATAATGATTTTTCCAATCTGCTGATTCCAGTTCAGGTTCACAGAAGGCAGGAGCCCGGCCTGGAAGCTTAGGGTGCAAGGCAGGAACCACACCTGTACAGAATGCCCTTTTATCGCAGGGTGTATACCACCTACACTCACTCAGACTGGGAATATTGTGTCATGCTAACTCACATCACATGTGCATCTTCGGGATGTGGGAGGAAAGTTGGGTACATGGAGAAAACCCATGCAGACCTGGGGAGACATACAATCATAACACAGTGAGTGGTCCAGCTGGGAATTTATTTTTTTCCTTATCAATGTTATAATGAAATGACATTGAGAAGAGTGACATTATTTCAGGACCTGCTGTTTAAGGGTCATTGTAAATGGCATCCACAGCAAGGTATGTTGACCCATATCTAGTAGGATATGGGAAAAAAGGCTCTGTTAATATTACACAAAATAAACTTTAGAAAAGGCAGTAGGTATCTTTCTGTTCTTGCCTTTTATGAGGTTAAGTTTTATATATTTACTTTTTTCATTTTTTACCTTTTAAGAAGCCTTCTTTCTAGCATATTCTTTTCAGATATTTCACTTGTGGAAAAGAACTTGGATTAGACTGATGGTCCTTGAAGCATCATGTGGAGGGCTGGCCCTGGCCTCCATATTTTGGAATCATTTGGGAACTACTAACAAGTTCCCAGATGCTGCTGCTGATGTTGTTGATTTGGGTACTATACTTGGAAAACACCTGAACTGACATAAGACAGCCTCAGAGATTTTGTATTTATAACTGATTAGAGGGCAGAATCTAATATTTATTCACTTACAGCATGGAAACTGTGTTTGCACCTGATGCAAAATGGCTTAGCAAATAGCGCTTATTTATGAGTTCAGTGAATATTTATTTTAATACCTGTTATGTGTCAGGCAATATGCTAGGTGCTATGGATCTAGCATAAACATATTAGACAACATTCATGGACCCCATATAGTTTTCATTCTAGTAGGAGGTGACAGACAAAAAATATTGAAATGCAACAGATAATGAGAGCTTCTATGAAGAACAATAAAATGAAGTAAGGGGATTGAAAATGACAGAAACTGGGTACTATTTTATAGGAGGTGGTTAGGGCAAGCCTCTTTCGGGAAAGGAAATTGAGCAGAAATCTAAATGAAGTAAAGGGGTAAGCCATAAGACTGTCCTGGAGTAAAGCTTTTTAGGTGGAGGGCAGGCCATGAGGGCTGCTTGGAGTGTTTCAGAAACAGCATGAAGGTCACTGTGGCTAGTGAAGGCTGAACAGTGAATGAAGAAATAAAAGAGATGAGCTCTGGGGAGTTAACAAGAGCCAGGTCATGTACAGCCATCATAAGGACTTTGGATTTTATTGTGAACAAAATGAGACTTAAACAATACAGAAAGAAGGACAATATTTGGAAGATGGCTTGAATTTATCATTTTAATTTACATGGTGTGATAGTGTGTACAGATAGTCATTTATGGCATTAAATTCTGAAAATTTCAACATCACCAATTTCCCATTGTTATTCTTTTCCCCCAGGACAACTCTAGACAAATGTGAAGCTTACTTTTACTGAAGTCCAATTTTTTTTTTGAGAGTGAATGAAACAGATAACATTTTCCCTAGAAGGGTTGTCTTCATGTTTCTGGCATTTCCTTAATTTGCTTAGTATTGTTTCTGACACTTGTTCATTTTTTCCCACTGTATAGCACACTGAAGAGCTTACAGACCTTAGCTGTAATTTCTTCTCCTAGGCGATGCCAACTGCTGTCTTGTCTTTTATTCAAAGGATCTGGAAAATTGGACAATAAGAAAATGCACATTAACTCCTTAAATATAGGAAACAGAGAATTCTGATAAGCTTGGAGATGTCCTGATAGTACAAACCCCTTTATGAGTGAAGAAATAAAATAATTTACTGTTTTAATGCCATTAGTAATGCAACATCTTTGGAGTTTAAGAATAAACTGGTGGGCTTGCAAAGATAAATTCTGTATGATTCCATGTATAGGAGGTGTCTGGAGTAGTCAAATTCATAGAAACAGAAAACAGAATGTTCATTTCCAGGAGCTGGTGGGAAAAGGGAATGGAAAGTTGCTTTTCAAATGAGCATGGAGTGTCAGTTTTACAAGATGAAAACTTCTGGAATTTGGTTGGACAACAATGTGAATATACTTAACACTACTGAACTTGTTAAGATGGTAAATTCTATGTTATGTGTACCTTACCACATTTAAAAGTGGTAAAAGAAACTGGTTGAATCTAATAACAGCAGTAGTAAAAATGAACTAGTAATATCCCTGTTAAAGAATGATAAATCAAAATCAGAGTATGGAGAAGATCATATGCCCTATATGGACTTCCATTTAGATCAATTTGGCAAACAGTTACTGTCTATCATGTATATGGCAGAAGACTAAGTGCCATAGATAAAGACCGGAATATGATAATGATTTTTGCTCAGTTGGAGCCTAGTTGAAAGGGACAGACTCATGAACAACAACAACCAAATAGAAAGCTATTATATGACCAGAGAACTTTGGAAATGTGGTAAGTTAGGGAATTGTGTAAAGGATGGTGACTCTTAAATTTGGTTTTGAAGGGTAAGGTTTCATGTTGGATTAGGGAATGAAGAGTATTCCAGCCACTGAAAATAAGCTGGGATGTGAGAGAATGTGTAATTTTTAAGTGAACGCCAATGTAGGAACAATAATGATGGAAAGGAGAGATATTCCAAGAAAGATTTATAAGCTATAGATCACAGGTCCTGACAACTGATTAGTTGAGGTAAAGGCAGTGGAGAGCAATAAATTGAGTATGGCTTCCAGGTTTTTTTGCTTGGGCTACTGGATGGGAGTACTATACATACATACACACACACATATATATATATGTATATATATGTATATATGTATATATGGAGAGAGAGAGAGATGGAGATAGAGGTACAGAGTATGACTCTTAGGTCTAGGTCTGTGTTAAGGCAGTCTAGGTACTTCTCTATATGGATTAATTGAAGGGAAGTCAGAAATTCTGTCTAAAATTATCAATCTTCTTGACCTGAAACATGCTGTATACTCACTAACTGATTACATATGGAATGATTACTGCCAGAAGACCAAAGTGAAAATCTCTGTCATGTAGAATCAATAATATTATAGGTTAAGTCAGTCAACATCCATAATCCCTCTCTCCTTGATTGTCTTTCTGTATTTGGTGACTGAAAAGCTAAAATTGGGAGGACTTCTGCCAAGATGGAGGCGTAGGTGGAAGCACTGTGCCTTCTCACACAACCAAGTTTAAAAACAACAAAGTTTTAGCAACAAAAACGCAGCCAAACCACAGAAAATTGAACTACATGGAAGTCTGACAACAACAAACCCTTCAGCCAAACGGTAAGAGGGGCAGAGCCAGCAGCAGACCGGGGTTGGGCAGGAAAGATCCACCGGACCGACCCATGCATGCTACCCAGGTGCACCAGCAGCCGTGGGCGGATCCCAGGTGTGGAGAAGTGGGTGGACCCACTGAGGGCTCAAGGTGTTGGACCCACTGAGGGCGGACCGTGGTCACACATTTGCATGCAGAAAACCAGTGAAGGAGCTAGCAGTGGTGAGATGGACCACGCAGGCCCCAGCAGTGGAAAGTGGCAGAGAGAACTGCCATTGTCCCTCTCTGACCCCGCCCCCACATACAGCATCACAAATCAGCAACCTGGGTGGCCCCGCCCTGGTGAACAACTAAGGCTCTGCTCCTCATAAGTAACAGGCATGAACAGATCAAAATATGGCTCAAGAACAACTCAGAGCCCCAGAGTCGATAAATCTAAGCGACAAAGAAATAGCCAAACTTTCAGATGCACAGTTCAAAACACTGGTGATCAAGATGCTCACAGAACTGGTTGATTTTTAGTCACAAATTAGAGAAACATGTGGAAGATAAACTAATTGAAATGAAGGGAAATGCACAGGAAACCAATAGTAATGGAAAGGAAACTGGGACTCAAATCAAAGGAGTGGACCAGAAGAAGGAAAAAAATGACCAAACAGAAACATATGAAGAAACAAGAATTCAAAGAAATGAGGAGAGGTTTAGGAATTTCCAGGACATCTTTAAACATTCCAACATCTGAATTATAGGGGTAGCAGAAGGGGAAGAGGAACAGCCACCAGTGGAAAACTTATTTGAACAAATAATAAAGGAGAACTTCCCCAATCTGGCAAAGGAAATTGATTTCCAGGAAATCCAGGAAGCTCAGAGAGTCCCAAAGAAGTTGGACCCAAGGAGGAACACACCGAGGCACATCATCATTACATTAGCCAAGATTAAAATGAAGGAGAGAATCCTAGAAGCAGCAAGAGCTAAGGGGACAGTCACCTACAAAGGAGTTCCCATCAGACTGTCAGCGGATTTCTCAAAAGAGACCTTACAGGCAAGAAGGGGCTGGAAAGAAGTATTCCAAGTCATGAAATCCAAAGACCTACAACCAAGATTGATCTATCCAGCAAAGCTTTCATTTAGAATAGAAAGGCAGATAAAGTACTTCTCAGATAAGATCAAATTCAAGAAGTTCATCATCACCAAGCCCTTATTATATGAAATGTTAAAGGGACTTACCTAAGAAAAAGAAGATAAAAAAGATGAACAGTGAAAGGACAGCAAACTCACAGTTATTAAGTACCACACCTAAAACAAAAGCAAACTAAGAGGACAGCTAAATCAGGAGCAGAACCATAGAAATGAAGATCACATGGAGGGTTAGCAACAGGGAAGTGAGAGACGGAGAATGGGGAGAAGGTACAGAAAATAGATAGCATAGATGGTAGGTATAAAATAGATAGGGGGAGGGCAAGAACAGTAGGGGAAATATAGAATCTAAAGAACTTGAGATACGTGGTTATAAACTAAAGGGGGGGAATGGTGGGGGAGGCGGTGTGCAGGGTGGAGGGGAATGAAGGGGGGAATAGAACAACTGTAATGGCATAATTAATAAAGTATATTTAAAAAAAAGAAAAGCTAAAATTGCATTTTTCAGGTTGTGTTGTATCTAGAGTGCTGGTATATGACTTAGTTCTGCAGAAGCCACATTTGAGGAGATGGAAGTTCTGTCAAGCAGGACAGCTGAGGCATCTGGATCTTTTGAAACAACTGTGGCAGAATTTACAGTTCCAGATTCAAGTTAAAATTGTGAACCAGGAGACAGCAGCAGTAGTCTTTCCACTATAACCATCCTAGAGTATAGTTGGGCATTTCTTGTCGCATTATTGCTCCTGGTTTTTTGGCACTCAAGCCAGTTCTTGGCACTCCTAGAGATTCTGTGGGGTATCCAAATTATTTTCACCAAATCTTTTAAACTAGCTGGAGTGGATTCAGTTATCTAAACCAAATAACTGTGACCAATATACATGAAACCAGCTTTTTCTCATTAGCATATTTGATCAAATGAACTAACTGACATTTAAGCCTTTTAGGGAACTTAGGTAGGTTTCAGGAGTGGAGGCAACAGAGCATTGTAAATTCTGAGGTCAGACAGATCAGGTACTGTATGGTGTCCGTGTTACTTATTTAGGTAAGTTTCTTAAACTCCATATGTTTTAATTCTTTGAATTATAAATTGGAGATGATCATGGTATTCAACTCATAGTGTTTTGTAAGGGTACTTACTATGTGATAACTAATTTCAAGAACTTATCTCAACATCTGGAAGACAATAGTGCTGAAAAATGTTTACATTTGCTCATATTAACATGTCATGTATAGTAGGCTTTGTCTCACAAACTAGGATTCTATGGCTTTTCACTAAATCTTGCTTTCGTGTTTGTCCTAAACAGGCCAATTTCTCTATACAATGCATGATTACAATCTATTTTATTTTTATTTTATGAATCCCATCATTATGTGAATAAAAGCAAAAATAGAAGAAAGAAAAAAGAAGGTAGTTATTTGTATTAAGTCAAGTCTGAACTTGGATCAGCCTACAAACTTCTATGATGACTCTTAGAAGGTTGAACAGTCAATAACCGGCATTTCAGATGCTAGGGCTATGCCTAGGTTCCTGTTAGGATCAGATATTTGTTTCATTTAGTTCCTGATTCCAGGATTGAAATGTTTTATGAGTAGGTGAGGTGGGCAAGAGCATGGATTACTTTTAAAACATGATACTATGCAAAAAAAGCTAGTTACTCAAGAGTATATAATGTATGATTCTATTTATATGAAGTTCAATAACTGTCAAAATTAATCTATATTGACTCTGTTTAGAAAAATAGTTTCTTTTAGGGAAGAGTAAAGACTGTTAGTGAGCATAGAGGAACTTTCTGAGGTTCTTAAAATGTCCTACATCTTGATCTGGGGTATGGTTACATGGATGTACACATGTAAAATTAATTGATCATATACTTAAGATTTGTGCACCGTGCTGTGATTGTTTATCAGTTTAAAAGAGGACTCTGAGCACACTTTGTTGGATGGCAGCCTCACTGAATAAATGCATGAGGTCTCACTAAAAAGACACAATATTAATATGACCATATTTTTTCTGACATTAGAGAAAGGCATAGAATTTTACAGTCACTCCTGTTAGGTCCTATCCACAGTCTAAAATTCAAGAAATAAAAACAAGTATATTTCTGGTGGTAATATCAGAATATGTTGATTTAAGAACTTATCTTGGCCTTTGGCATTTGTGAAATACTAAATAGTCACTGTTAACTTAATGCCCAATATTAAATGTCATGAAACATTTTTAAACAATTTCATCCTATTGGTTGTCTTTATTTTACCAATAATTTAAAAAGCAAAACACTGCATCCTGGCCAGCGTGGCTCAGGTGGTTGGAGTGTCATCCATAGACTGAAAGATTGCGGGTTTGATAACCAGTCAGGGCACATACCCAAGCTATGGAATGATGCCCACTTGGCTTGTGTAGGAGAAAGCAACTGGTTGATGTCTGTCTGTCTGTCTTTCTGCCTCTCTCTCTAAAAAGCAATAAAAAAAATGTCCTCGGGTGAGGATGAAAAAAAAGTAAAACACTGTTTTTTACTCCCTTTAAGGTTGAAAGGTGACCATCTGATTTCTATTTAATGCTTCATTTGCGTCTGGTTATGGTTCAAAATGTTCCTTTAATCATGACATGGAGAATTGTTTTTGGATGCCAAATATCATATGCTGTTCAAAACTCTTTGCAAATTGTGAAATTAATTTTTCTTTATACCAACATTTCCTCAGCTGTTTCATTGATTTGGCTTTCCCCCATAATTCACTAAGTAAAGGGTTAGCATTAGTCATTGTTTATAAAGAACTTTCAAATCCCAATTTTCTAATCAATAAATGTGGAGAAAATTAGAAGATATAATGTTGCAACACATGCTAAAAGAGCAAATGTTAAAATATAACATGCTACTTCAGATCTATATGACTTTTAGTTAGTGGTTTTTATTAAAATTTACAAAAAACATTTTTCTTACATGATGTGATCTCCAGGGAAAGAGAGAAAAAGCACTCAGCAAATAGCAACTCTGTTCTACCCCAGGTTATATATACTTTGAGAAATAAAACAAAGACTATAATAGGGATACCCAGGTATCACCTTTATTATCGGGAAAGTCCAGTGTGAGGATCTTTCTTTAGGTCTGGTATTAATGCCCAGAATTAGGAGAATATGCTCATCCAGTGTCAGAGGGAGCTAGATTGGGGTAGGCCATCCCCTGCAAGTGTAAGTACCTGTATAACCTATGGTCTGGAGGAACAGAGGAGAACTTGTGCTGTCTATAGGAAGGCTTACTCCCAACAGGAAAAAAAGGCAAAATCAAGCCAATCATGACCAGTTATTCTCCCCAAATTTATGAGTCAGCTGTGTCCTTCCATGTCCCCACAGGCAGCACAGATAAAGGATTCAGAAATAGGTCTTTAGTAGACTAAGTGAACTCTCTTTGCAAAAAGGGAAAGCAGGTCTGGAGAAATGTGCCTAACTAACTGTTTTTTCTATTGAATATTTCATATCCTTCTCTCTTCCACATTACTAAAGAAAAAATGTAAATAAACACATAAGGCATAATTAAAGTCTAAATGGATAAACATTCTTTTATTATCACCCATGGCACTACCCTCAAATGAAAAAATTTTTTTCCTCTAAAACTATAAAGTACAAAATCAAGGAGAATAGAAAGAAGTTAAAGTGTGTTGAAAATCTCTAAGACTGTGATCATATTGATTTCCAACTAGCTTCATAATTTGAACTGTGAAATATTGAGATTATAATAAAAACTAATACTCAAATATCTTTAGGCCATTTCATGGATCAATGAAAAGTATAATGCTTACAAAATTTTAAGAGAAATATTAAATCTTCACTTAATGAAGCATACAATAATTTCTCCCAAACCTAATTTTGTATTCAAACCTCTGTTCTTTCTCAGAAGACCTCTTTGAAACCAGGAGATCTTTCTTACCACAGTTTTCTGGACCATGGTACTGGTCTGCTCCTCCAGCACTTTTCTGTGCTATCTTCTGGTAACATGCTAACAAAGCAACACAAGCCATTCTTATTCATACACTTCTTGTATCTTGGTCTTGTCTATAGTCTGTTTGCTCTTCTAAAGACAGAAATCCTCATTTTAGGATTTCTAGAATCCAAAGTCATATGCATTAAATGCTGCTATGTGAAATCTGAATACATTTTCCCAAAAGATTGTTCACGTCATAGCAAAATAAATAAATAAATAAATAAATAAATAAATAAATAAATAAATAAATAAATAACATTGCTCTCAGAATACATGGGTGGGCAAAAGGAGGTTTACAGTTGTTCATATGGAAAATAATATAATAATTAATAAAAATAATATAAGAATAAACTCTGTGTTTCATGTATTTACAACTACAAACCTACTTTTGTCCGCCCTGTGCTATTAAAGTAAATGGTTGGAACTAGAGAGCATTATGCTAAGTGAAATAAGCCAGTTGGTGAAAGACAAATACCATATGATTTCACTTACAAGAGGAATCTAGTGAGCAAAAAAACCCCCTGATGAGCAAAACACAACCAGGGACATGGAAACAGGGAACAAACTGACAGATGTCAGAGTGAAGGGGAGGAATGGTGGGAAGAAGGGAAAGGGACTAGTCAAAGAACATGTATGAGTGACCCATGGACATGGGCAACAGTGTGGGGACTGACTGTGGGAGAGGGGATGGGGTGGATGGAGGGGGGCAAAAGGGGGAAAATTGAGACAACTGTAATGGGATCAGTGAATAAAAAGAACAAAAAAGGAATTACCAAAGTTCATTTATAATATTTATAAATCTGAATGCCCTTTGAATTACTAAAAATAAACAAAAATATAAAATATAAAAAGAAAGTGAATGGAAAGTGAATCTTTAAATTACATCCTTATTATTGAAAGGAAGGAAAAAATAGTAGCATTTGAAGAGTGTGTCCTATGAACCAGACGCTATGTTCCAATAACTTTTCATACATTACTTAATCCTCACAAAAATCCCCTGAGGAAGGTGATATGATTTTCTTTTTGCAGACAAAGAAAATAAGGCGTTAAAGAGGTAAGTAACTTACCTGAATGGGACTTGAATTCAAATTCAAGTGGTAGAACTTGAATTTGAAACCAGTGTTTTTAGCTTGAAATCCCATGCTCTTTATCAGGTTAAAATATGAAATGGGCCCTGGCCAGTGTGGCTCTGTTGGGCATTATACTGCAAATTGAAAGGTTATTAGTTTGATTCCCATTAGGGCACATGCCTGGGTTGTGGGTCGGGTCCTGATCAGGGCTCATGAAAGAGGCAACTGATCAATGTTTCTCTCTCACATCGATGTTTCTCTCCCTCTCTTTCTCCCTCCCTTCCCCACTCTCTAAAAATAAATAAATAAATAAAATGAAATGTAAGAGGAGAAACATTTTTTACATAGTTTAGGTGAAATTAGAAATCTGTGGCTTTATCATCTATATTTCATCAGATATAATCAGCTATAATGTTATATAGTATTTTATGGCAATTTTGATGAATGTACAGATACTACTCCCTAGACACCATTGATAACCTATTCTATACAACAGACTGGGTAATATTAGACTAAATTACATTGTGACACGTACAAAACTTGACTCAAAGACTAAAGAAATTGCTGGCAATGACCAGGTTCTCTCCCGATTTTACCAAAGACAGCAGCTGCTACATGCCATACTACACTTAGGTTTTCCAACACAATGTCACAAATTACCAATTTCTAGTGCAGTGTATCTCCAAATACCCTAAAATTATTTCCCAGAAGTATGGTAATGTCTTTTCTGGACCCTAGACTTTTGGGATAGACCTTTCACTATTCCCTTCATCTGCTTCTTTGTTGCTTTCCCTAACTGCTTCAGTGCATGCTAGAATTTGTGCCCTTGTGGAAAGTTGTAACTCATTTGGACTGGCATAATATATAAAAGTATAGTTGTTCTTGTGCTTTTGAGTCTAGTGGTATCTTTATTTTGAAGAAAAGAGAAAATAAGCAAATCTGTTACAATACCAGCATTATCTTAAACCACTTGCAAGTCAACCAGTTATTTTATGCAACTGAGCAGTTCAATTACCTAAATACCCAGCAAAAATCTAATCTGCTATTGAATAGGCAAAAAAAAAAAAACAAATGCAAAGAATCTGATCAAAATTTAAAATTTCTATCAAATGTGTTTCAAAACTGCTTTTGATAAAAATTAATTACAGAGAAAACCTAGTTTTGAAATGAGTCTGAGTCAAGTGGCTCAATGTTTAAGTGAAAATTATTACATGTATTAGGATTCTCAGCTGGAAGCAGCTGAGACTGACTCTGACTTAAGCAGAATGGACAGGAAAACTGGAGAACTAAGCCAATAAACTGCAAACCAAAGATAGTACTAGAATATCAGTATGGGAAAAGTGCAATGAAAAGTGAAGATGACACAAGTGATTGATTCTAGGTAGGATAAGTTTCCACTTTATGAAAGAAATGTTATTTGCATCAAATGCTATCTTTGCTTTATAATAATTTTGCTATGTGGCTTATCATCTCTGCTAGATTGAAGTTCTTTTGTAGGAATTGCCCATTATAGAAAACAAAATAAGGATTTTTCTGATTTTGTCAGCACCTAGTGCAATTAATTGCATATATTTGATGTTCAACATGGATTTATTAATTACCTACTGTATGCTAGGCACTATGTACTACAGACTAGAGATAATGAAGTGAGGAAAAAAGGCTTGATTTCTTTCCTCATGGAGCTTACAGTCTGGTGGGTAAAACAGGTATTCAAATGATCATATCAATGACTGTACGATTATACATCTTCAAAAGTCCTATGACAGAGAAGGAAACAGTGCTGTGAAAGCATACAGCAGAGTGACCTAGCCTTGTCTCTGGAGACCGGAAGAAGACTTCCTTGCAGAAGTGATATTAAAGCTGAAGTCTGAAAAAAATGAGTAGGAATTTGACCTAGCAATAGGCAGAAAACAGCATCTTAAGCAAAGAGAACAGTAGATGCAAAGACCCTTGTACATGGTGTGAGTGCTACACAATTATTTTGTATGCAGCTTCACTTTCTTCTGCTCAACTTCAGGTGAAGAGGTATCTCTTCCCCTGTCAAAAAAGAATCTTTCTTCTTGCATTGTTATTTATACTTTTGTCTCCTTTGGACCTCAATATATCTGTTTTCTTTTAATTGTTTTTTTTAAAGATTTGTTTATTTTTTTTAGAAAGAGGGGAAAGGAAGGAGAAAGAGAGGAAGAGAAACATCAGTCTGTGGTTGCCTCTTGCGCACCTCCTACTGGGGACGTGGCCCGCAACCCAGGCATGTGCTCTGACTGGGAATCAAACCAGCAGTCTTTTGGTTTTCAGGCCAGTGCTCAATCTACTGAGCCACACCAGCCAGGTCTATCCATTATCTTTTATTTCTCCTATGTCTTCAACTACTCTCTCATTAGCTATTTCCATTCAAGATATAATGCTTCAATTTCTGTGATCTATGAAACCAAAATGATAAACAAATACTTCTCTGAATCCTACATCCTTCTATACTACCTCCTATCTTTAGTCATTTTTATTCGCCAAACTTCTTGAATAACAGCGTTTTTTACTTACAATCTTCACTTCCTCAATTCCAATTTACTTTTTAACCTTACTAAATATGGGTTATTCCTGCACAACCACTTTACTAACAGGATCTTGTCAAAGTCCGATGACCCCCTTGTCACAAAATTGAGTGGATATTTTTCAAGTCTCATCTTATTTGACTCTTGATAGCATTGGACACTCTTGACTACCTCTCTCCTTTTTGAGTGTCATGATACTGCTCTTTCTTCATGTCTTATGTTTATGTCAGTCTACTTTAGAAACTTTGGTTTATGTGTATCCCTCAATTATTGGAATTTCATCTTAGGCCCAGGCTCTTCTTCTATACACTATAGCTGGGTGAGTTCTTCTACCCCACTTCTTGGTCTCTGAGAAAACACTTTTTTTTTTTTCCGTCAAGCCTTGGTTAAAATTTATATACTGTGACTCTCTGACTTCCTTACTCATTGTGAGGGTTTAGTTTTCTAAGCTTCACTGCATTTTCTGTATCTATATCTATCTAATATATATTATGAGATATATATTGTGAAATGATAATGTATATGTTATTTTCTGGAGGGTGAGTTTCTTGTAGTACAGGCTTTCCTCACTAGGTGAGTGTTCTAGGAACCATCTGTGTCAGTGTACCAGCTGGTGTTGTGGTGAGAGGCTGCCTTTGGCTTCAGTGAATTTTTTGGAAGGCCCTTTTAATGCATTTGCATATTTCATAATGGGTGATTGACAACTGCACCTGCCCACACCACACTGAGTATTTAGTAGTTTTTGACAAAAAAAAAAGCCCAGCATGATCCCTATGCCCCACCCTCCTTATTCACCCAATATCACCCTGAGTGACTTTTGTTTGTTTCTACAGAGGAGAAAAGTTCTCAAAGGGAAACATTCTGCCCATGTGGAAGAGATGAAACAAAAAACAGCAGTACTAAAAGGCATCAAAATAGAAGAGTTCAAAAACTGTTTTGAGAAGTGAAAAAAATGTCTCGATAGGCATATTGTGTCAGATGGAGAGTACTTTAAAGGTGACTACAGTTTAAGTGTGTAAGAATAAATGCACGGTTTTTGTAAATAAATTCTGGTTTTGGGGTCCCTCCATATGTGTGTGTGTGTGGGTATATATATCTCCCCATAAATGCAAGTCTCATCTTCTTATGTTTATCTGTTTCCTTGCCTGTATCTCCAACTAGATTAGCCATTCCTTGAACACAGGACCATCTTTTTATATGTAGCTTTTAGCATAGTGCCTGACAGACAGTAGATAATCAATAAACATTTATAGATGTATGTATGGATGGGTTTGGGTAACCTTTTTTTTTAGTCATTACAGCCTTGTAAAGAAAGTCAGAGGAAGGCTATGGGTATCTGAAGATTGCACAGGTAAAAAGTGGCAGAGTCAAGCATACTCTCAGTTTTCATGAACCATAATAAGATGCACATTTGTGTGTTCATACTCTGCAAACTGTTCTCATATCTATTATCTCATATAATTATCATGCAATTCTTTGAACTAATGTAGATATTGTATTGAGTATATATATAATTCAGAAAAGCTGTGATTAATGTTTACACAGGTAGTAAGTGGTGCAGCCAAATCTTTTTTTTTTTTTTTTGGTCTTCTTTTTCTTTTCTTTTTTCTCTCTCTTTTTTTAAATTTAATTGTTGTTCAAGTACAGTTTTCTGTCTTTTACTCCCATCCCAGCCCACCCCCCTAGTGCTCCCCACCTCCCTCCCATCCCCCCTTAGTTTTTGTCTATGTGTCCTTTATATTTGTTCCCGTAAACCCTCCCCCTTTTCCCCTGAAATTCCCTCCCCTCTCCCCTCTGGTCACTGTCAGCCTGTTCTCTATTTCAGTATCTTTGGTTATATTTTGCTTGCTTGTTTGTTTTGTTGTTTCTCCTGGGAGCAGCTTCAGTGTGCTATCCACAGCTAGGGAACTACTTACCTCTGAGGTAATAGATAAATGGAAAGAGCAAGGTATTTCAAGTCAGATAGACCTAGTTTCATATTCTAGCTTTGTCACTTACTAGGTGTATGGCTTTAAAGAAGTTTGTGATGTGTCTATTCCTCAGTTCATCTCTAGACTGGGATAACATTATGTACTTCCAAGGTTTGATGAGGGGACTTAGTGATGCAAGGTATGAAAATGGTGGTACTCAGTAAATGCCCACTCATATTCATTTTCTCTGTCTCTGTTTCCTTTCTGAATTCTTATTATAATCAAACTTTTTTCCCTATTAGGTACCAACACCAATGCCAGAAAAACAACATCACGGGGTCCACTTTGGAAAGAATTTACAGGACTTTCTTTCTACCTCCTCTCTCCCAAGATTGTTCTGTCACACTTAAAGTTTCAATACAAACACCAAAAACAACTTATCCTGTGACAAGTGAAGGCGTTATTAAAGGAAATAAACTTCATTTGTTATAGTGTAACTGCTGCCATCCACCCCATATGTGTCCACATATTCACTCCCATCAAAACCTTTTAGAATCTCCTTTCTTCTCTTCTCAGAACTCACTTACCCTTCAGATTAACACATATTCTGTCTCCTCCAGGAAGACTTCTTTGAATTTGTCAGACCACACTGAGTTCAACCTTTCCCAGGCTACTAGGACACTTATGGTTTATGTCACAGAGTATTTCACTTCCTTGTTGTGGGGCTACTGGTTGTATACTCAATATATCTTCTCAATTAAGCCTTCCTGATTAGTGTGAGTTTCTTGAGGGCAAGGAGTCTATCTTATGATTCTGTACCCTCCACCCACACTCTCAACAATCCCTTATTTCCTGCCACTACTGATGTAGGGCTCTGTACCTGAAAGGCATTCAGGAAATACCAGTGGTTTAATTCACCTTGGATCCTTTCCTCTTGATGTCACCATAGGTGAATGAAGGGATTTTCCAAGGAAGAATGCAAAAGTAACTGCACCTTTATCTCTACTGTGTAAGCTGTATTGGTGAGGAGCTGAATACAAGGGCTTGCCTTATAGCAACAGTTACCTGAGAACCAATGCCACATTTGTATGTTTTTCTTTCGAGTGCATCCTGTAATCAGAAGTGTGTGTACCTTAGGGAAGAAATACACTATTAATCATGTTTGATATTCTGAAAAAGGCTGAGGCCCCTGATGTTTACTCAGGGGACTTTAGATATAAACGATGTGATTTGCATACATATCTATAGTGAGGACTTTGAGACTTCCCCGTTAACGTTTTTCTGAAATTACTTCCCTAACTGCCCTTTGTTCTTCCAGACAATTTAAGAAACACTTTATAACTGGGCAGTGCTTTATGCTTTTCTACATGTCCACTGCTAATTCCTTAGTCCAGATCACTATCACTTTCCATCTATTTTATTGCAACATCCTCCTAATTGATTTCCCGGACTGTCTTTTATTATTTGCAATTTATTCTGTATACTGCAACCAGAATGATAAATCTAAAGCACAAATTTGATTATGTCCCACCATTGTTTAAAACTCTTCAGTGTCCTTAGGATAATGTCTAAACCTCTTGGTATGCTCAAACAACAACAACAAAAAAACTCTTCCTAATTTGCACTGGAAAGCATTATGCTGAGTGAAATAGGCTAGGTGTTGAAAGACAAATACCATATGATCTCACCTTTAACAGGAAGCTAAACAACAAAACAAACAAGCAAGCAGAAAAAGAAACAAAGACACTGAAATAGAGAACAAGGGGACAGTGACCAGAGGGGAGAGGGAAGGGAATTTAAGGGGAAAAAGGGGGAAAGATTTGGAGGAACAAATAGGAAGGACACAGGGACGAGAACTAAGGGGGGTGGAAATGGGAGGGAGGTGGGGAGCAGGGGGCGGGGGAGGCTGGGATGGGAGAAATAGACAAAAAACTGTACTTGAAAAATAACTAAATAAAAAGGGGGGAATAGGACAACTGTAATGGCATAATCAATAAAAAATAAATTAAAAAATAATTAAATGAAAGAAATAATAAAAAAATAAAATAACATAACATAAAAAAACCCAACTCTTCCTAATTTGCCTCCTGCTCAGCTCTTCAGCTTCATCTCCTGACACTCCCTATGTCCATCTTCCACCCTCGTGTTCTCTGAGCTCCAACCTTCCTGAAATACTTGTATATCCACCAGTGTGCTGTTTTATTTTTAGTTGTGTTTTTGCATTATAGTGCCTTTGCACACATTCCTTCTGTCTACATTGTCTTCCTACCTTCTTCTGACCTCTAATTGGAGAAGTTTGCTCCATCCTCAAAGCTCACTTTCTAAGTGAGTCCTTTTTTAACTCATGATTTATTATTTTTCGTTCCCTCTTTTGTATATACATAACTGCATTATGGCATTTTCCTCACTGCATTATAAATATCTGTTCATACGTCTATCTCTGTGACTTGCATGTGAATTTCTTGATAGTTGGAACTATGGCTGACCCTTCTTCTCATGTTGTTCCCTCAGAACTATACACGTAATTGGTATTCAGGAATGTTGTTTAAATAAATAATTATGTTATTTCCTAACTTAAAGTCCTTTGTAAACTAGACTGACCTCTGAGTTGCAGCAAAATAACCAGTTGTTCAACTGTTCTCAGGCTTCTGGGCTGGCTTAGGTGTGGTTCTTTCTTGAGAAAGGATGAATGTAAATGTTCTATCAAGTTTCTTCTTAATTCAAGATTCTGTAAAGAATAAGCAGATTGTAGTAACATTCTCATCAGTGTTGAAGAAAAGAAAGCTCCTTGTTTTTTGCTTTTATGCCCTTCATTACTTTTCTAAATATATTATTTCCTGCTGAGCCTTATATTAATCATTTATAACAAGAGGGATCTGGGTGATTTTTGGTCCATATCTCTATTTAAACTCAACCAGAACCAGTTTATTTCATTGTATATATAAACATACACACAAATATATATTTGCAAGCTTGGGCGACTCCTGGGTGAAATCTGAAACCAGACCCAATCACAGAGGGCAAAGAGACACTGAAGAAAGAGGCAGACCACTCCAGGTTGCTAGGTGACAGTTTAATAAGCAATAGAAATTGCTTCTTATTTTGCTTATTTAATAAGCAAAAGGAATTGCTACTTATGAAGCTTTTCTTGGGGAGCCACAAGATGAATATATCTCTGTACTCACCAGAATCTTCAAAGTTTATGCAGAGATCCTAACTGGGTTCAGTTATGATAACTGTCCAGATGGTGTCAACAACAACATTGCTCTCCCAGGACTGTGTCCTTGAAAATGGCTTCCACTGTGGGAATGGTGGGAAGAATGTATATTCCAAGCACAGGGGAGGGAGCAAGGAGCTTCTGATTGCCTAGGTTCAGCTCACCAGTCAACTGGAGGTTACATCCTCTCAATGACTTCTTCAACAATATATACACATATCATCTTATTTAATACTTACACATACCCTATGAGATAGTTACTATTATTATTCATATTTTGTAGATGAAGAAGCTACAGCTCAAAGAGGTTAAATAACTTGCTCAAGGCTGGATAATTTGGAAGTGCTAGAGACTGGACCTAAACTTGCATCTGATTGTAAAGCCTATCTTTGAACCATTACACCACAGTCTCTCATCTCTTAAAAGAATGGCTTGGACTAGATTATTCTTGAGAATCCTGTCCAAAGTCTTCCCCTGCTTCCCTCCCTTCAAGGGTTCCATTGGAGCCAAGCAAGAGGGTGGTGTTCTGCAGATCTGGGAGCTGAAACAAAGAGATATGAGGTGCCAAATATTCCCTTGTACATTTGTTTTTCTACAATTATTTCTTATTGAGATACACTATAAGGACTCCTAAAATGGCATGTTCAATAGTGATCTTTAGGACTTGCAGTTGTTGCCAGTCATTTATCTTCCTCTTAGGCAACTTGATCCCTTTAAGCTAATTTTTATCCCCAAATGAGTGATGGGAGAGGCAAATACACAACTCTTGGGAAGCATTTGTTCCAAAAGTGTGAAAAGTCTTAAAAAAGTGGAATATTTCACTAGGAAAAGAAAACCTTGCATTGAACAAAAGAGATCAGTGTTCAGAAGGTAAAAAGTTGAAAAAAAACAATAAAACCATTTTTTCACTATGTCACCCCTCAAAACACTTGGGATAAATTGTCATTGCTGGTATCTTGTGGAATAAAAGAGACCTGGGCTTGAGTCCCATATCTGTACCTTACTAACAATGCAATCCTGTGCAGGGAATTGAACCACACTGAGCTTGTACTTCCTTATTCTTAAATTGGAGATAATGGGAGGTCTAAGGTAAAAATAAAAATAATAAAGATAAATATACTGGAAAGTGAAAACAGGAACTACCTCAAATGGTTGTTCCTAAGATTAAGTGAATTAAGTCAGATCTGAATAATGTTTTATGTGCTTTCATTTACATCAGATATTATAACAACTCATCTTAGTTCAGGCGAAGCCATTAATCTAGTGGCCCTTCTTTTAATATTGGTCATTCTCTCTCTGACCATAATCAGAGTTCTGGTGGAGTGGCAGGGTAGAGTGGTATAGCTGAAGCTCAACATCTAGGTTTGAATATTGTGGCAAAAGCAAAACAAACTAAATAATGTGTTTGTGATTTCATCACTGGTCTGAGGCTCCACTTTGATAAACCTTTTCCTCTTTTTTTACCTTCTCAAATTAGTATCCCTCATAAGAGCTATAGTAGAAACAGTAAACTGTGTATTTCAATGTATAAGACAATTCCTGGTAGTGAAAAAAAATTTTAAATATTGGAGCATTTCAGAGTAAAGTCAGTAAAAAAACTAGTCCTGTGTTGAAGAGTCCTCTTGGACCAGAATGATTACATAAGGCTTGAAAATCAAATGGTATGCTTGTTTACTAACATATTGTAAGATTTTTTCCCTTGCAGATGTTAGACATGAAAAAAACCAGGGCTATGTTAGCATGTGGAGGTAATTTGTTCAGATGTACAACTGGGCTGGAACCATCAATAACCCTTTAATAAATTATGAACCCCCCTGTATTTTGTTATTTCAAAGTATATTTTCTATTTCAAGACAAAAATAAAATCAGAATTGCTCTGAAAGATATCACATTGAAGGTTTTCAGTGAAGAAAGACACTACTGGCAACGTTTTGGACACTGGCTTATACCAAGTTTGTCTGAATTTAAACTCATGAACTCTCATACTTAAGTCCAACATAAATCGTTTAGTTTTCAAGTTCCCTTGAGCTAGGAAAATTAAGACTTCCTGTTCTTTTTTGGGGGAAAGAATCTAAAAACATGAGGTTAGAAAATGTCTTGAAACTCTTCATAATTGAGCATAAATGAATCCAAACCATATGGATTGCATTTCCTTTTTTTTTTTTAACTTTGAGCACAGGGAAAAACTTGTTTGGCAAAATGCTTCTTGTTTTTTGTCAAATATGTTACTTTTACCCCTGAGCCTTCTCCCCAAGCTGTACCATATGCTGGGAATGTTCCCAGGGTTCCTCAGTCTTTAAGTTTGCAACTCTTGTGAGGCCTACCTTCCTTAAGAAGCTATCTCTGGGTTACTCAGAAGAGACATTCCAAATGCCTCCTGAACCTTACTAGATAACATACAACTTTCAAGATCTCCCTTTTTTCAAACTTCTGTTTAGATGGACTGTTAGTTGCATTTGTTAAAAGCTTTTTTTTGTTTATACGTAAAAGCTCATGTCATTTATTGTACATTTAACAGTCATTTATTTAGCATCTAATGGGTATGACATTTTATGAGAAATGACTAGGGTAGCATAATCTTACATTGTGCTGAATGATGCAACCCTTTAAGAAAGACTATACATAACTTTGGCTAAATATCTGCAAGTAGGACACAACTTAGAAGAGGAAATTGGAATGGTCTTACCCAGAGGAAGTCTCTTAATGATGGTATTTGAAAGGCTCCAGTAAATCTTCTCCAAAAGTAGCAGATTCATTTGTTTGAATTAATAAGTCTATTACAAATGGCTCCTAAACTACAGTACTATATTTTTAAATACTGCAATTTGCCTTCTTCCTACTAACTCGCTGAGTTTTACATTCCAAGGAAGGGAAGTTTCAATAGGAGTGATAAGGGAATGAGAACAATTTAGACTGATATGTACCATAGACTTTTTTAATTAAAAAATGTGGATTACAGTTTACTTTCAATATTATTTTGTATGTGTTTCAGGTGTACAGCATAGTGATTAGACACTGTATACTTTACCAAGTGTTCCCCTTTGGTATTTCCAGTACCCACCCCACACCATTCATAGTTATTACAATATTATTGACTATAGTCCCTATGGTCATAGATTTTAATTTAAGATATATCAGAACAACTTGTTATTTCTGTGAGTTGAGGTGAAGAGGAGGAAGAGCAACAGAGAGAATAAGAATAAGATTGTAAGAGTGAGAGCAATCTGTGTACAAAGGAAAGTAAGAATACTTTAATTAGACTTTGACTTCTGTTTAGAACTTGAAGAGAAAATATGCACAAAGACAACTCAAGTTTATTTTTCTTATTTGCCTCATTTTTTCCCCTAATGAAGCTGTAAGCATTTTGGAGGTTAGGGACTCCCCAACACTTACCATTTTTCATCCATGCCATTCCCACCCCACTCTCTTCTCAACACCTCACCAAGCTTAGCCCAGAGGGGACATTTATTTCTTGATTTGTTGATTATAGGGGCTTTTTAAAGTTTCGCTGGACATGGAGAATGCCTTCAGCATTGTGTTACACATTATGGAAGATATACAACCTGAAGAGAGAATAAAATGACTGTGACTGGTTTGTTTGGAAAAGTGAAACCCTATGTAGAAATAACCCTGTGAGGATAATCCAAAGGCATACAGGATTTCCATGCGAACCCTGGGACCCTATATCAAGAAAACATCTGACTAAATCTGAAGGAAGCTATAAAGCAAAAAAAATGGTGCACTACTCTGTGTGGTGGAATCTGAACTTAGGAAACTTGTTACTTTGAATTGATACAGGTTGAAAATATGTTTGGTTTATTTTCCTGGCCCAATTTCATATTTCAAGGATATTTTCTCCTATCTCTTCCTCTATTGTCTTTTTGATAATTTTCCTAGAATGGATTTTATAAGGGGAGAGGTGGACTGGTAAATAGGTTCAATAAGTAGATTTGAAAATGTGATTTTATACTGCCAAATTAAGAGGAAGTTAATTATTAGGGATGTAGTTCTAAGCTCTCAAGGCTGATAATGCCTCGGAGCACATTTAGAAACTCTAATTAGAAATCATTTTCAGTTTCAGTGGCTCATTTCCTTACAATCCCTGTAGGGATTCAAGAGACACTGAGCCTGTGAGGAAGAAGTGGGTGTTTGCCAAGCCGTGCAATGGGAATAGTGAGACTTGATGGAGAACACATTTGAAATTTTGGATCCAGAAAGAGGAAGTTAAACCATGGGGAATTGGGGATTAGAAGGAGGTGCCCAGGAGCCAGATTGCAAAATGAGAAGAGTAATGCTTATCTTATTTTGACTGACAATAGCAAGCATGCACCAGGTGCTCTGCTAAGTACTTTATATGTGTTACCACATTTAATCAACACAAATTTATGAAATAAGCACTACTGTTGCATCCATTTTATAAATGAGAAAACTGAGTTTCAGAGAGTAAATGATTTTCTTAAAGTCATCCAGCTAATACATAGAATAAATAGGATATAAGCACAGACCTGTGTAGCCACTTTAGTACACCTCCTTAACTAGATTCATCTCTTCTGGGTTCCACAGCATTCATAAGTGAGAAAAGTTAAAAGACCACATTTGGTTATATCTCAGTCCTTGGAATTCAGGTTATTGTATCTAGGGGGAACAGGAAGTACTGAGACTATTGAGACGGAGTCAAAGTCCTGTCTTAAATATTTTCCTTTCTAGATGTTTGCTTAGGTAAAATCACCATGCTTTAGGAGAAAGATGCGAAGATGCCTAATGGGGAGCATGTTGTGGAATCTGGTCAGAATGCTGAAGGGACCCACTGGTATATCTTCTGAGGGACCGAGGAAGAAATGTGGGAAGATTAGCTGAAGAAGAAAAGCCTATTGACACATAAAGGTGTCTTCAAATATTTGGTAGACTGTCACATGGAAGTAGCATTAGACTTATTCTATGTAGCTGTAGAGGGTAAAAATGTGGGAACAATGGGAAGATGTTAGAGGAAGTTAAATTGTGGATCAACAGAAAACAACTGCATAAACATAATTATTTTGTGCCTTGGACCCTTTTGAAAATCTGGTAAAGCCTATGAACTCTTCTCAGAATAATGTTTTTAAGTGCATAAAATAAAATGCATAAGATTACACAGAAAATTAATTATATTAAGATATGATTGTTAAAATATTAAAATTGAAGCTACCTTCAATCATTTTAAAGTGGGCTGAAAAGTTTTATGTTTTTTGTTATTGTTAATTTTAGTAAGGTTTGTTGCCTACACTCATAACATAAGAAATGGTAAATTTCAGTTAGACATTAGGGAAAATAAAGATATGTAGTTTTTTTTGTTGTTGTTGTTCCCATCAAAGTTCATGGTACCTCTAAGGAATTTATGGATTACATGTTAAGGTCTCCTGAATTACAGGTATCAAATAGCAGAATGTAAAGTCATGTAAAGTTGTGGTTTTCATGTAATAGGAATAGTTATTATTATTTATTTAAAAAAATTTTTTTTGTTGTTGTTCAATTACAGTTGTCTCTCTTTCCTCCCATTATTCTCCCCTGCTCTTCCCACAGGAATAGTTTTTAAAGAAAAACTGTCAGGGATAGGATTTCTGCTGTGGTTACACACTGGATGAAAGGAACTCTTTAGATGCCAATTCTAATATTCTATGCTCAACACTATTTAATGGTTTTTATTCTCTAGAGCAGGGATTTTCACTTTTTTAAGCAGCAGAAGACTTTCTTTAAAATAAAGTATTGCATGATCCCTCAATATATCCATCAGAAAAAAATGGATCAGTTTTACATAGAAATGGAGGGCTTATGGGTGGCCTAGGGGTGGGTAGAGATGGAAGAGGGTATGGGGGAAATAAATGGTAAGGAAAAAAGTACAATAAAATAAAAGAAAAAAAAAGAAATAAAGGGCCTAGATCTCTGCCTTCTTAGCTATCCCACTGATGACTGTTCCTCTTCCCCACCTGCACCGAATTTAAGTCCCTCCATTTTTTAATGTGAGATCTCTTCTGAGGAGCCTAGAGATCTGTAAAACACACCCATAGAATCAAATATAAGCTCCTTAGATTTGCACTCTAGGTCAGGTAAAATCTTGCCCCTCAGCTGCTGCTCAACAGAGCACCCATTGTCTTCAAACAGCCTACAACATTCCTGACACAACTTTGTTCATACTGCTCCCCAGTGTGGAATGCCTCACACACCCTCCTCCTGTTTGCCATTTCCCTAAACCAAAACCTCTTTCAAGTTCAAATCAGGTTCCACTTCCTGCAAGAAGTATTCCTTGATCAGTCACCCTTGGTGATTATTCCTGTGCTCTAATTCATTCTAATACTTCTCTGTATTTGACACTAAGTGATGTTGCTTTGCTTTTGTTGCCATGTCCATTCTGTCTCATTAGGAGAGCAGCAACCAGAGCTCTTGGACTACTCTGTATCTTGGGGGCCCAGTAAAGTATTCTGTATATATAAGATGCTGAATTAGTTCTTGTCTATGAAATTTATTTTTCATTGTAGTCCTAGTTCCCTAAAGAAATCATAAACATTTTGTGCACAAGGATTTTCTTAGATATTTCAGTTGCTATAATCTCTCTAGCACCTAACATGATCCAGAATCTATAGAGACTTAAAATAGTCGTAGTAGGATATGGACAGAAAAGATGTTAGATAAGGGCAATTTAGAAGGGATGAAATATATGATTGGATACAGAGAGAGGAGTTGTGTCTGTTGCTCAGTAAGAAAACGGGTGCTAGGAATAGGGTGTGGAGGGATACCCTTGAGAGTGAAGGAACTGGCCAAGATGTGATTAGGTAAGGCAAATAATAAGATATCAAGGAAGAGATAATGTGAGTCCCAATGAGAGGGAGCAAAGGAGATTGATATGGAAATGCTCTGAGATAACAAGTAGGGATAGAACCCTTCTCTTGGTGACCATTCATCAAAGCTCAGATAGTTACTCAATGCAAACACAGAGAAAATCTGTCTTGGGGCCTAGATTCTCAGTTAAGACTCAGAGTCTTTGACTCAAAATCCTCAAAGAAACATTTGAGATTTCCAAATTCCCATTTGAAAAAAAACCTGGTTAGATAAGGTGTCTCTAAGCCACTGACATCTGAATATCTATTTTGTACCACACGTTTAGAAATCCAATTTAATAATGGTAATAAGTGCTATTAGTTTTAGACTTATGTTCAAGGGTGTGTGATAAGTGATTTAGACAAGGGAGGGGAGTCTGGAATTCCAGGAAGAGAGTAGATAGGATAGGAAAAAATAAGTTAGTAAGATAAAATGCTCCCAACTAGTCAAGAAGGGTAAGAGCTCATAATAAATATCAATAACTCAAAATGCCAAGTGTTTATCTTGTGCTAGGTAATGTTTTATTAATCATTACAACAACCTTTGAGCTAAGTATTATTATTACCATGATAGAGATGACAAAACTGGTATTCAGATAGATTAATTGACTTATTTTAGGTCACACAGCCAATTTGAATGGCAGAAAAGCAAAATGGGAATTTGAACCCAAGTCATCTTGGCTCCAGCTGATGTCATTTCTCTTGGCTTCCACTCTCCCTATTTGCCATACTGTCAAACATTATCCCTAATTGCTAGAGAAGAAGGAAAACAAAAGGAACTCATTCAGTAAAATTGCCAGTTCTATGTAGAAAGAGGAGTAAGAAGTTTGAGTATAATGAAAAACCAGAAAATTCCTAAACCTCATTTGAATCAGACATTTCAGTCTCTGTCCTCATCATATTTTAACACCCTTCCCAAGATTCCTAAAGATGCTACAAAGAAATAGCTAACAAGAGGCTAATAGGATTTTGATGACTTTCTCTTCACCTCATGAAAGTTTTGAGACAGAACTTACCAGAGAGTATAGGAGAGACCTGAGAAGGAAAAGAAAGAGTCATTTACAAGATAGGATAAATCAAACAGAGTAATCAGAAGGTGATTTATTTAGGCTGGGGATGCTCCAACTAGGTTTATAATTTACACTGGGTCAAAGCAGGAATCAGCGGTCAAGAGAGGAAATCTGCATTTTTTTGTTTGTTTCTGAATATTATGCTCAGACAGCAGCCTTCTGTCCTCAATAGGTCAGAAATATCAGTGGGATTCACCTCAAGCTCGTGAATTAGTAAATTCATTATCATTTATCCCAAGGAGAGATACACAGTGATTGCCTAAGGAATTCTTGCATTTCAGGAACCTATTTAAAGGGTTTACACAAATTCAACTTGAGCACACATTTAGTGAGATGACTCCAGACTCCATATTCAAGGCATTTCAGAGCAAAGTATGTGCATCAGTGCAAACCATTTCCTCCTGATCTTCTGCCAATCCACACCCTCAGATTATCTTTATGGATTATGCACAGGCATGTCCCTTTCCAGGTCTGTAATCTTGCCTGAAATGCATAAATTCTTTCTTCAAATCTTTACTACTTCACCTGTTCTTTTCTCATTTTTTTTCCGTTTCTGCTTCTTTAGTGCCTTTTGCTTCTTTTCTGACTGACACACATTCACCTCATCTGTTAGGTACCTTGAGGTCATACTACTTCATCTTTGGCTGTAAGGTAAAACACCTATATTTGCCTGCAAATAAAGCTATCACTTTTCAGCCTGATAATATGCTCAAGCTGCTCCAGGAAAGAGAGAGGAGAATATGTATTTACCAAACAGCGGGTGCACTTTCTTTTAAATATTAAATTTATTAGAAAAAAATTTATATAAATTAAAATGCACCCATTTGAAATGTACAGTTCAATTACTTTTGATAAATGTATATTCTCGTGTAACCTCGCTCCTATCAAGATATAAAATCTAGGCCCTGGCTAGGTTGCTCAGTTGGTTAGAACGTTGTTCCTATACCCTGAGGTTGTGAGTTCAATCCCTGGTTAGGGCACATACAAGAATCAGCCAATGAATGCATAAGTAAGTAGAACAACAAATCAATCTTTCTCTAAAAAGCAATAAATAAATATTTTAAAAAGATATAGAATAAAACCATTCCAAAAAGTTTCCTGCTACAACTTCAATGTCAAAATCCTCACTGTAACCCCTACTTTCTGGTAGCCACTGATCTGTTTCTATCTTTATATAATAGTTTACTTTTCTAGAACTTCATATATATGAAATCATACAGTATTGTTTTATTTAATCTTAAGTTTGGAGATCCATCCATTGCATGTATCAGAATTTTTTCATTTTCAAGTTCTGTTAATTTTTATTTACTGTTCATTTTTTATTTCTTTCTAATTTATATTTCTTTATAGAATAGTCTGCAGTTTATCTATTTTCTATTGACTGACATTTGGGTTGTTACTAGGATTTCACTATTATGAATAAAACTGCTATGGACAAATGAACAAATGAATAACTTTTTGTGGCCATACACAAAATAACTATATATGGAATTACTGGGGTCATAGGGTAGACATACATTTAACTTGATAAGAAACTTACAAATTTTTTTCAAAGAGGTTGTACCATTTTATACTCCTATATACAATGTATTAGAGTTCTATATACAATGTATTAGTAGTTTTTTACATTATCACAGCAACTTAATATTGTTACTTTAAAAAATTTTAGGCATTCTAGTGTCCATGCATTTTAATCTTGTTTTGGCTTTAATTTACATTTTCTAGAAGAATAAAGATGATGAGCATCTTTTCATGAGCTCATTGGCCTTCCATATATCTTCTTTTGTAAAGTGTTCAAAGTCTTTTTTTTACTCTCCTTTTATTAGTTTGCTTATTTTCTTAATATTGAGTTGGAAGAGTCTTTTGCATACTTTGATTCCAGTACTTAGATATATTTTGTGAATATTTTCTTCCAATCTAAGACTTGCATTTGTAATTTTCTGTGTTGGTATATTTTTAAAAGCAGAAGGTTTTCATTTTCATGAACTCCAACTTAGCATTTTTTCTATTATGATGAGTTTTCTGCCCTGAGAAATCAAGGTCACGAAGATTTTATGTATTCTTCTAGAAATTGTATAACTTTATCTTTTATGTTCAGGAATATGATCCATTGCAAGTTAATTTGTGTGTATGGTGTCAGCTAAAGATTCATTTTCTCCTTCTTTTTTTTTTTTTGCATTTGGGTAACCAGTTGATTCAATTCCATTTCTTGACAAGATTATCATTTCTATATTGAATTACTTTGAAACCTTTTCAGGACTCGGTCATACATAAATGGTTCTATTTGGGACTCTATTCTATTCCATTGATTTTACTTGAATATCTTTTTACCAATACCACACTTTATTGATTACTATAGCTTTATAGTAAGACTTGATATGAGGTAGTACAAGCCTTACAACATTTCTTTCCTTTTTAAGTTTGCTTTGCCTATTTTATGTTCTTTGTATTTCCATATTAATATTAAAATAAGCTTGTCTATTTTAAAAAAGAATTTTGCTGAACTTTTGACTGAAATTGCACCAAATCTGTAAATAATTTAGGGAGAATTGACACCTTTAGAAAATTGAGTCTTCTGCTTATGAGTATGGCATATCTCTCCATTTATTTAGATTTTCTTTACCTAAGTGTTTTATAGTTTTCAGCATACAGGTCTAGAATATATTTTGGAAAATTTATTTCTAACTATTTTTAAGCATATTAAATAAAATTACTTATACATTTTATTATTTTTATTTTTTTACTGTATAGAAACAAAGTTAATTTTACTATAAATTGACCTTATATATCATGTTGCTATTGCCTAGTGAGCAATATATCATTATTCTCCAGCTGCCTTTTAGAATTTCCATCTTTAATTTTTAGCTATTTAACTATGACATGTCTGAGTGTAGTTTTCACTATAATTTACCCACTGAGTGCTGCTGGGCACTTGGATTGTTGTTTTTCATCATTTAATACAGTTCGAACATTATTTCTTCAAAAACCCTTTCTGCCCCATTTTCTTTCTTTTTGCCTCTGGGTACCCAATTTTGTATATATATATTTAAGAACTTTGAATTATCTCACAAGTTGTATTAACACATAGAACTTCACTAAATTGTTTTGCAACATTTTCTGTTCTTCAGATTGTATAAATTTGTATTCGAAGTCACTAATTCCTTCTTCAGTTAACTCGTTTGCTTTTCAGCTCTTCTAATGAATTGTTTCATTTTCAGGTACTTTAAATTCCTAGAATTTTAATTTGATTCTCTATATTGTTTTTATTTTGTTGTTGAGACTTATTCTGTCCCTCCCTTATTTAACCTTTTCTCTTATTCCAATCATATTTGCTTTATGTCTTTCAATATGTTTTGTTACAGCAGCTTTGAAATTCTTGCCCGTTGATTCCAAAATCTGGGATCTTGAGGGGGTCTCTTTACATTGATTGCTTTTTTCTTGATTTAGGGTCATATTTTCTCTTTATGTCAAGAAGATTTTGTGTATGCTAGACATTTTGGGTGATATATTGTTAGGAATGAATTATGTATGCTGTCTTCCTTTACTAGCAGTTCTTGTTTTTGTGGTAGCTTGGGTATAGGTTTTGGTAGGGTGGTTATAGAGTAGCCCCACCTAGAGTAGTCCAGGGTAACTGTAACATGGTCCTTTTCCTAATGCATGGCCTTTCTGTGGTCTTAGCTGAATGCTGGGGATTTTATTGAGTTCTCCTCACTATGGTTGTGGTAGAACTCCAATGATTCCAAATACTGTGCAACTTCTAGAATCTTTGTTCTGCTCTCAACCCCCCTAATGGCCTCTTCTGCAAAGTTTTGCATAGCCCTGTCCTGCATAAGTATAGGCAAAGCTTTGGCCAGTGAATTATGGGAAACTCCAAAAGAATAATCTGTGAATTCTACTGTGAGCTCCCTCCTCTTTAGTATCCTTCCTTGAACTCCAGTATCTGTTCTGTCAGCTCAGCAGGACTATTATGGTCTGCTTGATCTTTATTTTCCTGTGTCCCGTTCTGGAAATTGTTCCAGGACAGAGAACTGACATGAATTCGAGGCTTGCCTTTCTATCTTTTCTCAGTAATCAAAGTTCTCCACTGCTTATTGTCTCATGCCTTTAAACAGTTGCTTTACATTATGTTCAGTTTTATAGCATTATTTTTTTAAGAGCAGAAGGAGCCCTGGCTGGTGTGTCTCAGTGGGTTGAGTACCAGCCTGAAAGCCAAAGGGTCGCTGGTTTGATTCCCTGTCAGGGCACATGCCTGGGTTGTAGGCCAGGTCCTCAGTTGGGGGGCATGCTAGAGGCAACCACACACTGATGTTTCTCTCCCTCTCTTTCCCTTTCTCTAAAAATGAATAAATAAAATTTTTTAAAAAGAGCAGAAAGATACTTTGGTATTGGTCACTCCATAATAAGCAGAAACAGAAGTCTTCTTGTTTTCTTATGCTTTAGTACATTTGATTTCCAAGTAGTATTATCACAGTTGTTGTTGATCATTTCTAAAAATTGAGATGCTGAATGAATGAGCCAAGATCCAAACCTATGCCATCTAACTCTAAATCCCATGTGTTTTCCATTACACTGTACTGCCTCTCCATATAAGTAACTTTCTAGATGTAGTGATTTGATAGGTGTTAAAGAGGTACCATTACAACCAAATCTATTTTCCCACAATCTAGCATAGAAATTTGAGGACTTCATTATCTTACTAGCCTCTTAAAAAATTTAGACACTCATGGACATAGTCGGCTATTCTATTATAGACTAGAAAGAACTTTTTAGAATTGTATTTATTGGGATAACATTGTTATAAGTTTCAAGTGTACAAAACTGTAATATATCATCTGTGTATTTCATTGTGTGCCTTACTAATTATCCAAAACAATTTTTTCACTTTGAGGAAAGTGAGGCAGAAAATATAACAAATTGTCTGTTTAAAGTCAAACATCTAGTGAATAGAAGAACTAGGACTTGAACCAAATTTCTCTCTCTCTGATGTTCTTATCACCAGTCTCAGTAGCCTCTATGACTGCTTAGAGTTGGACTTTTGGAAAATAGAGCCTAGAACTGTTACCTAGGGAAAAGTATAGCAGTTCATACACTTACTTCATATCTTTGAAAAGGCAATGATGATAAAGTATAGTTATTCATTTGTCTGATCATCTTCTGAGAAGTTTCTGTTTTCAGTTCAGAGAAGAATAGCTAGACCTGAGCAGCAAACTTTGTCATAGCTACAGGAATATAAGTGAGCCATACCTCCTTCCAGGAAGTAATTAATTTTGAACATAATGGTGACGTAGCAGCAGGATCAGCTGTTGAAATTTACATTTATTTATTTATTTATTTATTTATTTATTTATTTATTTATAGAGCACATGAAGGGAGATAGAGAAGGAAGATAGAAGGAAGACAGAGAGAATAGAAATATCAATGTGAGAGAAAAACATTAATTGGTTGCCTGCCCCGATGGGGGACTAAACCTGCAACCTAGGCATGTGCCCTGATGGAGAATAAAATGGTGACCTTTCAAATTCATGGGCAGACACTCAACCAACTGAGCCATGATGGCCAAAGGTCAAGGAATTTTTGTGTGGAACAAAGCTGCCCTGCTTACTACATTTTAGTTGTGATGGCCACATCTGGTGTTATGTCACAGGCTTTCTGAAAATCTGGTAAAAATGATCTGTGTGAGCTCTCATGAAAAAGATGAGTTTGACTCACTGGAAATTTCTTCCACGTAGCCTTCAGCCATTCGGATATCAGAGTCATATAAGTAAATACATCATGGCACCTCTTGATCTTAGTTTCAGTTATTTCCCATTGTTTTATGAGCATGTATCCTAAATTCTGCTTTAATTTCTCCAACTCCTAGTATTTTCTCATGTTTTTCTGTCTACTAGTTGAACAAAAGAAAGGTAAATCTTTGTTTACTTGGGTTTGGAAACCTGCCAGAATTACTTCAGCACTTCTCCCTTTTGGGTGTGGTTGTCTGTCACAAAGTGGACATCCAGAAAAACTCCTGCCTCAAACATCAAACCTAAAGGAGAGATTGTGAATCTCTTTTACCTTTGGAGTTTCTGTTAGTAATTAAGAAGGCAGAAGACACAAGATTTTATACATTGGACAAGCTCCATATATTGTGCCTCGCTTTCCAGGTCCAGATTCATATAAACAATTCAGTAAGGAGCTGTTTGAAATGCATTGGCTAGTGTATGATATTCTGTAGCCTCAGTACTGAAGTATTATCTCCCAACCTTTTAATGAGAAACAAGTCTGAGGAAGTTTACTTACACCATGGTCTCCTCAAACTTCAAATAGATAAGCAGAATAAATGTGAAATTGCCAAAGTCCTATAGATTGAATTATCAACTCTAATGTCAACAATAATAATAACTTTTATTTATTATGTACCATACATAATTCTAGTCACTTTTTATGTGTTTATTATTTTACTTTTGTGCATCAACCCCATGAAAAAGGTACTGTTCTTCCATTTTACAGATGAAGAAGTTCAGTCAGAGTGGTTAACTAACTTGTACAAAGTCACAGGAATGGTTTAGTGGCTAGGCCTGGATTTGTATGCCTAATTGTACAAGTGAATACTGTATGCCTAACCATTAGGCAGGAGTAATAAGCATTATCATTGAATATCTGCCCATATCCAAACTATGGCTTGTATTCTAAGTAACCATGCTTGCAAGGATTTCGAACTACTCAGTTTTAAAAGGTATTAAGAAATGATGACATTCTTCATTTTAAGCTAAGGATGGTTTCTTGCCTTTAGTTTAATTACGTAACTAGAAATCAGATGTAGAAAGATTGGGTGGCTGGTGGTGGATTTTTCTGGCCACAGTCCTGCTATTAGCTAGTGTTGTGTCTAATCACCCTAGAAGTCAGTTTCCTCACTTGAAAATTCAACAAATATTGAGGACTTACTGTGTCCCAGGCACTGTACTTAGTGCAAGAGAAACAGCGACTAAAAAGTAAGTATCTAATTATGACAACTGAGTATGTCAAACTAGTCAGTCTCTAAAATTTCTTCTGGAACTAAACATAATCAAAGTCATCCGTATTCTAGATATACTCCAATAGAAAGGTGCTGATTAAATAGCCATTTGACTCACTAGTAAACATGCTAAAAGCCTAGACTCACAACTGATTCAGAACTAAAGTGCTTTTGATCACCAGTTTCCCTACGTCATTGCCCAGGTGCTAATGCAAATTATCTCCAGGGCAAGGCTGCTGGAATGTACCCTTCCTAGTCAGTGCAGGCCCTGAAGCAAAAAGTCATAATTATTTTCATTCCTCCTCCTTTTCTCCTAGTTTCTGGCTTGGCAAACTGTTCCCTTTACCCACAGGGATTTACAGTTTTAAAGGATAGGGACAATCATACCTGTGAACCAGGAGTTCATAATCAAAAAGTTGAAATAAGTGGGCAAACAGAAGTCATGCTGCTGAAAACCCACATCTATTGATTTTCAACAGAATCCAGAGATTAGATTCTTCACTGGTCCTACTTTCATTCGAGCCACACCATCCAGGAGAAATCAGACATAAGTAGCCTAGTACAATTCCCCCTCCTTTTTCTTGGGAGTGAGCCTGCCTCAGGATTCCATATTTTCTTCTGGTTCTGTAAGCCAAGAATTTTGGGGTAGGCTCCTTTAATCAGTGTAATGTATCCAGTTAAATTGATATGTTAAACAGTTAAATAATTAAATTTACATGACTGAGCATAGAATCAATGTTTGGAAGTGGCCCGAGATGGAGCAAGGGTCACACCAAGGATAATGTCCTATCACAGGTTATATACTTGAAACCAAGAGCCACACTGAATGAAAGTTCTGTATTTCACTTAATTTTCTTAACCAATATGCATAAAAGAAGAATCAGAATGTCATTTTGCTATTTCCCCCTTCCCTGCTATGTACTCATTCATATAATCATAGCTCATTATTCATATCTTTTTATTTTACAGATGGGGAAACTGAGACCTAGAAAAGTGAAATAATATGCTAAAAGTACACTGCTTGAGTGGATGTTGTCATTTATCATAATGGAGAAGTCTAATACCAAGAGAAGTATCAATCCCATGTTTCAGTTTAATTTAGCTAATTTGTGTGAATACTTATTCAAACTTTACTTTGTTATTATAGTGAGAATGCATCTACTATATGAGTTCCACATTATGTCATCACACTTTGGGTAGCAGAAATAAAGATGATTGATGGATTCTAAAATTGTGTGTGGTAATTATTTCAGATGAAAAACATATGCAAGATAAATATTTCTCCCAGAATGAGATCTAAAGTTCTGCACTTCCTAGCCCCTGATGCATGACAAGTTGAAAAGTGCTCCAGTTGCCAGTCTGTGCTACCAGAAGATTCAAGTCATGAATTCAGTCCTTAGCACTGAGTCATGAACAATAGCATATGCTAGTCAGTTGGAGTGAACACAACAAAATTATTTTATTAAAGGTAATAAGGGCAAATTATTATTTTATTACAGGTAAGGGCCACTGAAATGTTAGCATCATGAAGGCAAATGAAACATAGCAAGTGTAATCAACCCTTAGCCATCCTTTAAGTAAAATACTGCAGGTAACATGAATAACCCAATTCCAATCTACCTTGCAGCCTACATCCTTCTCTGCTTTACTGAGAAGTTCCATTTCTCACCGTTGTTTTGCCTTTTTGTCTACCCTCCATCTAAAACTTGGATGAGAACTTTAATCCCTTTTCACCCACTTGAGACAGGGTAAATTAGTGTAAATGGCTGAAAACTCTCAGCCATTCTAATGACCCTGAGCAACAACACTCTAGATCCATGGGACTTTTCCAGCAGCTCTGCTAACTATTGCTTATCTGCTCTGTATACTATTTTTGGCCCATTCTCTGTTCCATTTCTCTTTCTTCATTATTCACTCCTCTCTTTCCTTGAGTTCTGATGACCTCTTTTCATCCTTTGTTGAGCCATAGTAATGAAATCTAAGCACCTGATTTTCTTCCTGCCTCACTACTTTCACACATTAAGAAATGCAACCATATTACTTCAATTGATTCCTTACAGGCTGATATTTTTTCTCCAGAAAATCCAGCAACGACATAGACAAGAAGCAGTTTCTTTCTCTTGTTTTAACAAACCATTACCAAGGAGGCTTGGAATGTAGATAGATAATAATGCTGATTGAACTGTGCTAGATTTTTTATTATTGTTGTTCTATTACAGTTGTCCCGCTTTTCCCCTGTTGCTCTCCCCTGCCACCACAGTCAATCCCCACCCTATTGTCCATGTCCATGGGTCATTTATACCTGTTCCTTGACTACACCCTTCCTCTTCTATGCCCCCTTATGGCCCTCCCCCCTACCCTCTGGTCACTGTCAGTCTGTCACTTGTTTCCATGTCTTTGGCTCTATTTTTATTGTTATTTTTGTTCATTAGGTTCCCCTTATAGGTGAGATCATATGGTATTTGTCTTTTGGTGCCTGGCTTATTTAACTTAGCATAATGCTCTCCAGTTCCATCCATGCTGTCACAAAGGGCAGGAGCTCCTTCTTTCTTTCTGCTGCATAGCATTCCATTGTGTAAATGTACCATAGTTTTTTGATCCACTCATTTACTGATGGGCACTTAGGTTGCTTCCAGCGCTTGGCTATTGTAAATAACACTGCTATCAACAATGGGGTGCATAGGTTATTTTGAATTGGTGTTTCAGGATTCTTAGGGTATAATCCCAGCAGTAGAATCATCATGTCAAAAGGCAGTTCCATTTTTGGTTTTCTGAGGAAATTCCACACTGTTTTCCACAGCAGCTGCACCAATCTGCATTTCCACCAACAGTGTACTAGGGTTCCCTTTTCCTCCACATCCTACCCAGCACTTATTTGTTGATTTGTTAATGATGGCCATTCTGACTGAGGTGAGGCAGTATCTCAATGTGGTTTTAATTTGCATCTCCCTGATGGCTAGTGATGCTGAGCATTCTTTCATATGTCTCTGGGCCCTCTGTATGTCTTCCTTGGAGAAGTGTCTGTTCAGGTCCTTTGCTCATTTTTTAATTAGATTGTTTGTCTTCCTGGTGTGGGGTTCTGTGAGTTCTTTTTATATTTTGGAGATCAAATCCTTGTCTGGGGTATCACTGGCAAATGTGTTTTTCTATACTGTTGGTTCCCTTCTCATTTTGCTGATGTTTTCTTTACCTGTGCAGAAGTTTTTTTAACTTGATGTAGTCCCATTTGTTTATTCTTTCTTTATCCTGTCCTAGAGGATATATAAGTGAAAATATTGCTGCGTGGAATATCTGAAATTTTACTGCCTGTGTTTTCTTCTGGGACTTTTATGATGTCATGGTTTAGGTTTAAGTCTTTTATCCAATTTGAGTTTATTCTGGTGTGTGGTGTAAGTTGGTGGTCTAGTTTAATTTTTTTTTTAATGTACCATTCCAGGTTCTCCTAATACCATTTGTTGAAGGGGCTATTTTTACTCCACTGTATTCTTTTTCCCTCTTTGTCAAATATTAATTAACCATAGGGATGTGGGTTCATTTCCGGGTTCTTTATTGTGTTCCATTGGTCTATGTGTATGTTCTTATACCAGTACCAGACTCTTTTGATTACAGTGGCCTTGTAATATAGTTTGATATCAAATATTGTGATCCCTCCTACTTTGTTCTTCTTTCTCAAGATTGCTGTGGCTATTCAGGGCCATTTTTGGTTCCATATAATTAAAAAAAATTTTTTTTTATTGATTATGCTGTTACAGTTGTTCTATTCCCCCTTTCATTCCCCTCCACCCTACCCCCCATCCCCACCATTACCCGCCTTTAGTTTATGACCATGCGTCTCAAGTCCTTTAGATTCTATATTTCCCATGCTATTCTTGCCCCCCCATCTATTTTCTATCTACTGTCTATGCTACTTATTTTCTGTACCTTCTCCCCCCTTCTTCTCCTCCCACTCCCCTGTTGCTAACCCTCCTTGAGATCTTCATTTCTATGTTTCCACTCCTGATCTAGCTGTCCTTTTAGTTTGCTTTTGTTTTAGGTGTGGTTGTTAATAACTGTGAGTTTGTTGTCCTTTCACTGTTCATGTTTCTTTAACTTCTTTTTCTTAGATAAATCCCTTTAACATTTCATATAATAAGGGCTTGGTGATGATGAACTCCTTGAATTTGATCTTATCTGAGAAGCACTTTATCTGTCCTTCCATTCTAAATGAAAGTTTTGCTGGATAGAGCAATCTTGGTTGTAGGTCTTTGGATTTCATGACTTGGAATACCTCTTTCCAGCCCCTTCTTGCCTGTAAGGTCTCTTTTGAGAAATACGCTGACAGTCTGATGGGGACTCCTTTGTAGGTGACTGTCCCCTTGGCTCTTGCTGCTTCTAGGATTCTCTCCTTCATTTTAATTTTGGCTAATATAATTATGATGTGCCTTGGTGTGTTCCTCCTTGGGTCCAACTTCTTTGGGACTCTCTGAGCTTCCTGGATTTCCTGGAAGTCTATTTGCTTTGCCAGATTGGGGAAATTCTCCTTTATTATTTGTTCAAATAAGTTTTCCACTGGTGGCTGTTCCTTTCCCCCCTTCTGGTACCCCTATAATTCGGATGTTGGAGCGTTTAAAGATGTCCTGGAGGTTCCTAAGCCTCTCCTCATTTCTTTGAATTCTTGCTTCTTGACTCTTTTCTGTTTGGCCATTATTTGCTTTCTTCTGGTCCACTCCATTGATTTGAGTCCCATTTTCCTTTTCATTGCTATTGGTGTCCTTTGCAATTCCATTCATTTCAATTAGTTTCGCCTTCATATATTTGTCTAATTTTTGGCTATAATCAACCAGTTCTGTGAGGATCCTGATGACCAGTGTTTTAAACTGTGCGTCTGAGAGTTTTGCTATTTCTTCATTGCCTAGATCTATGGGCTTTGAGGCTTTGAGATCTTCTTGCGCCATTTTTGGTCTGTTCGGGCCCTTTAAGTGTGAGAAGCGGCACCTTGGACTCCTAGGTTGCTGGGTTGTGACGCTGTATATGGGGGCGTGGTCAGAGCAGGGAAATGGTGACCCCCTCTGCTGTTTCTCACAGCTGGGTGAGGATTAGCGCCTTAGGTGGTTCACCTGGGCCGGGCCACTCAGAGTCGCTTGGTTATGACACTGTATGTGGAGGTGGGGTCAGAGCAGGGAAATGGTGGTGCCCTCCACTGCTGTGCTGCGGGACCCGCTGGGCCCGGTCCAACCGCCCACTCCCTCGCCTGTCCACCCGCGCACAAATGCGCGACCACAGTCAACACGCAGCACCGCTCCCCGCTGTCTCCTTCGCGGTCGCTCGCCTGGTTGCTCTCTTGGTTGCTCACTAGGTCCAACCCTGCGCTTGGATTCCGCGCGCCGCCTGAATCTGTCTGAGGGAGTCCTCCTGTGCAACCCCGCTTCACCAGCCACTGGTTTCGCCCCTTACTGGTCAGAATGAAGAATTTGTTGTTAACGGACTTCCGAAAAGTTCAATTTTCCGTGTTCTGGCTGTGTTTTCTGTTGCTAATATTTAGTTGTCTCTAAACTTGGTTGTGTGAGGAGGCATGACACATCCACCTATGCCTCCATCTTGGCTGAAGTCCTGGTTCCATATAATTTTTTGAAATATTTGTTCTGAATCTCTGAAATATGTCATTGGTTTATAATAGGGATTGCATTGAATCTATAGATTGTTTTGGGTAGTATGGACATTTTAAAGATGTTAATGCTTCTAATCCACGAACACGGTACATTCTTCCATTTATTTGTATCTTCCTTAATTTTTTCCCTCTGTGTTCTGGGGTTGTCTGAGTACAGGTCTTTTACCTCTTTAAGTTTATTTCTGGGTACTTTATTTTTCTTCTTGCTATAGCAAATGGTATTTTCTGCCCCCTACTTTGTAGTTTTGATATTTCATTGTTGATGTACAAAAATGCCTTGGATTTCCAAGTATTGACTTTGTATCCCATTATTTTGCTGAATTCACTTACTAAGTTGAGTAGTTTTTTGTGGAGCCTATAGAATTTTCTATGTACAGTTTCATGTTATCTGCAAATAATGACAGTTTTCCGTCCTCTTTTCCAATTTGAGAACCTTTTATTTCTTTTTCTTGTCTGATCACTGTGGCTAGGACTTTCAATACAATGTTGAATAAAAATGGTGAAAGCAGACACCCTTGTTTTGTTCTTGATCTTAGAGGGAAAGCTTTACATTTTTGCCCTTTGAGTATGATGTTGCCTATAGGTTTCTCATATATGTCCTTTATTATGTAGAGGTATGCTCCCTCTATTCCCACTTTGCTGAGTATTTTTGTCATAAATGAGTGCTGTACCTTATGAAATGCTTTTTCAACATCTATTGATATGATCATGTGATTTTTGTCTTTCATTTTGTTTATGTGGTGTATTACATTTATTTATTTGCAAATATTGTGCTATCCTTTCATCCCTTGGATGAATCTCACTTGATCACAATGCATGATCTTTTTAATGTATTGCTGGATCTAGTTTGCCAATATTTTGTTGAAGATTTTAGTATCTATGTTCGTCAGCGATATTAACCTGTAGTTTTCTTTCTTTGTTGTGTCTTTACCTGGTTTTCAAAATTAGGTTAATACTGGCCTCATCAAAAGAGTTGGGAGTCTTACCTGTCTTGAATTTTTTGGAATAGTTTGAGAAGGATAGGAGTTAGCTCTTCCCTAAACGTTTGGTAAAAGTCACCTGTGAAGCTGCCTGGTTCAGGGCTTTTGTCTGCCAGGTTTTTTTTGATTATTGCTTCAATTTCACTGGCTGTTATTGGTTTATTCAGGCTTTCTGCTCCTTCTTGATTCAGTTTTGGAAGATCATATTTTTCTAGAAATTTGTCCATTTTGCCCAGGTTGTCAAATTTCTTTGCACATAGTTCTTCATAGTAATTTCTTACAATCCTTTGTATTTCTGTAGTATCAGTGTAATTTCTCCTCTTTGGTTTCAGATTTTCTTTATTTGGGTCCCTTCTCTTTTTTTTTTTTTCTTGATGAGTCTGTTAAAGGCTTGTCAATTTTGCTTATCTTTTCAAAGAACCAGCTTCTTGATGTATTGATCCTTTGAATTATTCTTTTAGTCTTTGTGTCAGTTCTTCTCTGATCTTGATTATCTCCTTCCTTCTAGTCATGCTGGGGTTTGTTTGATGTTGTTTCTCTAGTTATTGTAGATGTTGGGTTAGGTTGTTTATTTGAGATTTTAAAAATCTTTTTTATGTAAGCCTATATTGCTATGAACTTACCTCTCAGGACTGCCTGCACTATGTCCCATAGGTTTGGAGTTGTTATGTGTTCATTTTCATCTTTTACAGAAACTATTTGATTTCTTCCTTGATCTTATTGTTAAACCATTCATTATTTAATAATATGTTTTTTAGTCTCCATGAATTTGAATGTTTTTGGTTTTTTTCCTTAAGATTAGTTTCTAGTTTCAAGCCATTGCGATCTGAGAAGATGCTTGATATAATTTCAGTTTTCTTGAATTTGTTGAGGGTTGTTTTGTATCCTACCATGTGGTCTATCTTTGAAAATATTCCATGTGCATTTGAAAAGAATGCATAATTTGCCTCTTTGGGGTGGAAGATTCCATGTATATCAGTTAAGTCCACTTGATCTAGAGCATTGTTCAATGCCACAATATTCTTGTTGATTCTTTGGTTGGAAGATCTATCCATTGTTGACAGTGGGATATTAAAATCCCCTACTATAAGTGTGTTGCTGTCTATATCTTTCTTGAAGCCTTCCAAGATTTTCCTTATATATTTGGGTGCTCCTATGTTGGGTACATATATGTGTACAAGGGTTATAACTTCTTGATGGATTATTTCTTATGTACTATGAAACATCCTTCTTTGTGTCTTCTTATAGGCTTTTTTTGAAATCTATTTTGTTTGATATAAATATTGCTACCCTAGCTTTTTTTTATGTCCATTCAAATGGAATATTTTTTCCATTTGTTCACTTTCAGTCTGTGTAGATGTTTTATACTGAGGTTGGTCTCTTATAAACAGCATATATGTGGGTCATGTTTTCTTATCCACTCAGCTTCCTGATGCGTTTTGATTGGAGCATTTAACCCATTTACATTTAAGGTTATTATTGATAGGTACATATTCATTGCCATTTTTTGCTTTTGTACCTGTGTTCCTCTCTCTCTCTTTCTCTTTTTCTTCATCATCTTAAAGCAATCCCCAAAGCATCTCTTGCAATGCTGACTTGGTGGAAATATATTCTTTAGCTTTTTTTTTTTTGTCTGGGAAACTCCTTATTTCACCTGTATTTTAAATGAGAGCCTTACTTGGTAGAGTAGTCTTGGTTACAGGCCTTTGCTTTTCATTACTTGGAATATTACTTGCCATTCTTTTCTGGCTTGTAGTGTTTCTGTTGAGTAATCAGCTCATTACCGTATTGGAGCTCCCTTGTATGTTACTAGCTGTTTCTCCCTTGCTGCCTTTAAGATTCTCTCTTTGTCTTTAACTTTAATGTGTCTTGGAGTGAGTCTCTTTAGATTCATGTTGATTGAGACCCTCTGTGCTACCTGGACTTGTATGACTATTTCTTTCAGCAAGTTAGGGAATTTTTATATCATAACTTTTACAAACAGGTTTTCTATCACTCATAGTGATTTTTCTATCACTTTCTATTTTTCTCCTTCTGGTATCCCTATGACACGGATATTACTATGTTTCTTGTTTTCCTGCAGCTTCCTTAAACCCTCTTTATTCTATTTGAGTCTTTTTTCATTTTGTTGCTCTGTCTACAATTTTTTTCTCCCTTGTCTTTCAGTTTGCTGATTCAGTCCTCTGCTTCATGTAGCCTGTTTTTAATTCCTTCTACTGTGTTCTTCATTTGAAGTATTATATTCTTCATTTCCTCCTGGCTGTTATTGGTAGTTTCTATGTCATTTTCTGTGATGACGTAGTTTGCAGTAAGTTCCCTGTAGCTTCTTTGGAGTTCTCACTGAGTTCCTTGATCATCCTTTTATCCATTATTTCCAACTCAATTTCTGGTAGTTTGCTTATCTTTATTTCAGTTAGTACTCTTTCTTGGGATTCCATCTTTCCTTTCATTTGGGAGTTGATTCCTTGTCTCCCCATTTTAGGTGACTCTTCTTGTTTGTTTTTGCTTCTTAGATTGACATGCTTTGACTTTCTGTCTTCATGGTGTGACCTTCTGTGGTAGGAGACCTGTGAAATTCAGTGGTCCATCTCCTTCATCTCCTGAACTTGATGCTCTTGGGATGACCTTTATGCTGTTTTTGTAGGCTCTGTGGTTGTAAGTGGGTTTTGGTTATTGTTGGGTCATTCTTTGGTGGGTCCATCACTCCAGTTGCCTGAGTGAGAGTCACTCCATCCACCACATCTTTAATGCTGTTGTACATGTGTTGCCACAACAAAACCAAACAGCCTAGGAAACAAACTCACACCCATAAAAATAACCCTCACATCAATCACACTATAAACAGCCAATGAGCAAATATAAACAAAGGTGTAAAGAGATTAAGAATATTATAAGAAAGGAAAAATGAATATCAGATGAGTAACAGAAATAAAAATAATTTTGAGGGGTAGAGGGAGGAGTAATAATAAGAATAGGGAATAGAGCAAAGGTGAAGATTGAAAGAAAGTAAAATTTACATCATAAATAAAAAGGAAGGGATGAAGGCAGAATGGAATAAAATAAAGTTTAAACTTATATAGTATTAAGTTTAAACAGAAATTTAAAAAATTGATAGTAACCAGAGGGGAGGTGGGAAGGGATAGTGGGGGAAAAGGGGGGAAGGGTTTTCAGGAACAACTATAAAGGACACATGGACAAAACCAAGGTGGGGTGGGATCAGAGGTGGGTGGTGGGGATGGCTGGGGTGGGGGGGAAATGGAGATAACTGTAGTTGAACAACAATAAAAAATAAATATAAAAAATATAGTGAGAGAAAAAAATAGGAACCAAATTAGAGGAAAAGATCCACAACAGCACTACCAACAACAAGTAGACAAAGATTAAGATAGGTGGGATGGGAATAAGAGAGAAAAAAAAAGAAAGAAAAGCTTAAGAGATATCTAGAGGGAAGAGAAGTGATTTTGAGAGGATAGAGGGAGAAGAAAACTAGGAGTGAAGAATAAAATCTGGTCCAGGACAGGGAAAAATTAAAATTTAAAATGGAAAAAGAAAGGGTAAGAGGAAGGCAAAATAAAATTTGAGATCTGAAATACACAAATAGTGAGGATCTAGAAATAAAATTGAAGAAATACAACAACCACCATATCTACAGCCAATGAGCAAAGATTGATACAGGTGGAGAGAGAATAAGGGTATTTTAAGGATGGGAAAAAGAATATGAGATGACTAATGACAAAAAAAATGGTTTTGAGAGCCTGGAGGGGGGAGAAATAGCAAGAGTGTGGAATGGAAACGAGTTGTAGAAAGAGAGAATAAAATTTGAGATGAAAACAAGAAAAGGAAAGAAGAAAGTAAAATGAAATAAGAAGGGAGGAGCAAAATGTGAGATTTGAAATAAACTATAATATAAAAAACTAGTGACCTAATAGGCACAAATCTGAAAGACAAGAAATGAATGTTTAAAAGCTATATCAGAAGGAAAATAATGCAAACCATTAAGAAAACCATGGTGGAATTAGTCTCTGTAGCATCTAGTATGCATCTGCCCTCTGGTGATGTCAGATGGTGTCCTAGTCTGGCTGTAGGCAGCCTGTTTGAGGTTACCAGTGATCCAACCTCAACTGTTAATCTCGTTAATCTGTAATCAGCAGTCCGGTTTAAGCACCAGAGGGTGAGGCAGAGTGATTCCTATGGGCAAGGCTATTGCTTCCCCTCAGGCTGATGCCACTTGTAGGGTAGTGGTCTGTCTGAGAAAGATGGCTTCAGCAGTATCGGGTATGACTCAACACAGGAATCCTGGAAGCTTATCCTTCAGTTCTCTCTCCAAAGCCACCAGTCCTAGAATCTCCTCAAGCATCTGTAGTCCACTCTGCCCTCCCTCTGATATCACCCAGGGTAAGTGCTGCAAACGAAATTTTGTGCGTTGGCCCTTTAAAAGCTTGTCTGTTTCTCTAGCCATCTCTTCCTGGCAGACAGAAACCCTGTTCCTTTTCACAGCTAGATGTTATCTGGGTTCCTTTCCAGCTCTGGTGCTGTAGGCTGGGAAGCCCAGCTAAGGGTTTAGTCCCCACACTTCTCCTAGGGAGTCCCCCACCCCCGCCCTGACCACCCTAAGTATTGGTCTGACATTTCAGCTGTCACCCATGAAAGCCCAGCAAGTCCTCTCGCACCTCCTCCACCTCCCTATCAGTTTCTTTGTGGTAATATGGTTTCTTCTGGCTGGCCATCATTATAAGGCACAGGTGGCAAACACAAGGCCTGCGGGCTGAATCCACCTCTCCACCTTGTTTTATCTGGCTCAGCACCTTGTTTCCACCCGACAGCAGTGCTGAGCTCTCACCTGTTAAGAAATAGTTACATTTACACAGTCCTAAAATTACATTCGGCCCTTTAAAGGCAACCGTGAGACTGATGTGGCCCCTGGTGAAAATGAGTTTGATACCCCTGTTATAATGCTTCTCTCTAGCTAGTGTTCAGTTGGTTATTCAGGATGATTTCTCTACAATTTAGTTGTAATTCCAGATTGGTCCTGGGAGGTCTTCTGCCATCTTGGATCCTCCTGAACTGTGCTAGTTTTTGTTTGCCTAGGTTTCTCTGAGAACTTTTGGATGAGGGGGCATCCTCTTGTACTTGGCCTTAGGATTTGAATTAACCTTATTCACAGACCTCGAAGACAAGACAGAGCGCTATGAAATATCAGCTGAAGGCAATTTTCTTAAACGGCTGTTTGCTTCCATTAAATTTGTTTACTCTGGAGTCAGATAGCACTAACTGAAGAGCACTGGTGTGCAGCTTCTTCCTCTTCTTACCCCAAAAAGGTAAACAGAAATTTACTGTCTTTGCTTTTTGTTTTAATGGAAGCAGATTTTAATTGGGAGCAATCAGGAAGACAGACAACTGAGAGATCATCTGTGTGCTTAGCACAATAGCCCAAGAATTCAGATGGTGGAGGCAAATCTGAACATCACCAGACAGTTTTATTAAAAATAAAATAAAGTTAGTCAAGTTGCTGAATATTACATGTATCTCTCTTTGCAATACTCCGACTGGAGCCATGTTTTACTTTGAACCTTAAGGCTCCTTGATAAATTCCGAAGAGGTGGCCCTGGTCAGTAGTGATAGAAAATGTAGCTCTAGCACCACAGAACTGGGAGAATCACTCAGGTAAGTATTTGTGTCAGAGAGACAGAACATGCAAAGTTGTGCTCATGAGAAGAAATAGGATGACCACTTGCCTTATTCAGTTATTCAAGAAATAACATTTATTTTCCTATGTGCTTTGGGACAATTTGTAAAATTTAAAAAGTATTAAAAATGAAAGCTATGGATATTCTAAAACTCAATATATAACCATAATTAATATTTTAGCATACTTCTTTCTTTAAAAAATTTTATTTTTAGAGAAGGGGAAGGGAGGTAGAGAGAGAGGGAATGAAATATTGATGTGCTGGAGAAACATTGATTGGTTGCCCCTTGCATGCTCTCATCCTGGGACCTGGCCCACAACCTAGGCATGTGCCCCGATCAGAATTGAACCAGTTACCTTTTGTTTTGCAGACTGTGCCCCAATCCACTTAGTCGCACTAGTCAGGATACATATTTCTTTATTTCTTACATATTTCAAAACTAAGTGAAATAATACTGGGAACATAATTTTATATAGAGTTTTTTTAGAATTAGGCCATAGTAGTAATTTCCCTATGTTGTATGTTCTTTTTTAATGCCTACAAAATAGCCTGTTTCTCTTATGCATTTGCATTTGTAAATAATGTAGTGAACATTGTTGGGCATAAAATTTTTTCTATATTTTGGATTTTGTTTTTCTTCTAGGATAGATTCTGAGAAATAACACCTGCACTGAAGCAAGTTTGACTCCATAACCTGATTGTTTGGAGCATGGGTTTTCACTCTGTTTTTTTTAAAAAAAGATTTTATTTATTTATTTTTAGAGGGGAAGGGATGGAGAGAAGGAGAGAAATATCAATGTATGGTTGCCCTCATGCATCCCCAGCTGGGAACTGGCCTGCAACCCAGGCGTGTGCCCTGACTGGCAATTGAACTGGGATCCTTTGGTTCGTGGGCCTATGCTCAGTCCATTGAGCTACACCAGCCAGGGCTTTCACTATGTTTTTATGGGGTTGGAATACACTTGATTGAATTATTTGGTCTCCAGATGTTGGGCATTGCTCAGTCAGATCCTTAGTAAGCTTTTGTATTTTGTTTGTTTGTTTGTTTATTTATTTATTTATACTTAGTCCTGAAACACCAGCTTTTGAATCCCAGTGACAAGATTATTTAATTTAGTAATAAACAATGTAAGTAGTATGTGTAATTGATAGCTTTTTGTATTGGGTACATAGTATGCATTAAGCATAGAGCTAGTTTTTATGTGGATTATGTAATTTAATATTTTGAAGATTTCTTGATCAGAATAAGCACTTGGACTTAAAGTTAAAAATAAACTCTCAGACCCAGGAAATCATTGACTGTCTTTGGGATTAACTACCCGTATAAAATGGGCAAACACACTGGCCTTGCCTAACCTACAGGGTTGTAGGGTAGTCCTAGAAGATAAATTATTTACTAGAACTTTATAAAAGTTATAAGACTCTATGCAAAGCAAGTTCTTAGTATTGTATTTATTGGTGATAAGAAAAAAACTTAAAAAAAAAAACAAAAAAAAAACTTGTCTATACTTTCCACAGCATTAAAAGCTGTGGTTTAAATAGTCAATCTAATTAAAGCTGAACCTGAGAAGGTTGCAATTTCATAATTCTTTATTTTTGAAACAGATAATTCAATCCTGTAGGAAAGAGAAAAATATAGTTATTAATTATACCATCATTGTTACTGATGAGGAAAAACATGTTCATGCATATATAAAGAATCATGGGCTATCACCCTCTTGTATTAGAAATTCTATGTAGGGGTTGTTTGAAAGAAATAAAATTTATTGGGGCATTTGAAATACTACTTTTCTTTACCATTCAAATGTACATAAACAGGAAAGGAAACAGAGCCTTTGTTATACCTGGGGAAAAATGATTGAGCACACCTTGTTATATTTTATTTAAACCAGTTCAATGGTAGTTAACTATTAAAATTTACTGGGTAAATTATATGTAATAAAAAGAGAGTGAAGGTCAGGTAGACACTTGGGAAAAAGAGACAGAAAATAATGTTTTATTGGCTCCTCTTATATCTTTGAAATTTAGGCCATAGTTTGATTTCTTTAAAAACTGGTCTAGTTAATCTGGGGTTGTCATAATCTCTCCATTCTATTGGCTACACCCTTATTTATTCCTATACTTTGCTGGCTTTTCTACTCTTATGTGTTATCATAAACCCTTTGTGCAAGTAAAGAACCTTTCTGGATAATTCTGACTCTGTTCGGGTATCAGCCTAGATATTCTTTCTGCTCAAACTTACCCTAACTGTGATCCATGGAAGACATTTCTCTTTTCTCTAGTCCAGCTCATTTGCACTAACATAATGTAAGGGGCCTGTTGAGGACATGTCCAGGTTTTTAAAGCCTGTCTTTCTATGTTTTGACTTGGGATTTTTAAATGTAATACACTGCTGAGCCTAGTTAGAAGGTTGAGAAAGGAAAAGCTTGGCAGGTATTTTGGTAAGTTATGGAATTCACTGTTGTGTCATTTGCCTTTGAAATGGTGGACCCTGTGCCATTTTGTAAGATTGTGTTGCATATGGTTTTCAGAGATTAAGACAGTAACAAAACAACAAACTGCTAGTAACATGTATATGTATAGCCATCCAAAAAATTTTTAAAGAGTTTGCTACAGCCCTGGATGGTGTGGTTCAGTGGATTGAGTGTCATCCTGAGAACCAGAGGGTTGCTGTTTGATTCCCAGTCACGGCACATGTCTGGGTTGTGAGCCAGGTCCCCAGTAAGGGGGGTGCATGAGAGACCACCACACATTGATGTTTCTCTCCCTCTCCTTTTTCCTCCCTTTCCTTCTCTCTAAAATAAAATAAAATAAAATAAAATAAAATAAAATAAAATAAAATAAAATAAAATAAAATAAAATAAAATAAAATAAAATAAAATAAAATAAAATAAAATAAAAAGGGTTTGCTAAAAACCAATCATTTTGAACACTCGGCAATGTTAAGATCTTGAGCCCTGCACCTTAAGGATAGAAGATTGTATCTTTAAGTGGGTGCTGGAGTCAATTAATCCCAAGTATAAATCACTCAGATTTAAGAAAGAAGAACCAAGAAGAAATGTACCAATTTGGTTAACAACAGTCATTTACAAAGACAAACGAACCTGAAGAGGTTCGTTTTGAAGAGGGTTATAAGTGTTTGCATTGACCAAGGGTCAGAATTTGCAATCAAGCTGAAGTGATATTAAAAATATCAATTCCCAGTCAGGGCACATACAGGAGGCAACCAATCAATGTTTCTTTCTCTCTCTCTCTTCCACCTCCCACCCCTGGCTTACCTTCTCTTTCTCAAATCAATGAGAATATCCTCACCTGAGGATTAATAAAATAAAAATAAATGTCATAGGTTCATTGTTGTTTTTGCTAGTAAAGTTTTATTAGTCTTTTTTTTTTGTTGGGCCTTCAAGGTAGTTTAGTGATTTTTTAAAAAAAGATTCTATTTATTTATTTTTAGAGAGAGGGGAAGGGGGGATAAAAAGAAGGAGAGAAACATTCATCGATTGCCTCTTGTGTGCCCCCAAATGGGGACCTGGCCTACAACTCAAGCCTGTTGTCTAACCAGGAATCAAAACAGTGACCTTTTGGCTCACAGGTCGGCACTCAATCCATTGAGAAACACCAGCTAGGGCAAGATAATTTAGTCTCATTTACAAAAATAATATAGCACAGTGCAGTAACTGAATATTGTTTTTGCTTTCTTTAAAAAGCATAGAAAATACTCCCAAAGTCTTGGGATTTTCTTTTTTTTAAAAAAAATATTTTATTTATTTATCTTTAGAGGGGAAGGGAAGGAGAGAAACATCAATGTATGGTTGCCTTTCGTGCGTCCTCTGCTGGGAAGTGGCCTGCAGGGAACCAGCCTGCAACCCAGGCATGTGCCCTGACTGGGAATCGAAGCGCAATTGTCTGGTTCACGGTCCCACACTCAATCCACTGAGCTACACCAGCCAGGGTGGATTTTCTTAAAATTTATGCTATTCTTGAATTAAATATTTAAACCATCCATGTAAATTTATACAGAATATCTTTTTTTGTGTGTTTTTGCTTAGGTTTCCCTTCTGTTTGGAATTCTATTACCTTCTCTTTTCTTCCTTGTATACTTCTGCTTCCTCTTTGAGACTCAAAAATGCTTCAGAAAGCCTTCCAAGACCTTTACAGAGATATGTGCTTCCTTTTCTGCAGTTCCGTAGTATTTCATTCATACCCCTATTAAAGCACTTATCATATTTGCTATAATTATGTGTCTTATCACTGCTTCCTCCATTAGCATGTGTGGCTCTGGAAGAAAGGGACAACGTTCTAATTTTTTTCTATTTAGAGAAGAGAAATACTTATTATATGCTTGTTGAATAAAAGGGTTACTATCTTGGATCTGATTCTTTTTTTAAAATTTACTTTTAGAGAGAGAGGGGAAGGGAGGGAGAAAGAGAGGGAGAGAAACATCAGTGTGTGATTGCCTCTCACATGACCCCCACTGGGGACTTTGCCTGGGTGCCAGCAAGAATCAGTTAGATATTGCCCTGACTGTGAATCAAACCTGCAACCCTCTGGTTCTCAGGCCAGCATGCAATCCATGGAGCCATGCCAGTCAGGGAGATCTAACTGATTCTTGCTAGCACCTGAGTTTACTGAGGTCCATGGGACCATTGAAGACATTATGGCTTGGTGTCAAGAGAGGGAGACAGGGTGGTTTCCTAAGTAGAATACAAAGTTATTTTGAATAGAAATGGAAGCTAGAATGGGTTTTAAAATCTTGCCTCAGATTAGAATCACCTAAAGAGCCTTTAAAATTCTCAATGTCTGGAACTAAAGGGGGGAATGTGGGTGGGAGGGGGTGTGCAGGGTGGAGGAGAGTGAGGGGGGTAAATGGGACAACTGTAATGGTGTCATCAATAAAATATATTTAAAAAAAATCTCAATGTCTGGTCCCATCTCAGATTCCCTTAAATTAGATTACTGGGGGTAGGGCCCAGGCCTTGATAGATATTTAAATCTTTCTATTTGATTCTAATCTGCAGCCAGGGTTGAATATTACCAACCTTGAAGTTGAGGAGCCAGGATTGTTAGAAAGTGTGCAGTCCGAAATGGAAACAGGAGAGCAGATAAGGTATAACTACTAAGTCACAAACTTGAACCCAGGAATAAAATCAAGGGTGATACAAATCCACGAATTGGGGAGGAGTCCAATTCAGCACATGAATTAAATGTTGATTTCATCTCAAGTTCAGTAATAATAGCTGGCTAAGTCAGAAGTCACACATATGGAGATCAGAGATGGTCTGAGAACAACATTCTAATTGTAACAATAAGTTGCCAGAGATGATGCTTTCCTTTCCAACCATGACTTGGCTCCATCTAACTGGACAAACTTATAGGGTCTCATCTCTGCTGCATCATCTCTGATGATGCTCCAAAGGAGAATCCAAAACAAGTTGGGCTTATAAAACCAAAGGTTTTATATGTGCATGCAATCCTTCTTTCTCATATTGTTCTCCTCACCAGCATTGTAAAATTTTAAAAAGGAAGTTCGGAAAACAAAATTTCCAACAAAATTTCTCTCTTGCCCTACTTATTGTTGTTTTCTTTTGGTGCAGTACTCATGCCAGGCCAAAGTGAAATGACAGAACCCTGAGACACAATTGTCCAATGACTCCAATCTAATACATTACAAAAATAAGCAGATTGGTGAGGGTGGTTAATGCCAGAGAATTGAATAACATGCTAAACTAATTTGCTATGTGTGCCAAACACTATTACACACATTTCCACTGAAATATTTTTTTAATTTTTTAATTGATTATGCTGTTACAGTTGTTCTATTCCCCCCTTCATTCCCCTCCACCCTACCCCCATCCCCACCATTACCCCCCTTTAGTTTATGACCATGTGTCTCAATTCCTTTAGATTCTATATTTCCCATGCTATTCTTGCCCCCCCCATCTATTTTCTATCTACTGTCTATGCTACTTATTTTCTGTACCTTCTCCCCCCTTATCCTCCTCCCACTCCCCTGTTGCTAACCCTCCTTGAGATCTTCATTTCTATGTTTCCACTCCTGATCTAGCTGTCCTTTTGGTTTGCTTTCGTTTTAGGTGTGGTTGTTAATAACTGTGAGTTTGTTGTCCTTTCACTGTTCATGTTTCTTTAACTTCTTTTTCTTAGATAAGTCCCTTTAACATTTCATATAATAAGGGCTTGGTGATGATGAACTCCTTGAATTTGATCTTATCTGAGAAGCACTTTATCTGTCCTTCCATTCTAAATGAAAGTTTTGCTGGATAGAGCAATCTTGGTTGTAGGTCTTTGGATTTCATGACTTGGAATACCTCTTTCCAGCCCCTTCTTGCCTGTAAGGTCTCTTTTGAGAAATACGCTGACAGTCTGATGGGGCTCCTTTGTAGGTGACTGTCCCCTTAGCTCTTGCTGCTTCTAGGATTCTCTCCTTCATTTAATCTTGGCTAATGTAATGATGATGTGCCTTGGTGTGTTCCTCCTTGGGTCCAACTTCTTTGGGACTCTCTGAGCTTCCTGGATTTCCTGGAAGTCTATTTCCTTTGCCAGCTTGGGGAAATTCTCCTTTATTATTTGTTCAAATATGTTTTCCACTGGTGGCTGTGCCTTTCCCCCTTCTGGTACCCCTATAATTCGGATGTTGGAGCGTTTAAAGATGTCCTGGAGGTTCCTAAGACTCTCCTCATTTCTTTGAATTCTTGCTTCTTGACTCTTTTCTGTTTGGCCATTATTTGCTTTCTTCTGGTCCACTCCATTGATTTGAGTCCCAGTTTCCTTTTCATTGCTATTGGTGTCCTGTGCAATTCCATTCATTTCAATTAGTTTCGCCTTCATATATTTGTCTAATTTTTGGCTATAATCAACCAGTTCTGTGAGGATCCTGATGACCAGTGTTTTAAACTGCGTCTGAGAGTTTTGCTATTTCTTCATTGCCTAGATCTATGGGCTTTGAGGCTTTGAGATCTTGCACCATTTTTGGTCTGTTCGGGCCCTTTAAGTGTGAGAAGCGGCACCTTGGACTCCTAGGTTGCTGGGTTGTGACGCTGTATATGGGGGCGTGGTCAGAGCAGGGAAATGGTGACCCCCTCTGCTGTTTCTCACAGCTGGGTGAGGATTAGCGTCTTAGGTGGTTCACCTGGGCCAGTCCACTCAGAGTCGCTGGGTTATGACACTGTATGTGGAGGTGGGGTCAGAGCAGGGAAATGGCGGTGCCCTCCACTGCTGCTTGCCTCGGGGACCCGCCCGGCCCCCGTCCAACCGCCCACTCCCTCGCCTGTCCACCCGCGCACAAATGCGCGACCACAGTCAACACGCAGCACCGTTCCCCCCGCTGTTTCCCCCCGCGGTCGCTCGCCTAGTGGCTCGCTCGGTCGCTCACTAGGTCCAACCCTTCGCCTGGATTCCGTGCGCGTCTGGATTTCACGCCTGAGTCCGTCCGACCGAGTCCTCCTGTGCAATCCCGCTTCACCAGCCGCTGGTTTTGCCCCTTACCAGTCAGGCTGAAGAATTTGTTGTTAACAGACTTCCGAAAAGTTCAATTTTCCGTGTTCTGGCTGTGTTTTCTGTTGCTAATATTTAGTTGTCCCTAAACTTGGTTGTGTGAGAAGGCACGGCACATCCACCTATGCCTCCATCTTGGCGGAAGTCTGAAATATTTTTTATAGACTCATAGATGGAGAGCAGGAAGACAGCTAAGTGTATGGTGGGGTTGTTAGAGGGTAGAAGGACTGAGCAAAAAGAGAAAAGGAGTCATGGACATGGACTGCAGTGTGGTAATTGCTGGGGAGAGGATATAAGAGGACTAAATGGTAATGGGACAATACAATAAAAAGTAAAAAATAAATATTTTTATTACCTAATTTCACATACATTTGTGTGAGATATTGTTTAGTTATGACTAAGCATACTTATTTCTAAGTGTCTATTTTTATATACATTTCACAACAAAAACTATAAAATATATTGAGTCCAAATGACCCTAAGGCATGTTCTCTTATGGTTGTATTCAAAATACAATATCCCTGAGGCAGGATTCTCTCCTTTGATAGCCAGCTACTTATTTGCCAAGCTTCTTTAGTTTTACCATAATGTTTTCCATGGCAATAATTTATACCTGAGAAAGTATTACAAAGACCTAGAAGTCAATGGATTAGGGAATAAGGAATTTACTAGCAATATGGCAGAAGGTAGTTTCAATGGCATTGGGGTCTTAGCCATATTGCAGAGTGCTGAACAGTAAGAAGGTGATAATAAAATGTAGGCAATAAAAATAAAATTTTGGTATTAGACAAGTTTGGAAAGAAAGGAAGATGCAAGATTAGGCAGTAGCCATAGAAAGGACTGTTGAAGTAAATTTTTATTCTTAGAACATTTACAGAGAAGGAAGAACTAGAAGAAAATTATAAATTAAAAATAAATATCAAGAGAAGAGGTGCCATAGAGGCTGCTAATTGTACTTCAATATTTTACTCTCTTTTCTTACTCATAAATTTATATTTTTTATTTAGGCATGTGTAAGGTAAATTTCCAATTAACTTTGTAGCTACATACAGGCATATGACTAACTTCTGGTCCATGGAATGTAAGCAGACAGAGTGTGCTTTTCTATCCTTGTTTCCTGTTGGCTGAACTTTGGACCTAATGGCTACAGCAGTAGTTCTTGGCCTATGAGATAGACTTTCAGGTGGAAGCAGCATTTTGGGAATGAAAGAGCAACAAGACAGAAGGAATTTGGAACCTGATGGTTATGGAACTATTATATCAGTGTTAGGTCACTTATCTTAGAGGAACTCTTTTATCTTGTTCAAAACCCTGTTATTTTGGATTCTCTATCTCTGGCAGCTGAACCTAATCCTAACTAATACAATGAATAATTGTTATAGGGACAGATTTGAAATTAAATTGATACTTTTTACTTGACAAGGAGAAAGGATAAGTTCCTTACCTGAGATAGGACAGAAGGAAGCGAGAACAATTAGGATTTTAGAATGTTTCCAAGGTTGAATGGTCATCTCATATTAGATGACCTCAGTTATCAAAAAGGAAGTAATAACCTGAAAGCAAAGATCAGATTAGGTGTTAGAGAGTGCAAATAAAACCTTCAGATCATTGTCACTCAAATTGTTGTCCCTGAACCAGCATCATCAGGAACATCTAGGAAGTTGTTAGAATCACAGAATCTTGGGTTCCACCCTGCATCTACTGAATCATAATCTTTGGGGGGTGGAGTCCAGAAATGTGTGTTTTTAACAATATCCCTGGAACATTTTTATTCCATTAACATTTGAGGAACACTAGTCTATGAAAATTACTGTGGAGGTGCCAATAAATAATTCAATAGTAACATACAAAAGTGCATCTTTTGAGATGTGAATAATAATCTGTGAAGTTCTATTGTGAATACGGCAGAGCTGATAATGTTATTGATGCCGATTACTTATGTAGGCTGAAGGCAGGAGGAAACACAAGTTTCAGGATGTCTCCATGGCCAAGCTAACTTTACATCACACTTTTACTGAGAGAGAGAGAGAGAGAGAGAGAGAGAGAGAGAGAACAAGTTGGGTTGACATTGGCTCCCAAATTACTCTGACTTTTTGACCTCTCTGGGCTGTTCAACCTTACATGGCAAATCATTTGAAGGCACAGATCTTAGATCATTTGAATTAAGATTCAAGATACATGTGTCTGGCCACTCAAATGTACATAAACAACATATGAAGTAAAATAGCTACTAGTATAATTCCAGCCAATTTCCTATTTTCATTTTTGTTGTTGTTGGTTATGGGAACACATTGTAGAGTGAAGACCAAAGCATAGTCCCTTTTTCCAAAACAATCAACAAAACAAACAAGCAAGCAAAATATAACCAGAGACATTGAAATTAAGAACAAGCTGGCATTAACCAGTGGGGAGGGGGAGGGGGAGGGGGAAGTGTTGTCAAGAATATCTGTAAAGGGCACAAGGACAAAACCAAGGGGGTGTGGGATAAGGGATGGGAGGTGAAGATGGCTGGGGTGGGAAGGAATGGTGGGGGGAAATAGAGACAATTGTATTTGAACAACAATTTAAAAAGTATAAAAAAATCTTGTTAATAGCTAGGATTAACATTCAAGGGCCCATAGTTCCAATTTTGTCCCTATTTTGATCTTTTTCTTTCTCTGTAATTGAATATTTGTGCTGGGCTATGTCAGACTTGGAAACTTAAAAGATCATTAAGGGTATAAAATATGTGTAGATTTATTCACTCTTACACTGATAGCCCCTTTTGTAGTTTTTTTTTAAAAGATTGTATTTATCTTTAGAGGGGAAGGGAAGGAGAGAGGGAGAGAAATATGAATGTATTGTTGCCCTCATGCGTCCCCTGCTGGGAACTGGCCCGCAACACAGGCATGTGCCCTGACTGGGAATCGAACCACGATCCTTTGGTTCACAGGCCTACGCTCAATCCACTGAGCTACACCAGCCAGGTGCCCTTTTGTAGTTTTTAAAATCAAAATGACTTCCATAAAGTTTCTACTGTACTAAGTAAAATAAACTCTCCAAATTTCTTACATTTATAACCACTATAAATGGAATAAAAGTAAAATTATTTAAAAAACTCTAAAAGCTCAGTTTGTCTTTGGCATGGGGTTTCAGTAAAAAGTCAGCTATTTGATCTGAATCAGTTCACTCATCTCATTTTGCAATAAACAGTATATGGGGACATGTCAAATCTGAATTAACATGGCAGGAAAAAAAGGAAGATAAGAAAGAAGAATTATTTTGTTTATATGAAACTATTCTAGTCACAAGACAAAAAAAATGAAAAGGAAAGAAAGTCTGACCTATGGCTAATATGGATTTATTTGTGATCATAATCAGCTTCTTGACCTAAGTTTTATGTATATAGAACTTAGGTTTTTATATAATTACTATGATGCTTGTTAAGATACCATTTACTTACTAGTATTTTATTTTATTTAAAAGATATTTTATTTGTTTATTTTTAGAGAAGGGGAAGGAAGGGAGACAGAGGGAGAGAAACATCAATGTGTGGTTGTCTCTCCCACACTCCCAATGGGGGACTGGCCCACAACCCAGGATTGTGCCCTGTCTGGGAATTGAGACTGCAACCCTTTGGATCACAGGCCAGCACTAGATCCACTGAGCCACACTAGCCAGGGCACTTACTGGTGTTTTAAATCAACCCTTAGCTACTTTAAGCAAAGGACTTCAGTAGCCAAATGTACTTAAATTGAAATCTATGCATCATGGAAAATACACAATAACTTTCATAAAGACTCCAAATATGATACTAAGGGCCTAACCAGATCCAGAAAGTATTGTGGCTAAGCAGAACTCATTTGTGATATGATCATTGATCATGGAGTCATACAAAAAAAAGTTTACAAAGAGGTTGAGTAGGGTCCACAGTGTATCAGTTGCCTACAAATATTTGTTCCAACACTGCTTCCCTCCTGCCTCTAAGTGACTTGTCTAGTGATGGTGATGAAACATTTCATATGTTGCACTATAGAAAGAAGTGTTTTTAATAAAGCAATGAGGTTCTAATTGAAAAAATATGACAATAACATCTTCAATTAGTAACTCTAAATATTGCCTGAAACTCATGTATTCAAAGAATTTGTAACAACTGTGACAACAATATTTAATACCGAGTTATTTTGTTTTAGATAAGGCTACAAGTTTTATATAACTTGTCTCTATTAAACCTTATAGTACTTCTATGAAGTAGGTAATATTATTATTCCTATTTTATTTTATTTTTTAAAACATGTTTAAATGTTTTATTGTTTGTGCTATTGCAGTTTTCCCATTTTTCTTCTTCTCCCCCTCCACCCAGCCTGCCCTCCTACTTCCATAGTCAATGCCCACTCTGTATTATTCTTATTTTAGGGATAAGAAAACTAAGGGTCAAGGAGCCAAAGGCCACAGAGCTGCTCAATTGCAGAGCCAGGATTAGAATCTACCTTTTTCTTTTTCTAGAGCCCTTGATTTTAACCACACTTTACTGAACTGCCTCACTGTGTACAAGTGGAACCTCGGTTCTTGAACTCAATTCATTCTGGAAGGGTATTTGAGAAGCGATTTTTTTGAAAACTGTATCACATCTGAGAGCCATGAGATTGATCATACAAGTATCAGCATGAAAGGGTTGTCAGGGTGTGAATAGAAGTTTTGTTTGACAACTGAGACATTTTTTCTATGAACAACCTGGTCAAGACCAAATTGTTTGAGATAGGAGACATTTGAGAACTCAGGTTTGACTGTAACTGTGAATATCAGGAACATGAGTAGGGTTATTTGTAACTTAAATTTTACTGTTTTTAATCTATATTCTGTGTAAACATGGGATCAAATAAATTCACTGTTGATTCTGTTTGGTAAAGCAACAGACCAGATACTTCTACATATTGACTCAGGGATGCCTATGCCACTGACTGATGAGCTAGAGGGGAAATAACCACAAGGTTTAGATTTCTTTATAAGCCTTCAGGGTCAAGTGATATTTGGGATCAGAGAGATGAGCTGGGTAAATGATCACTCAGTGTATGTTAGGCACTGAAGTAAGAGATACATCACTTCATGTCAAAGAAGAGTAGGTGTGGGATGCTACTTGAAGTGAGGCTGACTACTGTAGGGGTAGAAAACATAACATTGGTTAGGCTTCCTGAGGTATCTCTTGAGTTCCCCAGATATCACATTTTCTATTTCTTTTGTTTCATCACTCTGACTCAGCACGGGACCCTGGTGCTCAATAAAGTCATGTGTTCTAGATCTATGCTAAACATTTGGATGGAGACTGAAAAACAGTTGAATATTTGAATAGTTTCAAGTATTGAGATTTGGCATGCATAGAGACAGCCAGAGGGGCAGGATCTATTTATATGATTTAAGGCCCCAGTAAACATTTGCTGTGAGATTATAGTTTATTTGCTCAAATGCTGTCATCTATTCTTAAAGAAGCAATTCCCTATATAGGAAGCAGAATGGGTGATGAGCGGGCAACATTCATTTTCTCTGAATTTTATGTGTTACTAGTTTCTTGGAATAATAATTAATTCTGGAAAATAGAATAATAAACCGTTTCTTGGATTCACATTTTTCTCTGTGTATAAAACTCTACAGCATGGAACCCCACAGCAAGGAAAATGGAACCGTAGATCTAGAAACAGCCTCCGTGTCCATAAGCGGATGAATGGATAAAAAAGGTGTGGTACATTTACACAATGGAATACTATGCAGCAGTAAAACAGGAAGATACACTTACCACTTGTGACAGCATGGATGGACCTGGAGAATATTATGCTAAGTGAAATAAACCAGTCAAAGGCAAATACCACATGACCTCACTTATATATGGAATCTAATGAACAAACTAAACAATTGAACAAGATAGAAACAGAAGCTTCAACACATGGAACAGACTGACACCTGTCAGAGGAGAGGGGGGACCGGATGAAAGATGATGAAGGGATTAAGCAAAGAACATTTATGCACAACCCAAAGATAAGGACAAAGATACTGGAACTGACTGAGGGATGGAGAGAGTGGTGCAGGGTGGAGGTGGGAAAAGAGAGAAAAAGTGGGAATAACAGCTTTTTCTGTGTAATGGCATGAACAATAAATAAAAAAGAAAATGGCACTGAAATAGAGAACAAGGGGATAGTGACCAGAGGGGAGAAGGAAGGGAAGTTAAGGGGAAAAAGGGGAAGGGATTTGGAGGAACAAATAGGAAGGACACAGGGACGAGAACTAAAGGGGGTGGAAATGGGAGGGAGATGGGGAGCAAGGGGCGGGGGAGGCTGGGAAGGGAAAAATAGACAAAAAACTGTACTTGAAAAATAACTAAATAAAATTTTAAAAAAGAAAATGGAACCCCAACCTGTAAGACACACTGTTCATAAAATGAGGTTTTCATACTCTCTCTCTCTCTCATTGAACTACTTGTCTGTGTCTTTGTCATATTTCTTTTTGTGCTCAAGGTCACATATTAGATCACACTCTCATGCTATTTTTTTGTATTTCGTATGCACATGTTTGCAGCTTTTTTCTTAGCTTTTTCCTTTTTTTAATTTTTATTTTATTGATTATGCCATTACAGTTGTTCTATTCCCCCCCTTCATTCCCCTCCGCCCTGCACCCAACACCCCTACCATTCCTCCCCTTTAGTTGATGACCATGTGTCTCAAGTTCTTTGTATTCTATATTTCCCATGCTATTCTTGCCCTCCCCCCTATCTATTTTCTATCTACCGTCTATGCTATTTATTTTCTGTACCTTCTCCCCCCTTCTCCTCCTCCCACTCCCCTGTTGCTAACCCTCCATGTGATCTTCATTTCTATGGTTCTGCTCCTGATCTAGCTGTCCTTTTAGATTGCTTTTGTTTTATTTTGTTTTGTTTTTTTAATATATTTTTATTTTATTGATTATGCCATTACATTTGTTCTATTCCCCCCCTCCGTTCTCCTTTACCCTGCACACCCCTCCCCCACCATTCCTCCCTTTAGTTCATGAACGCATGTCTCAAGTTCTTTAGATTCTATATTTCCCCTACTATTCTTACTCTCCCCCCTATTTTCTATCTACTGTCTATGCTACTAATTTTCTGTACCTTCTCCATCTCCCACTCCCCTGTTGCTAACCCTCCTTGAGATCTTCATTTCTATGGTTCACTCCTGATCTAGCTGTCATCTTAATTTGCTTTTGTTTTAGGTGTGGTTGTTGATAACTAGGAGTTTGCTGTCCTTTCACTGTTCATATTTTTTATCTTCTTTTTCTTAGATAAGTCCCTTTAACATTTCATATAATATGGACTTGGTGATGATGAACTCCTTGAATTTGGTCTTATCTGAGAAGCACTTTATCTGTCCTTCCATTCTAAATGAAAGTTTTGCTGGATAGAGCAATCTTGGTTGTAGGTTTTTGGTTTTCATGACTTGGAATACTTCTTTCCAGCCCCTTCTTGCCTGTAAGGTCTCTTTTGAGAAATCAGCTGACAGCCTGATGGGAACTCCTTTGTAGGTGACTGTCCCCTTATCTCTTGCTGCTTCTAGAATTCTCTCCTTCATTTTAATCTTGGCTAATGTAATGATGATGTGCCTTGGTGTGTTTCTTCTTGGGTCCAACTTCTTTGGTACTCTCTGAGCTTCCTGGATTTCCTGGAAGTCTATTTCCTTTGCCAGATTGGGGAAGTTCTCCTTTATTATTTGTTCAAATAAGTTTTCCACTGGTGGCTGTTCCTTTCCCCCTTCTGGTACCCCTATAATTTGGATGTTGGAGCGTTTAAAGATGTCCTGGAGGTTCCTAAGTCTCTCCTCATTTTTTAGAATTCTTGTTTCTTCATTCTTTTCTGGTTGGTCATTTTTATCCTCCTTCTGGTCCACTCCTTTGATTTGAGTCCCAGTTTCCTTTCCATTACTATTGGTTTCCTGTGCATTTCCATTCATTTCAATTAGTTTAGCCTTCATATGTTCCTCTAATTTGTGACTAAAATCCACCAGTTCTGTGAGCATCCTGATCACCAGTGTTTTGAACTGTGCATCTGAAAGTTTTGCTATTTCTTCATCACTTAGATTTATGGGCTCTGGGTCTTTGAGATCCTCTTGAGCCATTTTGGGTCTGTTCATACCCATTAAGTATGAGGAATGGAGCCTTAGGGGCGGGGCGTGGCCTCCAGGGTGGGGTCGCTGGGTTGTGAAGCTGTATGTGGTGGCGGGGTCAGAGTGGGGAAATGGAGGCCATCTCTGCTGCCTCCCTTTGCTGGGACCCGCTCAGTCCTGTCTCACTGCCCACTCCCTCGCCGGCCTATCTGCGCAGAAATGCTCTAGCACAGTCAACCTGCTGACCTTTACCCTCGCCAGATCCGCAGGTCGCTCACTGGGTCGCCCTCACTAGGTTTCTCACTGGGTCGGCCCTTTGCAACCCCATGCCTGGGGTCCACATGTCTGAGTCCATCTGACCGAGTTTTCCTGTGCAACCCTGCTCTGCCAGCTGCTGGTTTCGCCCCTCTTACGGGTCAGGCTGAAGAATTCGTTGTTATAGGACTTCTGAAAAGTTCAATTTTCTGTGTTCTGGCTGTGTTTTCTGTTGCTAATATTTTGTTGTCTCTAAACTTGGTTGTGTGAGAAAGCACGGTGTCTCCACCTATGCCTCCATCTTGGTGGAAGTCCCATGTTTGTAGCTTTTATTCCTTATATGAATTTGAGGTGGACTTGCTCCATTGAATATATGCAGTTTTTAAGGGGATTGTCCTTCTTGTCCCTTTTGTCCAGTTAAGTAGATATAATCTGTTTTGTTTCTAATCATGTAAACCCCCAAATTCTTAAGATGACATTCCATGGGTTTTGTATAAGGACTCTGCTCACTTTCCTTATAATTTTTAAAGGCTATGTATGCATTTAAACATTTTATTTCCTTTCTATACATATGCTCATATGTACTTTTAATGAAGTGTAGGGAAGTGATCAACACATGCTGCCTCTACGCAGTCTTCTTCTCTTTCTGCTCCTTTATTTGACTGACCTTCCTGTGATGCTTTGAGTCCCATCATTAAAGCCAGATAGCATCCTCCTTAACTCATCCTAATTTGTTTAAATTTGTGTTTACATTGACATTTTAATTACTTCATAATTTACATTGTACTGTATATATTTTTTAATTCTCTTATTTTTCTTTCCTACTCACTTCCTGCCCCATTTTGCTCCTCCTTCTCTGCTGTAGCAAAACGTCTTCTAAGGGGGTGTTGCCTCTTGGTATTTCAGTGTGTCTGTCCTGGGCCTTGCCTGCAGCTAAGCACACTCTTCTTTAGAAATCAGCCCATGTATTTTTACATTTGTTACATGTATGGCACCATGCTAACCATCGTTTTAACAGTCTTCATACAGTAGAATACAAGTGTGAAACATTTTTGTTACTTTTCTCTTGATGACTTCATTCTATTCTCTGGAGACTTTCTTCCCTTTTCCTTAATATTTTTTTTGAATTTTATACAAGCTTCTAGGTACTTTAAAAATAACTAGCAGTGCAGCCCAATTCAGTTTAACCTTGCAACCTTATGTCTGCCATAAAATTATCTCCTCATTCATTGCTGGTTAGCCCTGTGCTTAGAAGATTTAAGGAGAGGAAAGTGACAGGATGCGGCTGAAGGGGAGAGCAAGGATATGAATGAGTTAAGATCCCTTTAACTGTAAACTTTTCTAACATTGGGTTTGATAAGGGGCATAGGAGAGATGGCAGGTTTCTTTTTACACAACTAGTCAGCTGGTATTGGTAAGGAGGCTTGTCTGTCTTCACTTTGGCTTTATCTGGTTCTTCCTCCCCCTGATGGCCTTCACTGATACAGCAGTCCATGTAGATAGATGGTTGGTGTCATTATCTTGGTGGTTGTGGTGGTCAGTATTTAGCCTCATGTTAGCTTCTTTTACTGATGAAGAACCTCTTGAAAAATGCCTTGCTTATGGTCAATACCCTTAACTTTTTCTCTGGTCATGGTATCACATTCCTTGGTTCTCTCTCTCCTATAATCTCCATTTTCCTCATGGCAGGCTGTGAGCACTGCTGAAGTCCTCTTCCATGTCCCCAGTATTAAGGGCTAGCCTCTTCCCTGGAAGACTGTGTCATGGTGTTTTCTTACTTCTCTGCTACAAGCTACTCAATAAATACCTTGTACCATCAGGAATCTCCTGATGATGAGCAGGAACACATATGCGTTCACATATACTTTAATTCATAGAGAAACTCCTCAATCTCTCTTAAGAATTCCCTCACCAAAATTTACTCCATTCTTATGGATGCAGAGATGGGCCTAAAGTTTATACCTTGGCAAGTATTCAGTGAGGAAATGAGACAACAGCCTCACTTTCTTGCAGGGACTTTGGGAGAAAGTAACTCTCACCCTTTCCCTCATAGAAAGAGAAGAAAAGTGCCTTTTCTTTGTACATTAGCAATCTTGACAACTCTCATGATTCACTTTTGATTCCCAGACCACTGGTCATCTATGGATTGGCAAAGAAGTAGAGGCTTGGAGCAGTGGCTAGTGCTCCTAGTGTATGCAGGGGCCAAGTCATTTTAGAGCATGCCATTTTCAAGGAACCAAAAGAAATTCTGTAGACCTGGAATATGGAGTACTGAGTCAAGAGTGACTCAAGAGTTTAAATCATAAAAGACCTTATATGTCAGGTTAAGAAATTTGAGAGCAATGCATGAAGTTGAAGGGTTTAATTAGCAGTGGGACATGATCATATTCATATTTTAAAAGCATCACTCTAGCTGCTATGGGTGAATGAATAGAAAAACAGCAGAATTGGAGGAAGAAAAATCATTTAAGAAGCTAGTACAGATAATAATGATGAATACTTGTGATTTACATTAGGTTTTTAAGCTTTTCTTTCTTTATAGATTTCTCATGTAGCCTATCATTCCTCAGATGGTTTCCAATTTTGTGCTTATTAAAATAAAGTAATAGAGGTTCATTGTTTACTCATTATACTTTCCATAAATCTTCCCAAGTCTGTAATGTTTTCTTTCCACACGATTTAGAGTACATTCCCTATTTCCTTGCTTCAAGAGTCTTCATTAGACCTAAGTGTCTTAAAATGTTTTGTAGGTTAGGTTTTTTCAAAAGTAATCTCTGAGATGTAAATAGGTATTAAGGAAGTTTATTAGGCAATGTTCTTAGGATCAACATTTGTGGAAAGAGGAGAATAAGGCAGGAAAGAATGTTTTTTTAAAAATTATTTATTGATTTGAGAGAGAGGAAAGGAAGGAGGGTGGGAGGGAGACAAGGAGAGAGAGAGAGAGAGAAACATTGATTTGTTGCTCCACTTATTTATGTATTCATTGGTTTATTATTGTATTGGGTTGGCCAAAAAGTTCATTTGTTTATTTCTTTAAGATGGTTCTAGTAGTGCTTAGTCATCTTTAATTTCATTTGAAACAATTTTGTTAGACTGTATTGTGACAGCTGTCATATCAGCATCCATTCAAAATAAACTTATCAAAATTGGTAAATTTTTGTGTAGCCATTTTAATATTGAAGATGGAAGAAAATGCACAACAGTTCAGCATATTATGCTTTATTACTTCAATAAAGGTAAAAACACAACTGAAACACAAAGAAAGTTTTGTGTAGTGTGTGGAGAAAATGCTGTGACTGATGGAGCATGTCAAAAGTGGTTTGCAAAGTTTTGTGCTGGAGATTTCTCTCTGGATGATGCTCCATGGTCAGGTAGACCAGTTGAAGTTGATAGCAATACAGTTAAGACATTAATTAAGAACAATAGAGATCATACCATGTGACAGATAACCAATATGCTCAAAATATCCAAATCAATAAAGTTATTGGTGAAAATGAAAAATGTGTTTTATTTCAGGAAAAAACCATGTAGAGTTTTTGGCCAACTCAATATGTGTCCTGACCAAGGATTGAACTTGCAACCTTGGTGTATTGGGATGATGTTCTACCCAATTTAACTACCTGGGCAGGCATAGGACTTTTTCATAAAAAAGAAAGAGAAAATTGTTTAGAGGTAATCTAGATTGTACTATAGAATTTTATCAATGGGATAAATTTTGGCTGGAAGAATCATTATTTTATATTTTGAAATTAATTGCAATGATTTATAGTCCTAATATGCTGATTTTTGCTTTGTCAGAGGTTATTTGAACCTTTCTGTCAACCTGAGCCTGTTAATCTTGGGCAGTGGGATTTTGTTTGTATATTATTATTATTTTTATTAAAAGAGTATCAGTGCATTCTCCTGGTCAAGTTTTCATTGTTAGACATTGTTCCCCCAAGCAGAATTCTTTCAGTCTTATTTGAATACTGTAGGAACTGACAGGAGAAAAGAGCTCAAATGGACTCAGCAAAATAGAAATATAAATGAGATTATATATTCAGAAATACACTGGCTTTTGAAAATATCTAAGACAAGATAAACTACATTTTAGGGAAATGCAAGAGGATTTTTTTAGTGAATGAATTATTGAAGTCCTATTAGGATGTGCTTATCAGAGACTTGGCAACTCTCTCTTCTGGTTAAAAACAATTTTTGATCAATGATGTGCTGTCTGCCTGGTCTTGATCACCCCATCTTTTTCATAGCAGTCACTGAGTGGGGCCAGTGTGTTAAGAGAAATAGCAATAGTGAAGAGGCTGGGATAGCAGGAGGCTGGGTACACTGGCATCAATAAAAGTCACAAGTTGCCTGACAGACAAGAAACTTGTCCGCTTTATCATTCCCTGACCCCTGCTTCCCTTTCCAAAGAAATGAAATGCTATTGATACCAAAATATCACCACTCTCCTTTTTTCACCCCCATTCCCACCCAGACAAGAATAAAGGAATTTATTCAACTAGTTTTCCTGAATTGCAGATGTTCTGTTCTTAATGTTTGTTTGCTCTAGCTTTACTATCATTTCCTCTTTATACAATGTATAAATATATCCACAGAAACATGGGCAGTAGGAAATCAAAACGCTCTTTTAGCCAAAGGTATTCACAAAAATTTAAAAATAAGAGAGAATTCCTAACTCTAGTGCAGCAGCTCTTAGCACAATTGCAGGTGAGCCCAGACTTTGAAATAACCAATTTACAAAAGACACATGTAAACCTTGACTTTCTACTCCCAGGCTGTTTTTTACTGCCAGTATCTTATTTGCTCATCAGGAGACACTGTAAAAATCTCAGAACTTTTAGGAATTATTCAGGTTCAGCTGTGAATGTCAGGACAGTTTAGGAGAACAAGCTCTAGGACAAATCATCAGGGAAGCCCAGTCTACCTGTGGTTGATCTCCTGCTCTAGAGGCTGTCTCCCTCCTACTGTGTTACTCCTTTCACTTTAATTTGTCATACTATTTAATTAGGGATGGAGGACATAGGTTTCAAAAATGAATGTGCCCCTGGGAAAATTAGCCACAATTTGATGTCATTTACTTCAATAATATACTTGTTTTTCTGGTTAACTGGCTAAGACCAGCTGCTCTGTTTTATTAGGGCAAGTGGAAGTACAGTTGAGAAGTAACATGGGTTTGAACTGCACGGGTTCTCGTGAACTTTTTTCAGTAAGTACACAGTCAGCCCTCTGTATCACTGAGTTTTGCCTCTGCAGAGTCAACCAACTGCTATTGAAAACAGTACTTTCAACTGCAATTGAGAACCTGTGATGTGGAGGGCTGACTGTATGCATTGTTTTAAACCATTTTATATAAGGGATTTGAGCATCAGTGGATTTTGTTATCCACAGGGGCCTTGGAACCAGTCCCCCATGCCTATTGAGTGAGGACTGTAGTTAAGCTTTTTAGTAGTCAAAAGTTATACACAGATATTCAACTGTGTGGTGTCAGTGTCTCCAACCCTGCCTTATTTATGAGTCAACAGTATAGACTCTGGACTGGTGGCTCAGTTGGTTAGGGCATCATCTGGATACATCAGGGTTGCCCAGTTTGATTCCTAGTCAGGGCACATACAAGAAGCAATGAACAAATGCATAAATAAGTGGAACAACAAATAGATGTTTCTCTCTTCCTCTCCCTCTCCCCACATCTCTGTCTCTTTAAAAATCAACAACAAAAGAATCAAATATATATATATATATATATATATATATATATATATATATATATATATATATATATATATCTCCCATTGGTTCTGTTTCACAGGAGAACCCTGACTAATATAACCATTTACTCACAACCCCTATTGCCCAAGTAAAATCTGGGTAACACCTTAGGCTAGATTCTATCTGGCTATTCCTTGACTTTGCCACAAAATTGTAGTGTACAGTGCATTTTTGGTGGCTTGTGGCAACCTCATTTTTGGTGGCAAAAGAATTCATAGTCACTAACTATGCTGCTGGAGACCAGCATATGTAAAGGATCAGGTTATCTTATTAAAGATATAGCCTTATTTTTCCCCAATGGCTAGTCATTTGTTTCAAATGATTCGACATTCCACCATATACCCACTGATTTTAAGTATCATATCTTATGCTAAATTTCTAAGTCATTAGCACTTATTTTTGAACTTCCTTTTAAATTTTGCTACCGTGTCTGTCTCTTTATTTATGGTAAAAATGTTTTAATTACTTAAGATTTTATATTACATTTGAAAATACCTGGTAAGGCTCACCATCACTCTCGTGGGTATTAGGTGTTCTCCTGGATACACTAATCTGTTTATTTTCTTGTGTTTGTTTAGATAATCAGCTTAATTTGTTCCAAATATATAATTATATTGGGATTATATTAAATGTATAGATTATTTTCAGGACTGACTTTCCCTATCCATGAAGAAGGTATAAAGTATGCATTTAAATGTATTTATATGTATTAAGCTATTTTTCATGTTTTCAGTATAATTTTAAATATTTCTCCTTGTGTATTTATCATTTTTCTAGTTGTTTTATCTTTTGATTTTTAATTGCCTCAATGTTCATATTACCTTTCTCATTCTGTCATCTATTTGTTCCTTCTCTATATTACATTTGATGAGACTAGCAAGAGCTTTATATATTTTATTGGGCAGAACTACCCTACTAAGTGCTGTCCCCTAAATCACAACTTTCTGATTTAATCTTTACTAATTCCTTTTTTAAAATATTGTATTTATTTATTTTTTAGAGAGAGGGAAAGGGAAGGAGAAAGAGTGGGAGAGAAATGTCAATATGTGGTTGCCTCTCATGTGTCCCCCGCTGGGAACTGGCCTGCAACCCAGGCATGTGCCCGGACTGGGAATCAAACTGTGATCCTTTGTTTCACAGACCCACACTCAATCCACTAAGCTACACCAGCCAGGGCTTTACTAATTCTTTATTCCTGTTTTCCTTGGCTCTGTTTTGTCCTTTGCTAGCTTTTTGAGTTAAAGTCTGAGTCATATATTTCTTCATTCTTCATATTTAATAGAAATACAACTTATAGCTATGAATTATTATAAGTACAGCTCTGGGAATATTCCATATCAAAAGTATCAAAATACTTTTGATATGTTGTATTTTTCTAAACCTCTGGATTTCTAAATCATTGGTAATTAGTTTTCTAAATCATTAGTATAATTACAATATCCCTTATTTTATTCTTTGAGCAATAAGTTATTTAGAAGTACATTTCTTTTTTATATAGTTCGATATTCTTGAATTTTTGTTTATTTCTATTTTTATTGCCTTGTGGTCAGAGAATGTAATTTGTATATTTTGTGCTTTGGGCAAATGATCATAGTCAAATCAATCAGAAGGAGGTTCCATTTATATCATGTAAGGTACAATGTCCAATATCTAACTAATAAATCACCTTATTATTGTTCTTAATTATATTATTTACCTTTGTTACTTCTTGTGTATTTGACAAACATGATTTAAAAGTTTGATTCTATCATTTACTAATGTGACCTTGAGCAAATCTCATAATCCTTCCATGCTTCATTATTTAATGAGCCCACCTTATAGATCATTGTGAAGGATGTATGGTTAGGGTACCTACGTATGTACATACAGTGTTTTGCATGCTGTTTAAGAACAGAGTAAGTGTTTTTATCTAATAATTATTTATTAATATTTACCCTGGTCTTATTTTGATTTTTAACTCTTTGTGAACATCTTTGTTTTCCAATAGGTAAATTTAAATGTTTATATTTGTTATCCTTTTTTTAAATTTCTGGTTTTATTCTCTCTGACTTTTAAAAAAACTGTATTGAATTTATTGGGGTGACAGCAGTTAATAAAATTATATAGGTTTCAGGTGTATCATTATATAATACATTATCTGTATATGTATTATAAACATATACAAATTCAAATCTCCTTCCATCACCATTTACCCCTGCTTTGCCCTTTTCTACCTGTCCCCACCCTCTTTCCCTCTGATAATCACCATGCTGTTGTCTGTGTCTGTGAGGTTTTTTTTTCTTTTTGCTTAACCTCTTCCTTTTTCACCCAGAAGAGAAAGACATACTATCTTTTAGAAGACTGTAGTTACTCATCAGTCAAGCAAGACCCTCAAGGGATACTTGATATGCTTGAAAATGGTCAGAAACCTCCAGTTCTGTCAGGGAATTACAACACTTTGCTTAATTCCTGCCTCTTTGCTTTTGCTTGAACATTCCCCTATCATCTCTCAAAATCCAGGTTATTATCACTTTTTGTGCTAGGCTTAAGCATTCTCTTTCATCAAGAAAACACAGATGTTGTGAACCTTGGGCTACTCAGATCATTCCTCAGTTCCCGCTGTTTCACATATTCCTTTCATATTGATATTTCCATTGTGAACCACTCCTGGGAAGGCACTATGGATGAAAAATGTCAAGGTCCTGGCATGCTGGAGTTGCATAGCTTTACAGTATGGCACAGGGGAAGTGTGACAGACTGAAGTAGTTCAGGACATGATTCCACCATTTCTTGGAATGTGATCTTAGATACACAGTCAGTCATTTGACCCCTGTTGCCTATTTCTCACCTGTAATACATAATAGCTAATATTTGTTGAATGTTTGCTAGGTGTCAGATGCCTCACATATATTCTTTAATCCTTACAGTAAATTTGTGTGTTAGCTGTTAGTTCTCCTGCAATTACAAATGAGGAAACTAGGATTCAAAAAGTTAAGCGGTTTGTCCAAGATCATACAGCAAATGGTAGAGCCTAGATGTGTAGCCAGGTCTTTGTGAATAGAAGTCCCACACATTCCAAAATACCAAATAGTGTCATAAAAATACTGACTTCTCAGAGTTATAATTAGGGACAGACAAAATGAGGCTTGCAAATGGCCTAGCACAGTGCCATGTTTATTTGTCCTTTCCTCCCTTTCCTTATCATTGTGCCCTACTCCCACAATTCACAGGTTTAGAAGCCTCTTTAACATTCAGCCTGGTGAACAAAGCTGTTGCTGTTGAATTCTCTTTAATTTTCTTGTCTCAATAGAGATTTCAGCAATAGCATATCATGTGACAATTACAGATAGGAAATTAGTACAATTTCTTGGCATGAATGGCCATATTTCATTGATTGTGAAAGGCATATTTTTCACATTTTAGAAGCTCTGATATCAAGATGGGGATGACAATACATGGTGTCACACAATTATAATTGGCAGTGTTTTTTCTTTCTTACTGGCACATAGAATGATGGTATGTCTTAGAGTCAATAGTTTCTTAGATTCGATGAAATATGACACATACAAGTCAATACATTATAGGTATGTAGATTGTTTTATGAAATCTAGCTCCTTTTTAGAAGCTGTAATAAAATTATAGAAATAAAATTACATGTGAAATTATTTTATTGATGAGAATACTGAGGCCTAAAAGGGGGGATGTGATTTTTCTAAGTTCATAGAACTTGTAGGTGGCAGAGCCAGGACTAGGATGCAATTTTCCTAATTTCTATTGTACCACAATGTTACCCCTTGTTTTTCCTCTGGAGAAGTTACATCTTGATTCTGTTGTCCTCTCTTTTTCTGACCACTTAGAAATATATAATTATTGTTTGCTTTATAGTCACATATCCCATATTGAATCTGAATTATAAACACAGAGTGGCTCTGAACACTCTGAGTGGATGTGTACTTTTCTTGGTTCTCAGAAACAAATGTGTCTCTCAGTCTCTTCTTCTGAGCATTGGTGTATTTAAGCTTCTCCTGTCCCTACTTATTGACTCTTTTTCATTTGATTCTCCCTACCTTGTGTCTGAATTCAATTTATTACTCACCTACTATGTTATTTCCTACCAATAAAATAGTCCATTTCTAGTCCACCTGAAATGGGCATTTACAAGGTTTCTTCATAAAGTATAAAGGAGGTGTACATAATTAGCATAACAGACAGGAAGTTAATAATCACACTTCTATTTTTTATGTTTTTTCCCCTTTCAACCTCCTCAGAACCTGTTTAAAACTCTCTGAATCTAGTAGGTGCCTAATGAATTCTTGCCAACAAAAAGAATTAGCAGTGAATCTATAGCTACATTTTCCCTGTTAAATCATCAGCAGAAAGAAGTACCTAGCATAGTACCTGGTACATCTCAGGCACTCAGTAAATAATAATTCTTTTCTCTAATTTTCTAAGCAACTATATACATATAATAGTTTATAGCTGTAGACCTGGGTCCTGATATTGGCTCCTACCTCAGTGGGGCCTCTATGAGTTCTTGGTGGGACACTTGATGTGTACATCAGATTTATGCCTTACCAACTTACAGAATATTAGAATAGGAAGAAAAAAGTAATCATTTGATCTAATGTCCTCATTGTATAGTTGAGGGCACTTGTTGTGAGTACTTATATTTTGATACAATTAGCCCATTCCCCCTTGATGTCAGTTATTCAGCAATTGGAAGACCACCTCCTAAAGCACATGAAATTCCCAATATTTCTAACCTTCCTAACTTCTGAGACATGGCTTGTCTGTTTTCCAAATGTAGACTGACTGAATGTCTGTTGTCAGTGTAATATAGAAGAAAAAAAACAGGCTCTGCCCTCAAGAACTGTATAACTTTGGTCCAGGTAGGTCACCTCTTTTAGTATCCATTCCCTACTCTAAAAAATTAGAATGATAATACCCCTCTCTTGTGGTTGTTATGAGCTCACATTCCTAAAACAAATCATAGTGCTAACAATAAATGCTGGTTCGCTCAGCATTTCTTTCACCTAAACTCCAGGCTTTTCTGATCTCCAGCTGTTTAGTTTTTTTTCTATCATTGTGTGTTGATCAAAACCCTTGAGTATTACTGGTTTGGAGCCTTATTTAGGGATCTATGCTCTCTTGCTTTCTACCAGGTCTTTTCAGAGGGCCAGTTGTACTGTGGATAAAAACTCTTGAAGTATTGCTAATGACTGAGGTGTGCCATAATTAGTGTTGTAAGTGTGTGGGGGCGTTCGAGGTAAGGATTCAGGCAAAAAGAGACTCTTTATAAAACACATTATTGTGGTCAAGATATAATCATACTCAAAGTCAGTTGTTTGTCTACATTTCCCATTTGCCACTTCGTAGGTTTGAAATAGCAGTTTTCAAACTGTGGACTGAGGAGGCACAGAGGTCCCCGAGTCCCTTTTAGGAGATCTGCAATGTCTTTCCCTTTCCACTTACATATATGTGAAATGTTAGATTTTCTTCATATACCTCAGCCAAACAACTTACTGAAAGCAAAAGCAGGTATAAAATGCTGCTGTCTTCTATTAAGTCATACATATAAGAGAGTTGCAAAAATATAAACAATGTCATTCTCATTATTTTTATTTTGAAAATATAGTCACTTTTCATGAGAATGCTATTTATGTTTATTAGTGTTGTTTAAGTGAATTAAAAATAAATATACTTATAGGTGCCCATCAGTAAATGAATGGATCAAAAAATTGTGGTACATATACACAATGGAATTCTATGCAGCAGAGAGAAAGAAGGAGCTACTACCTTTTGCAACAACATGGATGGAACTGGAAAGCATTATGCTGAGTGAAATAGGCCAGGCATTGAAGGACAAATACCATATGATCTCACCTTTGACAGGAAGCTAAAGAATAAAACAAACAAGCAAACAGAATAAAAACAAAGACGCTGAAATAGAGAACAAGTGGGCAGCGACCAGAGGGGAGAGGGAAGGGAACTTAAGGGGAAAAAGGGGGAGGGATTTTGAGGAACAAGTATGAAAGACACAGAGATGAGGACTGGGGGGGGGGAGGGGAGGGAGGGGGGAGACCGGGCGGGGGGGTGGGGTGGGATGGGAGAAATAGATGAAAAAAAATGTACTTGAAAAGTAACTAAATAAAATTTAATATTAAAAAAAAAGAACACATGGACAAGGACAACTGGGCGGAGGATTGAATTAGGGGGAGATTGGGCTTGGCAGGGCAGGGGAGCGTAATGGGGGGAAATGGGGATAACTGTAACTGAACAACAATAAAATTTTTTTTCAAGATTTGAAAAATAAAAAAAATATATACTTATTTTTTTATTTTAGAATTTTAATTTCTAACATGGTTAATATTGATAACTATAACCAATATAAACAAAGAAGCTTTTTGGAATCCTCAATAATTTTTTAAGAGTATAAAGCTGTTGTAAGATGAACATATTAAGAACTGCTGGTCTAGATGAAAGATATTAGATGACAAACTACAGTCATTTTTCAAATTCCTCTATATTAGAAATCAGAAAACTGCTGCCCACAGGTCAACTGCACACTTCCTCTTGTTCTTGTAAATAAAATTTTATTGGAATATAGCATGCCTATTTGTTATGTATTGTCTATGGCTATTCCAGTGCCATAATGACAGTTGAGACAGAGACTGTATGACTCAAAAAGCATAAAATATTTACTATCTGCTTTATAGAAAAATTTACTGATTCTGATCTATAGTATATGATGTCTGTATACAATTTTTTTAAATAAAGATTTTATTTATTTATCTTTAGAGGGGAAGGGAAGGAGAGAGGGAGAGAAACATCAATGTATGGTTGGCTTTCGTGCATCCCCTGCTGGGAACTGGCCTGCAGGAAACTGGTCTGCAACCCAGGCATGTGCCCTGACTGGGAATCGAACTGCAGTTGTCTGGTTCGCAGGCCCGCGCTCAATCCACTGAGCTATACCAGCCAGGGCCTGTATACAATTTTTAAGAAAAATGTATTTCTCTTCTTTGATTTGTTCAAGTATTGTCTTTACCTATGATGTCAAATCAATCTTGATAATCAATAAAGAGACAGATGATATAGCTATATTGAACACAACCACTCAATAAATATTTACTGATAATACATGTTTAAGATGCTGTGCTGAGTAGTGAGTTTATAATGTTGAACAAAACAAATATTGATATTATCCTCACAGAAATGATATCTTATTTACTTGAGCTGATTTTTGCTTTTTTTCTTAACATCTGCTCACTCCTATCTTGAATACGCCATGGCTTTGTGAAACTTTGTTTAGGGTAGAGACAACTGTCAGAAATATGCAGATTTTCTACATCGTGCCATGGTTAGAAAAGGGGAGAAGGCATTATTATTATATCATCATATTATTACTTCTGTATTCTAGTCCTTCAATGAGTTGTGTAGATGGCTGTGGAAAAAATATTGCCAACTTTTTTCCCCTCAGTGCCCAGAATAAGATGGCAATGACCTTATTTCATATCTTCTCTTGAATTTCAAAGGTGGAATTCAGTTACAAGAAAAATCATATTCCCAGGGTAGTTTAGACTTAGAAGAGATTCAGCTTATTCAGATTTGAAATTAAGCAGCTGAGACATTAAGTGGTTTGCCTAAGATAATACACCTAGTTTGTGGAGGACTGGGAACTAGATTCCCAGACATGAGCTCTTTCCATTGAACCACTCTGCTTTCTTTCTTTTCCAAAGTGTTTACTGTGAAAGAGACAGATGTAATTTACTGCCTTGTCAGGACAAAAACATGAAATTAAAATCCATCCATAATGAGATCATGTCTCTGAATGGTTTGAAATAATTCTTTGATATAGTCATTCATATGGGAAGTAGATTCTTAAAGCAGTGACAAACAAAGGGAAAAATAAGCATTGTTTTAAGGATTGGGATAATTGAGGAGAGGAGGGTGAAGCAGGAGTCAAATTACTAAAAAATACGTGAGTACATGACTGGAAACCAACTAGCAGTAACACTGTCTTTTTGTGTTTGTAAGTCAAGAACCGATTCAAATCGTAACTTCAGGAAGTACCTTACCATCTTTAAATTCCAGGTTTCCTATATGTAAAAATGAAGCTAAATATATATGCCTACTGCATAAGACTGTTCTAAGGATTACAGATGATAATTGCAAAAAATGCTTAACTCAGTTCCTGATATAGAGTAAAGCATTCAACTAAAAGTGAGTATCATCAGTAGTGTGAATTAATTTTGTTGTGATCACTTTTAATGATCCAGAAATAATTGGGTTTATATATGAAGATAGCAGTCTCACAATTCTGATATTCCAGGATTGTCTGCATCTTCTTTTTCAAGTTGCAAAGAACCTTGCATCTTTATGACGGTGTTGCAAAGAACCCAGGGGAAAAGGTATACTCACAAATTGACTCAGTGATGTGGTCTCATTAACAAATGAATATAAATGCATAAATTGGCCTTTTGGCTTTGATGTAAAAAAGAAATAATAAATTATAAAGGAATGGTTCTTGTTGGAAGAATATATCATCATAATCTTATTCTTTTTGCCTTGTAGAGTAAGCATATTTTATTTGTACTTCTGGTCACAGACAAATATGGGTTGAGGAGGGGAATATTGGAGCAATCTTTAGAAATTAAACTTTATGCTCAACTCATACTTTAAGATTTGCATAAAATACCTGCTCTATTTAATAATCATCATTTACTCACCCCAACAAAATCAGTGAAGAGGCATCCAGAAACACATTTATGGTGACTCCTGACAATTGGATAACTAGGAAAACAATCCAGCTTGCTCTGGTTTCAGGCCCATTTCTATTCTAACAAACATTTATTGAGTACCTACTACATGTAAGGATGTGCTGAGCAGTGGAGAATCAGACTCAGCTTTTGTATTTAAAACAGTCCATTAATTTATTCACTGAAAAAATATTGTAGGCATGTTGATTGCCTACTACTACATGCCATGTGCAAACCTTACAAGAGTGAATAAAATGAATCTAGTTCAGCCCTCAAAGAGGCTGCAGTCCATCAGGAGAGACAGACTTAGTCAAACAAGTGTGTAATTATAAACATTGGTGCATGCTATCAGAAAAAAATGCTTTTGTGTCTTGAAAGCACGTAGAAGGGGAACACAATTTAATTTGAGGAACCGAGTTTTGACTTAAGATTTGATGGATGGGTGTTAAAAAGATATAAGAAAGAAAGGGAATCATGCAGTGAGGCAGTGACAGCGTGCGCAAAAACAGTGTAGCAGAATGAATTATAGCAGATCTGAAGAGCTAAAGGGTCAGTATGGCTGAAAATTGGAGGCAAAGGAGAAAATGCTATGAAATTAGGCTAGAGAGGTGCACATGAGCTGTGTCATACAGGCTCTTGTAGGCCATAGAAAAAAGTTTGTAGTTTTTTGTTTTTCAAGTGCAGAAAGAAACCATTTAAGAATTTTAAGCCACAGAGCTGCATAATTTGATTAGGGATTGGGAAGGACCATTCTGTAAAGTATATGATTGTCTAAACACTATACTGTACATTTGAAACTAATATAGAGCAATACTGAATGTAAACTATAATTCAAAATTATCAAAACGTAAGTATAATAAAAAGTAAACAGATATATAACTTTGGATCATGGATTAAGGATGATCTGTTTGTGAAGTAATTTGCAAAGAGGAATACTAGGTAGGGGCCTACTCAATGAGTTAGGACAAGAAATGATAGTGATTTCAACTAGGATAGTAGTAATGGAGGTGGAGAGCAGGGGATAGATTAACTTCGGATAATCACCCCGTCCCACTATCTGACCAGGGCTGTCCTTGCCAAATACGACTACTGAGACTACTGAGTTTTCTTATCAAGAAATCCCCTACTAAGCCTGCCTGGTTTAATAGTTTCCCAGTTGGAGGAGGTGCTCCTGCTTCCTAATGTTACTTTGTCTGTGCTACCTTAGTGATACCTTCTGTCTTTTTAGTAATCTGATGTTCTTTGTCATATTAAATTCTCTTCTGACAGACTCAATGATTCGATACAATAAATACTTGGTTTACATTTTAACAAAGTACTAAAAGATGTAACCATGTAGGTTAAGACTAATAACTCTGAAGTTGTCATTATAGGTGTTCTGATCCCACTAATTGTAATTTAAGACAAAGATTAAAAATCTAAAATGGTGGAAGCAGGTCTGATATTCACAGATTTTAGAGCTAGTAGAGAGAAAAGAAATTTAATCCAATTCTCACCACTTTCCAAATATATTTTAAGGTTAAAAAACAAGCAAACCAGAGATTCACAGATGTTAATTGACTTGTCACAGATCACAGAGGTACATAGTTTGCAGAGCCAGTTCAATTACCCCAAATTTTCTATCTTGAAACTGACAGGGACCATGATAGCTTACTTAAACTGTATTATATAACTTAAGAACATCATGATTTTCAATACGGCATATTGTTTGTATACATTAACATGTTCTAAAAATGTAGTTCATATGGAACCATAAAAGACTGTAATTAGTAGGAAAGAGACTAAAAGTGAAAACACAAGAGTGAGATATGAAATGGAGCCAGGAATAAAGTTAATAAAAAGAATGCACACCCCAGAGTCTACATGATGGCTGTTGGTGGATCGCAGCTTCCACTCTAAGCTTTCTGTCTTTTCTCAAAGAAGGAAAATCTCAACTGGATCAGCTGCATCAGGGATTCTCAACTCTGGCTGTGCATTAGAACCACATGGGGAGAGCTAAAATGTTGATTCCCAGGCCTAAATTAGGCAAGGTGTATTAGAATCTTTGGGGGTTGTATCTGAATTTTAGTATTTAAAAAATCTCCCCGGGTTGTTGTAATGTGTAGTCAGGGTTGAAAGCCATTGAGATATTTTGTCCACAGTGATCCATCATCACCTACTTGTTTCAAAACAAATATAAACAAGCAAAATCCAACTCATGTTCCAGAAGAAACACTATTATTCCTGATAGTAAAATAAAACCAGGGAGAAATCTTTCTCTAATCTCCTCTTAAAGAGAAACTCAGTAATGGCAGGGGGGGGGGAGAAAAAAGAAAAACCCAATGCACAAAATACATGTAAACCTTCACAAATATGTTTTTCTCCACTTAGCTGCTAATCGAGTTTGGGTGGTAGCTATTTCAAATGACCAATTAAATAGACCTTTAAATGACAATTTAGCATTCCCATTCTGTTGTGAAATTTGGCAGCCAGAAGGACATGTGACCAATAAGAAAGCTATCATAAGGACTTGGCCTTAATTGTTGTGTTTTTCCCCTTGGGTGGTGATGGATTTGCTCTGGGCCACCCACGGTCAGATCCTGCTATGGCTAATGATACATATTTGTAAGACAGCTCACCCTGGGCTACACTTGTAGTCTGTGAGTCCAAGGAAGACTGTACATAATAGTTAAAAGCTTGGACTTTGAAATCAGACAAACCAAAGCTTAAATCCTGACTCTTCACTTACTACCCATTAGCCTTGGGCAAATTATTTAACTTCTCCAACCCCTAGTTCCCTTATCTCTAAAATGCTAATAATAATAGTACCTACACCATAGGTTGCTGTAAGGACCAAATGAGATAATGTGTATCATTTTCTGTCATATAATATATGCTCAATTATTATCAATAACTTAAGAAAATAATACATTGATTAGGCAAAAATAAAATCTTATATTATCCTACTTTAACTAGTTGAGTTACTCTCATAGGTAGGTATGCATTACTGCCAAATTCCTTCTATTGCCTTAGGATGAAAACCACTCCAAAGGTATTTACATCTATCTTATATTTTTAAATTAGCAAATCTCATTAAGCATTGCATTTGACTTATTTTTTTATCATAATGGCCATTTTTTCTCAGTTTATTCATGACTTATTTTGTTCTAGTGTTTTCCTGGCTGCTGATCCTCGGTATTTATTCGAGTTCTCAGTCCATTGGATTTACCAGTCCTGCATGCTTCTGATTCAGTCTCAGAGCTCTTGAAGAACTCTGGCTCATACTCAGTCTCTGGGTCTTTTTACTCCTGAACATCTCAAATAATATACCCTGATGTGACTGAAGCTACTGCTAGAGCAGACCCACTACAGATGGTCCACACTATCTTTTTTCAAGGAAGGTTTAAAAGTGAAGCAAGGGGAGTAGTTGGAATATACGAAAATATCAATCTTGAACATGTAACAAGATTGAAAATAGTCCCATCTAATTGTTTCACTGGCTATGTTTTCTAATAGCCTGTAACATAGGCAGTTCAGATGTTAATTCCTTTAGAATGAACTTTAAATAAATCTGTTAATCTAAAACGAAGTTTAAAACATTTTTTTTCTGAAGGGTGCATTTATTTTTTCCAGATTTATTGAGATATAGTTAACACATAACATTGTATAAGTTTAAGGTGTAAACCATGTTGATTTGATATATTTTTATTTTGCAAAATGATTACCATACTATTGTTAACTAACACCTTCATCATGTAACTTATTTACCATTTCTTTTTTGTGGCAAGAACATCTAAAATCTCCTCTCAGCAAATTTCCAGGATATATTATTTTTAATTATAATTACCACACTTACATTGGATCAGATTCCCAGAATTGTTTTCATTTTATAATTGGAATTTTTACCTTTGATCAACAACTCTCCATGTCTTCCATCCTAGCCTCGGGCAACCACCACTCCATAATCTGTTTCTATGAGTTTGGCTTTTTCAGATTCAACATTTAAGTGAAATCATAAAATATTTGTCTTTCTCTGTCTGACTTATTTCATTTAGCATAATCCCCATAAGGTCCATCCATGTTGTTTCAAATGGCAGGATTTCCCTTTTTGTGGTTGAATTATATATATATATACACACACACACACACACACATATATACATACATTCCATTCATATGTTGATGAACACTCAGGATGTTTCCCTTCTATTTTAAATTTTATTTATTTAATTAAAAAATTTCAATTAGTTTACATTCATTATTATTTTTAATTTTATTCATTTGTTGTTCAAGTGCAGTTTTATGTCTTTTACTCCCATCCCAGCCCACCCCCCAGTGCTCCCTGCCTCCCTCCCATTTCCACTCATCTTAGTTTTTGTCCATGTGTCCTTTATACTTGTTCCTGTAAACCCTTCCCCTTTTCTCCTGAAATTCCCTCCCCTCTCCCCTCTGGTCTCTATTGGCCTGTTCTCTATTTCAGTGTCTTAATTATATTTTGCTTGCTTGTTTGTTTTGTTGTTTAGGTTCCTGTTAAAGGTGAGATCAAATGGCATTTGTCTTTCACCACCTGGCTTATATTTCACTCAGCATAATGCTTCCCAGTTCCATTCATGCTGTTGCAAAGGGTAGGAGCTCCTTCTTTCTCTCTGCTGCATAGAATTCCATTGTGTAAATGTACCATAGTTTTTTGATCCATTCATTTACTGATGGGAACCTAGGTAGTTTCCAACTCTTGGCTATTGTAAACTGTGCTGCTATGAACATTGGTGTGCATAGGTTCTTTTGGATTGGTGTTTCAGGGTTCTTAGGATATAATCCTAGCAGTGGAATTGCTGGATCAAAAGGCAGGTCCATTTTTAGGTTTCTTAGAAAATTCCATACTGTTTTCCATAGTGGTTGTTCCAGTCCGCAATCCCCCCACCAACAGTGAACTAGGGTCCCCTTTTCCCCACAACCTCTCCAACATTTGTTTGTTGCTTTGTTTATGATAGCCATCCTGACTGGTGTAAAGTGGTATCTTATTGTGGTTTTAATTTGCATCTCTCTGATAGCTAGCAGTATTGAGCATCTTTTCATGTGTCTCTGGATCCTCTGTATGTCCTCCTTGGAGAAGTATCTGTTCAAGTCCTTTGCCTATTTTTTAATTGGATTGCTTGTCTTAGAGTGGAGACGTGTGAGTTCTTTGTATATTTTGGAGATTAAACCTTTGTCTGAGGTATCATTGGCAAATATGTTTTCCCATAACAATTGGTTGTGTTTTATTTTAATACTGTTTTCTTTAGCCATGCAGAAGCTTTTTATTTAGATGAGATCCCATTTGTTTATTCTTTCCTTTATATCCCTTGCTCTAGGGGACATATCAGTAAAAATGTTGCTGCATGAAATCGTGAGATTTTCCTGCCACTGTTTTCCCCTAGGACTTTAGTGGTATCGCGGCTTATATTTAAGTCTTTTATCCACCTTGAATTTATTTTGGTGTATGGTGTAAGTTGGTGCTCGAGTTTCAGCTTTTTGCACGTAGATGTCCAGATCTCCCAACACCATTTGTTGAAGAGACTATCTTTACTCCATTTTATGTTACTGCCCCCTTTGTCAAATATTAATTGACTGTAGAGAGTTGGGTTGATTTCTGGTCTATGTTCCATGGTCTGTCCCATTGGTCTATGTGCCTGTTTTTATGCCAGTACCAGGCTGTTGTGATTACAGTGGCCTTGTAATACAGTTTGGTATCAGGTACTATGATCCTTCCTACTTTGTTCTTCTTTCTCAAAATTGCAGCTGCTATTCGGGGTCATTTATGGTTCCATATAAATTTTTGAAGTGTTTGTTCTATGTCTGTGAAATATGCCATTGGTACTTTAACAGGGATTACATTGAATTTGTAAATTGCTTTGGGTACTATGGACATTTTGATGATGTTAATTCTTCTTTTTATTAAAGATTTTTATTTATTTATCTTTAGAGGGGAAGGGAAGGAGAGAGGGAGGGAAACATCAATGTACGGTCGCCTTTCATGCGTCCCCTGCTGGGAACTGGCCTGCAGGGAACCGGCCTGCAACCCCGGTACGTGCCCTGACTGAGAATCGAACCGCGATTGTCTGGTTCGCAGGCCCGCGCTCAATCCACTGAGCTACACCAGCCAGGGCGGTGTTAATTCTTCCAGTCCATGAACGCGGTATATGTTTCCATTTGTTTGTGTCTTCCTTGATTTCTTTCTTCAGTGTTGTGTAGTTTTCTACATACAGGTATTTTACCTCCTTGGTTAGGTATTTATTCCTAGGTGTTTTGTTTTTTCTTGTTACTTTTTTTGGTTGCAATATCGAATGGGATTTTTTCTTGATTTCTGCTTCTGCTGTTTCATTGTTGGTATACATAAATGCCTTTGATTTCCAGATACTGACTTTGTATTTTACTGTTTTGCCAAATTCATTTATTAGGTTGTCCAGTTTTGGGGTAGAATTGGTAGAATTTTCCATGTACACTATCATGTCATCTGCAAACAGTAACAGTTTTGTTTCCCCCTTTCTGATTTGGATACCTTTTATTTCCTTTTCTTGTCTGATCACTGTGGCTAAAACTTCCAATACTATATTGAATAGAAGTAGTGAAAGTAGACAAGTTTGTATTGTTCCTGATCTTAGTGGAAAAGATTTTAGTTTTTGTTCATTGAGTATGATGTTGGCTGTAGTTCTCTCATATATGGCCTTTATTATGTTGAGGAATGCTCCCTCTAATCTCACTTTGGTGAGTGTTTTTATCATAAATGGGTGCTGTACCTTATCCAGTGCTTTTTCCACATCTATTGATATGATCATGTAATTTTCGTCTTTCCTTTTGTTTATGTGATGTAAATCACATTTACTTATTTGCGAATATTGAACCATCCTTGGTGGGATGAATCCCACTTGGGATCTTTTTAATATATTGTTGGCTGGAGTTTGCCACTATTTTGTTGAGGATTTTAGTGTCTATGTTCATCAGTGATTTTGGCCTGAAGTTTTCTTTCTTTGTTGAGTCTCTGGTTTTGGGATTAGGATGATACTGGCTTTTTAAAATGAGTTGGGGAGTCTTCCATCATTTTGGATTTTTTGGAATAGTCTGTGAAGAATAGGGGTTAGCTCTTCCTTAAATGCTTTGTAGAATTCTCCTGTGAAACCACCTGGCCAAGGGCTTCTGTGTGTTGGGAGTTTATTGATTACTGCTTCAATTTCTTCTGCTGTTATTGGTCTATTCAGGCTTTCTGTTTCTTCTTAGAGTTTTGGAAGATTATATTTTTCTAGAAATGTGTCCATTTCACCTAGGTTTTCCAATTTCATGGCATAGAGTTTTTCATAGTAATTTCTTACAATGCTTTGTATTTCTGTGGTGTCAGTTGGAATCTCTCCTCTTTCACTTCTGATTGTGTTTATTTGGGTCCTCTCTCTTTTTTTCTTGATGAGCCTGCTTAAAGGATTGTCAATTTTGTTTATCTTTTCAAAGAACCAACTCCTGGATTCATTGATCCTTAGATTTGTGCTTTTAGTCTCTATGTCATTTAGTTTGGCTGTGATGTTGGTTACTTCCTTCCTTCTACTTGCTCTGGGCTGTCTTTGTTGTTTTTCCTAGAGTTCTTGTAGGAGTAAGGTTCGGTTGTGTGTTTGAAATGTTTCTATCTTTTTTAGGTAGGCCTGTATTGCTATGAATTTCCCTCTCAGGACTGCCTTCACTGTGTCCCATAAGTTTTGGGTTGTTATGAGTTCATTTTTATTTGTTTCCAGGAACTTTGATTTCTTCCCTAATTTTCTTCTTGATCCATTCATTGTTTGATAGCATGCCATTTAATCTCCATGATTTTGAGTCTTTTGGGTTCTTTTCTTTGGGGTTGGTTTCCAGTTACAGTCCCTTGTCTTTGGAGAAAATGCTTGCTATGATTTCAATTTTCTTGAATTTTTTGAGGCTTGTTTTGTGTCCTATCATGTGGTCTATCTTTGAAATTGTTCCATGTGCATTAAAAGAATGTGTATTTAGCTTTTTTGAGATGAAGGGCTCTTTATATATCAGTTAAGTTCATTTCATCTGGGGCATTGTTCAGTGCCACAATATCTTTGTTGGTATTTTGTTTGGAAGAGCTGAGCATTTTTGACAGTGGGGTGTTGAAATCCCCAACTATAATTGTGTTGCTGTCAATATCTTTCTTGAAGTCCTCTAAGATTTTCTTTATATATTTGGGTGTTCCTATGTTGGGTGCATATATATTTACAATGTTTATGTCTTCTTGGTAGATTCTTCCCTTGAGTATTATGAAGTGACCTTCTGGGTCTCTTATTATGACCCTTTTTTTGAAGTCTGTTTTGTCTGATATGAGTATTGCTACCCCGGCCTTTTTTCCCTTCCACTTGCTTGGGAAATTTGTTTTCAGCCCTTCATTTTTAGTCTGTGTAGGTCTTTCATGCTGAGGTGGGTCTCTTGTAGGCAGCATATGTGTGGGTCATGTTTTCTTATCCATTCAACTTTTCTATGTCTTTTGATTGGAGCATTTAATGCATTTATGTTTAAGGTTATTATTGAGAGGTACTTATTCATTGCCATTTTTGTACCTGTGTTCCTCTCTGTCTCTTTCTTTTCCTTCCTTTCCTTAGCACAGTCCCTTTAGCATCTCTTGCAGAGCTGGTTTGTTGGACGTGTATTCTTTTAGACTTCTTTTGTCTTGGAAGCTCTTTATTTGGCCTTCTATCTTGATTGAGAGCCTTGCTGGGTAAAGTAGCCTTGGTTGCAGGCCTCTGGTTCTCATTACTTGGAATATTTCTTCCCATTCTCTTCTTGCTTGTAGTTTTTCCATTGAGAAGTCAGCAGCTAACCTAATTGGGGCTCTCTTGTATTTTACTTCATTTTTCTCCTTTGCTGCCTTTAAGATTCTCTGTTTGTCTTGGAACATTGCCATTTTAATGATGATGTGTCTTGAAGTGGGCCTCTTTAGGTTCTTCTTGATTGGGACTATCTGTGTTTCCTGGATTTGTGTGACTTTTTCTCTCATCAAATTAGGGAAGTTTTCCATCATTATTTTTTCAGGTCTAAGAATTTTTTTTAATTTTTATTTTATTGATTATGCCATTACAGTTGTTCTATTCCCCCCTTCATTCCCCTCCACCCTGCACCCCCACCCCTACCATTCCCCCCCTTTAGTTTATGGCCATGTGTCTCAAGTTCTTTGGATTCTATATTTCCCATACTATTCTTGCCCTCCCCCTATCTATTTTCTATCTACCATCTATGCTATTTATTTTCTGTACATTCTCCCCCCTTCTCCTCCCACTCCCCTGTTGCTAACCCTCCATATGATCTTCATTTCTATGGTTCACTCCTGATCTAGCTGTCCTTTTAGATTGCTTTTGTTTTAGATGTGGTTGTTAATAACTGTGAGTTTGCTGTCCTTTCACTGTTCATCTTTTCTATCTTCTTTTTCTTAGATAAGTCCCTTTAACATTTCATATAATAAGGGCTTGGTGATGATGAACTCCTTGAATTTGATCTTATCTGAGAAGCAGTTTATCTGGCCTTCCATTCTAAATGAAATTTTTGCTGGATAGAACAATCTTGGTTGTAGGTCTTTGGATTTCTTGACTTGGAATACTTCTTTCCAGCCCCCTCTTTCCTGTAAGGTCTCTTTTGAGAAATCTGTTGAAAGTCTGATGGGAACTCCTTTGTAGGTGACTGTCCCCTTAGCTCTTGCTGCTTCTAGAATTCTCTCCTTCATTTTAATCTTGGCTAATGTAATGATGATGTGCCTTGGTGTGTTCCTTCTTGGGTCCAACTTCTTTGGGACTCTCTGAGCTTCCGGGATTTCCTGGAAGTCAATTTCCTTTGCCAGATTGGGGAAGTTCTCCTTTATTATTTGTTCAAATAAGTTTTCCACTGGTGGCTGTTCCTTTCCCCCTTCTGGTATCCATATAATTTGGATGTTGGAGTGTTTAAAGATGTCCTGGAGGTTCCTAAGTCTCTCCTCATTTTTTAGAATTCTTGTTTCTTCATTCTTTTCTGGTTGGTCATTTTTATCCTCCTTCTAGTCCACTCCTTTGATTTGAGTCCCAGTTTCCTTTCCATTACTATTGGTTTCCTATGCATTTCCATTCATTTCAATTAGTTTAGCCTTCATATGTTCCTCTAATTTGTGACTAAAATCCACCAGTTCTGTGAGTATCCTGATCACCAGTGTTTTGAACTGTGCATCTGAAAGTTTTGCTATTTCTTCATCACTTAGATTTATGGGCTCTGGGTCTTTGAGATCTTCTTGAGCCATTTTTGGTCTGTTCGTGCCCATTAAGTATGAGGAGCAGAGCCTTAGGGGGGGAGCAGGGCCTCCAGGGTGGGGTCACTGGGTTGTGAAGCTGTATGTGGTGGCGGGGTCAGAGTGGGGAAATGGCGTCCACCTCTCCTGCTTCCTGCTGCTGGGCGAGGAGCGAAACCTTAGGTGTTCACCAGGGTAGGGTCGCTCAGGTTGCTGGGTTGTGATGCTGTATGTGGGGGTTGGGACAGAGCTATGAAATGGCGGTCATGTCTACTGCCTCCTGTCACTGGGACCCGCTGGATCTCGTCTCACTGCCCACTTTCTCACCGGTCTATCTGTGCAGGAATGCACCAGCACAGTCAACCCACTGCCCTTCACCCTTGTTGGGTCCGCAGGTCGCTCACAGGGTAGCCCTCACTAGGTTGCTCACTGGGTCAGCCCTTTGCAACCCCACACCTGGGATCCGTGGACCTGAGTCTGTCTGACCGAATTTTCCTGTGCAATCCTGCTTTGCCAGCTGCTGGTTTCGCCCCTCTTACCGGTCAGGCCGAAGAATTCATTGTTATAGGACTTCCGAAAAGTTCAATTTTCTGTGGTCTGTCTGTGTTTTCTGTTGCTAACATTTTGTTGTCTCTAAACTTGGTTGTGTGAGAAAGCACGGTGTCTCCACCTATGCCTCCATCTTGGCGGAAGTCTCCTGGGTCTCCATCATTAGTTTTTCAAATAGGTTTTCTATACCTTGCTCTACTTCTTCTCCTTTGGGTATCCCTATTATTCAGATATTATTATGTTTCATATTGTCTTGCATTTCTCTTAATCTTTCTTCATTCTTTCTGAGCCTCTTTTCCTTTTCTTGCTCTTTCTGGGAGTTTTTTAATACTTTGTCCTTCAACTTGCTGATCTGATCTTCTGCTTCTTTGATTCTGCTTTTGATTCCTTTCACTTCAGTTCAGAAATTGTATTCTTTATTTCCTCTTTGCCCTTGCTGATAGTTTCTATTTCCTGTTTCATGTTGATATAGTCTGCAGTGAGTTCACTATAGCTCCCCTGTAGTTTTTGGTAGCTCATTGTGAGCTCTTTGAACTTCTTGATAACCAGTGCTTTGAATTCAATATCTGATAGCTGACTTGGATCTCTCATCTAGCATTCTTTTTGAGGCTTCCTCATTTCCTTTCATTTGGGGATTGTTTATTTGTCTTCCCATTGTTTGTGAGACACTTCTTGTTAGCTTCATCTTCTTAAACTGAATTGTTCTGGTTTCCTGGTTTATGGTGTAAACTTCTGTGGTATATTACCTGTGAGATTCAGTGGTGTATTCTCCTTGGTCTCCCAAGCTCACTGGTCTTGGGCTCTTCTTGAAGTTGACTCTGTGTTTGTCTTTGGGTTTTGATTGTTTTGGGGTCTTTCTTTGTGGGTCCTTCCCACCAGCTGGTTAACTGATGGTCCCTGTGTCCACCACCTGTTGTAATTTGTTGTGCTGGTGAGGGCACGTTGTGTTGAGGCTAGTTTTTCCATGTGTACAAGGTTGTAAGGATTTTCTTTTGCTCTTGTTCAGTTGTTTGTACTGAATAGTTTCTCCACTATTTAGTTGTATTTCCAGATAGGTCTTGGATTGAGGTTTGTGAGCTCTCCACTCCCTCCTTCACCTTCTTCTGTTGTTATCTGTTGGTGGTTCCTTTTTGTTGGATTTCCTCTTCCAGTGGGTATGATGGTGTTCACTGCTTCCACCTACTCTTTTCTTTTGTGATCAATTGGAGGGGAAGGCAAAATTGTTTATGACCACAGGGGAGTATTCTATGATATTTACTGTAGCAGATGGTAGACAAGAAATAGGAGATCCTTTGGCTATGTATAGTGTTAACCTTGATATTCCACCCAACTATCCACTTTTTAGATAGGTTGAAAAGAAGATAAGACTCTTGGTGGGGAGGGAAGGCTTATGAATTGGATCCAGAAAGCAGTGAAGTTTTGGGAGGTCAGATTCTGAGGTAAGGTGAGAGTAAAAGATAGTAAATAGGTGTAGTGTGTGAGAGAATAGAGTTAACCATTATGGTAATAGAGTTCAGGAGACTGTCAAGTGGGCTAAGATCCGGGAGAGGTGTTGTGAAGTATTTACAATTGTATGGAACAGATATTATTTACAATAATATTAGAGCAAGAATCATATGACAGAATTTATGTGATCTGGATAAAATGAATAAAGGGTATAAAACTTTGAATAGTGCTCTAAAGGAACAGAAGTGATATGAAGGATAGTAAATTAGCAATACACTGTGGAAGAAAGAACAGGGGAAACCTGTCAAATGATACAATATTACTGGCCAAGGAAAAGAAGACTATACATACAGAAAGAAGAGGAATACAAAGATACGATTAAAATAAAAGATGTAAGAATAATGAAAAATAATAATACAAATATGCAGTAACTTTTAGTTTCTCTCCTATAACAAAGTGAAATTTGTCTCTCTGTGTCTACTGCTGGTATGCGCCCTCTTTGGGTCCAATTCTGGTCCTTTTACAGTTCCAAGTTTTTTTGTCTCACTTGTGGGTAAAAAAAAAAAAAAGGCAGGAAAAGGGAGGAAGAAAAGATAAGTTTGGAAAGAAAGGAAGATGGAAGAAAACAAGACATATGGACAGAGAGGAAAAGGTGTTGAAAGATAAAACAATAATAAAATTAAAAAATAAAAGATTACTTTAAAGAAAAACAAAAAAACACTTCTTGTTGGTTTCAAACTGGCCAAACTGGTTTTTCTGGTCTCACTGGCTGCAGCAGGCTCAGGAGTGATTGGTGTGGCCTTTCTCCCTTCCCAATGTGTACTCAACCAGTCTTGTGAACACTTTCCCAAGAGCTAGTATGGTGCCTCTCCCCAGCACCCCATGCAGGGGATCCAGGTCTTCTTCAGAGCACTCTTTCCCTGGGGTTCATTGCCATCGGCTGGGGTGTGGGGTCACGCACCCAGCCAGGCTGCTTGGTTCCCACGGGTTTGGGCAGGAACCCTTCCCACTGGTATGGGGGAATGCAGGGCCTTTCACCTGGTTGGGTGGAGAGTAGGCGGAGTGACTGTCACAGGAGAATTCCCCAAACAGTTTTGCTTTTTGAGAAGTTCCTCCCACTTAAGCCTGCTGCTCAGTACAGCTCAATTCTCCAGCAGGACCGGTGACTGTAGGAGTCAGAGCCTGACACTGTAACTCTCAACTCTCCCAAGCCAGCAACCACAGACTCCAAGGGTGATCATGGCCCTTGTGTTTTTGCCTCCTTGTCCTTATTCCCCTCTCCTCAAGTTCAAGCAACCAGGTCTCTCCCGGTGCTGCTCAAACCCTGCTTGGCCAGGTAGGGAGGGAACAGTTGACCCGGCTCTCTCCCAAGGACTCTGTGGGTTGCCTGCCGCTCTCAAGGAATCTGAGGTAGACCCGGCAAAGGGCTCGGAGCCAAGGCTGCAGCTGCCCCTATCTCTGTGCTGGTCCCTGGGATCTTATTGTCCTGCAGCCATCTCCTTACCGTCTGGTTTTTCAGTGTCCGCTACAATTTACTGTGTCTTATTTTCATATTGGACGGGGTACTGTTGACTGTTTGCTCTGTTCCTCCGTAGATCGGTCAGGTTTTTCTCCCATGTGTAGGGGGAAATGGAATCTGCTCCCTCCTACTCCGTCACTACCTTCCCAATCCTCATTATTATTTTGTATTTAAGGTGTACAAGCATAGTGGTTAGACAGTCAGATACTCTACAAAGTTTTGCTCCAATGTGTCCAGTACCCACCTGACACCATACATAGTAACTACAATATAATTGACTATATTCCCTATGCTGTACTTTATCCTTGTGACTATTTGCAAGCCCCTGTTTCTACTTCTTAACTGCTTCGCATTTTTCACCCAGTCCTCAACACTCCCCACCCCTATGGTAACAGGGGTGTGCTATATGGTAACCCCTGTACTATAGGGTAACCCCTATAGTACAGGTTTTTATTTTTAATTTAGGAAAGCTGAAAGAAATGCTTCTAAGAGACTAAACTCTGAAGAAACAAGAAATGTCTTAAAAATTGTGTTTAAAATACATATAACACTTAATGTAAAATGTCACGAATCCCAAGAGGGCATATAAAAATAGTTCTCATCTAATGTTTTTGTAAAGATAGATTTTTTTTATTACAATATCAGAAATTCAATTTCACTAGGGATCTCTGAGAAGAAGCTTCTAGACCCAACAAAATTAGTGCCAAATTCCAAACCAATATTCACTTAAATATGTAAAAAACAAAAGAGACACAAGCCCAGTGTATACTATTTAATATTCAGGTAATTTTTTTTCTCTGTTTTCAGAAATATTTCATAGGACACTTATCTGTCCAACCTGGTTGGGTATTTTATTTTTATTTTTTAAATTGAATTTATTGGGATGACATCGGTTTACAAAACTATACAGGTTTCAAGTGTAGAACTGAGAAAAATATCACCTGCACATTATATTGTGTGCCCACTACCCAAAGCAAAATCTGTTTCAATCTCCATTTATCCCCATTTTGCCCACCTTCACCAAACCCCAACTCCCTTTCCCTTTGAGTATAACCATACTGTTGCCTGTATTTATGTGTCATTGTATGATAGTCATTCTGACAGGTATGAGGTGATACCTCATTGTGGTTTTAATTTGCCTTTCTATGATGGTGAGTGATGTTGAGCATCTTTTCATTTGTCTGTTGGCCATCTGTATGTCCACTTTGGAGAAGTATCTATTCAGAACCTTTATCTACTTCTTAACGGGGTTGTTTGTTTTCCTGGTGTTGAGCTGTGTAAGTTCTTTATATATTTTGGAAATTAACCCTTTATCAGATGTATCATTGGCAAATACATTCTCCCATACAGCTGGTTTCCTTTTCATTTTTTTGATGGTTTCTTTTCCTGTAAAAAAGCTTTTTAGTTTGATGTAGTTTCACTTGTTTATTTTTTCTTTTGTTTCCCTAGTCTGGAGAGATATATCAGAAAAAATGTTGTTATGAGCAATGTCCAAGGTTTTACTGCCTATGTTTTCTTCTAGAATTTTTATAATTTCACAACTTACATTTAAGTCTTTAATCCATTTTGAGTATATTCTTATGTATGATGTAAGTTGATGGTCTATAGTCATTTTTTTTGCATGTACTAGTCCTATTTTCCCAACACCATTTTTTTGAAGATACTGTCTTTACCCAATTGTGTATTCTTGCCTCCTTTGTCAAATATTAATTGACTAAAAAGGTGTGGGCTTATTTCTGTGTTCTCCATTCGGTTCCATGGATCTATATGCCTGTTCTTGTGCCAATACCATGTTGTTTTGATTTCAGTGGCCTTGTAATATAGCTTGACATCAGATATTATGATCCCTCCCACTTTGTTCTTCTTTCTCAAGATGGTGGAGTCTATTTGGGGTCTTTTGTGGTTCCATATGAAATTTTGGAATATTTGTTCTTGATATGTGAGATATGCCATTGGTGTTTTAATAGGAATTGTGTTGACTCTGTAGATTGATTTGGGCAGTACAGACACTTTAAAGATGTTGATTTTTCCAGCCCATGAACACAGTGTATGCTTCCACTTATTTGTATGTTCCTCAAATCCTTTCTTCAGTATCTTATAATTTTCTGAGTATAGGTCTTTTAGCTCTTTGGTTAAATTTATTCCTTGGTACTTTGGGTTTTTTTGAAATATTAAATGGAGTTGTTTTCTGAACTTTTATTTCTGATAGTTCAATATTGGTTCATAAAAATTCCACAGATTTCTGAATATTAATGTTGTATCATGGTACTTTGTTGAATTTCTTGATTAGATATAGTAGGTTTTTTGGAGGTGAGTCTTTAGGGTTTTCTATATGCAACATCATGTCATCCATGAATAATGATAGTTTTATTTCCTCCTTTTGAATTTGGATGCCTTTTATTTCTTCTTCTTGTCTGATTGCTGTGGCTAGGACTTCCAGTACTATGTTGAATAAGAGTGGTTAAAGTGGACATCCCTGTCTTGTTCCTGATCTTAAGAGAAATGCTTTTTTTTTGCCCATTGAATATAATGTTGGCTGTGGGTTTGTCATATATGGCCTTCATTAGGTTGAGTTATCATCCCTCTATGGAAGCTTTGCTGAGTTTTTATTATAAATGGGTACTGAATTTTATCAAATGCTTTTTCTGCATCTATTGATATGATCATGTGGTTTTTATCCTTCATTTTGTTTATGTGATGTATCATGTTTATCAATTTGTGAATATTGTACCAACCTTGCATCCCCAGAATAAATTTCACTTGATCATAATGTATGATCTTTTAAATATGTTGCTGGATCCAGTTTGTTAATATTTTGTTGAGAATTTTAGCACCTATTTGGTCTATAATTTTTTCTTTTTAGTGTCTTTATCTGGTTTTGGAATTAGGATAATACTGGCCTCATAAAAACAGCTTGGAAGTCTTTCATCCTCTTGAACTTTTTGGAATAGTCTGAGAAGAATGATGTTTGTTCTTGAATGATTGGTAAAATTTGCCTGTGGCTCCATCCAGTGCTGGGCTTTTGTTTGCTGGCAAGTTTTTTGATTACTGCTTTGGTTTAATTAGTTTAATTGGTCTATTCAGATTTGCTTGTTCTTCTTGATTTAGTTTTGGAAAAGTGTATGTTTCTAAGAATTTATCCATTTCATCCAGGTTGTCCAATTTGTTGGCTTACAGTTGTTCATAGTATTTTCTTGTAATTCTTTTTGTTTCTGTGGTTTCAGTTGTTATGTCTCCTCTTTTATTTCTGATTTTATTTATTAGGGTCCTCTCTCTTTCTTGATGAGTCTGGTTAAAGGTTTGTTAATCTCATTTATCTTGTCAAAGAATGAGCTTTTGATTTCATGGATCTTTTACAACATTGTTTTAGTCTCTATGTCACTTATTTCCCCTCCAATCTTTATTATTTCCTTCCTTCAGCTTACTCTGGACTTTCTTATGGAATTTTTAAAGTTCTTTTAAGTATAGGATTAGATTGTTTGAAATTTTTCTTGCTTCTTAATGGAAACCTGTAATAATATGAACTTCCCTCCCAGGACTGCTTTTGCTGTGACCCTTGGATTTTGGGTTGTTGTATGTTCATTTTCATTTGTCTCAAGGTAACTTTTGATTTCTTACTTCATCTCATTGTTAACCTATTTATTGTTTAGTGAAATGTTATTTAGCTTCTATGTGTTTTGAATATGTTTTAGTTTTTATTGTAATTGATTTCTAATTTCATACCATTGTGGTCAGAGATGATGCTTGATACATTTTTAGTTTTCTTGAGTTTATTAAGGCTTATTCTGTGTCTTAACATTTGGTCTGTCTTTGGCAATGCTTCATGTCCACTTGAGAAGAATATATGTTCTGCTGTTTTACAGAACATTTCATTTTCCAGAATAAAATGTTCTGTAAATATAAATTAAATCCATCTGATCCATGTGTTACTTAAGGTCATTCATTATTAACTTGTTGATCTTTTGTGTAGAAGATTTTTCATTCATTATTGTTAATGGGGTGTTAAAATTCCCTACTATGACTGTATTTCTGTCAGTCTCTTCCTTAATGTCCACCAAGATTTTCTTTATGTAGTTAGGTGCTTCTATGTTGGGTGCATATATATTGACAAGGGTTATATCCTTTTGTTGGGTTGATTCCTTTACTATTATGTAGTGACCTTCTTTGTCTCTTCCTATGGTCTTTGTTTTGAAGTATATTTTGTTAATATAAGTATTGCTACCCCAGATTTTTTTCTATTTAAATAAAATATTTTAAAAATCTAGTTGGTTATTTTAGAGCAGGGATAACACACTGCTGCTGAAAACGATTGTGAGACATTGACTTTAATAACTTTTTTTGATTTTAAAATGGAATTAAGAAGATAATTCCTTTTTTCTTTTAAATTAAATTTATTGGGGTGACATTGGTTAATAAGATTATATAGGTTTCAAATGTAGATTCTATAGTACATGATCTGTATATTGCATTGCCTAACACCCAAAGTCAAATAATCTTTTATCACCATATATTCAGCCCTCTTTATCCTTTACTACTCCCCCACCCCCCTTCCCTCTGATAACTATCATATGATTTTCTGTGTCTGTTTCAGTTTTATATTCCACAGATGAGTTAAATCATATGGTTCTTAAGTTTTTTGACTGACTCATTTTGCTTAGCATAATATTCCCAAGGTCCATCCATATTGTCAAAAATGGCAATATTTCATCTTTTCTTATGGCTGAGTAGTATTTCATAGTATATGAACCGCATCCTTTTTATCCAACATGGCACATACTCATTGTATGTATGAATAATAATACAAATATGTATCAAACAGCAAGTGAAAAGCTCCTCACTTTTCCCATGATTTTCCAGTTTCTAAATAAAACCTTCCATTAATATTCTAGTGTATGGCCTTTTAGATTCATCTACCCAAACATAGCCTTTCTTTGTTCCACATACTTTAAAGAAGTGTGTTCCCCTTTGTAACTAATTTTTATTTTTAATAGTTTTTAAATATGCCTAAACATATTACTGGCCTAGGAAGGAAGAAAATGATGAGAGTTATACTTCTCAAGACTCATAATTGGAATAGCACTATGATCTGACTTCCTCAATTTTTCTGTGGGTTTTTTGCTCCTGTTTATTCCCTGCTACAATATATTTCCTACTAATTCCATTGCCAGTATTGGAATTTGTTGAATTGAATGGTTTAATTCATTTTTTCCCAATGCCAGTTTCCTGTTTTCTGTTTGAAAATTTATTTATGAATCCATTCTTGCCTGTGACATATTTTAACTAACTAGTCCTTGATCTTTGTCTGCTTCCATATCCTCTTAATCTCAAGGTCTCCTTTCTTTCAACTCTGGAGCTACCTAATGATCCCTTGGATTTTGTGGGAAAATATATTTGTTGTCTTCTTATACATTCTTCAGAAACTATTTAACTGTCACAGAGCTATCACACATGAAGTTCTATTTTTTCCTCTTTGTATCCTTCACAATAATAGGTTTCATATGTATACTTCCTTATGCATAAAGTACTTCCTTTTATTAGTCATAAAACCACCTTGTTTAAGTTACAAAGAGTGTTTCCTAGTTCTAGTGTTAATAAGTGTAATGGGGTTAATATCAGGGTCATAGTTTTTATCCCTGTTTCCATTAGCTTCACAATGTTACCACTCAAATTCTATTGTGTTGTCACAGATACCACTGATGTCTTAGGTCTCAAGGGATCACAAAGGGAAATTCCTTTTTTTATGACCCCAAATTATTTCACCCAAATTATCCACCATTTTTCCAGCCAAGTTTTTGGAGCTCTGCACAGTAAATCTCCATGTATTCTCTGAGTTTATTTTCTTTTACTCCCTTACATGTGTACCTTTATTTTCAGCCAAACAGGATTATATGCTCTTTCTTAATCTTGACAAATTTGTTTTTGAACCATAAGCTTCTGCCATTCTTCTTCCTGGAGCATGTATCACCTATTAAACTTTGATTTTGAAAAGTTCCTGATCTTTAGACCTTGCTCAAAGCTCTTGTGTGGATGCTGACCTGAGTTATTTCTAAACATCCTCCTTTACTTCTTACTAGAAATCCTCTGCTGTAGTCCAAAGGGTCATTGGTCTTCCCACATCATCCAATGTATACGTCTGCTGCTGTGGCCTCATGGTGTTTCCTGTGCTGGAATCTTGTGAAGGAACTAAGGAGATTCCATTAACAATTACAAATCCGAGAAAGGAGAGGTGTTTAGGCATTCAAACGAAACTTGGAAGGTTAGGAAAGCATTTCAGATAGGAAGTATGGATAAGATTTTAATAGACAAGTTTGGGAAAGATTCCTTTGTGAGAGGGAACTATGTTGAGCCTAGCTGAAAGCTTTTCTCTAACACCAGGAAGAAGATCACTCTCACTACTACTGTTCAGCATAGTACTGTAAGTTCTAGCTAAAGAAATTAAGAAAGAGAAAGATATAAAGGACATCCAAATCAGGAAAGTAGAAGTGAAATTGTCTCTTTTTGCACATAATATGAATTTACACATAATAAATCCCTAAAGACATAAAAAACTGTTAGAACAAATAAATATTCAGTAAATTTGTAGAATACAAACTCAACATACAAAAATCACAATTGTAGTTGAACAATAATAAAAAAAATCAGTTGTACTTAGCCCTGGCTGGTGAAATTTAGTGGATTGAGCATGGACCTGCAAACCAGAGTCACCAGTTCAATTCCCATTCAGGGCACATGCCTGGCTTGTGGGCCAGGTATCCAATAGTGGGTGTGTGAGAGACAACCACACAGTGATGTTTCTCTCCCTCTCTTTCTCCTTCCCTTCCCCCTCTCTAAAAATAAATAAATAAATAATTTTAAAAATCAGTTGCAGAGTTCTGCTAAGGTGGAGGCATAGGTAATAACACTTCATTTCCTCACACAATCAAAAGAAGGATAACGACCAATTTAAAAACAATAAACAACCAGAACTGCCAGAATAGCAAACTTCATGGAACTCTGACAATCAAGGAGTTAAATAAACATTCATCCAGACCTGGAGAAGAGGCAGAGATAGGCAGACAGGCAGGCAGAGAGACCCATGGCAAGGCGGCTGACCACTCCAGTGAGGAGGGACTGGCTCATTGGGACACTAAAGACTCAAAACCTCTAGCTGTAATATTCTGTGGGGATTGTGAAGGCAGGAGAAATTCCCACTCTCACAGGAGAGTTCATTGAAAAGGGAGGCTAGAGCAGATCGAGCAAGTGGCATTATTCCTTCTCTAATCCCTCTCCACAGACAGTACCACAACTCAGCAAATAGGGTTGCCCTGCCCTGGCGAATACTTAAGGCTCTGCCCATTTACAACTTTAATAGATGCACCAAGACAAATAAAAATGGACCTAATGAAAGAACAGATCAAAACTCCAGAAAAGGAATGAAGTGACAAGTAGAGAGACAAGCTATCTCATGCAGAGTTGAAAATACTGGTAATCGGCATGCTCACAGAATTGATTGAGCTTGGTGGCAAAATGAATGAAGAAATGAAGGCTACACAAAGTGAAATAAAGCAAAATATACAGGGAGCCAACAGTGAAGGGAAAGAAGCCAGAATTCAGATCAGTGTTTTGGAACAGAAGGAAGAAATAAACAAACATTCAACCAGAACAGGATGAAGAAACAAGAATTCAAAGAAATGAGGAGTGGTTTCAGAAATTCTGGGACACTTTTAAGTCCTCCAACATCTTAATCATAGGGCTGCCAGAAGGAGAAGAGCAGGAAATTGAAAACTTATTTGAACAAATAATGAAGGAGAACTTTACCAATCTGGCTGAGAAAATAGACTTCCAGGAAGTCCAGGAAGACCAGAGAGTCATAAAGAAATTGGACCCAAGGAGGAACACACCAAGGCACATTATAATTAAGTCAATCAAGATTAAAGATAAAGAGAGAATCTTAAAAGTGGAAAGAAGAGAGTTATCTACAAAGGAGTGCCAGTAAGACTATCAGCTGATTTCTCAAAAGAAACCTTGCAGGCAAGAAGGGGCTGGAAAGAAATGTTCAAAGTCATGAAAGGCAAAGGTTTACAGCCAAGATTACTCTATCCAGCAAAGCTATCATTTAGAATGGAAGGGCAGATAAAGTGCTTCCCAGATAAGGTCAAGTTAGAGTTCATCATCACCAAGCCCTTATTATATGAAATGTTAGAGAGACTTATCTAAGAAATAGAAGAGCAAAAACTATGAACAATAAAATGACAATGAACACATAACTATCCACAACTGAACCTAAAAAACAAAAACAATCTATGCAAACAACTAGAACAGGAACTGAATCACAGAAATGAAGATCACATGGAGGGTTAGCGACGGGGAGTGGGAGTGGGAGAATGAGGGAAAAGGTACAGGGAATAAGAAACATAATTGGTAGGTAGAAGATAGACAGGGGAATGTTAAGAATAATATAGGAAATGGAGAAGTCAAGAGCCTACATGTATGACCCATGGACATGAACTAAGAGGGAAATGCTGGAGGGTCATGGGTAGAGGGTACAGACGGATAAAGGGGAGAAAAAAATTGGGACCACTGTAACAGCATAATCAATAAAATGTACTTAAAAATAAACAATTAAAAAATCAGTTGTGCTTATAAACCTATCCATGAACTATGTAAAAACAATTAAAGAAAATAATCACATTTACAAGTGCATCAAAAAGAATAAAATTTTTAGGAATGAATTTAACCAAGGAAGTGAAATATCTGTACACTAAAATCTATTAGATATTAATAAAAATGGAAGAAGACACAAATAAGTAGAAAGATATCACTTGCTCATGAATCAAATGAATTAATACTGTTAAAATGTCCATACTACCCAAAGCTATTTGTAGATTCAGTGCATCACTATTAAAATTCCAGTAACATTTTCACAGAAATATAAAAAACATTTCTATCAGTCATGTGAAGCCACAAAACATCCCAGATATCTGAAGTAATCCTGAGAAAGAACAAAAAAGGAGGCATTATATTTTCTTATTTTAAACTACATTACAAAGCTATAGTGGTAAAAAAAAGTGTTGTACTGGCTAAAATATGAATGCATAAAGTAATGGAACATGATTGAGAGCCTGGCAGTAAACCACATACATACAGCCAACTAACATTTGACAAGGGAGTCAAGAATACTCAGTGGGGAGAGTGTAGTTTCTTCAACTGGTACTAGAAAAACTGGGTATTCATTTGGAAAAGAAAAAATTGAGCCCCTATCTTAACTCCACTCACAAAAATTAACTCAAAGTGGATTAAAGTCTTAAATGCATGACCTGAAACTGTAAAACTGCTAGAATACACATGGGAAAATTTCTTTGAAGTTGATCTTGGCAATGATTTTTATGATATGTTGCCAAGTGTGCAAACAACAAAAGTAGGAATAAACAAGTGGCACTACATCAAAATAAAGAGCTTCTGCAAAGGGAACAATCAGGAAAATGAAAAGGCAACTTCTGGAATGAGAGAAAATATTTGCAAACCGTCTCTCTGACACATGAGTAAATCCCTAAACTGTCTGTTTAAAAATAAGCAAAGAACCTGAAAAGAAGCTTTTCCTATGAAGACATACATGTGGCCAACAGGTATATCAAAAGATGCTCAACATCACCAATTATCAGGGAAATCTAAATAAAACTACAATAAAATATCACTTCACATCTGTTAGAATGGCTATCATCAAAAATATAAAATATAAAAAGTATTGGTAAGATTGTAAAGATAAGAGAACATTTGTACACTGTTTTGGGAATAGAAAATGGCATAGCTACTCTGAAAATAGTGTAGAGCTTCCTCAAAAAATTAAACATATAATTATCATGTAATCCAGTAATCCCACTTCTGGGTATACATCCAAAGTAAATAAAAACACTAGCTTGAAGAAATACCTGCACCCCCATGCTCATGGCAACCTTATTTACAATAGTCAAGTCATGGAAACAACAGTATCTGTCATCAGATGAATGCATAAGAAAAATGTGACACATACACTGAAATATTAAATATTATTCTATAAAAAAGAAAATCTTGCCATTTGACATGTATGGGCTTTAAGGGCATTATGCTAAGTGAACTAAGATAGAGAAAGACAAATACTATGTAGTATCACTTATCTGTGGAATCTGAAAAATCTTGAACTTAGAGAGTAGAGTGGTGGTTGTCGTGGGCTGAGTGTGGGGTAAATGGGGAGATGTTAGTCAAAGAGTACCAGCTTCAGCTGTAAGATGAATAAGTTCTGGTGATCTAACATGCAGTGTGGGGAGAATAATTAGCAATACTGTATTACATACTTGAAAGTTTTTTTTTCAGAGAAAAGAATGTTATCTTGAATGCCCAAAGACTCAAAATATATTGATAATTTTTTAAAAAGAAAACATAATGAGAATAGAATAGCAGCAATTTCCAGAACAACCAGGTGAGATTGACTTCAGCATATTTGACTTATCAAACAGATTCATTGGATTGGCACAGTGTTGAAAATGTGTTTTTCAGTCTAAAAAGTAAGAAATTGCTTGAGACTTCATGTAACTGCATTATGAAAATAGTTGGTAAAGCAACTCATAAATCCTTATTTCTAAACTCTTAATTATTTAATATTTCTGGTGAAATTCAGAATTTTATTTACCTGAAATCTCTTAGGTTAAGTACTAAACTAAATAACTACTAAAATTAGGTAGTTTTGCTTACAGTTTTCCAAGATATATAGGAAATGCTGAAATATATATAAAAAAGAAAAGATACATAGAAATATATTTTCTTTACTTCTTTTGTTTTTGTTTTTTGGAAAGGCTTATAATGAAATTGGTATATTGTTATAGAGAATTTCTTCTCACATAAAAACTGTTGGGTGTTGGTGTGTAGAGGTCTCAAATTCTTTCAAAGTATTGGTAGTATTTCTCAGAGAGATCAATTAAAAATATCCATAAAGTGAGATTAAAGTATAGCTCATACTAAGAAAATAGATCTTAAGTCACAAAAAATGGTAATTATGAAAGGGAATTTAGGTGTTAATTAATCTTATTGTGGTAATCATTTCACAGTTATGCATGTAGTAATTATTCATGTCTTACACCTTAAACTGTATATGTGATGTGTGTCTAATATCTTAATAAAGCTAGACTTTTTAAATTTAGAATATTTTTACTGCAAATATTTCATTGGCTAGTAAACATAAAAATGTGCTCCCCATACTGCTAATCAAAGAAATGCAAATTAAAAACTTAATAAGACACTATTTATAATTAATCAGAATTGCAAAAATGAAAAAATCTGATAATAAAAGGATGGTAAGAATATGAGGTACATACAGGGAATACTTCTGGAGGTGTAAATAGGCATGGCTTATTTGGAGGATTAGGCAGCAGTACCTAATGAAATTCAAATTTCATACAGTCACTGCCAGCAGGAATAGTTATTATATTGTATCTAGGTATATACCAAATAGAAACTCTGATCCATGAGCTTTCATCTAAGCACATATATACAATAATGTTCATTGTGCCATTCATTTGACACATATTCATGAATGCCTGATATGTCTGGCACTGTTTTGTTCTGACCCACATAACCAGCTATGGTGATGAAAAATATCTCAATGAACCTTGTGCCAAATCTTGTGCCAGTGGCTGAGGGATAAGAAATTTTTACTCCAAATTTCCTATAAACATTAAAAAACTACAGATATCTTTTAAACAGTAGCCTCTGACCCTTACTGACTTTGCTGAAAAGTATTTCCACCATTACTTAAGGCCTGTCTGTAATCAGCTGCATAAATCAAAAGTAACAGAAAGGTCCTTGCCCTCTTAGAACTAATAAGCCAAAAACAACACTGGCGTAAATGGAATAGTAGCTAGGTACAGATAAACATTTATATTTACCCTTGTTCAATAAAATAAGTATGCAACAGAAAAATAAAACAGTTAAATATATAAAATATTTTACTTTTTCTATTACTATAACAAAATCCCATCATATCCACAGATGTAACTGAATTAGTCATTGACTTTCATACCACTCCCTGCTCAATACTCAAGTAGGAGTGGGCTATTTTCTGAGGTGGGTGTAGAACACTGAGGGATGAGTAAATATAATGAAATGGAATAGACAGCCTCCACTAAGAGGTGCCAAGCCACAGCTGGGAGTCAAATGGATTTTATTAGTGCAACTGGCCTCTTGAAAATGGAAGAGTCCTAGCTGTCCCCAGTCACCTGGTCATTCCATTTAAACTTGTAATAATGCAACCCTATAGTTTATGAGATTGAATTTTGGACCCTATCTATAGGTTTATGGCAGAGACTTTTACTGTATTATTATTACTGTCTTACTCTAACTATATACACTGAGTGCTTTAGTGTGTGTCGGGAAGTTGCTTAACATTAATCATCTCAATCTTTATGGCAACCTTAAGAATCAGGTGCTATTATTATCTCCATCTTACTGGTACAAAGTCTCAGAGAGTTTAGATAACTTTCTCAGAGTCATGCAGTGACAGACCTGGATTTAGGTCCAGAGTTTTTAACATCAAAGCCTCAGTTCTTAACAACTGGTGTACTATCCTATATACTTCCTTTTCTTTTACAATTTGTCTCCTATTGTCCATAAGGAATCTAATTAAACTCATCAATGTATCCAGTATGGACCTGACCTTCTTGTCCTGTTTCTTCTCTCTCTCCTTGTAATCAAGGAAAGTTCAAATGCGCTCCAAGAAGCTGTGTAGTTGTGAAACTGTGAAAGAAATAGGACTATGTCCACTAAGGACCTGTTTATTTTTTAATTAACAAAGTATGATGAGACTCTTTCTGGTGAGTTTTAGGACCCAGAATAGAAATTTATACATACATGCTTCTAATGGAAATGTGTTCTCTGTTTAACAACTTCAAAATGAAAAACACCATTGATGCAGTATGGACCCGAGGTGTGGTCAAGCACTTACCTGGAAGAAAAAACAAAATGAAAACAATGACTCAGATGACTAAATTAAACTAAAATTAGTTAAAGTATAAATTGGCAAAACCAAGGATTGCTTCTCACTTCCTTTCCCAGTCAAATTAAATGCACATATGTAGCTGGTTAAAGATTTAACTTTCTGAATTTTAATAAAAATATCATTGTCAGTTGTATATTGCTGATAGACACTGGAGTCATGCTCAAGTGGAATGTAATTTGCTCACATATAATCTAACAGATTAATGAATCCAGAATTATATAAGTATACCTACTATGCAAGTCACTTCAATTTTGTCTCCCATGCTTGTTATCTGTTTGATGAAAAATAAACAATAAAATGTTCCTTACCAGATCTCTTTCCCAGAGTAAAAGGCAGAAAAATGTTGGTTTTTTGTTTTGTTTTGATTTGTTTTTTAGACTTCAAAGGCTAAAGGTTCACTTTATCACATGCTTCAGTTACAGCACAACATCACCACTAGTCCCTGTATTTATACGCAGGCCTTTTATATGTATTATTTATATATGTATGCATATATGCATATATGTGTGTATGTATGTATGTATATGTGTAGTCAGTTATTCAGTCATTCATTTGTTCCATTTTCACCTCCATTCCCCACTTCCGTTTCCCTCCCCTTACCACAGGCAGCCATTCTAATGCATCTGATATGTATCATTTTATTTATGTTTTTGTAAAATGCCTGTTCTAATTTTATGTGAATGTATTTTTTTAATTTTTAATTTTTTTATTGATTATGCTGTTACAGTTGTTCTATTCCCCCCTTTCATTCCCCTCCACCCTACCCCCCCATCCCCACCATTACCCCCCCTTTAGTTTATGACCATGTGTCTCAAGTCCTTTAGATTCTATATTTCCCATGCTATTCTTGCCCCCCCATCTATTTTCTATCTACTGTCTATGCTACTTATTTTCTGTACCTTCTCCCCCCTTATCCTCCTCCCACTCCCCTGTTGCTAACCCTCCTTGAGATCTTCATTTCTATGTTTCCACTCCTGATCTAGCTGTCCTTTTGGTTTGCTTTCGTTTTAGGTGTGGTTGTTAATAACTGTGAGTTTGTTGTCCTTTCACTGTTCATGTTTCTTTAACTTCTTTTTCTTAGATAAGTCCCTTTAACATTTCATATAATAAGGGCTTGGTGATGATGAACTCCTTGAATTTGATCTTATCTGAGAAGCACTTTATCTGTCCTTCCATTCTAAATGAAAGTTTTGCTGGATAGATCAATCTTGGTTGTAGGTCTTTGGATTTCATGACTTGGAATACTTCTTTCCAGCCCCTTCTTGCCTGTAAGGTCTCTTTTGAGAAATACGCTGACAGTCTGATGGGGACTCCTTTGTAGGTGACTGTCCCCTTATCTCTTGCTGCTTCTAGGATTCTCTCCTTCATTTTAATCTTGGCTAATGTAATGATGATGTGCCTTGGTGTGTTCCTTCTTGGGTCCAACTTCTTTGGGACTCTCTGAGCTTCCTGGATTTTCTGGAAGTCTATTTCCTTTGCCAGATTGGGGAAATTCTCCTTTATTATTTGTTCAAATAAGTTTTCCACTGGTGGCTGTTCCTTTCCCCCTTCTGGTACCCCTATAATTCGGATGTTGGAGCGTTTAAAGATGTCCTGGAGGTTCCTAAGACTCTCCTCATTTCTTTGAATTCTTGCTTCTTGACTCTTTTCTGTTTGGCCATTATTTGGTTTCTTCTGGTCCACTCCATTGATTTGAGTCCCAGTTTCCTTTTCATTGCTATTGGTGTCCTTTGCAATTCCATTCATTTAAATTAGTTTTGCCTTCATATATTTGTCTAATTTGTGGCTATAATCAACCAGTTCTGTGAGGATCCTGATGACCAGTGTTTTAAACTGTGCATCTGAGAGTTTTGCTATTTCTTCATCGCTTAGATCTATTGTCTCTGGGGCTTTGAGATCTTCTTGTGACATTTTTGGTCTGTTTGCGCCCTTTAAGTGTGAGAAGCAGTGCCTTGGACTCCCAGGTTGCTGGGTTGTGACGCTGTATGTGGAGGTGGGGTCAGAGCAGGGAAATGGCGGCGCCCTCCACTGCCGCTTGCTGCGGGGACCCGCCCGGCCCCCGGTCCAACCGCCCACTCCCTCGCCTGTTTGCCCGCACACAAATGCGCGACCACAGTCAACACGCAGCACCGCTCCCCCGCTGTCTCCCTGCGGTCGCTCGCCTGGTTGCTTGCCTGGTCGCTCACTGGGTCGCTTACTAGGTCCAACCCTGCGCCTGGATTCCGCGTGTCTGGATTCCGCGCCTGAGTCCATCTGACGGAGACCTCCTGTGCAACCCCGCTTCACCAGCTGCTGGTTTCGCCCCTTACCGGTCAGGCTGAAGAATTTGTTGTTAACGGACTTCCGAAAAGTTCAATTTCCCGTGTTCTGGCTGTGTTTTCTGTTGCTAATATTAAGTTGTCTCTAAACTTGGTTGTGTGAGAAGGCACGGCACATCCACCTATGCCTCCATCTTGGCAGAAGTCTCTGTATTTGTAATTTATATAAAAGTGGCAGTGTTCTGTCGACCTCACTCAGTTTCTTTCTTTTTTTTTTTTGATATATGAAGCTGATTTGTTATTTTTTATTTATTTTTTATTTTTTTAAATTAATTTTATTTAGTTATTTTTCAAGTACAGTTTTTTTGTCTATTTTTCCCTTCCCAGCCTCCCCGGCCCCTTGCTCCCCACCTCCCTCCCATTTCCACCCCCCTTAGTTCTCATCCCTGTGTCCTTCCTATTTGTTCCTCCAAATTCCTCCCCCTTTTCCCCCTTAACTTCCCTTCCTTCTCCCCTCTGGTCACTATCCTCTTGTTCTCTATTTCAGTGTCTTTGTTTTTTTTTTTTCTGCTTGCTTGTTTGTTTTGTTGTTTAGCTTCCTGTTAAAGGTGAGATCATATGGTATTTGTCTTTCAGCACCTGGCCTATTTCACTCAGCATAATGCTTTCCAGTTCCATCCATGTTGTTGCAAAAGGTAGTAGCTCCTTCTTTCTCTCTGCAGCATAGAATTCCATTGTGTATATGTACCACAATTTTTGGATCCATTCATTTACTGATGGGCACCTAGGTTGCTTCCAACTCTTGGCTATTGTAAATTGTGCTGCTATGAACATTGTGGTGCATAGGTTCTTTGATATTGATGTTTTAGGATTCTTAGGATATAATCCCAGCAGTGGAATTGCTGGGTCAAAAGGCAGGTCGATTTTTATTTTTCTGAGAAAATTCCATACTGTTTTCCATAATGGTTGTACCAGTCTGCAATCCCACCAACAGTGGACTAAGGACCCCTTTTCCCCACACCCTGTCCAACATTTGTTGTTTGTTGCTTTGTTTATCCTCACTCAGTTTCTTATTTCTCACTCAATATGAGATATAAATACATACCCACATATATATATGTATGTGTACTTCTATATGTATGTATGTAAAGCATAAAATCACAAAATAAATTTTTTTTCTGCATTATCTTTCCCAGTTGCTTTTAACCACTCTTTTGGGAAATGATCATATCAACTGTCAATTCTGAAAAGTAAAGTATGGTCAGACCAAAATGCTGATTTTGTTTTTGTAAATTGTTGTGCTCTCTTTAATGGCAGTATGTATATCTTGAAGTAGATCCTCTTTATTTATTCTAAAATAGGATCTGTGTTGACCAACTGATATTCACACTTAAGGATTTCTTTGCTATTTCTTCAGTGTCAGTAAACTTCAGGAGAAAGTATAGATTGCTTGTAATTGTGGGTTTTGTGTTGTGATGTCAATGTATGTACAGTTATCTAACTGTCCAAACCTATCTCAGTCTGTATAAATGGACACCACTGAAACAATTTCTAAAACGTGGTGAAAATAGGGTGAACTATTGTGAAGATGAACTGTACAAAATCAGTATATACTTTCGACATGTTAGAAAATGTGAATTTGGACTTCCGCCAAGATGGAGAAGTAGGTGGAGGTTCCACCTCACCTCTGTGCACAACCAAATCTAAGAACAACTATTTTTAACAGCAGTCACAACCAAGCCACACGGAAAATCGACAATACGGAGTCCAAAGGACAACTAGATACTCGGCTGGACCGGTACGAGGAGCAAGGCCAGCAGCGGAGCAGGTTAGCAAGAAAACATTCCCGGGGCGGTGTGCGCAGGCAACCGAGGGCGCTGATCGCCAGCGAGCTGGCTGCCGGAGCGCACAGGGAAGAGGCGCGGTGGGTCCGTCGGTCGCGCGCATTTATGTGTGGAGAAACCAGTGAGAAGGGAAACCCGCGCGGTGCAGCAGGCTCGCAAAATTAGGATCGGATAAGCAAGCCCGAGGCGTTTGAGTGACTGGATGTGCTGGGCTAGCGGAGAGGAACGCCATTGCTCCCTCTCTGACCCCGCCCCCACACACAGCGTCACAAACCAGCGACCTGGGTCTCCCCGTCCTGGTAAACAACTAAGGCTTCGCTCCGCTCACTTAACAGCACGAATAGACCAAAAAATGGCTCTAGGACAACTTAGAGCCCCAGAACCGATAGCCCTAAGTGATGAAGAAATAGCCAGTCTTTCAGATGCACAGTTCAAAACACTGGTTATAAAGATCCTTACAGAACTGGTGGATTTTAGTCACAAATTAGAGAAACATATGGAAGCTAAATTAATTGAAATGAATGCTGATACAAAAGATACCAATAGTAATGGAAAGAAAATTGGGATTCAAATCAAGGGAGAGGACCAGACGGAAGAAAAAAATGATCAAACAGAAAGGAATGAAGAAATAAGAATTCAGAAAAATGAGGAGAAGCTTAGGAACCTCCAGGACATCTTTAAACGTTCCAACATCCGAATTATAGGGGTACCAGAAGGGGGAAAGGCACAACCACCAGTTGAAAAATTATTTGAACAAATAATAAAGGAGAATTTCCCCAATCTGGCAAAGGAAATAGACTTCCGAGAAATCCAGGAAGCTCAGAGAGTCCCAAAGAAGTTGGACCCAAGAAGGAACACACCAAGGCACATCATCATTACATTAGCCAAGATTAAAATGAAGGAGAGAATCCTAGAAGCAGCAAGAGCTAAGGGGACAGTCACCTACAAAGGAGTTCCCATCAGACTGTCAGCTGATTACTCAAAAGAGACCTTACAGGCAAGAAGGGGCTGGACAGAGGTATTCCAAGTCATGAAAACCAAAGATCTACAACCAAAATTGCTCTACCCAGCAAAACTTTCATTTAGAATGGAAGGACAGATAAAGTGCTTCTCAGATAAGACCAAATTCAAGGAGTTCATCATCACCAAGCCCTTACTATATGAAATGTTAAAGGGACTTACCTAAGAAAAAGAAGATAAAAAAGATGAACAGTGAAAGGACAGCAAACTCACAGTTATTAAGAACCACACCTAAAACAAAAGCAAACTAAGAGGACAGCTAGATCAGGAGCAGAACCATAGAAATGAAGATCTCATGGAGGGTTAGCAACAGGGGAGTGGGAGGAGGGGAAGGGGGGGAGAAGGTACAGAAAATAAGTAGTATAGACAGTAGATAGAAAATAGATAGGGGGGGGGAGGGTAAGAATAGTAGGGGAAATACAGAATCTAAAGAATTTGAGACACATGTTCATGAACTAAAGGGGGAAATGGTGGGGGAGGGGTATGCAGTTTGGAGGGGAAGCAAGGGGGGGATAGAGCAAATGTAATGGCATAATCAATAAAAAAAAAGAAGTACAAATTAGTAGTTACAGAATAGTCACAGAGATTTAAAGTGTGGCATATGAAATAGAGTTCATAATATTATAATAACTATGTTTCGTGTCAGATGGGTACTAGATTTATTGGGGTGATCACTTAGTAAGTTTATAATGTCTAATCATTTGGTTGTACATCTGAAAGTAATGTAATATTGTGTAACAGTAACTGAAAAATGGAAAACTTTTTAAAGTCAAAAATAAGTCAGAGAAAGAAAACTACTGTATGTTTGTTAAGTAAAAAAAAAAATACCAGCAATTACCAACAAGAAAATTCCAAAAAGAATTTTCTCCTGTTGCAATAGAAATAAGACCTATGAAGGCAAAGGCTTTTGGCTCCCTCCGTTATTAATGCATTGCCATTATCTAGAACAGTGACTGGTATCTAGGAGATGCTCAATATAAACTTGTTGAATAAATGAATGAATAAGTCAAAAAAAAAAAGAAAATGTGAATTTCAGTCCTAGCTCACTGCAAACTCACTATATGACTCTGGACAAGTCCTCTCTGGGCATTCAGCTATACAATGGAAATAGTTGAATTAGGTAAACTCTAAAGTTTCTTGAAGTGCCGTTGTTCCATGTGAATATGATTTGCAGTTGTGGCTCAGTGAATGTATACTCTATTTCTTCTCCTCCCTATGTATCACCCAGTTATACAAGGAAAATCTGGTAAAACAATAGATTGGGCTGCCTGTATTTAATTCCATGAGAGTTGGAAGATGAGAGGCCCAGGTGCAAGAATAGGTAACAATAGGTACCTTTGAGAAGCTTTAAAGAAAGCTATTATAATTTATTCACAGAACTAAGAAACAAAAGTGCGTACTGTTCAAGAGATAATAAAAATGGTCCCTGGAACAGAAACTTGAATCCACTAGGCAGCACTAATGATTTTTCAAAATATTATCTTTGAACAGACTTTTCCATGGAAAAGCCCTGAAAATGCTATCTCTGTATCTGTGCTTAAGGCAAGCAGGTATTCTTGCTTGCCTTAATCACAGATGAATATGCCTGATGTCTGTTGTAAACATATCCAGAAAATGCTCAAATGGCCTGTCAGATGCGGTGATATATTTCAAGTCTATTATTCAATGTGTAGCTGAATGTTCTCCATGTGTATTGCAACATCCTCAGCCTAGTTCTTAAATGCCTGTTGAGACTGGAAGGGGTTGGGAGATCATTGATCCAAGTCTGAGCCTGACTCTGAGTCAGGAAATGAACTTCAAATGCGTCATCATCCCAGCTGGAGAAGGCCTGCTGCACAGCAAAACTTAGCATCACCCCAGTACAACATTAGGAGGACCATTTCTAAGACAATAAACTTTGCCTTTTACAATTTCATCTCCAGACCCCTGAATCCCTTCAGTGCTTCAGCAGATTCCACCCTATCTCCCAGTATTCTGTATTCCTAAGAACCTTTTACATAGTACAGCCTCCTGCATGGTGTCTTGTGGGTATCTGATGCCAAGACTTATGCTATTGGAACAGTAGGTGTTAGACTGGTCAAATTCTGGCTGTGACAATGCTGCACATATATCCTTGGGAAAGGTATGATTCAAGATCCTAATTTGGTGAAAGAGATCACTGTGGCCCAAAGAGGTTAAATAATGTACTCATACTTGGTATGATCAGGTAATCAGGAACAGAGTTAAAATTTTTTTCTCCTCTGACTCCTACCTGGGTGCTTTTTGGATATGTGTGTGTGTGTGTGTGTGTGTGTGTGTGTGTGTGTGTGGGAGAGAGAGAGATTTATTCTTTTTTTGACAGTGTTCAATTACAGGTCTCTAAGAAACAGTTAACAAAATGTTCCCTAGTATAATGTGATATTAAACGTCATCTCTGAAATAAAACAGATGAGGGGTTGAATCCTGAGTAGAATACTATATGGTATGTGACCTTCATAAAATGAAGCTCTCTGTCCTGTAATCTCTTTTGTCTAATACTGACATAGCCACTCAAGGTTTTCTTATTATATTATATTATTTATATTAATTTTATTTTAATTGTTGTTCAAGTACAGTTTTCTGTCTTTTACTCCCGTCCCAGCCCACCCTCGAGGTTTTCTTTGAACAGTATTAACATGAACTATCTTTTTCAATCCTTTTAACCCATTTTTAATAAATTTTTATATCTTGGGTGTGTTTCTTGTAAGCACTCTATAGTTGTATCTTGCTTTCTAATCCAGTCTGACAATCTCTGCTTTTAAATTGTAGTGTTAGATTATTTACATTTATGTGATTGTTGGTATTGCCAGATTTGAGTCTATCATCTTATATATTTTGCATTTGTTCCACTTGTTCTTTGTTTCCTTTTCCCTCCTGTTCTGCCTTTCCCTTTTGATCACTTGAGTCCTTTTTTATGATTCATTTTTATCACTTATTTCTGGCTTATTAACTCTTTGTTTTGTTATTTTGGTGGCATTTTGGGAACTTATGGTTTACATCTTTGACTTATCGCAGTATTCCTTTAAGAGATCTTACATTATTTGACATATATTAATACAAGTCTTACAAAAGTATACCTCTGTTTCTCCTCTCCTGGCATTTGTGTTATTATCACTATACATGTTTTGAACTCCACAATTCATCGTTATTACTTTTGTTTAAACAGTCAGTTATCTTTAGCAGACTGCGTACTTGCTCACTCTCTCTTTCTCTCTGCCATACCCTCCTCTAAGAAATGGTATATTTACCATTTCTTATGCTCTTCATTCTTCTGTGTAGATTCAGATTTCCATCTGGTATGGTTTTCCTTTAGCCTAAAGAAGGTCCTCTAACTGTTCTCGTAATGAGGGGCTCGTGTCAATAAATAATTTCAGTTTTTGTATGTCTGAAAGTATCTTTATTTGCCTTTCTTTTTCAAAGATATTCTTGCCAGGTGTACAATTTTAGGAGGATAGATTTTTTTCTTTCAATACTCTAAAGATGTTACTGCATGATTTATTTTCTTTCTCTTTCTTCTTCTTTACTTTGTTACTGGGTATATAATAAGTCCTTTTACTGTGGCTGCTTTTAAATTTTTTCTTTTTATCATTGGTCTTAAGCAATTTCATCATAATGTGCCTCAATGTGGTGTTCTTTATGTTTCTTGTGCTTGGAATTCATCCCATTTCTTGCATCTGTTAATTTGTAATTTTCACCCATTTTGAAATTTTTTTCAGCAAATATTTCCTCAAATATTTTTTCTCTGCTACTAATTTCTCTTTTATGACTTCAAACATGAATATTAAACCCATTAGACTATCTCATACTTCTGTTTTTTTACATTTTTCTTGTTTTTTTTCTGTTTTCGTTAGATAGTTTCTATAGCTGTGCCTTTAATTTGAATAATCTTCCTTCTGCAATGTACAATCTTGCTAACCCCATCAGTGTACTTTTCATTTTGCACATTGGAGTTTTTATCTTTAGAAGTTTCATAAGGGTCTTTTAAAATATCATCTATTTCCCTATTTACCTTTTCGATCATATAAAATTCAGTTATAAACATGTTTTAATGTTCTCTGCTAATTCCAGCATATATATGTCATTTCTGGGTCAATTTCAATGGATTTAGTTTCTCATTATGAAACATGTTTCCTGCCTCTTTGCCTGACTGTAAATCTTTGATTTGATGCCAGACATTGTGATTTCACCTTGATGGCTGCTGGCTATTATTATATTTCTATAAATATTCCTGAGTCTTTTTGTATGATGCAGTTAATTTACTTGGAAATATTTTTATCATTTTGGGTCTTGCTTTTATGATTTGTTAGCTGGTTCTGGAGCAGTGTTTAATCTAGGGCTACTTGTTTCCCACTACTGAGAAATGACCCTTCTGTGTACTCTGCTGAGTGCTCATGAATTATGACTTTTTCCAGTCTGAATGGTGGGGACAGGTACTATTCCCAGCTCTGTGTGAACAGCAAAGAGGTTTTTTTTCCTAATGTTTTTAGATTGCTCTTTCCCAATGTTGGTTATTTTTCTCACACATGTACTAGTAACTCCTGTGCTGAATACTTAAGAGAAGTCCTCTGCAGATCTCCAGAGTTCTATATGCAGCTCTCTCTTTTGTAGTCTGTTCTAGAAACTTGATTAGTCTCCTTAGACTTACAGCTGTATCTGTTTAATCCAAGGATTTCACTGCCTTTGCTTAAATTCCTTCTCCGTATGCCACAGCTCAGAAAATACCTTAAGGTAGTTGGGACAATCACAGGGCTTACTATATTTGATACTCATTTCATAGTTATCACTGCCCTTCATTGACTAACATTTAGTTTTTTATAAACTTTTATAAACTCTCTCATGTATTTTGTCTGCTTTTGTGTTTGTGGTTGTTTTAAGTGGGGAGGTAAATCCCTCCCATCCTTGTTATTCCATCTTGGCTGAAAATCAAAGACCCACATGAACTTTTTTAAACATCAGTTTCTCAGCTGTAAAAGGGAAATAACAGTGATAACCATAGCATTGAGTATTTGTGAAGATTAAGTATCATAACACATGTGAAACTTCCTCAGAGTAGCTGCTCAATAAGTATATATTATCTTTCTTTCTCATTTCTCATATGCTAGCATAAGCCTCCGTACCATTCCTACCAGGGGGCTGCTTTTTTAATGGCTCTCAAGGCCTACAGGGCTGCTCAGAGCTGTGTCTGTAACCAGTGTTTTCAAATTCACTCCAAAAACTTGCTTGCATACAGGCAAAGAAGAGAATCACATCTGATCTATCTTAAGAAAACAGATTGAAATGAGTAGTTTCATACTTCCCCAGTGCTGGGAGTAAGTAAAAACCATCTAACTCTATCACTACTTCCAAGGGATAGTGATTTTTTGTTACATATGTCTCATTCAGAACCTTAGAATTGGGACGGAGGGAGGGAAGGAGAAAGGTGGGTAGAAATGAGAATATTCATTATTATAACACAGACAGGCTTTTAAAGGGCTATGTGGTATTTCAAATTTTGTATTCCTTGTGCTTAAGGACAATTAGTGTTTACTTTCAAAGCTTAGTTAAGTCTATGGATCATTTATATATAGTTCTCTATGCCTTCTCCGGGAAGCAAAATACTTTTGAGTGAGGAAGTCCCACACCCTCTTTGAAAACTGGATAGAAAGATTCAAAGAGGCTTAGATGGAAAAGGAGGGTAGACACCCAAAGATGGTTCAGGCCAAGGAGTGAGTCACAACTAGCATGCAGTGTCCAAATATACTAGAGTATAACTTGACCTTTAAAGAGGGAAAAATCTTTCCAAAGATTGAGTCAACTTATACTCTGCATCTTTCCCATGCACAATTTTAGAGTACTGCCTTGGTTATTCCTGCCGAACAGCAGTCCATTCATTGAATTATTTATTCAATTAACAAATATTTATTCAGCATTTACTGTGTGCATGGCATAGTGCCAGAAGCAGTGATGAATAAAATATGGTATCTCTCCTATGGAACTTTTATAGTCAAACTGCTGCCAAAGGTAAGGAGTGACCCTAACTGCTGTCCTTAACTTTAATAGAATTTCATACGGCAAATCAATCTGCTGTGGGAGTGGGAAGGGAAATGAACCTTTTAAAATTATGGTTTACTTTAGTCCTGACCATCTAGTTTCAATTCAGTCCTACCCATTCACACATCACATGTCCCCAAACCAATAAAATTAAGCCCTATTTTCAGCCTTCACATAGGAACTACCAAATGTCTTCTCTGGACTATTACTGATTCTTGACATTGTTTCTCATTTTTGATGCTATTCCTGTCTTATAGATTTCTCATCATCAACTTATGTATCAAGCTTAATTCTCTAAGGATTTTAGTTTGACTTACCTCTTGGAAGCGTTTTTACTCCTGGACACCTTAGGGAGGGCAACCTGGTCAAGCTACTGTGCCCATGACTCGCATTCTGGCTTTTACTGGTTTCTAGGAAATGAAAATAGGGCATTTCAGTATTTGGTCACTAGGTGATAGGGGGCTTACTCAGGAAGTACTTCAGAAATTTATTTGTCTCTTTGACATGTATACATTAAGCATTTACTATGTTCCAGGAACTCTGCTGTGAAAAGCTATACTCTTGTGGGAGAAAGCTGTGTTAATTTTTTTAAAAGCACCAACAGGATAATGATAATAGCAACCATTAAAGGAAATAAGCCAGTACTGTCTGTGATGGAGAATGACTGGCTCTTGGTGGTGGGAGATGGTTACTTTAAATAAGGTATTTAGGAAAGTCCTCTCTAAAGAATTGTCACTTTACCAGATTTGTGGGATACATAGGAGCCAGTTATGTAAGGATTCATCTGGAGAAAGAGCTTTCTGCTCAGAGGGAACAATTTGTGAAAAGAAAAAGCTCCACGTTATGCAAGAGGAACAGAATGACAGCCACAGGAGCTGGAGAATGGTGAGCAAGAAAAGAGTGATATGAGATAAGATTGGAGATGTGAGTGGAGAGCAGATCTTTGCTTTGATTTCATGACCATAGCACAATGGAAGCTTTCCAGCTACATCTTGCTGAGATCCACCTTCCAAACAGGAATCTCAGATCAAAAGTCCAGAAGCCTGTGTTCTAGTATTATTTAGCCATCGATTTATTTATCTCCTTTAACAGGTCACTTCTCTATTTTCTCCCCTAAGTTATCTCATTGGAAAGAGGGAGGATTGGATTAGATTTCTTCGAGGCCCCTTCAAGCTCCAATATTCTGTGATTTATGAAATAACTTTAAAAATCTGCCTCAAAGCTGTGATTTGTGAATTAATTTCAGCTAAGCTACTTCATATCTTGTTACTTTTGTGGATGGAAATCTTAAGGGATCTATTTCTATAGATTTTACACTCTAATGAGTTTTCTCGAAGTTAATGTTAACATATTTTAATTATCTATAAAATGAGTGATAGGACATAATATCTTCAATTACCTTCAAAATATGGTTTAGAAAAAATTTTCTTCTTTAAGAAATTTGAAATAGTGGCTCTGTGTATATAGATAAATTGTTGAAGATGTTTGAATAATAATTTTAAAATAAGTAATAGCCTTATTGATATATAATTCACATATCACATAATTCATTCATTTAAAATATACCATTCAATGGATTTTAGTATATTAAAGAGTTGTGCGACTAACATCACAATAAAATTTAGGGCATTTTCATCACTCTTTCAAAAATGTCCCCTTAGACTCATCTGCTTAAATCACAATTTTTAAAAGCCCACAGAAATCTGTAATTTTTAGGAAGTGTCATGAACTAATAATATCCAATAGGGTGACCTTCTCTTTTGAATCACTGTGAGAGCTAACTTTAGAGGACTTGGTTTGTCTCATTCTATTGAGTGCTATGATATATATGTTTAGAACACAGGGTGGGGCAAAGTATGTTTACAGTTGTGAGTATGTAAAACATTATTATTATTTGTTAATTATTACATTATTTTCCATATGGACAACTTCTAAACCTACTTTTACCCCATCCTATATAACAATAGCAGCACAATAAAGAATGAATTAATCTTGGAAATGGTAAAATCTCTTGCTATCTACATATGCTGGCTACTTAGATTGTATCTGTGTTGCCCTTATAGATGGCAAGCAATTTATCAATCACATGAGTGGATGTCACTTGTTGAGGGCTGTTTAGTCCATATGGAGACATTTAAGGCAACTGATAGCCTTAGTTATCTAGCATCAATATGACGGGACCAAATAATTAGACTTCTCTTGCTGCCTACAGGTATATTTGTATCATAGCCAGGGCTTGTTTTTCTACTGACCTCTGACCTACCCAGAGTGACAGTGTGGCCAGCTTGGGTGAGGAGAAAATTTAATTCTAAATTATGGAAGGTTAGGTCTTAAATGGCTCCTACCATCAGCATTTTATGTATGTAGAATATTATGTTTTTACTTCGTATCCAGTGTTTTACAATATTTTTGGAACTCTTACATGATTGTTTGTGATAAAGAAAGTGAAAAGAGCACAGTTAGAATATGGTAAAAAGGATTATCAGCGGGGAGGGGGAGAATAAGGGAAAAGGTACAGGGAATGAGAAGCATAATAGGTAGGCACAAAATAGACAGGAGGAGGTTAAGAATGGTATAGAAAGTGGAGAAGCCAAAGAACTTATATGTATGACCCATGGACATGAACTAAGGGGGGGATGCTGGAAGGAGGGAGGTCCAGGGTGGAGGGGCAAAAGGGGAGAATTGGGACAACTGTAATAATATAATTAATAAAATGTACTTTAAAAATTGTAGCAATGTTAAGAATTTGAGCTTCAGCCAGTGGTCAGCTAGTTACACCGTGGTCTGCTTAAGCACCCAAATCAGATTTTTTTCCCTCTGGGATCTGTTATTCCTATTGGTAAAAACTATGAATAAATACACCAAATAGATGGAGAATTTAACACCGCTTGGGGTGTTTTAGAGGTGCCCCAAATTACAACTATCTGCCTATTTTTGAGTCCAAATTTGGTCATAAAGAGTGGTCACAGGGTGTTTTCTCTCAAGGACATTCCAGTAGCGAGCTTACTCCAGGGCTAAGGAAAAAGTACTTTTCAGAGAGGTACAAACTTGAAGGTACTTTTTTTTTTTTTTACTCTATGCTGTTCATTAATATGAAAGACCTCTTGAATATTGAATGCTGCTCCTATTGGAGATATCAGACTGTACTCCGACCTACTGGGGAGCCAGTAACTGAATTTTTACAAGTATCCACGTACACATTAAAGTCTGAGAAGCACTATAACACATGGTCTCTAAGGATATCCATTAGGTTAAGCAGTACTTCTGGAACTTTCATGTAGTAGGTTTGGGGTGAAGTCTGTAATTCTGCATTTATAACAAGATCCACAGTGATGCCAGCGTTGCTTGTCCACAGAGCACGTTTCCGTAGTAATTAGCTGGTCTTTGATTTTCTGTGATTCTGTAGTGAGAATAGATTACAAAAAGCTAAGTACACACATCTACCTAAGTTCTTCCCTGGTCTGACTTATAATGTATCTAACACGAATATATGCTAACTAGCATATCTTGAGTGTTACCTGGAAGAATTTGTGTGTCCATTACAGAAATAAATTACTTTTTAGCTACTTTATACTATTTGAAATGAATTTCAGTACATTGTCTCATTTGATCCCAGGCTACCTGCCATTGTCTTCCCTGTGAGTTCTCTGGGGCTGGTTTGGGCACTGAAGTTGTGGCAATGTGAGAGTAGCTTTATTTGGACATAGACCCAAACCGAAAACACTAAAGCTAGAAGGATGAGCTGGCTCTATTTCCCTGGCACTGGGGTTTCCCTGGGAGGAAAGAGTGCTCAAAATGAGGATGGGCCTCTTAAGATGTAAATGGCACTATTAAAAAAAGTCCATATGTTGTGGGGGTTCAATTTTAAGAGAGGAAGGTTTAACATTTTTGCCCTTTTGCCCTGTCTCAGTGGTGACAGAGGAGGGAGAGGAACTGTTACTTGGTAATTATAGAAATACAGTGGTAGCTATCAGGTAACTGCCTGAAACACACTAGCAGAGCTCTTTCCCAGCTGGTTTGGGATGGTGTGATCAATTATTACTTACAACTCTTCTCCGCTTATTCACTTCTTAACTAGTCCCTGATCAAAATGCAAGTAGTAATTAAGTGTAAAACCTCCTCTGAGGTGTTTTGTTGGTGATTAAGAAGCCAGATGGCAAAGTTACAGATTAGGCTGAGGAGAGGGAAAATATGAGCTGAATCATTGACTTCAAATGCCTCAGAAAGGTATTTACTTTGTTGCTGGGCTATGTGCTTGGCCCATGGAGAGTTTATAGTATAAACAATCTATATCTTTATATTCTATATATTTTCTTTAATATGCTTAATTGGTAGTGGTAGCCAAAGCACTTTTGCTCAAAAAACCCACTTGATATATGGCAAATAGCCCAACTAAAGGTTTATTTCCTAAGTAAGACTGTGAAGTTAGTAGGCACTTGGAAAAGCAAGGATTTTAATGCAGAGATATCACAGATTTCATCATGATTAGAAGCAAACATTTTTCCTTTTCACTTTATTGTTCATTTACTTTTTCCTTTTAAACTTTATTTTTCAATTAGAATTTACATTCAATATTATTTTATATTCATTTCAGGTGCACAATATAGTGGTTAGACAACCATATTGAAATACTTTGCAAAGAGCTTCACCTGATATTTCCAGTACCCATCTGGCATCATATTGTAGTTATTACAATATTATTGACTATGTTTGCTATGCTATACTTTACATCCCTATGACTATTTTGAAACTACCAATTAAAACTTCTTAATAACTTCATCTCTTTCATCCAGTCCCCCAACTCCCCTCCCCTCTGGCAACCATCAGTCTGTTCTCGGTATCTATGAGTCTGTTTCTATTTTGTTGGATCACTTATATTTTTCTTTAGATTCCACACATAAGTGAAATCATATGGTATTTGCCTTTCTCTTACTGACTTATTTCACTTGGCATAATACTCTCTAGGTCCATCCATGCAGTCACAAATGGCAAGATTTCATTCTTTTTTTGTGGCCAAGTAATATTCCATTATATTATATCTATCTCACCACTGTTTTTATCCATTCATCTATTGATGGCCACTTAAGTTGCTTCTATGTCTTGGCTATTGTAAATAATGCTGCAGTGAACATAAATTATTGTTTTGAGTTTCTTTGGATAAATTCTCAAAAGTAGAATTTCTGGGTCAAAAGGCAGTTCCATTTTTAGTCGTCTGAGGAAATTCCATACTGTTTTCATCAGTGGTTGCACTAGAGCACATTCTCACCAATAGTTCACAAAGTTTCCCTTTTCTTTACATCCTCACCAACACTTTGTTGATTTATTAATGACAGTGATTCTGACAGGTATGAGGTGATATCTCACTGTGGTTTTACCTAGTTTCTCATGGATGGCATTGTACTTAGGCAATCATGGAATTCGTTTATGTTCAAATAGTTTTCTAATTATCAGCTGTGCTGTAACAAGTTGTTTTAAAAATAAGCACAATAGCAGAACCAACCGTTTATGGTATTATTTTGTAGGTGCTTTTGAAAGACATAAATGCAGGGGTCCCCAACCCCTGGGTCACAGAACTGGGACACACAGCATTAGGTGAGCAGTGTGTGAGAGCAAACAAAGCTTCATTGTATTTACATCCACTCCCCATTGCTTGAATTACCACCTGAGCTCTGCCTTCTGTCAGGTGAGCAGCACTATTAGATTCTCATAGGAGCATAGACACTACTGTGAACTGTGCACGTGAGGTATCTAGATTGTACACTCCTTGTGAGAATCTAATGCCTGATGATCTGAGGTGGAGCTGAGGCAGTAATGTTACCTTTGGGGAGCAGCTTTAAATATAGATTATTGTTAGCAGACAGGTTTCACTGCACAGAGACCATAATAAATCAATTGCTTACAAACTCATATGAAAACCTTATCAGTGAGTCGCAAGTGAAAATTAAGCTGCATCTGGTGGCAGACTATAAAGTCATTCATCCAACCCCATGGTGCATGGAAAAATTATCTTCTTGTAACTGGTCCCTTGTGCCAAAACGGTTTGGAATGGCTGCATAAATGGCATTCTACATGTGTGTATGTATTGTGTAAGCCACACAATATGTCTTGTAACTTCTTCTATGATAGTACTATAGTTGTACTTTATTACTATATGGATATAGATTTTATTTAGTAACTATCCTATTGATGGATATTATGTTCTTTGTAGTTTTAAACTGTATGAACATTACTAAAATGAGTATCTTTTTAAAATGAGCTTAATTCACATTTTCTCATGATTAGTGATGTTGAGCATCTTTTCATGTCTACTGGTCATGTGTATGTCCTCTTTGGAAAAATGTCTATTCAGGTCCTCTGAGCATTTTAATATTATATTGTTTGTTTTTTCTGTTATTAAAATGAGTTCTGTGTATATATTGGATATTAACCCCTCATTGGATGTATCATTGGCAAATATCTTCCCCAATCAGTGAGGTTGCCTTTTAGTTTTGTTGATGGTTTTCTTTGCTGTGCAAAAACTTTTTGTTTGATGTAGTCCCACTTAGTTTTCCCCCTTGCCTGAGGAGACATATCCAAAAATAAATTACTGAAAACAATGTCAAGGAGTGTACAACCTATATTTCTTTCTGGGAGTTTTGTGGTTTGGGGTCTTACATTTAAGTGTTCAAGCTGTTTTGTGTTTATTCTTATATATGATGTAAAAAAGTGATCCAGTTTTAGTCTTTTTTTTAAACTTTTTTTTATTGATTATGCCATTACATTTGCTCTATTCCCCTCCATCCCCCTCCACCCTGCATACCCCTCCCCCACCATTTCCCCCTTTAGTTCATGAACACATGTCTCAAATTCTTTAGATTCTGTATTTCCCCTGTTATTTTTACCCTCCCCCTATCTATTTTCTATCTACTGTCTATGCTACTTATTTTCTGTACCTTCTTCCCCCTTCCCCTCCTCCCACTCCCCTGTTGCTAACCCTCCATGTGATCTTCATTTCTATGGTTCTGCTCCTGATCTAGCTATCCTCTTAGTTTGCTTTTGTTTTAGGTGTGGTTCTTAATAACTGTGAGTTTGCTGTTCTTTCACTGTTCATCTTTTTTATCTTCTTTTTCTTAGGTAAGTCCCTTTAACATTTCATATAATAAGGGCTTGGTGATGATGAACTCCTTGAATTTGGTCTTATCTGAGAAGCACTTTATCTGTCCTTCCATTCTAAATGAAAACTTTGCTGGGTAGAGCAATCTTGGTTGTAGATCTTTGGTTTTCATGACTTGGAATACCTCTTTCCAGCCCCTTCTTGCCTGTAAGGTCTCTTTTGAGAAATCAGCTGAAAGTCTGATGGGAACTCCTTTGTAGGTGACTGTCCCCTTAGCTCTTGCTGCTTCTAGGATTCTCTCCTTCATTTTAATCTTGGCTAATGTAATGATGATGTGCCTTGGTGTGTCCCTTCTTGGGTCCAACTTCTTTGGGACTCTCTGAGCTTCCTGGATTTCTCGGAAGTCTATTTCCTTTGCCAGATTGGGGAAATTCTCCTTTATTATTTGTTCAAATAAGTTTTCCACTGGTGGCTGTGCCTTTCCCCCTTCTGGTACCCCTATAATTCGGATGTTGGAACGTTTAAAGATGTCCTGGAGGTTCCTAAGCTTCTCCTCATTTTTCTGAATTCTTATTTCTTCATTCTTTTCTGTTTGATCATTTTTTTTCTTCCTTCTGGTCCACTCCCTTGGTTTGAGTCCCAATTTTCTTTCCATTACTATTGGTTTCCTGTGTATTTCCCTTCATTTCAATTAGTTTAGCTTCCATATGTTTCTCTAATTTGTGACTAAAATCAACCAGTTCTGTAAGGATCCTGATAACCAGTGTTTTGAACTGTGCATCTGAAAGACTGGCTATTTCTTCATCGCTTAGATCTATCGGTTCTGGGGCTCTGAGTTGTCCTAGAGCCATTTTTGGTCTATTCGTGCTGTTAAGTAAGCAGAGCGAAGCCTTAGTTGTTTACCAGGACGGGGAGACCCAGGTCGCTGGTTTGTGACGCTGTGTGTGGGGGCATGGTCAGAGAGGGAGCAATGGTGGTCCTCTCCGCTAGCCCAGCCTGTCCAGTCACACCACAGGCCTCGGGCTTGTTTATCCGATCGGAATTGTGCGAGCCTGCTGCCCCGAGCAGGCTTCCCTTCTCACTGGTTTCTCCGCATGCAGATGCGCAACCGACGGCAGACAGCCCGCCGCGCCCCTTCCCTGTGCGCTCCCGTAGCTAGCTCACTCTCGATCAGCACTTTCGGCTGCTTGCGCGCTCACTGCGCACCACCCGGGAATTTTTTCTTGCTAACCTGTTCCGCTGCTGGCTTCGCTCCTCATACCGGTCCAGCTGAGTATCTAGTTGTCCTTTGGACTCCGTATTGTCGATTTTCCGTGTGGCTTGGTTGTGACTGCTGTTAAAAATAGTTGTTCTTAGATTTGGTTGTGCACAGAGGCAAGGTGGTTCCTCCACCTACGTCTCCATCTTGGCGGAAGTCCCCAGTTTTATTCTTTTCAATGTATTTGTCCAGTTTTCCCAACACCATTTATTTATTTTCTTTTAAAAAATATTTTATTTATTTATTTTTAGAGAGAGGGGAAAGGAGGGAAAAAGAGAAAGAGAAACATCAATGTGTGGGAGAAACATTGATTGGTTGCCTCTTGCACACCCTCAGTTTGGGGACATGGCCTGGAACCCAGCATGTGCTCTGACCAGGAATTGAGCCAGCAACCTTTCAGTCCACAGGCTGTTGCTCAATCCACTGAGCCACATAAGCCAGGGCTGCAACATAATTTATGAATAGACTATTATTACCCTATTTGTTATTCTTGCCAACTTTGTAATAGATTAATTGACCATATAAGCATGGCTTTATTTCTGGGCTCTCCATTCTGTTCCATTGACTTGTGTGTCTGTTTTTATACCAGAACCATGCTGTTTTGATTACTATTGACTTGTAGTAGAGTTTGATATCAGGCAGCATGTTACCTCCAATACCCATGGGAGCCCACTGGGAGCTTGGTGCCACACGTGTCAGCCTGTACTGGGGTGTGCCATAAATCTGCAGCTACTGAAGCTGCCTTGGGCCAAGGGAACAAACACTGGAGTGAATCAGGTGCCTGGGTTCACAGGATCCCTCCAGGCTCTTGGAGCCAAGGAAGTTGCCTGGAGCTACACTAGCCACTAAATTAGTTGAGCCAGCAGGAGCTATCTTGCATTCATGTGTGCTAGAGATCTGAGATTGCAGGGGCCCTGTGAACTTCCAGTAAGAACAGCAGTAAGAACTTCCTGGAGTCACTGGAGCTGGCAGGTGCAGGCCCAGGGTGATGGAGTCTGCCAGCCACTTGGTGCCAGGATGGTCATTTTGGGTTGGCTCCATTTTGGGTGGAGCCTGCAGTGAACCAAATAGGGCTGTGAGAGTTGGCCTGGTATTAGGGCAGGCTGGCTGTGGGTTCTGTGCTGAAGTTGGACACTCACTTTACCCTTCATCTCCCCTGGTGAAGGTGTCTCTTTCCATTCTGGGCTGCTTGGGCTTGATAGAGGGGTAATGGGGGCCTGTGTTCTGAGGATCCCACTGACAGCTTGGTATCATGGAAGCCATCTTGGGCTGCTGGAGTCAGCAGGTGCCAGGGTAAGAAAGAAGTTTGTGTTCCCAGTAGCGTGCAGGAAGCTCTGCTGTGGAATCTGCCTGGAGCCTGGTGAGTGCCTGGGGCTGCTGGAGTAGGCAGGTGCCAAGCTGAGTATGGGAATATGGGAGCCTGCTGGGGGCCTGGTGTCACGGGAGTCACCAGGGGCCACTGAAGCCAACAGGTACCTGGTAAAATGTCCTGTGTTGCCATTGCACTGATGTCACTCCTCCACAGCATTATGTCCATTCATCAAATATCTAAGATCATGCAGCTAGTAAGTGGCAGAGTCAGGATTTGAATCCAGATATTCTGTCACTGGTGGAATATACCCTTTTTATTAAATGTTCACTTTTTGGTTTTGCAGATTCGAAGACACGCCTTGGAAGGTTTCATGACCAGATAGAAGAGGATCCAGGGCCCTCCAGAAACAGAGAAGCTGACATGTCTATGAGGGATGCTGTATGCCCCTCACCTCCTTCCACCCATTCTAGTGAAGCAACTTTGTTAGTGACTTCATAATTTCAAATTCAACAGGTGTATCTAGTTACCAATGTTCCTACAATATTCTACATCACTAATCCCCTCCTTGGCTTCCATATCACCACACTCTCCCAGTTGTTGCTCTTTTGTTTTAAAGGTGCTTTTTAAAAGATTTTATTTATTTATTTAGTGGCAGAGTGGAAGGGTGGGAGAAAGAGGGAGAGACATCAATGTGCTGTTGCCTCTCACATGCCCCATCCTGGGGAACTGGCCTGCAGTCCAGGCATGTGCCCTGACTGGGAATTGAACCAGCAACCCTTTGGTTCACAGGCTGGCACTCAGTCTGCTGAGCCACACCAGCTAGGGCTGCTCTTTCATCTTTTTTAGTAGCTGAAACAATCACTGGCTGAATGGCTAAAGAAGGGTATCTGCTCCCTTTTTTATTCCCAAAGCCACCACGTTAGTTCTGGCTCACATTACCTCTTGTCTGGATCATTGCACTAGGCTTCTAATTCACCTCTCCACCCCTACATCTACTCTTACAACTGTGAGATGAATATTTCTACTTCACACCTGTGATTATTTTTTCCTTCCTGTTTAAAAACCTTCAGTGTATCCATCTCCCCATTTAAGTAAATGGAAACTCCTTAGCATGTGTTCTAGGACATTCATAATTTGTCAATTTTATATCATCTGTGCTCTCAGCTCCTGGTTCTCAAATATGACTTCATATAAGAACCGTTTGTATAGCAGTCCATCGCCTTAACCACTCGGCCACCTCGTCCCATTATGCTGAGTGAAATAGGCCCAGAGTTGAAAGACAAATACCATATGATCTCACCTTTAACAGGAAGCTAAACAACAAAACAAACAAGCAAGCAGAATAAAAACAAAGACACTGAAATAGAGGACAAGGGGACAGTGACCAGAGGGAAGAGGGAAGGGAATTTAAGGGGGAAAAAGGGGGAGGGATTTGGAGGAACAAATAGGAAGGACACAGGGACAAGAACTAAGGGGGGTGGAAATGGAGGGAGGTGGGATCATGGGGGGGACTGGGATGGGGGAAATAGACAAAAAACTGTACTTGAAAAATAACTAAATAAAATTATTAAAAAAATAAAAAAAGAACTGTTTGGGGAGTTTATAAAAATGTTGATGCTTGGGGCTTACCACAAACCAATTAAACTGAAATACCTGGGTTGGCACTGGCATCTGTATTTGGAATAGCTTCCCCAGCAGTTCCAAGGTGCAGCTGGGATAGAGAATTAACTGCACTATTATTTCTTGTCTCCTAATTTTGATCCACATAATTTGCTTCTCAGCCCTTGCTCATACTTTTCTTTTTTTAAGATTTTATTTATTTATCTTTAGAGAGGGAAGAGAATGAGAGAGGAAGAGAAATATCAGTGTATTGTTGCCTCTCTTGCATCCTCTGCTGGGAACTAACTTGCAACCCAGGCATGTGCCCTGACTGGGAGTCGAATCGAACCACGATCCTTTGTTTCGCAGGCCCGTGCTCAGTCCACTGAGCTACACCAGCCAGGGCTGCTCATACTTTTCTTTGAAAGATGTCCTCTGTGTTTGTACTGAATTTTTTAAAAGTTATAATTAACAGAATAAAATATAGACATTTTTAGTGTTCATACATTTTACATTTGGAAAATTCTAGGTATTTATATATTGTATGCATTTTGAAAATTCTAGATATTTATATAACTACCACCCTAGAATATGAATATTTTTGTCACCCTGGCTGGTGTGGCTCACTGGGTTGAGCCTTGGCCTGAGAACCAAAGGGCCACTAGTTCGATTCCCAGTCAGGGCACATACCTGGGTTGCAGGTCAGGTCCTCAGTTGGGGAACATGTGAGAGGCAACCACACATTGATGCCATGCTCCCTCTCTATGTTCCTCCCTTTCCCTCTGCCTAAAAAATAAATAAATAAAATCTTTAAAAAATGAATATTATACCATATGATCTCACCTTTAACAGGAACCTAATCAACAAAGCAAACAAACAAGCAAAATACAACCAAAGACACTCAAATAGAGAACTGGCTAACAATGACCAGAGGGGAGAGGGGAGGAAATTTCAGGGGAAAAGGATAAGGGTTTTCAGGAATAAGTATAAAGGACACATGGACAAAAACAAGGGTGGGGTGGAAACAGGAGGGAGGTGAGGAGAGCTGGGGGTTGGGCTGGGATGGGAGTAAAAGGCAGAAAACTGTACTTGAACAACAAGTAAAATTAAAAAATTGAATATTTTTGTCACCCCAGATAATTCTTTTGTATCCCTTTCCAATTTGTTTTTCTCCCTCCCAGAAACCACATTTGGATTTCTTTTTCTTTTTTAAAAATATTTTATTTATTTTTAGAGAGAGGGGAAGGGAGGGAGAAAGAGGGAGAGAAACATCAATGTGTGGTTGCCTCTCATGTGCCCCCCATTGGGGACCTGGCCTGCAACCCAGGCATGTGCCCTAGACTGAGAATTGAACCAGCAACCCTCTGATTTGCAGGCCTGTGCTCAATTCACTGAGCTATACCAGCCAGGGCAGATTTCTAACAATATAGATTAGTTTTGCCTGTTCTTGGACTTCAAATAATTGCAACCATATGGTATGCACTATGTTTGGTCTGGTTTCTTTCTCTCAAGAAAGTGTCTGTTAGATGTTATTGTATTTACAGTAATTGGTTCTTCTTTTATTGCTGAATAGTATTTCATTGTATGCATATAGCACATCTTGTATATTTATTCCTTGATTGAAAGACATTAGGGTGTTTTATTATGTTCATTATTTCAAACATGACTAATCCTTCAAGGCCCAGTTCAAAATCTGAGTCATGAAGCCTTTGCTCATTCCTGGTTATAAGTGATCTCTATTTTCACTAAACTCTTGCAGCATTTTGTGCTGTAAGGAATGGTGCAGACTATATGAGGCAGAAATGGGTTAAAATATGTCTTTGCCACAAACTAGTTGATCTTGGATAACTCAGTATTTTTGTTTTCTATTGCTGCAGTAAGAAATTGCCACCAATTTAGTGGCTCAATATAACAAAAATTTGTTGTCTTATAGTTCTGAAAGATGAAAATATGACATGAGTTTCATTGGGCTAAGATCAAGGTGTTGGTAGGACTTCATTCCTTTCTACAGGTTCTGGGGAAGAATTTGTTCCCTTGCCTTTCCAGCTTCTGGGAGCTGTCCTGTATTCTTTGACTTGTGGCCCCTTCCTCCATCTGCAATACCAGCAATGTCAAGTTGAGTCCTTTTACATCATATCACTTTGATCTTTTATTCTGCCCTTCTCTTCCACTTTTAAGGACCTTTATGATTACACTGGGCCTACCCAGATAATTCAGGATAATATCCCTATTTTAAGGCAAACTGATTAGCAACCTTATTACCTCTTTGCCATGTAACATAAAATCTTTATGGGTACCAGGGATTAGGCACCCAGTTAACCTCTGTGCTTTACTTTCTTTATCTAGAAAATGAAAAGAATGCTACTTACTTCATAGGATGGTAGTAAGGATTAATTAAATGAGTTCAAACATCTAAATTGCCTGGCATAGTTTCTAGGAAAACTAGACAGTATAATTCATTCCACAAATATGGAGTTCCTACTTGGTACTAAGCACTATTGGTAGTGTTAGTGACACAAATAAATAAAACACAACTCTCTACTTCATGTTGTTTACATTGTAGTTAGAGGAGACAGGTAATAAACAATTAAATAGGTAGTAAATAGAATTTAATAAGGTGATGAACATTGTGGATAAAACCCTAAAGAGTAATGGATTTTTTCCTACCAGGTGGTTATAGATAGCCTGTCTGTTAAGGTGACATTTGAACAAAGTCCTGAAGGAAGTAAGGGAGTGAGCCACAGTGATATGGGGTGGGGGGGATGCACATTATAAAAGAAGAAACAGCAAGTATAAAGACCCAAAAATGTATCAGGCCATCCCAGTGGGCTGGATTGAAATAAGAAAGGGGGAGAAAAGTAAGAAATGAGGTTAAAGAGATAGTGGAAACTATTAGGAGTGTTTTATTGTCTGCTGCTTTAAAATATTTGTAAGGGGCTTGAGGGCATGGACTGTGTCTTATTCATTGTTGCATGCTTCTCAGTTTAGTACAATGTCTAACACATAGTAACTGCTCAAGGTAATTTTGTTATATCAACTGATCTTTGTTATACTTACTATCTAGGTAATATTTTAAAAAGTCACTCTATCCCTTCATTAACCTAAATTATCTTTAGTCATTGATCATAGAATGAAAACGTTCTCCTGCCCCACACTCTACAACCCCTGCCCTCCATTTTGGTGAATGCCCTTGTACAAGGAAACTATTTTGTCTGTGCATTTCTAAATGCCTGGAGATTGTCTGAATACATTCAAACTTCTTTTCGGAGAGTACTCTTGGTAAATCTTAGTTGCTTTACTTTTTTATTCAAAGGAACCTTGGTGAGTGGAAGATATTAATCAATTTTGTCTGTCTTCAGAGTTAAATACTCGAGATTATTGACATAACATCCTCTAAACCTGTAAAAATTGTTATCAGTAGATAATCTTCCCCCACCTAGAAAATAACCTCCATGAAGACAAGGATTGTTTGTTATGTCTCATTAACTGTGCTGGATCTTCAATGCCTAGAAAGAACAGTGCCTTAAAGAACAGTGCCTTACATGTAAAGCAGTGAATAAATATTTGTTGAATGATTAAAGGAATTAGTTCTCTCATTTTTGAATATATCCAGAAATGTATCTGTAGCATTAGTTTAGTCCGAGGCCATCAAGAACACACTATACACTGGCTCAAAACTACCTTGGTATCTGGAGGGAACAGAGATGACTTACAGTTGAAGTAAGACCTCTTCTCGAGGATGCTACCCTAAAATTTATTGCATTGACTTAAGAAATGGGACGATGAGTCTGTAGAGAGCAGGTAGATGTTATCTGTTTCATTTGCACACTTGCCATGTGACATGTTATCTAACAGAAAGAGTCCACCCAGCACTAGCAGAGCCAAACATTAAACACTGAGAATTGCAGTGGAGGAAGATTGGTTATTTTATTATGAATGGCATCACTTAGAATAGGAAGCCAATGCCCAAAAGCCTGAACTTGCTGATGGCCTGTAAGTTACAGATGATATAAAACAAAATCACATGACACCATGGGTTAGGGATTTAGGGTTGTGTTGGAAGGTGATTGGTCAGAGGTCAGCTCTGAGGTCTTTTCTGGTGTCCCTCTGTTTGGTCTCATAGGAAAATAGCCAGGAGGTTTGTACTATCTTAGGGCTCAGGAGCTGAAACATAAACATAAATCAAGATGTTATCTTTAACTAGCTTAACAGAAACCCATAACTTGTGAACCTTATTTTCTAGCTACCTCAGGGCGTTAATGGCTAGTAAGGGAAAAGGCTAAGGCTTACAGGGCATGCTATGAAGAAACTGAATAGAGTCTTGGGGCTAGATATGAAATCAGAATCATACATCAAATCAGGACATTGGTTTAATATTCACTGTGCTTGAAGCTTAGAATCTAATAAAAATCTAGGTTGTTATTCTTGAGGAACTTCTATTTTAGTGGGGGAGACAGACAAATAGATATTTACATTAGGCTATAATAACCACTGAAAAAAGAACTTACAGAAAAGTATGAAAGCATATTAAACAGTCACCTAACTAAAACTTGGAGTTATTAGGGAAGGGCTCCTGGAAAAGGTTATATCTAAGCTTAAACCTGAAGATAGTAATTAAGTCAAAGCGGGGAAGAAGAGAGGGAGAGAAAGCCTAATATGAGGCAGAACCCAGAGGGATGAGAGCACGTGTGTGGTGGGACCCCAGAATTGAAATGGGAGAAGTGTGAGAGAAGAGTATGGAGAGGCTAGCGGGGACTAAATTATGAAAGACCTTGCATGGGACTTGAACTTCATTTTGAATGGCAAGTCATCTAAGGTTTGTGTGTGTGTGTGTGTGTGTGTGTGTGTGTGTGTATGTGTGTGTTTAAACATAGGAAACTATTAGTTAAGAGCCTGTTACAATGCTTTGGGAGAAAACCCATGGAAAAGATTTGTGGCAATTATAAGGTGTTTAGGTTGTCAGGAGTGATTTTTTTTGTCTATGCATTAACTTAGAGGGTTCATCTCCATGATATCTAATACCCAGACAGAAATTCCATGAATGTGTGACATGAACTTTTCACAGAAAAAAAAATCACTAAAAAAAAAGCTTCCAAGTAGAGAAGAAGAGTGTAGAGGATCCCTAATAGAATTCAGTGTATATGTGAGTTTGTATGTGTGTGTGTAGCTGTTGCCTTAGCTCAAAATAAAATAATATATAATAATATTTTGTGGCAAAATAGCTATATTAAGTGCCCAAGATTCAGAAGGAGCAATTATTCTTTCCTTGGTCTTGATGAACTTTGGATTCATACTCAGACCTCTTTTTCCATGATACTAAAGCATGATGGAGACATGCCTGAGTTTGTAGAGAAGCAGGACCAACTTTAGGGAAATACTATGGACATTTTTCATACAAAACTAGTCTGTCAGCTACTATATAAAAATGGCTCTTGATGTAAGTAGCTACACAGATGCATTCTATTTTAATGAGTTTTGCATAAGACATTGACTTTGTTGAATTATATTCAAGCCTTACTAAAATGGAAGTCTGTTGTTACAATGTGCAGACCTGTTCTCTCAGTTGTTTACAGATTTCCTACCTATTTATATAAAGAAGATATATGATGTTTATTTTCTGCCAAGAACAAATAGGGGGTTTAAAATATACAAATAGGGATATGTAGTGATCTCTAAAAGGAATCTTGAGAGGCCAACTCTCCGTGGGGCACACTATGCCTGTTTCTATCTTCCTAAGGTCTAAGAGATGCAACCTAAAACCTCAGTACAATTAAAGGTATTGTTTTGGAATGATGTAGAGAAGCTTGTGTATCATCTAGGATACCACTAGGAAATGGGACATACACTCAACTTGTATTCTGAATAACATTCAATGAAAGGCCTATTTACAGAGGTGTTGGCATGATTAAAAGAAGGAGTGGTGAGGTACCCAGAGACTAGCAATAATGGGATGATCTCAGCCTTAAGCCTTAGAGAGATGAGATCTGTAGAAAGGGATGGGGAATACCAAGCAGGAGCTGGAGTCAGAAAGAAACACAGCCACTGCTGGTGCAACCCCACTGAGCACAGAAGTGGGTTTAATGGATTTGGGAAGTTGGTACAGAAGGAGAAAAACCAATACATCTATAAATCTGTTCTTCTCCAGGAAAGTTGTCTTTCATATCCCAGGCAATCTTGCAATGAGAAGCAAGTTGTAGTCAGACTTAACTAGTAAGTTGGAAGTTCACAGACTCTTTTGTTCCCTATAATTCTTAATGCAGGTATCTTGAAACCAAGCTATTTTGCTTCTAATTTTGGTAGGTATGGTGGTCCCAAAAGCCAGATCATCTAAGCCAAGTCAGGCTACTGTGTTCTTTTACTGAGATATAAAATCCCCAGATTCTTGTGGATCTCACAACAGTTCTCCTTTTCCCTTTGACAAAAAATACCTAAGAAACATGTGAATAGCAGTAAATTGGTATTGGGAAATCAGTCCCACTTCTGACTGGTTGAACAACCTAAAAGCAAATAATTTTCTTTCTCGGTGGCTAGGTTTCCTTATCTATAAAATAAGGTTGAATCAGTGATTTTAAAGGATTGAACCAGTGATTTTTAATGTTACAGCTATAACATTTTGGGTTCAAGAAGAGCAAGTCCTAGCATACTAGTTCTAGCAAGTAGTGCTTTAGCAGTTTTCCTACAGCCCAGACTGTTCTTTACTCTCTAGCAAAAATAAATTTTAAAAAGGAGAAGAGCTTTTTAAATAACTTATTTTTCCTTTCCCTAAGTGATCAGTTCAACATTTTAATAAGTCAGCTTTAAGAAATTTAAAAATTACAGAAAACAGACTGACAGCTACCAGAAAGGAAGTGGGTGGGGAATGGAATGAAAGATGGTGAAGGGATTAATGAAAGAACATTTATACACAAAGCATAGACATGACAACAATATGTAGATTGACTTCAGGAGGGGAGAAAATAGGGTGGGGTGGTGGTTGGGAAAGGGTAAAAAATGGGAAAAACCGTAATAAAATAAAGAATAAAAATATATAAATTTTAAAAAACAAAAAAAAGAAATTTAAAAATTGCACAGATTCAAATGTTGATGCTACACAAAAAGATATTAGCAAAGGGTCAACTTTATTGTGTTTTATTTTTAACTTCTCTACTTGTTTTACAGTAGTATTGATTAAGGTTGTTTTACAGACACGGGAATGATCACTTCCTATAGGATGAGATATCATGAATTATTTCTTTTATATTTAAAGTTTTTTAATTTATTTTTTTCATCACCATTTATCTCCCATATCCTCTTCCACCTCTTCTCTCTACCATCCCTCCACAATCACCACATTGTTGTCTATGTTCATGGGTTCTTTCTCTCTTTTTTTCCCAATCCCTCCACCCCAGCCCCACCTTCCAGAGCTGTTAGCCTACTCTCTATCTATGAGTCTTTCTCTATTTTGCTTGTTAGTTCAGTTTGCTCATTAGATTCCATATATAAGTGAAATCATATCATGAATTATTTCTTGAAAATGGGTTCCACATATGCTTTTATAAGTTTGTTCTTTTGTAAACTGGATATATACAATCATCTCTATTGTAAAGTACACCGAGAAATAAGCACTAGCTTTAAACAGCTGACAGATTGTCACATGAATAAAGTTTGCACTAACTTTTGTAGTTCCAGAGAATAAAACTAAACCAGGAGTGAAAGTGCAAAAAGATGAGCACACTGAACATTACCCTAGAGATGCCATTACCCTGTGGTTGCCATTAAGGGTAGGATATGGCTCGCATAAGTGTCAGTAAGCTTAAGTAATTAACCAATACACCATGCACAAGTGTTTTATGCTAATTTTATGTCACCATCTCAAGATCAAAAGGCATAGACTGGCCATCACCAGAAAGACAGAAGATAAAAAATGCTATTGTGGATGTGGAGAAAAGAGAACCCTTTTTGGTGGGAGTGTAAATTGGTGCAACCACTGTGGAAAACTGTGGAGGATGCTCAAAAAATTGGAAATAGAACTATCATATGATCCACCAATTGTACTTTTGGGAATCCACCCAAAGGAAAAAAACACTCACTTAGAAAAATATTTACACCATCACGTTCTTTGCAGCATTATATACAATAAACAAAAAATAGAAATAACTGAAATATCCATCAATGGATGAATAGATAAAGAAATTGTGCTCTATATTTACAATGGAATATTCTTCAGCCTTAAAAATAACCCCAAGGAAACTCTACCCATTTGTGACAACATGAATGGACTTGAAGACATTATGCTGAGTGAAATAAGTCAGACAAAGACAATTATTTTTGATCTCATGTGTGGAATCTAAAAAAAACTCATAGAAAATGATCATACATATGGTTAAATAAAGGGTTGACTGAGACTGTGACTCAATTGTTTCGTAAGTAAGATGTATGTAATCTGATCTTAATTAGTCATCTCTGAACTAGAGTTTCACTCTGGCTTTTTAACCTTGCATGACAAGTTAAAAAGTCACATGGAGAAGATATTTACATGAATAATTTGATGACCATGTAAAGTAAATGATGTCATTAATAATAGAGACTTTTTTTTTCTCCCGGAAATTTTCAAGCCTAGGAAGTATTCCTTTTGTATATATTACTAAAGTTCAGGTTTTCTGAGGTAAGAAGAATTTTTTCTGAGCGTCTTCAAAGGAAAACTGTAAATTCTTTCTGGATTCTTTTATTTTTTAAATGCCTCTTAACTAAGGAGAAACTAGTGGAACTCTCCTGTAATATCAATATGTTCCTTTTTGATAAAGAAACTCAGGGTTACAACAAACACTAATTTGCCTAAGATTACACAACTGGTAACTGGTATGTGAATCCAGTGTTTCTGACTTCATTTTCCTTGCTCTTGTGATTATCTATTTGAGTTTTCCTGAGATGACTTTCAATTGCTTCATAAAGTATTTTCCCAGATTATTTTCCACTTTAGTGCTAAGGTGCTTAGAGTTTTTTTTTACCCCCCAGGTCCTAAGTCCTTTGAATAAATATCAACCTTCAGCTGTGGCCAATAGTAGTAAACTCAATATTATACATTAGTGAGCTTCTGCTACTCAAAGAACCTATAGAAAGCAACCAGAAAATCTGGGTTCTGATTTTTGACAATTGATACTTATAAAGCTAATGCCAAGTTCAAGTGAAACCAAAAAGACAATGCTATTCAGTACTTTAGAAAGGAAGTACAAGTGAAATATGTATGCAGAAGGTTGTCCAATACAATGCTGTTTATGATATTGAAAATTTTAAAAAACAACTTATGGTACATGAATATGAGAACAAATTTGATCATTGAAATTGACCAAACAGAGGGTGGTGAACACATAATACATTGTACAGATGATGTATTACAGAATTGTACACCTGAAACCTATATAATTTTATTAACCAATGTCACTCCAATAAATTCAATAAATAAAAAATAAAAATAAATAAAAAATTGATTAAATATACCCATATTTATTGCCATGGTTAGATATTCACAACATGTTAAATTTTGCATAATGGAAAATTCTACTATATTACCAAATGAAATACAGTGCTATATTAAAAAAAGATAATATATCCCAAATAGGTTAGGTTTACAAGATCTGTGTGGAAAAAGTCCAGCCATTGTCACTATAACAAGAATGGTTTGTGAGGCATAGATGTAACCTGGTAGCCAAGGAGAGTGGACTGGAATGTGCATGTGTGAACAATGATGAATTCACTGAACTAGTCAGTGGGGGCAGTAGAAGCCATTGAGTGAGCATGTGTACTATGTGACCATTGCATTAGAAATGACTGAATGAGTAGAGCAGTGAATCTGCATCAAATTTTTCATTAAGCTTGAACATTCTTCCATAGAAACTATTTGGATGATTCAGAAGGCCACAGCTATGGACAACTGGTGACTGGCAGCTTCACCACAGCAATGCGCCTGCTAATGCATGACGTCTCATGCAAAAGTTTTGGGCAAACCATTAAATCACCCAGGTGACTCAACCTGCTACAGCCCAGATTTGGTGCCCTGTGACTTCTGGCTTTTCCCACAGCTAAAATCAGCTTTGAAAGAGAAGGGATTTCAGACCATTAATGAGATTCAGGAAAATATGATGGGGCAGCTGATGGTGATTGAGAGAATTAGAGAATTTCTACACATCAATAAATACAGACAACCCTATAGACAAAATTATAAAATACTTCACCAGATACTTCATAGAAGAGGATATCTATTGAATTTATGAAAAGCTACTCAACATTGTTATTCATCGAGGAGTTGCAAGTTGAAAACAGGCTGAATAAATAAAATAAAAAAGATGGATAATAAGAAGTTTTGGTGAAAATATAAAACTGAGATGTCCATATGCTAGTGGAAGTGTGAACTTATGCAACCACTTTGGAAAACAGTTTGACATTATATACTAAAGCTAAATAGTCTATGATACAGTGATTCCACTTTTAATTATATACAAGAGAAATGTGATCATAAATGCACCAAAGGTATGTATAAGAATATCCTTAGCAGCACTGGTCATAATAGCCAAGAATTGGAAACATCCCAAATGTACATCAACTATAGAATGTATAAATAACTTGCATTCTCACACAATGGACTTCTGTCCTCTACTAAGGGAGAGTGATTACTGACACATGCAATCACGTGGATGAATCTTATAACGAGATATGAAGGGAACTAGACACAAATACAAGTTCAAATTCTACAGTTTCTTTTATAATAAATTCAGAAATATAAAAGTAGTGGACAATGAAAGAAGTCAGGACAGTGTTCTACTTTTGGCATGGGTAGTGTGGCTAGGGGAAAACACAAAACACTGGGAAGCCAGCAGTATTTTATTTCTTGACATGAGCGATGATTACATTGGACATGTTCACTTTGTGAAAAATCATCTAACTATATATATGCTTACAATTTTGTGTTTCTCTGACAGTATGTTATACTTCAAAAAAATATATAACATATAAGGAAAACACTTGTTAAAAGAATACATAAAATTATTCTTTCTTTGTCAGTTTAAAGTACACATTTCCATAAGAAAATTTCATATTATTTATATACCAAAAAGTTACATTTTGTTGGGTGGAATTAGTAATGATTTTTATTTTTTTGTTTTGTACCTTTATTTCTTGGGGATGAAAGTAATGTAGAAAGACATGACATCATGACTATTTAGTCCATACCTTTAGCAAAACCAGATAGATCTATGCTTTGAAGTTGAACAAATTTGAATTAGGGTGGCAAGAGAAGAAAATGGTAGAGAAATATCTCCATTCATTAACAGCTTCTGGATTTCAAGGTCTGTGCAGGAGTCCACTGTCAACAGCTTAGTATAGATCCCCTCTGCGTGGGCACAACACTTCTCTTCTTGAAGCATTGTAGTACTTGGTTAATGTTGACACTGACACTTGAGGGTGATTTAGGAAGGCTTCGATAGGAACAGAAAAATTTTCACATTATTCTCATGGCCCTTAAGGGATCTTAGACTTGGTACCTTAATAGAATGAAAAGGAGGAGCTGAAAACTATACAGGGTATTTGTAAGAGAACTTTTAACTGCTAAATCTGTATGTATGTGCAACTGCTTACTTTGTAGTTAGACTTTAGGTATTAAAATTGTGATTTAAGGGATAGATATATGAGCTCAGACTTCAATGTTCAGATCAACTGCAGAAATCTTCTTAGTGATCTGGAAAAGGTCAAAGTTTTGGCTTCATGATTTGTATGCTTTGCCACAACCGACTCAATCACACATGAAGCAAACAGGTCTAACATGATTTGACTGGCCAAAAGCCAGCCAGCCTCTGTGGCACTGTCTCTTAGCTCACAAGTTTTGAATAGTCCTAGTAGTGACTAGAGCTCACTAGTTCCGGGTGCATGGCACATATGAAGCACAGGCCCTTCAAACAGCTTCAGCAGGTTCCACCATTGTCCTTGCCTATTTTTTGATAACCATGAATAAATTTAAAAGTTGAGAAACTCATTTTATTGTTAGCAATAAGAAAGCTAAATTCCATTCAGGCAGTAAAATTAGCAAAAAGATTGTTCAGCCAAGTTTCTATAGTTCATCACATAACAATAGATACAATAGCATTTCATTTTGTATTTCCAAAATCGAACATCAATGTAAGGGAAAAAAAGTTGTCGAACAGGTTTCCAATAGTTTCTTTTGTTTTTTTACATAAAGGAAGCTATCTTTTGGGGATGCTTTATTTACATTGCATTATTGAATCATCACAACAATCCAGTGAAACAAGTACTATATTATTGTCTCCATTTTACAAATGAGGAATCTGAAATACAGAATTCTTAGGAAACTTATCCAAAGTTCCTCAACTAGTAAGTGGCAGAGCTGGGATTATATGAAAATTCATATTGTTGTAGAGACTAACTTCTTAACCGTTCCAATATATTTCCCATATGTTTGTGTTACCTAAAAATAATGAAAATACTCGTTTATTGATTCTTCTTTAAAATAATTTATTAGGGGAGAGGTTAACCTTATATCCATTAATAGACATACCATATCATTTTAACCACTTCTCCCCAACCCAGTGACCTCCTTACTACAGCCATTTCTCTCTTCTTTACCTTGTCCACAAGCTTTGAGTGCAAATTGGAAGCAACACCTCACTAGAAAAGAGTTAGGGACACTTTATTAAGAGAAGTAATTCTCAACTGGCAGAAATTTCATCCACTACATCCATCCCGAGGCACATTTGCCACTGTCTGAAGACATTTTTGTCTTAACTTTGAGGAGATTGCTGCTTCTGGTATCTACTAGGTAAAAGCCAGGGATGCTGCTGAACATCTTATGATGCAAAGGAATTCCTCCCCCTAAAAGAGAATTATCTGGCCCCAAATGTCAATAGTATTAAGGTTGAGAAACTATGACTTGGAGGGATGATCATAAACTGCCTTACAAGTCTTCTTGCATGAGCTTATCTAGGACAATACCAGTTCTGTAACTCGGCTGTTATCTTATAAATTCCCAACAGCTTTAATGTAGTCATCCTGGCTCCTGTAGACAAAAAGAATTGTCTCAAAGATTGTTTGCTAAATGTTTATAGGGTTCTTATGCAAGGGGTTAATAATTTATTCCAAGACACAGTAAAGAAACAATGGAAAAGCAAGCCACTCCTTTTAAGGGAAGATGAAGGAGGGAGAGGCTCTGAAAGAAGTTGATTCATGCATTAGTTCTGACTTCTTAATATAGTAACATGTATCTTGACATAGATAATCCAATTCTACCTCCAGATATTTATGTGGAACCTAGATATTAGCTAGAGTTACAATGAGGGTATCTGAGGATGAATATTCTCTCCCAATATTGTAAGATAAGAAAACACACATATATAGATAGACTAGTAGATAATGTTAAAATTTGAGCCTCTGGATATAAATGGATTCTGTATTAAACACCTTTAATGTCATATGCTTTATATAGGTGTGTTGTTTTATTAGGTGGCTGTTTTTAGGCTTGTTGTCTGCAATCTCTCACTGATTCATCTTCACAATATTTCTGGGTAGTAATAGTGCATGGTAGAAGGTTTTTGCAGGAAATAGAATAAAAAATAGGATGACATATTAGGGAGCAGATGAAAATTACTGATCGTGAGAGGTGTTATCTCTTGTTTTGGCCTAACATTTAAGAATTTCATAGGGTGAAGTAAAAAGAGCTCTTTTAAAATTTATTTTTTTTAATTGTAGTTGACATACCTATTATATTAGTTTCACATGTACACCCCAGTGATTAGACATTAGATACCTTACTAAGTGACTACCTGATAAATCTTGTACCCATCTGAACCATGGTTATTGAATATTATTGACCATATTTCCTATGCTTTACTTTACATCCCCTTGACTAGTCTATAACTACCAATTTGTAATTTTTAATCCCTTCACCTTTTTCACCTACCCACCCTTTCATTTGGCATCCATCAAAACATTCTCTGTATTGCCCTGGCTGGTGTAGCTCAGTAGATTGGGCATGGGCCTGCGAAACAAAGGATAGTGGTTTGATTCCCAGTCAGGGCACATGCCTGGGTTGCAGGTTAGTTCCCAGCAGGGGATGCAAGAGAGGCAACCATACACTGATATTTCTCTCCCTCTCTCCTTCCCTTCCCCTCTAAAAATAAATAAATAAAATCTTCAAAAAAACATTGTCTGTATCTATGAAACTGTTTCTGTTCTGCTTGTTTATTTGTTCTTTAGATTCAACTGTTGATAGATATATATCTATTGCCATTTAATTGTCCATATTTTTTATGTTTTTTCTTCTTAAAGAAGACCCTTTACTATTTCATATAATAATGGCTTGGTGATGATGAGCTCCTTTAGCTTTACCTTGCCTGGGAAGCTCTTTATATGTCCTTAAATTCTAAATGATAGCTTTGCTATTATATAGAGTAATCTTGGCTGTAGGTCCTTGCTCTTCATCACTTTGAATATTTCTTGCCAATTCTGTAGGGCCCAGTGGCACAGCCTCCCCTCTCACCTGAGGTGGGTATTCCAGGTACACTGCTGCATTGGCTGTGTGTACTGTCCTATACAATAGTTGAACCTTGATTGTTGTTGGTATCATTGAGAGGGATTGACCCCAAGGTCAATTGGCTGTAAGGACTAGCTGCCACTACAGTGGAGGAGCTGCTGTTCAGGAGTCGACCCTACAGAGCAGAATTTGCTTCCATGGGTCTTTGATGCTTACCAGTCCACCCTTTGATTATGTTGCTTTTGGAGGTGGTAGGGTTGTAATACACTGTGGTCTAAAACTGTCCACTGGGTTCACTGGCTCTGGGGTCTCCTGGGAGGTGCAGGCCAAGGTCAGCCCCTACCTGTGACCTGCCTGCAGTCACCCAGAATGAGCTACAGAACTATCTGCAGATGGCTGCTACTTGTGCTGGGCTTGGAGGTACCCAGGAGAGGCCAAGCGGAGAACCAAAGCTGGCTGCCACTAGTGCTGGGTCTGGTGCCACTTAGCAAGGTGTACAGTGTGGAAGTAACTTCTCATGAGTCCCCCCAAGTGCCATGGATGAGAATGAATATGACAGAGATATGATGTGATACTGCTTGGGGAGGAGGGATGGCCAGTTTCTGATGGAAGACAAAGGCCCGTAGTGGCCAGTTTCTCCAAGGGAAAAAAGGCCTCGAGTCCCCTCCTCCATAGCCTTTTAATGGGTTGTAATACACAGGAATACAGGGCGACAAGGATCAAACAGTGGACAACACTTCAAAGATATCTGAAGGCTTACTATGAGTCAGTGTCTGTCAGGAAGAGAGTTGCAGAAACTTTGGGAGACATACTCATTTCCTCTGGAACACTTATCATATGAATGAAAGCACTCTTAGCAAAGCAGATTTCACAGGTTTATCAGCAAGTCTTTGTGATGCCAGATTTTTCCCCAAGACAGGCTCTAGCAAGACAAGGAGCTACGTCTCTCCCTATCAGGTATTCAGGCTTAAGGGGATTAGAGCCAGGAAGCGCTCCTCCCAGAGAACATGGGGACTGGGCTTTGACAAAGCCGGGGGGGGGGGGGGGGGGCAAGAGTCCATTGCTCTTTGTTGCAGTCCACCCCCCTGCCCCAGTCCTTCCATGAAGGCCTCTGAAGTGATTGAGTCTGGCTTAGGTTGCCCCCCACCGTGAGGGGTCTTACCGTCATTGACTTCCGACCAAGCTTTGGGGGCAGGGAGAGGAACTGAGGCAGCGTTTGCTACCAGAGACAGGCTTTGTCTCCTGGGGCTCCCACTCCAGAGGTAGTCGCTCACTCATCTTCAAGCCACAAGGGGCAGAGAGCTACAATTCCTGAAACCAGGCAGAGCGGTCCACAACAGTACAGGGCATGCTGAGGCCACATGCTGGTTGTTTGAGAGATTTTATGAAAGTCCAAAGCATGAAGCAAGAGAGGCCATTCTTATGGAAAACTCCCTGGAAACAGCTTGGTTGGGCCCACAAGTTGGGTGGGGTGGGGTCTCAGGGAATCACCAGGGAGGGGTGAACAGTGTGAACCAGGTTAATGGAGACTCAGATATGGTGCTTCCTGCTGGCTCTGTAGGGAGTTGGGGGCAGGGGTCTCAGAAAAAGAACAATGGCATCTGTTAGCCACTTTTTTCTGGTGGAAATATGTACCCCCAAATCTTGTCCTTGTGCTGGACAATTCAGTACATTTCCCTATGTCTCTAGTGCCTTTCCAGCTGCTGTCTCAGTCCTGGAACTTCAAAAGGAGTATAACAATGGGGAGTTGTAACCTATCCCACCATTCTCTTGACACTGTTTGTATAAATATTGACTGTAACTAATATGTAACTTGCAGATTAACAGCATGTTTGTATAAGTATCCTAAGAACTAACTTCAAAAGATACAGCCTCCTGGTCCTAGACAGGGTGGCTCAGTTGGTCCGAGCATCGTCCCATAAACTGAAAGGTCAAGGGATCAATTCCTAATAAGGGCACATTCCTGGGTTTAAGGTGTGTTCCCAGTTGTGGCATGCTAGAGGCAACCAATTGATGATTATCTATCACATTCATGTTTCTTTCCCTCACTCTCTCCCTCTATTCCCCTCTCTCTAATATCAATAAGCATGTCCTCAAGTGAGGATAAAAAAAAAGATACAGATTGTGATCTTCAGACATCCCAGCTCCAGGAGATATGTTGACATTCAACTGTGGAACCAAGATGACATAAAACCAGGATGACACACAGCAGACCATAACTTGCCTTATTAGATTGAACTGTGTTCATCTGCACATAGAGAACTTTTCAACCCCCTCTGTTGATCTCTGTTTTGCTTTTCCTCTTTCTCTTTATAAAAACTTCTGCCTGCACTGAGATGTAAAGATGGGGTTTGATACAACAGTTCCCTATCTTCCAGGTTGCCAGCACCTGAAAATAAACCACTTTCCTTTTTATATTAGCACCTGTCTCTGAAGTATTGGCTTTGAAAGCAGCAGGCAGGCAGCGAGTCTGAGTAAGTCTGTGTGTAGTCCCTTTAAGAGGAACTGCCTGGGACTTCAGAAGATTTCCATCTCTCTCAGCCTCAATCCCTACTGGTTTTTACACCAAGAAGTTATAGAACTTCTCTTGCTGGCTCTGGAAACATGGGCCTGGTATGGGGCTGGGACCCCTCACTCCACAGGGGTACCTCTGCAGCTGAGATATGCCTCCCAATTTTGAACTGCCACACTTGTGTGTGGAACCAGCTCTTTCTTCATCTCCTCTCCTCCTACCTGTCTCCATGTGGCTTCTTTAAATCCCTAGTTGTAAGACTTCCATTCAGTGAGATTTTGGGCAGTTCTGAATGATGGTTATTCTGTAGTTTAGCTTTAATTTTGAAGTGTTAATGGGATGATTTGAGTACTACATTTACGTACTCCATCATCTTGACCGGACTTGCAAAGTGTTCTTGCTGTGCTATCAGACCTGGGTCTTATGTGGCTCTGCCATTTTCCCTTGGATAGACTAGAGCTACTTAGTTTCTATGCTGCAGTTTCCCCACCAGTAAAACAGCATACTGAGAATTTCATGTAAGACCCTAGTGAAGATTAGCCCTGGCTGGTGTGGCTCAGTGGACTGAGTGCTGGCCTGCAAACCAAAGAGTCACTGGTTTGATTCCCAGTTAGGGCACGTGCCTGGGTTGTGGGCCAGGTCCCAGTAGGGGGTATGTGATAGGCAACCACACATTGATGTTCCCCTTTCTTTCTCCCTCTCTTCCCCTCTTTCTATAAATAAATAAATATATATATATTTTTAAAATAAATATATATTTATTATTAAATATAATAAATATATATAAATATATATATTTAAAAAGACACTTGTTAAGGTTAAATGAGATTTTGGGGGAACAAGGATGGTGGCCAAGTAGGTGGAAGCTGAGCTCACTTGCTCTTGTACCCAACTCAGACACCTGGCTGATCTCCTGAAAAAGAAACTGAACATTCAATGGAATTTTAACTGATATGATGTTTAGAAGCCAAAGTGTACAGAAGATGTTTCAAAATAGATGGTAAGGAGATTTTATAGGTGGAAGGGGAAATATCCCATCTGTGGTGCTTCAGCCGTGCAGTCTCATCAGAGATCACAGCTTTGTGGCTTCCTCCCCTCCCCAGGAAGGGGACCCCAGACCTGGGCTGGGAACAAATTGTCACACACACACACACACACACACACACACACACACACACACACACACACACACACACAGTGAGCAGCACACCCATAGCAGCAGCAGCAGCAGCAAATGCCAACCAGGAGAGTGCCAGAGAGATGGGGGATTCTATCTGCACCTGGGTCAGGTGGAGGAGGGTAGCTGTGTGCAGCTGTGACTGTGAAAGATTCTTGATTTTTGAAGAGGTGGCATGTAGGAACAGCTGGACAGTGACTCAGTGTTGCAGTGAGAGTGCCCAAAGAGACTTTTTAAAGGGGGTGCTGAGATGTGCTGGGCCTGGACCCCATGCATAGCTGCCCTGCCAGCAAGGGGAAAGGACTGAGGGCACAGTTTGCTCCCACTGAGTGCAGCTAAGCAGATTGATCAGAAAGTGCAAAGTGAGGGGATTTCGCAGCCCCAGCCTAGTGCATCTAGAAGGACAGAGGCTGCGCAGAGTGGAGAGAGCAGGACTCTGTCTGCTGTGAGGGCAGTGGGCTGGGAACTGGAAGGATAAGAGATGAGCACCTAAGTTTATTTAAAGCTGGACAGAGCCCCCTTCCCTGGCTGTGATTGAACCTTGGGGAAGAGAAGGTTGCATCATGCCCCCACCTCCTGCAGGATCAAAAACAACCTCCATGAGGGAAGCTCTGCAAAACAGGCAGGTCAGTCTCAAGAACCCTGCAGAGTGCATTTCCATAAGAGAAAAACAGAAAGACAAACACCTGAAGGGCACATTTTGAACTTTTCACAGGCAGACAAAATACACTGGTTCTTAGGACCCTACTCCACTAAAGCTAGCAAAGCAGGGAGATTGGAAATCAGTGCCACAAGGGACTTGTGCAGCCTACGTGCCCATCAGTAATGAGTGGATCAAAAAACTATGGTACATTTACACAGTGAAATACTACATAGCAGAAAGAAAGAAGGAGCTCCTATCCTTTGTGACACCATGGATGGATCTGGAGAGAATTATGTTAAGTGAAGTAAGCCAGGTGGTGAAAGATAAACACCATGTGATCTCACTTATAAGTGGAACTTAATCAACAAAACAAACAAGCAAGCAAAATATAACCAGAGACATTGAAACAAAGAGCAAACTGACAGTAACCAGAGGGGAAGGAGTAGGGAAATAATGAGAGAAAGAAGGGAAAGGGTCATCAAAGAACACGTGTAAAGGAACCAAGGACAAAGCCAAAGGGGAGTAGGATTGATGGTGGGAGGTTGGGGTGTGTGGAGCAGGGGAAAGTGGTGGTTTTGTTGGAATTGCGTTCGAACAAAAATAAAACAAATGATAAAAATAATAAATAAATCTATGACTATGAAAAAAAGAAATATTTGTTCTAGATGTGTGAAGTATGCCATTAGCATTTAAATGGGAATTGCATTGAATCTATAGATTGTTTTTGGTAGTATGGACATTTTGATCATGTTAATCCTTGTACTTCATGAACATATATATGCTTCCATTTTTTGTATCTTCCTTAATTTATTTCTTCAGTATTCTATAGTTTTCTGAGTACAGGCCTTTACCTCCTTGGTTAAATTTATTCTTATGTACTTTATTTTTCTTGTTGCTGTAGTAAAAGGGATTTTTTCCCCCTTCATTTCTCTGTCTGACATTTCATTGTTGGTGTACAAAATGCTATCAATTTTTGAATATTAGCTTTGTATTCCATTATTTTGCCAAATTTACTTATTAGGTTGATTGTTTTTTTGGTGGAGACTATAGGGTATTGTATGTACACTGTCATCTGCTCACAGTGACCATTTTTACTTCCTTCTTTCCAATTTGGATGCATTTTATTTCTTTTTCTTGTCTGATCATTGTTGCTAGGACTCCCAGTACTATGTTGAATAAAAGTGGTGAGAGCAGACACACTTGCCATGTTCCTGTTCTTAGTGGGAAAGCTTTAATTTTTTGCCTGTCGAGTATGATGTTGGTGGTAGGTTTCTCGTATATCACTTTTAATAAGGTACAGCACCCATTTATAATAAAAATACTCAGCAAATTGGAAATAGAGGGAACATACCTCAACATAATATACTTCACATTCTTTATGACATGTTTGGCCATCTGAAATCACACTAGCAGCTAGTAAAGATTTTCACATGGACATTTGTGCTGTAATTTGTATTATATTCTGGTGAGTTTTAGGGCATAAGTGGAATTTATAGAGAAATGTAACTAAGAAATTGATCACCTAACAAAAGTACTAATTTTACTTCATGGTTATAGCAAAGAGTAGTTTTCAAAAAATGTCCATAGTAATCTATAAAGAGTATTTCTGATTATAGGTAGTAAGTTACAGTTAATATGGGATGCAAATAAATGGGAAAGATTCTTGTTTATCTGGGATTGGGTGAGAATTTCTAAACCATACTGGGAAAATATTGGTCCATAGTTGTCACATACCAAAAATTGCCATTGTTCTCTGATATACTTCTGGGGATAATGTGAATTGGTACAATTTAGGATGGTAATTTAGAAATATGTTGAGTGTGAAAATAATCATTTCTTTTTATTTCTAATCACAATTCCAACTATGTATCCTGAGTAAACAATCCTTAACAATTGATAGACAAAGGTGTTTATCTAAATATTTTTATAACAATATAAACTTGAAAAACTATGTATCACCAAAAATATTGTCATATCCTTGTGATAAGACACCATGAAGTAACTTTAAAAGATGTTGGCATAAAAAAATGTGCAAATATAATACAAAGTGCAAAAAATGGAGTATAAAACTTATTTTACAACATTAAGCTGATTTTATTTTGTTTATACATATACACATATGTAGAGATACATTGTATATATATACACACAATGTATACATACATTATATAATGTGTATATATACATTATATATACATTATATATAATGTATATATACAATATATATACATTATATATATATATATATATATATATATATATATATATATATATATATAAAGCAAATGTCCCCAAAACAGTGGTTGTATCTGTGTGGAAGTATTATGTATGAGTTTTGTTTTTACTTTATTCTTTTCTTATTTTGTGATTTTTTAAGCAGTAAGTATTACTTTTTAAATCAGTATGTAAAATAAATAATATAAGGTATATAGTTTAGGAGGACTTAAATAAGCTGCAATTTTACTTTAGTCCTGAGTGTTGGGCTGGCTGTTCTGTCAGGAAAGCAGTGAGTCAAAGTAGTGAGCTATCCAACCTTGGAAAAATCCAGAGCAACAGCCTTTTTAAAGGCCTAATTAACAAGTAAGCTGTGTCTAGCTAATTTGAATAATAAGGCTGCCTACCTGCAATTTACCTAATGAGTGTATAGTTTATTCCCTGAAATTGCCACACTGTACGTAGTTTTGCACTCCAATTGGCTGACTGAGCAAGTGTAAGCAATAGACGTGGTGCACAGGAGGGCAGCAAGGGAAAAGGAAAGAAGAAATACTGTGGGCCATAGGGCACGGAGTTCAGAAAAGAATCACCCTCTCTTCTGCTACCCAGGCATAACCTTGAATGATGTCAGCAAAAAGTTAGCCAGCAGGGAACTGCCTGTTTGAGGTTAGTTGTTCTCTTTTTTAATACTCCCCATTTTTGCAAAGTTGAAATCAACTTTAAAGGAAGGAAGAAGAAGAAAAGAGATTTAGAGTAGAATTCAAAGAGTTCCAGGATAAGAGTTACCTATACCACTCTCTTTCCTTCCTGTGACATTAGAAAGCAGAAAACTATCTGAATTAAAGGGTATGACCATTCTTCATTTTATTAATCTTCAACCTGAGGACATGCCCATTGATTTTAGAGAGAGGGGGAGGGAAGAAGAGAGAGAGATTGTTTGCCTCCTGCAGGCCCTGACAGGGGGTGGGGATGGGAACCAAACCCACAGTGTATGTATGTGCCCTGGCCATGAATCAAACCCACAAACACTCAGTTTATTGGGAGAATGCTCCAACCCACTGAGCCATGCCAGCCAGGGCCATTCTTCACTTTTTCCCTGTTGTTATTTGCATGGACAGCCACATTGGGGCAAAATTATTAAGATAAGGGAGAAATTTGCAGGATCACTCTGGGAATGGGCTTAGGATACTTTGGCATAGGCCATAAATATTTAGTGGTATGTTCCTTAATTGTTTTGAATTTATTGTCATTTCCATTTTTCTGTCTCCTTTCATTTTTGCCTTTGCAGAAGGGATGAGAAGATAAGATCAAAGACAGATATAAAAACTAAACTCAGCCCTGGCTGGTGTAGCTCAGTAGATTGAGTCTGGGCCTGCGAACCAAAGGATCATGGTTCAATTTCCAGTCAGGGCACATGCCTGGGTTGTGGGCCATGTCCCAGCAGGGGAAGCATGAGAGGCAGCCATACATTGATGTTTCTCTCATTCTCTCCTTCCCGTCCCCTCTAAAGATAAATAAATAAAATCTTAAAAAAACTAAACTCAGTAAATGTAGTTTTTCTCTGATTGTAAAAGATATATATGATAATTAGAAATATAAATTATTAATCATCTTAACACCTGAAGAACACCCCAAATATTTTAGGATAATTTCTTCCAGACTTTTTCTAATCCATCTTGTAACAGTTTACATTTTTCTATGTTATTATTCTACAACAAAATTTTTTTGTTTGAATAATATAAAATGTATTTAAAATTCACAAAATGTTTACTCAGTGTGCTATCCATTTTTTCAACAATGCTAGTTTTTGTTCACATCTTTGTTTCCTGAGGCTAATTCTAGAATTAAGGAGTACCAGGACAAAGGGTATGACCAGTCTTCAGATGTTTAATACTTGTTGCCAAATTGCCCTCCCAAAATTTGTACCAGTTTGCAATCATCTCAACTATGCAAATGAATATGAATCTGGACTTTCAAACCATAAGAAACAACACAAATATTATACTAAATTTTATTTTGGTGAAAGCCAAAGAAATAAAAATGAATGTTATTTTAGCCATTCCTCTGCCTTATTTTGTGGATGCTGACTGCTGTTTTGCCCTTTTTCTACTTTGAGATATCCTTAGGTAGAATTAGGATCAGGATGAACTGGATACAAAATAAAATTTGAAATAATTTTAAAGGCACTTTGGAGAATTCTTAAGTGATTCTGTTCTTGCTGATAACTCTGAAGGCTCCCTCTGACCTACAGAGTGAAGTACAGATTCAAGCATCTCTATTATCAGGCTTAGCAAACAACAAATATTTACTGAGCCTACTGTGCTTCAGGCCTCCTTTCAGACCCTGGGCATACACTGGTTAACAAGACAAGGTCCCTCCTCCATGAATCTGGTAATTCCATTGCGATGAGTCAACCATTTCCTCTACATCTTCTCAACACAAAACCTTTTGCTCTAGTCAGACCTGTATTATGCTGCTTTCTGCTCATTCTTGCCTGATTACAGTTATCCTGCCCCATAAACCCTAATTGTTCCCATCAAGACTTATCTTAAATATGTCCCATGTGAAACTCTCCTCAGCTATTCCAATAATCTGAGCACTTAACTCTGTTCTCAAAATATAGCACTTGATTATTCACGGTCTTTTACAACTTTCTAATCTCCTTCTAAGACTGCAAGCTCCTTATATGTAGCTTCCCCACAGCACCTAGTGTAGCATATGTGACAAATAGCCCTTCTTTACTAGAACCTTGCTTTAATATTGTAAGATGAGATTCTAAATAAGGTTCCTTTGTCTTATACCAACCCTTCCCAAGAAGATTTCATTACAGAGGTCTCAAATGTTTTTATGTCAGTCTAGTTGCAAGCATAGGCAGAACTCCTGAAGTCAGTGTTCTACTGGGGCTCCAGCAAAGGGCCTGGTCCTGGGAATCAGTTTCCCCAAAATGATGTATTTGCTACTTACTTCATAGTGTTGTTAGGAGGATCATATGAGAAGTTACATGTAAAAGGTTATGTGTGTGAAGTTGAAAATGTTATAAGTGTGAAGTGTTATAGTTTCCTTCTTTTTCTTCAAGTAGAAGAGGAGGAATACTCAAACACTGAGTAAGGGTGAACAAGACTCTGAGATAACTACTTGTCAGAAATTGCAAGACTGGGCAAAAGAGGACACTGTCATGCCATTTTTTGTTTTAACCCCTGCTTATCTAGTGGACAATCTGCTTTGTCATCATGACTTTTGAGCAGTAGGAAAACTTAATAGAAGAGAGATGTCAGGGCAAAGAAAGGAGATGTCAGTGAAACAGCCTGAATTACCACTTTGGCAAAGGAGGTGTGTGTGTTTCCCACTGGTCAAATAGATGCCACCAAAAGTAGCCAGGCTCGAGTCATCTTGCCAGTATGCTGCCCAAGGGCTTCCATGTGATGAAGGTGTTCTCAGCAGCCAGAGGTTCTGAGGTATATTAGAGGCCTGCTTGAAAGAGGTTGCAACTGGATGTCAGAGAATAGTGAGAAGAGAAGCCACATGCACATACCATTCCAGATGACCTCATATACACTCATGACATGGACACCTGCCTTGTGGAAGTCATTGATAACCAGTCATTCATAGTCAGGGAAGCAGTGACACCGGAATGTAGATTGGACCAGGAGCTCTTCCCATTTGCAACCTGGCAGAGGAGAAAGGAATTCTGAGAGGGGAGAAATGAAGGAGAAAATTGCGTTTCTTCATTATTCCAAGTCCCTTGAGCTACAGTCTGGTTGTTAGTGGAGGGAGAGAGAAGATGAACAGTTAACTGGAAATTAATTGAAATTTTAAAATAGGTTGGACCAGGTAAGATGTTTTAATACCTAAAAATGACCAAAAAGCTATGGAATATACCTGAGTTGGTGTTTTGTTTTCCTCATGTGTTTTTTACTTTTTAAAAACACTGAGGTATAATTGACATATAACATTATATTATTTCAGGTATACAACATAATTATCTGGTATTTGTATATATTGTGAAATGACCACCACAATAAGTCTAGTTAAAATATGTCACTGTACAGTTACATTTTTTTGTCACGATAACTTAAGATCTACTCTCTTAGCCACTTTCAAATATGCAATATAATATTATTAACTAGAGTTGCCGTTCTGTTCATTACATTCCCATGACTATTCATTTTATAACTCAAAGTTTGTACCTCTGGCCCCTTTCTCCCATTGTACCTACCCTCTCCACCCACCTTTGGTAATCACCAATCTGTACTCTGTATCAATGAGCATTTTATTTTTGTTGTTTTTTAGATTTCACATATAAGTAAAATCATGTGATATTTGTCTTTCTCTGTTTGACTAACTTCACTTAGTGTAATAGCCTCAAGGTTCATCTCTGTTGTTGCAAATGACAAGATTTCATTCTTTTTTATGGCTGAGTGGTAATGTATACCACATCTTCATTATCTTTTCATTTATCAATGGACACTTTGGTTGCTTCCATACCTTGGCTATTGTAAATAATGCTACAATAAGCACAGGTGGTGCATATATTCTTTTGAGTTAGTGTTTCCATTTTGTTTGAACAAATACCCAGAAGTGGAATTGCTTGGTGGTTTGGTAGTTCTGTTTCTGATTTTTTGAGGAACTTCTACACTGTTTTCCATAGTGTCTGTACCAATTTACAATCTCACAAATAGTGCACAAAGGTTCTCTTCTCTGCACATTCTTGTTAACAATTACTATTTCTTGTCCTTTTGATAGTAGCCATTCTAACATGTGTGAGGTGATATCTTATTGTGGTGGATAGCAATGCAATAAATTTTCATATATTGATTTTGTATCTTGCAACTGTACTAAATTTGTTTATTAGTTCTGACAATTTTGGGGAGGAGGAGTCCTTATGGTTTTGTATATATAATATCATGTCATCTGCAAATAGTGACAGTTTTATTCCTGAGGTGGTGTAAGCGTCATAAAATGAAGATTCAACATACCACACTATGGTGGGTACATGTGTACCCACCACAGTTCAATAAACTGGGCATCCTAGTCAATTGGATTTATTCCTATATCAGAAATTGTTGTTATTTTCTAGCTCTACAGACTTTTTTTGCATCCCAAAGTTATAAAACAGCAGTGTGTTTTTCTCTTAGTTATTTAGAAAAATGAGACTAATACGTTTTGCACCTGTTTCACTTGTCACGCCTCATTGGAATGAGCAACTCATATTGGTAAAATGATTTAATGGAAAGGTATTATGCAAGAGGTTTGTTTTAATTTTTCCTGCATTTTTCAATAATATTTCCTTGCAAGTCTTAATTATATAGCCCTCATTATTTCTAGACACAAAAGACCTAAACAAATGAGTAAGTCAGTAAATGCGCACTGAGGCATTATCTAGTCTTGTGTAATTACAAGACAGGTATATCATCACTCCTAAGTCTGGAAACAATAGTATCCCCAAAACACAAGGTCATGGGAAGCCTAAAATCTTAACTACCAGTGACTGGTTGCTGCATCACACTGATGTTAATAACTATAAGAATACTGATTATGGAACTGAACTCCACTTTATTTATAAGTCCTCCTGACCATGGGTATTGGTGGAGGTCTTGGTACTACTTTCATAAACTGATCTCTGATTGTAGGAAGTGCATGGGACTGATCCAATTGACTTCTACACTGAATCTTCCCTCCTCTCTTCAGTAGTATCGAAAAAGTGATCTCATATTTGGAGAAGTGGGATATCTGGCTGGTGTCAAGGTGTTATTTTTCCAGACTAGTGATGATCACTAATTACCCTTAGTTTGCATTTTAAGAAGAAACTGACCGAGAGGGAGGGATAGATGAAGGGGAGACTGCCAGGAAAGAGAAAACAATTTTATAGGAAGGACTGGGTTAGGTGTACCAGGGGTGAAAGGAAGGAGAAGTAAACAACAAAAAGGAGAAATGCTGAGAGAAGGGAAAGAAGTTATAGAATAATCAACAATGGCTAAGGTGGGAAGGAGAAGCTCCATAGTATGATTACTGGGAGAAGCTCGGGCTGTGTCAGAACTGGGTTTTAGTATCGCACCTGCATTTTCCAGCCTGATAACCTTGGACAAATTATTTAACTTCTCTGTGCCTGTTTATTCACTTGTAAAAATGGGAATAGTAATAGTACCCATTTCATAGAGTTGTTGTGATTGAAAATAACATTCAGCCCTGGCTGGTGTGGCTCAGTGGATTGAGTGCTGGCCTGTGAACCAAAAGGTCACTGGTTTGATTCCCAGCCGGGGCACATGCTTGGGTTTCCAGCCAGGTCCCCAGTTGGGGCTGTGAGAGAGGCAACCGATCAATGTATCTCTTACACATTGATGTTTTTCTTACTCTCTTCCCCTCTCTCTAAAAGTAAATCAATATTTTTTTTTTAAAAAGAAAACATTCCTAAAGTACCTGGCTCCTCCAACAAAGGGTAACTGATATTACTACTGTTGTGGTGGTTATTGTTATTGTTAGAGGCAGTAGCATTATTTCTGTTAATGACAATATTGTTTGACAGTAATAAAACACAAACAGATCATTTATCAATATCAATTCAGCAATGCAAGAAAGTGCATAGTTAGAGGAGGCCTTGGATATCCCCTCAGGAGTCAGTTCTAGGAAAAGAAGTTAAAATATCACTGTACATGGTGAAGGAGGAAAGAATCTATTATATTATCCACATACAGACATTCTAGTGCACATCACTTTTATTTTAAAGGACATTAGCCAAGCAGTAAAAAATAAATGATATACTTTATGCCAGCAATTTGCAACCAGTGTGCTGCAAGAATTTTTAAAACATGCAGAACCTGACTATTTAGTTAGGGGCAGTGACCTCTTTTCCCTTAGATCGTCAAACAAAAATTGACAACAGCCAACACAACAATAGTGGTCTGGGGTGAATGAATCAAAATTATACCTATTTTTTCATCAGATTGGCAAAAAATGTAATATATTTTTTGTGTGCTGCAGAATTTTAATGTTTAGTTTATGTATGTCATGAGATTGAGAAGGTTAAAAATCACTGCTTTATACACATGATTGGTTTTGTTCATAGCACTTCTTTTTCCAGTTCTATAAGATATATAGTAATGGCAACTGCTAGTTCAATCTTTATAAATTTGAATAAGATATTGAATATTTCTACACATGAACATAAACAGTATTAACATAATTATTCTTGAATTGATTTTATCTTCTCAAAGGACTCTAGTAGGTGGATTTCAGGTCTTATCATGAAATGATTTTTTTAATGCTTGCTTTTATTTAAAAAGGTAACAAGAACAATTATTCTGTGGATCATACAATATGAAGTGAATAATTTCTTTAGGTGGAAAAACAAAAGATTAGGCAGTGGATTACTGAAGGGCCTGTTGTTTAACAAGTACAGTACATATCTCTTATATCATTTATTGTTATAAATGCAAACAGTAAGCATTCCTTACAATACTTTTAAAAGGAAGCCCTGGCTGGTGTAGCTCAGTGGGTTGAGCGTGGGCCTGTGGACCAGAGTATCGCCGTTTGATTCCCAGTCAGGGCACATGCCTGGGCTGCAGTCCAGTTCCCAGCAGGGGACACACGAGAAGCAACCATACATTGATATTTCTCTCCCTATCTCCTTCCCTTCCCCTCTAAAGAGAAATAAATAAAATCTTAAAAAATTGAAAGAGATTAAAAGCACATTGGATTAAAAAAACAACAATACTTTTAAAAGGAGAAATAGCAACACATCTAGGGTGAAGACTAAACATTTCTCTCCTTTAATGCATCATTACAATAGTACGAGATACCTAGTTCAAAGTAAAATATTTATTCATTTTTACTAACAACTTAAAGAGTGTCCCTATTAGCTACATAATCAAAGTTTCAGGGTTCTAGGAAGGAATTAATATTGATGTACTAAAGAAAGACCCTCTTTGTCCTGGGAGAGAAAATTCTTCATTTGTTTGTTTAAAAAAATCCACATGAGCTCCATTGCCTAGTGTGATTCAGATATCTCCTATATAAAGGATTGGTTTGGTTAAAGATTCCAAAAGGGAAAACAAGGGAGGGGAAGCTGCATTGTGTTTGTTACAACTCAGAGAACAATATGTATCTTTGTTTCTAATCTCTAAGGCTGCCTAACCTAATCTTCTAACCTCCTTGGCTGCCAGAAGAAAACCTGTGTGATTGCCTTCCTAAGCAAGTCTTGCTATGCAGAATTGAAGAAAACTTTTAAAGAAATATTTTATCAATGTTTTGGCTATGGTGAAGTCTGATATTTCAATATGGTGGTTAATATCTGAAACTATAAACTTTCTTTTAACCAAGAGAGAAACATCACTTGGTTTCCTCCCATATGTACCCTGACCAGGGATTGAACCTGCAAAATTTTGGTGTATGGGATGATGCTACAACCAACTGAGTCACCCAGCTAGGGCTAAAACTATAAATTTAAAGGCTTATTTTATATACAGATATGCATTATGATAGGATTTTAAGATCTATACATATATTTTCCTGTAGATAGACTGATGGAGTTTCTTTACTTAGACTTTCAGCTGGTGAAGTTTAATAGGGCTTTTTTTTTCAGTATAGGGCTAGAAAAATATTGTGCAAAACTTTTACATCCAAATAGCTAAAAGCAAGCTTTAGGTAATGAACCTGCTTTATTCTTAGTGAATAAAAACAAAATTGAAAGAATTTTTGTGGATAATGACATAAATTTAATATTAGAGAGAAAGGAAAAGAATGTGCAATGTAACTATTGGATCCATTTTTCTTTTAATTTTTTCCTGGACAAAATCACAATTATGAATAAATCTTAAAATTGCTGTCAATACTGTTTTTTTAAAGATAAGCAGATTTATGGCTGTGGTCTATGTGTCCTGGAAGAGATATCACATAGTTCATTTTAAAAAATTATTTTATTGTTGTTTAATTACAGTTGTCTGCATTTTCCCCCCACCACTTTCCCTCACCTCAGCCAAACCCACCTCCCTCCCTTGTGTCCACCCCATCTTGGTTTTGTCAATGTGTCCTTTATAGTAGTTCCTGAAAACCCTTCTCCCCACTGTCCTCTCCCACCTCTCCTCTGGCCACTGTCAGATTGTTGTTAATTTCAATGTCTTTGAGATATCCCATAGTTTAAAGTCCAGATTGCACAACTCAGTGTGACATGTTCTTTAATCATAATTTTGAGGTGTTTCTTTCCCACAACTAGAGTATCCTATGTATCACCCCCCCCCAATTAACAATTACTTTAGTATTACTTACCAGGCCATGGCTTTGGGCTGGATTTCAAAGCACACGAATAGCCACACTTTCTTTCTCCAAATATTTCTTAGTGCTCCAACAATTAACAGAGTCTTCTCACTTACTTTCTCCTGCACCATACTTATTGTGAATGAGTTTATATAGTTTCCTCTGCCTTGTACTTATTCAATTTCTATACTTTTTTCAAGCCACAACTAAATACAAAAATTCACAAACTCAATAGTTTTTCAGTTAATGAATTAGACCCTAAGGAAGAGAAAATATGCTTTTGGTACTTTATAATCTCTTGGAGGCGTATTCTATATCAGTTGCCCTTTCTGTTTTTTGAGCACAAAGTCATTCAATGACACATCTGAGTCAAATCTTCTAATAAGCATTTACTGAGTGCCTATTCTCTGTCAGGTTTTGTACTAGGTGTTGGGAATATAGGAATGATTTAAATGATTTAAAACAACAACAACAGTTTGTGTAGCCCAGAGAACTTTCAGTCCAGAGAACTGTAAATGAATAGTTTCATACACTGTAAAACATGTGTAGGGTAGCCTAGGATTACAGAGGAGTGGCATCTAAACCCAGGCTGCAGTGACAGAGGTGGAACCATTGTGAAAAGGCCTGGAGGAGGTGACACCTAAGCAGAGTCTTAAAGGATGAGTAGTTGGTAGCCAAATGAGGAGGGCAGGAATTTCCAGAAGAAGAAATAGCATGAGTAAAGGCACAGAAGTAAGAAACAACATGTATGTGCACACATAGGAAAGGACACAGAAGCTTAAGAGTCTGAGGCAAAGAATGGCACAAGATGACACTAAAAAGGTAGATAGGAGACATGTCATAAAAAGCCATGCATGGCAATGGGTATAATATCCTCCAAATCAAACATGTAAACAATACATTTTCTAAAATAACTTCTACCTTAAATTTTGTGCCTTTAATGCTCTAAACTCTCAAAGTTGCTAGAGGTTTCTCTACCATCTAACAGGCAGGGAAAATTGTTGGTGGTTCCTCTGAATACCAACAACCCTTGCCTTGCTATCCCCATAATCTATCTATTCCTAAGAATCCTATTCTCTTTCTATTCCCACAGTCACCACGTATTTGCAGTGCACCATGCAAACACAACTTTGATACAAGACTTTAATAGTTTGGTAAATAATACTAGATTTACTTTTCAGCTCATTTTTTAAATAAAGAGGTTTATAAATCTCTCTTTGTCTCCTCTCTTCTATGTCCAAGAGAGGCTAATAATCCATCCTTTCAGCCTTTAGGTCATATCAGTGGTGTTTCATACTAATGGACATGTGCACACACACACACACACACACACACAGACACACATACATACTCACCAGCTTGTGCTATGTTCAAGGCAAAGTTTGGCGAAACTTCTTGACACTTTCTCCTTACTGCCTTCCTACTTCCCTCATAGACTTTCCTCTACCTTATCTTCCCAGAATCCCCAGTGCATATTCCTAGTACGAATGGAAATTTCACCTCAGTCAGTGGAGAACAAAGGAGCTGCACATAGGGTACAGAATTTGGCTTGCTGCTTGTACCTCTGTGTGCCCCAATTTATACTGTTTCAGAGAACTGCCACCATTTTTTACCTGGGCAGATGGCATTTAAATCCTTTGAGTTTTCTGATTAAAAGGTGCTACATTGGTAAGAAGCATTATAATCACTGTTTTTCTACCAGCCAAGCTAAGATTCTTCCTCATAGCTTAATTCCTCATAGTTCAAGGACTCCACCTTTCCTGCAAAGTGGAGTCCTTTGTTAGGGTTAGAATTTCATATAAAACCTGCTCAATAGTTTGTTTTTGTTAGGCTCTGAAATACTACACAAAGCAATCCCTGTAAAGGGCAATGCTGTCGTGAAGGCTGAGAAAGGTGCCTGAGACATAGGCTCGAAGTTGCTCTTTTCAGGCAGAGCCAGCTGAGTAATCGTATTTCAGTTGGCTGCTTTTCAACGTGCCTAATACAGGAGCTTTTCCTCTGGGAGCAGTGTTTGCCTCAGGGGATCAAGCGCTTTCTAGTGAGGGAAAAACTTTGGGAAATCCCAGGGCCGGGGCAGTCTTGTCTTCATGAAAATCTTGGGGAACAGAATGGGCCCCACAGACAGTACTAATCCTAATCCTTGTCCCCCTCCAGCACTAGTAGAAATCAGCACTTGGCCCTAGGACAGAGCCCAGAATAAGTGAGGAGGCTAGAAGTAAGCAGGGAAACTGGGAAAGCAGGTGAGATTGCTAAGGCACTGGCTGGGCTCTGAGTCAAAAGCTGTCAATCGTCCTGGCTCACGCAGCTCCCTCTCTCTCATAGCCCTGCCCTTTCCTGGGGCTGGGCAGGGGATTGCTACATGTCAGTTTACCTGGGGAAAACCCAGAACCTCACTTTGGTCCCTTCCAGTAACTGACATGACAGATAGCTCTAGAGGGGGAGGAGAGAGCTTCACTCTATAAATGGTCCCACCCCTGGACAAGGTGGCTCACTCTGACAGGTAGCAACGGGGGAGTGTGCACCTGCCACCACTGGAGCTCAGCCAGACTGCAAGACAAAGCTGAGCAAGCAGTGGGAGTGAGTGAACAATGGACAAGTTGAAGTGTCCTAGCTTCTTCAAGTGCAGAGGAAAAGAGGTAGGGGTCTGGGGGCTGTGGAGGTGTGGGCCGGGGGAAGAAAATTTTAAGGGGAGGCAAGTCTCAGATTTTGCTTTCTGTGGCTACTACTTCTCCACATTTCTGTTCAACTGCCTTGCAGTGAGCCTGACGTGTCCTCATAGAGTAGAGGAAAAATAGAACAGCCCTTACTCCGGTAGCTAGAAGACAGGGGCACCTCAGCCTCTGCCTTGAGTGTGCCCTGAAAACCCTGTTTTTCAATCCTCTCTAGACTGTGTCCATATGCTGGAGGAAAATGAGAAAATACATTGTCCTTATGTGACCTGAGGAACCCTCCATACCCCAGAGCTGTTAATAGGTTGGGAGATAACCCATCTCCTCTGAAACGGAGAGACAGCTGCTCCACCTGGTGGGACAGGAAAAATTGTCTCTGAATATTACTGTGGCTTTCAGAAAAACACCCATTTTACTCTCCAAGACAGGGAGCAAAGATAAACTTCTCTTAACACTAAACATTCAAAACTCTCAGCCTTAATTAAAAATAAAAAAAAGAAAAAAAAGAAAAAAAACTCAGCCTATGGAAAGGGAGTCTATAAATTTCTCCTTCCCTTTTTTCTTTTTCTTTTTCTTTTTCTTTTCCTTTCCTTTCCTTTCCTTTCCTTTCCTTTCCTTTCCTTTCCTTTCCTTTCCTTTCCTTTCCTTTCCTTTCCTTTCCTTTCCTTTCCTTTCCTTTCCTTTCCTTTCCTTTCCTTTCCTCTTTTTTTAGTGTAAACTATACTTGATGATCTCAAAAATCTTGTACAATCCCAAGTGTTGGTTTTACCTAATTCATTGCAAAGATTTTGTATTTCAAAAGTTATTTGTCGGGAGAAATAAACAGAAAACTGTACTTGAAAAATAACTAAATAAAAATTTTAAAAAAAGCTATTTGTCCACTTTCATTTGCCCTTTGTGCTGGGTGCCACATGTAATATTTCCACCAAAATTTGAATAATCTAACCCAAAGAAGTAGTAAAAATATATGCCTACAGAACTTTTTCATTTCAAGAGGTAAATGTTGTAAAATAAAAGTGACCATTAACAGAAATCTCCCCAGTCTTAATAGTGTTCCTCTTGGCTCCGGTTCTATGGCTTTCGGGTTCTCCTTGGGTCTGCGTCTGTTGCTCTGTCTCTCACTGTCACTGCATTTGCAAAATTATGTTTCTGTGGAATTTTTAACAGTAGAATCTCTAATAATAATAGTGTTGATGCTTTCCCTTTTCTAGAAAGTGACGGCTTCATCTGAGAATTTCCATGTTGATGAACATGATGAGAACCAGGACCGTGGCAACTGGTCCAAAAAATCAGATTATCTTCTATCTATGGTTGGATATGCAGTTGGATTGGGGAATGTGTGGAGATTCCCATATTTGACCTACAACAATGGTGGAGGTATTTTCTCCCACCCACTTCTTTTCCCTTCAGTTTTAAGTAGGGTGCTATATGGCCTCAGGGTATTTTATGAATTGAGGAATGGTATATGATGTTTTGGGTTAGTGGGAGGATGGGAAACAAGCACACTGCATTTATTATTAGACTGTAAGTTCCCAGCTCCATTTAGGAAGGTGGCTTCACAAAATCCTCAGATATAATCATAATAAAAGTTGTATATTCAGCACTTCTGAGTTTTGCATTTGAGATCCTATGTAATCTTCAACTGTGACTGACTTTTCTTAATTTATAGGTTCTTGTGATAATCTCTTCAGACTTTACTGTTTTGCTTAATATATAGCTGAGTCTAAGCAAAAGACAGTGAATTCTAGGTCAAATAAGAAACTCAAGGGAATTGTTTGTGTAAATGGAGTATGGCAATGTATTTTGGAAATTTAAGTGTGGACGCAGTTGACTAAAAAGTAATTAAAGGTTTAGTATTTTAAGCTGCAATATTCAGTTACATATATCCCTAATTGAATTGATTATGTAGAAGATCCTTCTAAAATGCAATAGAATGTAATTCAAGACTAGGTGTTTAATTTCTGCAAAATAATACTGTTTCTACCCCAGAAACCATTAAGGAAGGCTCAATTAGAGTAAGAAGAAAAAAATAACTCTGAGATGACACACAAAGGGATACAGAATGAATTGCATAATTCTCAAGTAATGTCGAAACAACTTTTCACTTACACCATATTTTATTTACTTGTAATTACAGGTTCTCTTAGAAGTACAGAGGTGACATGCCCTTTTATTTCATAATTGGGTACCAGTGAAACTGTGCCACTGTAATTATTTTCTTGGTACAATAGGATTTTGTGTGGTGATATTTCAATCTTATATTCCTTGTTAATTGGTTGCATTAAAAGATTCACAATGGCCTTTAGAGATTTAAGAAAGAAGCTCTGTTTATTAAAAACTTTGTGTTGGTGGCAAAAAAATTTCCCCAATCCAGAACCTATGTCATTTAGTCATGATATGTTCCTGTCATAATCTGGTGTAAGTTTGAACTGGAAAATGTGTCAGAAATCATAATGTTTTTGGTGTCTATATCTTAAGATCTAATGTAATGAAGAGAAGCATTCAAGCTCCTTTCCAGCCTCCTGTATTCAGGTTTAGAATAAGAAATTCCCTGTGACTCAACCTCATATGTAGACCCAGTAGTTACCATCAATTTCCAGGAACTATATTAAACTAGGTTGAATAGAGTATTTTTAAACAAAGCCAAAGCAAAATAGTATTATTTATTTTATGTCAGTATCTTTCACCATTTCCTCTAATAATTAATATATTATGTGGGCTTTCAGTTTTTAAAGATCACATCATTTTGGTAATGGATGATCCAGGCTCTCTCAAATTGCTTCTTTTTCTTTTTGCCCAATCAGAGAAGATGAACATAAAGTTCAAATTTGTCAAACATTAATAGAACCAATTTTAAATATATGGTCAGTTGAAGTTAAAAATATGCTAAAATCTGGGATCATTTTTACATGTAAATTCTTTTTAACAGTTTATGAAAGACAAGTATCATACTACCTTAGGGTCTAAGTCAGCAGTATTATGAATTCATGGCCACTGTATTGTATTAGCAATTTGCCAACATGGTTGTTATTAATAATAAAAAATGCAATGGGTAAAAAATCATATATAACAGAGGAAAATAATTATTTTTCTTTCCCCCAAAACCCATTTACACTGGGATAGCAAGCCTTTGATTACTATTGTATTTAAACAGGGATATTTTGTATTATGTTTTCCTCATATTTACCATTGACAGAATTTATACTTCTATTAGTCACAGTAATGATAGTATGCATATTGCAACATCTATAAAAAGATATTTGTCCCTATATGCAAATGACTAGTAACTTGTATATGACAAGTAGTTATTGTCTCATTATTTATAGTAGAATATATTTTGAGGGTTGGAAAAATGTAATTTCTAGGTGTGATGTTACAGTATCATAATATGAAAAATTCAAGAGAAGAAAGGTAACATGATAAATAAAATTTACATAATCCAAAAGCCCATTTTTACCCACTGATCCTCATATTTTCTTATTAAATTTAGTTCAACTTCTAGAACACTTGATCAATATGTTTAGCATTATGTCCCTGCTTTTATCCACAATGTGATTAAAGTTCTAATGAGCAATATTATGCTACAAAAATGACCAGGAAAAACATAAAAGATTGTTTCTTAAAAAAAGGAGCCTGGATAATCTAAATGTTAGATAATTAGCCCTTATGAAATTGCAAGTTAACTAACTAAATGCATCTCAAGATTTTAGGATCTTCTAACAAAAGCAATAAATTTTTTATTAAATTGAATGAAGGCCCTTATAACTGGACAATAATGACTTCAACTGCAATGACTTCCACTGCGAACCACATTTAACATTTACACCCTATGTCTTAAACATAGACTATTTTTAAAAGAGAAAGGAGGAAAACTAATTGTGAAGATATGCCATGTGCCTGCCACTTCACCAAGTGTTTTTCTCATAGGTTCTGTAATTAAACTCTTACCACACGCTGATGATTTGGTACACATTGTTCTTCCTATTTACAAAGAATGCAAAGTTCAGAGGTTAGGTAAATTTGCCCCAGGCTGCATAACTAACTAGTAGATGGTGGAACCAGGGTATAAACTTAGTTCTATCTGGATCCAAAATCTATTATCATTTGACTCCTCTGGATTGGTTTTTATGGGCTATTGTTTTTAATACTCACAAAAACTTCATTATAAAATACAGCCAGTCCTTGAATAATGTCATTTTGCTCGACATTGTTTTGTTATAACATTGATGAAATGCCATAGGAACTTACCTCTTGATTACATCAATTCATTTTATTAAAATTGGCAACATTGGTAAAATTGGTTTAATGATATGCCATTTTGCTTAAAGTCTCAGAACCTATAAAGGATGCCAAGTGAGGACTTACAGTACTAGCATCCCCATTTCATAGATGAGGAATCCAAATTTAGAGAATCAAGGACTTTTTCCCAGAAAATAGTGAATTTGGGGCCTAAACCTGGTACTCTGTACTATATAAGAATGCTTTCAAAATGTTATGCCGGTTGTCAAAATGCCATCAAGATTTTGGGATATAATAGTGCATTGTTTCTTTTTTTTTTTTTTTGCATTTTCTAGGTGCCTTCTTGATCCCTTATACAATTATGCTAGCATTGGCTGGTTTACCTTTGTTCTTCCTAGAGTGTTCACTAGGACAATTTGCTAGCTTAGGTCCAGTTTCAATATGGAAAATTCTTCCATTGTTCCAAGGTTGGTATTAAAACATTTTCTATGTTGTACTGATTGTCCTATTCATGCATATAGTTGTCCTCACTATGTGGAATAAAACTGTGTAAGATTTGGACAGGTTTTTAAAAAAAGTGACCAGAGGGGAGAGGGAAGGGAACTTAAGGGGAAAAAGGGGGAGGGATTTTGAGGAACAAGTATGAAAGACACAGAGATGAGGACTGGGGGGGGGAATGGGAGGGAGGGGGGAGACCGGGCGGGGGGGTGGGGTGGGATGGGAGAAATAGATAAAAAAATGTACTTGAAAAGTAACTAAATAAAATTTAATATTAAAAAATAATAATAAATAAATGGTATATGAGACAAAAAAAGTATTTTATTTATCTATTCTAAAGTGAGTTTTTTAGAGGGCAAAAAAAGAAGATTTAGGTAGGTTAAAGGCAAAGATGCATAAATTTTTTCCTGCATATTTGCCAACATAAAATTTAAAAATCAAATGTTAACTTTTATTTCTGGTTGTTTGAGGCTGCAGATATGGAAGGGGTAAGGAAGGCTATTAGAGAGGGTTGTAAGGGTGTCATTCCTTTCCTATTTTCACCATCTCAATTTTCTTGGCACATGATCCTGCTTTGCAGTCACTTCATGGCCCTGACTTTTGCTATTTCAGGTAGTCTTTACCTTCTTGCTTTTGCATATGTTTTATAATGCCTCATTCAGAAAAATGGAAAGGCAGGTCACAACTTTTCCTTGGATGCTCCTAACAGAATAAGACACCAGTAAAACATTTTAAAAAAATACGTTGACTGTTATTAAACAACAAACAGACTTTCTATCTGAAAACCAGATATAATTTGGAATGTTCTAGCAACTGAAAACTATTTGTAAAAGCCTCAAGTATCATCAAAAGTGAATGTATAGTGATGTGAACAGTACATTGTGCTGGAATATTAAGGAAACGAACTCAAAAGCTAGTCTTAAGCATAGAAGTTACATTCAGTATGCTCAACTGCATTTTGAAACTACTGAGTTAAAAAAAAACTTTGGAAGGTGAAATTCAGATTGTTACTGAGCTATTGAATTGTCTTTTTCTTTTAAAAAATTTAAAAATATTTTATTTACTTAATTTTAGAGAGTGGGAGAGAGGGAGAAAGAGAGGGAGAGAAACATCAGTGTGTGGTTGCCTCTCACATATCCCCTACTGGAGACCTGACCCTAAACCCAGGCGTGTGCCCTGACCAGGAATTTGATTGGCAACCCTTTGGTTTGCAGGCTGGCACTCAATCCAATGGACCACACCAGCCAGGGCAGAATTTTCTTTATATGGTGTACAGTATCATTCAGGATATTAATTCATAGGCTGTATCTTTTACTTGTCAAAATGTTGGTTTATGGATCAAGATATAAGTATTGGTCAGTGAGTCAATAGGATATGAGCTTTGAATAGTTTCTCTCTTTTTTTTTTAAAGAGTAGTAATTACTCTGACAAGAATTTACAGACTTCATAAGAAAGACTAATGGATATGCCCTTGATCTTAGTACCTTTTTCTAATCAACTAAAAACTATCTCAGAAAGCTAATCATCAAAATAATTTAAAATTTGAGAAGACAGTTACTTAGACAGTAGCGTTGCCTCTCTACTCCTCAAAGAAAAAGTTGTTTGAAATAACCTTCTCATTTTAAAATAGATTTTGTGGAAATTGTGATGCAGCTTTTTCTATGAATTAGCAAAAGAAACTTCAGTTGTTGGTTTTTTATTTTAATTGTTCTGTTTTACAGGTGTGGGAATTACAATGGTCCTGATATCCATATTTGTGACCATCTATTACAATGTCATAATTGCCTACAGTCTTTACTACCTGTTTGCTTCTTTTCAAAGTGAACTACCATGGAAAACTTGTGGCTATTGGGCAGATCAAAACTGTAGCAGATCACCAATAGGTAAAATTGATTTATTTATTTTTGAAACATTGTTAACTCTGCTTTATTCTTTTATATTTTATAATAAGATTTAAATGTTAAATCATTTTTAACCAAGTTAGGGACAGTTTTAAGTGAGCCATAGGTTAGTGATAAAAACAGAATAAAGCATGTATAACCTGAAAATTGATTAAAGCAATGTTAATTTCTGAGGACAGGCAGTAAAACTAAATGACTACTAGGAGTACTTCTTGTAGATCTAAGCTATGAGCAGGACAGAAAAAAGACAATGGAAGATGATAAGGAGAGAAAAAGCACTGTCTCTGATAGTCATAGTGTCTTTCAGGAGACTGGCTATTGCCCATGTCATATGTTGCTAATCTTTGGAATAATGCAGCGTTAATACTATAGACTATTACCACTGGAATTGTCTTTGTATATCAGAGGATGAAGTAATAAAGATTGAACAGTTAGGTATTTAAATGTGTCATTTCCATATAGATTAAATAAGCCCACATACTGAAAGTCCCTTTGAGCACTAAATCCCAACTGAAATTATTGTTACTTTATAGCTGTTATGACCATAAATATAATCACAGTTTAAAAGGCAAGATATTTTCATACTCCTAGGTTAGTAGTACAGATTTAAGATACTGAATGTGCATGTCTTGTTCCATTTGTACAATTTTTCCCTGCCTTCACCAAGTAACAATTTAGACAGTCTTTATATGTTTTACTACTAAAACTTTCCAGGAAAGTACTCTACTAAAACTAAGTATGTGTTTGTGTGTGTATTATTTTTTATAATTTTTAGTAACTCACTGCAATGTGACTACAATGAGGGGGATCATCCATGTTAATAAAAGCTGGGTAGATTCCAACAATTTGACCTGCATCAATGGAAGTGAAGTTTATCAGCCAGGGCAGCTTCCCAGCGAACAGTATTGGAAGTAAGTACCCTAGACGATCTACTTCTTAAATTGATATTACTATAAAGTTTTTTAATCAATAATAATAAAATATCACCTCTTTTCTTAACTCATATTAGTAGAAAAAAGGGAAGCATAGCAAATTCTACTCCATTTGATTCAAATGTTTACCACTCCTGTGTGAATAGTAGTAACATGCAAAATTAGCTCATAGTCAACAAATTATCATTTATAAATTAGTTATGTAAATGGACATAACAATGCCAGTAATTATTCATTTAGCACTTATTAATGATAAGTTAGGCCATTGCTTTGAAGAAAAAGTATTCAAATTTTAGACAGTAATTAGCAAGTTCTAATGATAAACGGTTGGGTGATGAGTAATTTGTGGGTAAAATTGCTATTTAAGGCTACAATTCATTATTATCCTTTTTGCTTATAATTGTCACTACATGGTAGAAAAACTATTTTGAGTTATATTTACTTTTATTAACTTGAAATGTTCTCTTTTAATTTTTCTTATTGTATACCTACCCTTTACCCTGACCTAATTTCTTGACTATATTGCTGTAATGAGTCCTTTCTCATCTACTTGTTAATGGTCCTTTATGACCCTTTTAAAATTTGAATCTTGAATGTTCTTAAACATCAAGCTATGAATTAAAATCCCAGATCCACACAAGTCCTAGTGGAAATCATAGAATTTTAAAGAATGCCTTTAAAAGAGTTATGAATAGTAGGGTTAATTATGTTTGGTGATAAATACAAGCACAATGAAGAAAATATTTGATGTAATTTTTAAATGTTTATTATTATTTTTATTGTTATTCTAGTACAGTTGTATCCATTTTTACTCCACTATGCCCTCCTGCCCCACCCACCCCTACCTCCCATCCTTGAACCCAGTCAGTCCCTTTGGCTTTGTCCATGTGTCCTTTATACATGTTTCTTGAAGGCCCTTCCTCTATTATACCTTATTATCCTTCTCCCCCTTTTCTCTGGTTACTGTCAGATTGTTCTTTATTTCAATGTAATTTTTTTATTTCAATGTAATTTTAAATGATTTCTTTGTTATTTTAACTTGAGAAAAATACAATAAGTAAAATGAAATAATCTAATGCAAGGTTATTTTTTACATAATGGAGCTTTGAAATATTACAGAAAAATTATAGGTAAAGGAATCAGTAGATCTTTTATTCTAGGGCTTGTAAGTACAGATCAGCTGCATTTAAGCATAAAGTCAGTCTGGCTTCTCACTTAACTATTTTTGCTCCTCCATACAACAGTATCTATCAATAAAAGGCTGACACAGCATAGATATATTAATAAGATAGAATACTCACAAGGTTTCCCCCTGGATTAAATGTGACAAAATTCAGTGTATTAAGACAAGTGATTCTGTGTTCATAAAAGGGCTTATGTGTTTTCAGCAAAGTGGCACTCCAACGCTCAAGTGGACTGGATGAGACTGGACAAATTGTGTGGTATTTAGCTCTTTGTCTTCTTCTGGCATGGATCATAGTTGGTGCAGCACTATTTAAAGGAATCAAGTCTTCTGGCAAGGTAATTTAGGAAACACATTAGATAGTGATGGAGCTGTTTGCCAATATTGTTATAATTCAATTATGAGCATTATCAAATGCATGTTTTTCCATATTGGAAATATTCAAATGTGTGAAAAGCTTTCTAAGTAGGTAGTCTAGATCTAAGAAATACACAAAATCACTGCTATTATTGAAAATAAAACAAATGAGCACAAATCAGTATTGTGCAATTACTTAGTCAAAACTTGGACCCTTCCAGTTGATACAGTATTCTGTGATTTGCAAGCATATTTTAAAATTACCTTTCCTACTATCTAAAGAACATCTTATATACTGTAATATTTGGTTTTGAAAGTGCAGATCCTTGTTCTATAGGGTAATTATGTCAGGATTCCCCTAATTAGGAGGAGACTGGAAAAAAAACCCAACAACTATGTAATAATTCTCTTAAAGTTTGCTAAAAATGACTGAGGAACCTTTCTCTCAGCAGAGTCATCTTATGGAAAAATATAATTTCCTCCTTCATTGTTTTACTTTTTAAATTTTCAGAAAGCATCATGATAATTCCAAAGAACAACATGAAATTTTTCTCTGTGAGCAGTTGTACAGTACCTATAATAGTGAATGTTTACATGTTTTTATGTACTAGAGTAAAATTTCCTTTAAAACGGAGGACAGCCCTGGCTGGGTATCTCAGTGGGTTGAGCACGGGCCTGCGAACCAAAAGATCGCGGTTCGATTCCCAGTCAGGGCACATGCCTGGGTTGCAAGCCAGTTCCCAGCAGGGGCCAGTTCCCAGCATGGGACGCATGAGAAGCAACCATACATTGATATTTCTCTCCTCTCTCTTTCCCTTCCCTTGTAAAGATAAATAAAATCTAAAAAATAAAAAATAATTTTAAAAAACTAAAAAAAATAAATAAATAAAATGGAGGACAGGAATAACTGTGGATACTATCTTTGATCCCTAGCACAATATCTTGCACATTCTGTTAATGTTCAGTTGTGATGGGACATGCTGTTAGATCTCAAAAATTTTTTGAACATCACAAATCAGTGGAAACTTTCCAAAATAATGTTTCAATTGCACATTTTTGAAAGCCTTGGTTCCTTTTTTATGTTAATATTGAAAGAATCCATTAAAAGTCCTTAACCCAATGCATTAATTTTTTTTTGCCTCTGGATGACTCATTCATATTTTCTCCTTGGGCATATTATCAAACACAGGCCATCTATGGATCAAAGAAATCATCCGCATTCATGAAAAGCCAGCCTCAAAGGCAATCTGCTCATTTGGAATCACGTTTTATATAGGACACAAGCAGTGTACTTGTATGTGTGCTGCCAAACTGTATTAATGGTAGCTTTAAGGATGACAATAACAACAAGTGTCTACTGTTCACTTTAATCAGCTTTCGTGGTATTTAGACATCTTCTGGGAGATTATTTTTCTTCTCCTTGGAGACTGAGTATATATTAACCATTTCAGGATTCAAAATCATTTTCTTTTCCAACTCAATGCAATAATTTACAGAGAGGTGATATTCAGTCACCTCAGGCATTTATAAGAATACATTTTATAAAACACTCCATATGGATTCCAAGTTATCACTGCTGGTATATTTTATGTTCCCAACATGAACCTGGGAAATACTGTTTCATACATCATAATGTTTTCAAAATAGATAATTTGAGAGTGGTGAAAATAACAAGAGGAAATTATGCCAACTTAGCTACTGGTGTTGTCAGCTCTATTAATACCCAAATGAGATTTTTTTGGTGTTTTTTAAAAAATCAGTTATCTTTAGAAGGGAAGGGATGGAGAGAGGGAGAGAAATATCAATGTATGGTTGCCTCTCATGGGTCCCCTGCTGGGAACTGGCCTGCAACTCAGGCATGTGCCCTGACTGGGAATCAAACCGTGGTCTTTTGGTTCGCAGGCCTGTGCTCAATCCACTGAGCTACACCAGCTAGGGCCAAATGAAATTTTTAATACTTTATTTAGTTAATCTCAACTGGATAATGACTTTATTTCTATATGGTTACATACTATTATTTTTTAAATGAAATTAACTTTTGATTGTTTTTCTTGATAGGTGGTATATTTTACAGCTATTTTCCCATATCTTGTCCTACTCATCCTGTTAATACGAGGTGCAACTCTGGAGGGTGCATCAAAAGGCATTTCATACTATATTGGAGCACAGTCAAACTTTACAAAGCTTATGGAAGCTGAGGTAAGACGATTTAAATTTCAAATTATCTAAGGAGATAAACCTTAAAAGTAAATGACAAAAATCTTTGGTAACATAACAGTGTCATAATTTAGTAACTTGCAAAAGAATATACAGTTAAATTTATTAGTGTTCCTGTCCACTAGGATGTTTGACTTAGCTATTTCACATGACACTAATGATTTTTTACTGAAAGTGAGATATCCTTTTTAGCAATAGGATTCTAAATGTCCTTTTATTCATGTAACTGATTCTATTTGATCACAAAGATTTGGGATTTATAATTTTTTCATTTTTAAAATTTTATTGTTGTTCACGTACAGTTGTCTGACTTTTCCCCCACCATTCCCCCCAACCTGATTTGGGACTTATTAATCTGAAAAGGATATTTCATGCATGAATACCTATAAATGATGACTAGGATCATGTGTTTTATTGGGTAAACTCATAGCAGATTTAAAGATTACAGTTGAAAGTTTAATAGATAATATATATTATAATTCTCTTCAAAAGTTAATATCCCAAAGGTAAGATCAAATTTTGACAAATGAATTATGAAATGAAATACAAACTTGAAATGGATGAAGTATTCCATAAACAAAATTGTCGCTGGTACCAGAAACATGAACATGTATCATAGGTATAAAGTGGGTAACCCTATTTTAACTTTCCTCCATCTGCAGATAATGTCTATCTGAATCACAGGTACATAAAAACTTTTACAATTTTGAATGTAAGGACATTAAAAGTAAGTGTAGTTCATATACTATGCTTGTCTTGATAACAACCTAAAACTGTACTCACTTTTTTATTAGTCACATCTGGTAATGTTATCCAAAATAGATATTTTTGCTTGCTATTGTATTCTTTGTGGAACCTCATGCTTATTTCCAGCAATTGTTATTTTCTAAACACAGGCATACCTCATTTTATGGTACTTTGCATTATTGCAGTTCTCAGATAATGTGATTTTTTACAAATTGAAGTTTGTGGCAACTGTGTGTTGAGCAAGTCTATTGGCATCATTTTTTCAACAGCATTTGCTCCTTCATGTCTCTGTCACATTTTGGTAATTCCTGCATTATGTCAAACTTTTAAATTATTTATATTTTTATGGTGATGTGTGATCAGTAATTTTTGATGTTACTGTTATAAATATTGAGGTACCACAAATCACACCCATGTAGGACACTGAACTTAATCTATAAATGTGTGTGTTAGGAATGCTCCACACATTACCCATTTTCCCATCTCTGTCCCTCTTCTTGGTGCCTCCCTATTCTCTGAGACATAACAGTATTGAAATTAGGTTGATAAACAACTCCACAATAGCTTCCAAGTGTTCAAGCAAAAGGAAGAAAGGCACATCTTTCAAGTTAAATCAAAAGCTAGAAATGATTAAGCTTACTGAGGAAGGCACGTTAAAAACTGAGATAGGGGAGACTTCCAGTCAAGATGGTGGCATAGGTAAAAATAGCTCACCTCGCACAGCCACATCAAAATTACAACTAAACTATTGTAACAATCATAGCTTGCATGTCTTTTTCCATATGAAGAATTGTAATCCTGCTTTTCCCATCCTTGTTTGGGAAAACAGGATGCAATGTTTATCTAAGACGGGGAACCTTCATTTTCTTTTCTATTTTTTAAACATTTTTTAAGAAATCTTTTTTTAAAGATTTTATTTATTTATCTTTAGAGGGGAAGGGAAGGAGAAAGAGTGGGAGAGAAATATCAATGTATGGTTGCCTCTCATGCGTCCCCTGCTGGGAACTGGCCTGCAACCCAGGCATGTGCCCTGACTGGGAATTGAACCGCGATACTCTGGTTCAGAGGCCCGTGCTCAATCCACTGAGCTACATCAGCCAGGGCTCTATTATCTTTAAAGCTTCTTGTGAAACATAAAATTTAATCCTCCCAGCTCCCCACTGCAACAAAAACACTACTTCCACTACCTCTTTGGATTTTCTGGCAATTAGAATTTTTTCTTAGATTAAAAAAAAATTCCTCTCTGTCCACATTCTAGGCATGGGATGTATATTTTTCCTTATTTTTGTATATTTGATTTCTATTGAGATCTGTAGCAGAGTAGAGAGCCATACAAATTTTTAGCTAGAAGGACCTGCAGCTATTACTTTACTAGCCTATTCATTTTACAGTGGTAACGTTGCAACCCAGAAAGATTCAGATTTAGTTAAGTTTACACAACCAATTTCTGCATCTTGAATTAAGATTTCCTAACCCCTAAAGTAATTATTTTATATATAGCTATGAGATTGGTAGACATGGACATTATAACTATGTTTAGGATTTTGCTTCACTTTTCTTTGTGACCCAGGGAAACATTATGGTATTCAGTAGTGTTTTTAGACAACTCACATCTGCTATACCATTTCCAGCTCCCTCTAATTCATATATGCATACATAATATAACAAGTGAAAGAAGCTTAACCCCCAAGATAAGTGTTATTTATCTTTTAACATGTACAACCACCTAATAAATAAGAGAACATTTTATTTCTAACATGATTTGTTATATATAAGTAAAATAGCCATGATCCATTTATCTATGTATCTATGTATATATGTATGTATGTATCTATCTATCTATTATCTACCTATCTATCATCTATCTATCTATCTATCTATCTATCTATCTATCTATCCATCTATCTATCTATCTATCCATTTGCTTCCTACTGGCTTCTCACCATTGTAAAACAATTACAGTGTAACAACAATCTAATATCAAGCTATATTTTGAAGGTCTAGTAATATTCATTCTACTGTATAAAAACTATTTCTATTGTAACTCAAAATAGATTACATACCTTTCAGGGGAGAAATTATTGTTTTTAACTTCCATAAGTGAGTATCAATTCATGTTCCCTATAATAACAATAATAGCTACCATTGTACATCCTACTAATTTCTTTACATGTTTCTCACATAATTTTAGCATACATAATAATTGTTATTATTACCATTTCCATTTTATAGATAAAAATAGGTTTAAACATGTTAAATAAGTTGAAGTCAAAGACAGTGAGAGGTATTAGATGTAAACTTCATTCTTTTTGACAACCCATCTAAAACTCTTAGTCACATCATATAGCCTGCTTCCACTGACCAGTCCTATTTTCAGATAAACTCACAAAAAGACTTTTTGATCAAATACATGCCTGCTATATTATTTGAAATCTGCACAAATATATTCTTTATTTGGGGTGATGTTATATCTACAGAATTTAACTGTTAAATGGATTTACCTAAATTAGTTTCTAAGATTAATTATTGTCTTTTAGAAAAGGTATAACAGGGGTATATTGTGAAAGGGGGAATAATTGAGGGGTGGAGTAGGTTTAGATGAAGAGAAGGGGGCTGCTTAAAGTGATGAGGCCAGTTACATGAGGTTCTAATCAAAACATGGAATGAGGGAATTGGGTGATCTAGGGGATGCCTAAAAGTATCATCATTGTTCAAAAATTGCCCAATACTATCCTTGTTAGAATTATGCTTCTGTTGTTCCCAGATTGATATATAGAGTCAATAGAATTCCAATAAAATTCCCAGCATGTTTTGTTGTGGAACTTGAAAACTGATTCTAAAACTTACATGAAAAAGAAAAAGACAAAAAAATGTGTTTCTGAAGAAGTGAAGACTTGTCCTACCAGATATGAAAAAAATATTATAATGCTATAGGCATTAAAATAATGTGGTGTTAGCATTTGTATAGACATATAGACCAGTGGAAAAGAATAGTGATCCCAGAAATACTCATGAACATATGGAACTTGATATGTGGCAGAGGTGGCAATGCAGATCAATGAGAAAAGGATGTACTATTTAATTGATATAATTGGTATCTAACTGACATAATTTATAATATCAATTATCTTTGGACAATTGATATTCTATTTGAAGAAAAATTCATTGAGATTTCCAATTTAATAGGCATGATATCAACTTCTGGTGAATCAAAACTTAATATAAGCAAAACTTTAAATCTTTTAGAAGAAAATATAGCATGCTACCTTTATGACCTTGAGTTAAGAGATTATTTTTTAAGGATAATTTTTCTAAGAGAAATGAGGGACAATACAACACAAGCAAAGATGGACACCTTTAGCTAAATTAAAACAACAAATCTTTGTTTTATATAGGACACAATGATAAGAGATGAAAAAAATAAGCCACAGACTGGGAGAAAAAATTAACAAATATAATAGACAAAGGATTAGAATCCAAATTACATAAAGTATTCCTTAAGATCCTGTAAGGCAAATAAACAAAAATGGAAAAAGACATGAACAGGAATTTCACAGACAAAAACAACTGTGTAGTATAACACATTAAAACATGCTAACCCTAAAAATTCATTAGGATAATCAACTCTCACTTCACAGCCACGAGATTAGACTATATTAAAAATTCTGATCAAAGTTAGCAAGGATGTGGAGGAATGGGGACTCTCATCCATAGCTGGTAGAAGTGCAAGGTGGTACAACAGTTTTGAAGGATAAATTGGCAATATTTAGTAAAAGAGAAGATTCATATATTTATGACATCACAGTTACCCAACCAGATATGAGGAGAGAGACAAGAATATTCACAGCTACCTTGTTTCTAATAGCAAAATACTTAACAACCTAGATGTCCATCAATAGGATAAAGGATGAAGTGTGATATACACAGTGGGGCAATACAGCTGTCAAACAAATGTTCAAAACTACATATATTTAACTGAACCATATGAATTTTCCTATATTCTTTCATTTTTGACTTATAACATTGAAATGTCTTATGGTTCAAATCGATAAGGGATAAATTTCATACATTACTAACTGGAAAAGGAAGTTGTGTAAGTTTACATGTATTAAAAAATTTTTTGTATAAACTCCAAAAATGCAAAGCTAAATGTCATAGTGTTTAGGTTTACATATATATGTAGTAAATTATAAAGAAAAACAAGAAAATAGTAAACACAAAAGTCAGGGTAGCAGTTACCACTGGAGGTTGGAAGGGTGATATGATTAAGAAGGAACATACAAGGGCTTTAAAAGACTGATAACATTTTATTTCTTAGGCTTAGTAGTGGGTACTTGTGTGTTTATTTAATTATATTTATTCATTTGTATATATAAAATATTTTATGCAAATGATAGCTAAGAGTGTGTGTTTTAAATATTTAATTATTTTCTCATAGGTTTGGAAAGATGCTGCCACTCAGATATTTTACTCCCTTTCAGTGGCTTGGGGTGGCTTAGTTGCTCTATCATCTTACAATAAGTTCAATAACAACTGCTACTCAGATGCCATTGTGGTTTGTTTAACAAACTGCCTCACAAGTGTGTTTGCTGGATTTGCTATTTTTTCTATATTGGGACACATGGCTCACATATCTGGACAGGAAGTTTCTCAAGTTGTCAAATCAGGTATGGAATTTATTATTATTATTAACTTTGTTTTTTAATCTTTATTGTATTTTTCCCATGACCATTTAGTCCCCTTATACCCCACTCTGCCCAGTATCACCACACTGTTGTCCATGTCTATAAGTCCTTTTCCCTTTTGCTCAATCCTCCACCCCTTAACTACACCTCTCCCCACAGCTGTCATCCTGCTCTCTATGAGTATGACTGTACTTGCTAGTTCAGCTTTTTCATAAGATTCAACATGAGTGAAATCATATGGCACTTGACATTCTCTGACTGGCTTATTTCACTTAGCATAATGTTTACCAGGTCCATCCATACCATTGCAAAGAGTTACATTTTCTTTTTTATGGCTGAGTAGTATTCCATTGTGTCAAATGTCCCATAGTTGTGCTATCCACTCATCTACTGATGGACAGATGGGCAGCTTCCATATCTTGGTGATTATAAATAATACTGCAATGAACATAATGGTATTTATGTTCTTTTGAATTAGTGTTTTGGGTTCCTTCAGATATATTTCCAGAAGTGGGATCACTAGGTCATAGGAAGATCCAATTTTTTGAGGTATCTCCATACTGCTTTCCATGGTGGTTGCACCAGTCTGCGTTCCCACCAACAGGGCAAAAAGGTTCCCTTGTGTATATATGTATAAGTACATGTATATATGTATATATATGTATGTATACGCATGTGTGTGTGTGTATCCATGTGCAATTACAGTATTGGTCTGAATCTTTAAAACACATTAACATCATATAGACAGAAACCCAAGTGACTTTTTATATCTGGCTGTGTCCAACTGGAACGTAGTCTGATTAATGAACTTCCTAACCTTAAAGATATTACCTAAGGTCGCTTAATTATCTGTCTACAGAATATCAGGAAAATAATTCTAGGGTACTTTTAAGTGAGACTTTCTTATTAAATTTTTATTTATGGTTAGTGTCATTTGATGGAGAGACTGATGAATGAGAATAGAATGTTAGAACTAGAAGGCACCTTGGAGGTCATCCAGTGCCCAGCTCCTCATTTAAGGGTGGGGCAGGGGACAGATGCACAGAAATGTTAAGTCTTGCAGAAAATCAACTAATTAGGAAGTGAAAGTGCCTAGACTACAAGCAAATTCTCCTGAGTCCTAAATTGGTCACCTGGGAGGATGGAGAATTGAAATACTTAAAAGTAAGTGTCACATAGCATAATTGAAAGTTTTAAAAACATCTCTAAGCCCTGGCTGGTGTAGCTCAGTGGATTGAGCATGGGCCTGCAAACCAAAAGAAGATTCCCCTTCAGGGCGCATACCTGGGTTGCAGGCCAGTTCCCAGCAGGGGCCAGTTCCCAGCAGGGGATGTACCAGAAGCAACCATACATTCATATTTCTCTCCTTCTCTCCTTCCCTTCCCTTGTAAAGATAAATAAATAAAAATTATTTTTAAAAATCTCTAAAGATAACATACATCAAATAGAAAATAAGACTTAACTATGATTTTGAGTACACATTTGAAGGTACACAGAAACAGCTGCTAAAGAATGTATATCATGAATTAGGGAGGGGTTGCCAAATTCAAATGAAATTTTTCTACTATGTGCTTTTGAAAAAATCTAATTATGTCAGTTTTCATGGAAACGAATTTAAATTAAAATGCTATGCATTTTTCTCAGGTTTTGATTTGGCATTCATTGCTTATCCAGAAGCCCTAGCCCAACTCCCTGGCGGGCCATTTTGGTCCATATTATTTTTCTTCATGCTGTTGACTTTGGGTCTTGACTCTCAGTTTGCTTCCATTGGTAAGTAATGCTTCCAGTGTTAACCCATCCCTCTTATATTGCATTCATGTTTCCCCTACTTAAAAACATTCTTCTCTTAACCCCTATTGCCCCTCCTATGTTTTACTCTAAGAATAATCTTTCTAAAACTTCTTTTTAGCCCTGGCTGGTGTGGCTAAAATGGATGGAGCACCGGCCTGTGAACAAAAAGGTCGCTGGTTCCATTCACAGTCAGGGCACATGCCTGGGTTGCAGGTCAGGTCCCCAGTTGGGTTACCATGTAGTGATGTTCCTCTCCCTCTCTTCCCTTCTCTCTAAAGTTAAATAAAAAATCTTTTTTAAATTTAAAACATTCTTCTTAATAAATTTAAAAAATAGAAAGTAGTCATGAACCAGACACCCAAAATGAGCAAACATTAATATTTTACCATATTTGCTTCTGACATTTTTTAGAAAAATAAACTGTTACAGATGAATTTAAAGTATCCCATGCTTCTCTCCCTAGTACCATTCACATTTCTCCCTTCCTAGAAACAAACATCACCATGAATGATGCTATCCAGTCCAGGTTTGAATACGTGATATAATGTACCCATAAATACCATGAATGTTAAATGCTCCCATAAATGTGAAATTTCACTTCATACACACCATCCTGACAGTTGTTTTTTAATGTATTATCAACATACATATGACTATGTGTTCATGCATAGACATAGAGATGTAGCTAATTCACGATCTGTTGCTGTGATGACAGAGGCACTTGGACCATTTCCAGCTTTGAACACTTGCACACACCGCTGCACTGACTGTTCTTTACATGGCTCTATGTACACATAAGAATCGTCCTTAGGGTACACACTTAGAAATTCTGAAACTGTTTTTATTGTATTATCCTCTTACATAAAATATTTTACTTAGTTTTATTTAAGCATTTTTTCATCCTCACCTGAGGCCATTTGTTCATTGCTTTCAGAAGGAGAGAAAGGGAGGGGGAGAGAGAGAGACAGAGAGAGAGAGAGATCGATGTGAGAGACATTGATTGACTGGTTGTCTTCTTGTACCTGTGCTGACCGGAGACAGACCAGAAACCCGGGTATGTGCCCTCACTGGGAGTGGAACCGGCTGCTACCTTTCAGTCTATGGGCGAGGCTCTGAGCAACTGAGCCACACAGGTCGGGGCACATAAGACATTTTAACAGTTTACTGTTTATAGGGTAAAGTCCAGCCTCCTCTAATTGATTTTCCAAGCCTTCAAATATGTCAAACGCGTTTCTTAATCCTTTCACTCGTATGTTTTTCGACTTTTAAGCCAGTGCCTGTTTCATGAACACATTCATTTCTTAAACCTGGAAGGCCTTTCTGTCTCCATGTCATTTATTCAAATGTTCACCTTTCTGGAAAGCTGTACTGGACTTCTTCCTTTCCTATAACTCTTTCAAACTGCTTCAACCCTCAGGGACCTGTTTCCTTACAGTTGCTACCAATGAAAACCCTTCTAAAACAGACTAAAACTGACAAATCCAGCTGCCTTTGATTTTGATCAGAGTTGATGAGTGGTGCCTGCCAAGAGGGAAGGACTCTGTGGCTCTCAAAAGCAAGGAGCAGGGCCCAGACTGTATTCTCAACATATATTTGTAATTTCATTAACATAAGTTGAATTCTGTGATTAAACTTATTGGCAAACGAGTTGACATAAAACATGCTATTTTTTCCCTTCTGAAGAAACGATCACAACAACAATTCAAGATTTATTTCCCAAAGTGATGAAGAAAATGAGGGTTCCTATAACTTTGGGTTGCTGCTTGGTTTTGTTCCTCCTGGGTCTCGTCTGTGTAACTCAGGTATACTACCATATTTTTTATAGACAAAATATTACTTGGAATAATTATCTATATCTAAATGAGAAACTCTAAATTGACATTCCATTAGTATCTAAATGAGGAAACCAAGGTTTAAGAAGATGTTTCATGACAGGTCCAAGTCTGACTTGGACCAAGGTTTCCTGAGTTTTAGTTCAGGCTGTTTCCCTCAATAGCACAATTTTGAAAGTAAGTATAGTTTGCAGAGGGGGAGGAGGCCCAATAACAAGCACTTTCCTCAAACACAGGAACATTATAGACTTTAAACATACACTCTATCTTGGACGCTACTACAGAATGCACAGATACTGCCTATCGTTTTGATGATTAACTATCTGACTCGGCACAGAATAAAAGATGCATTATTTTTTAGACAATTAAATCCACATCTGTATTCATATTTGAAAGTATCCCTTTTCCTATTTTTCACAGAGATGAAACCAATGAGCATATGTTAAAATCAAATTAATAAATTCAATTTGAATGTTGAATCAATCATAAAAAATAATGACAAATTGTACTTAGAAGTAATTGATTTTTTAAATTATTTTATTGTTCAATTACAGTTGTCTGTATTTTTCCCCACCTGTCCCCCCACGATTTTTTTTGATAGGCTGGGATTTACTGGGTTAATCTGATTGACCACTTCTGTGCTGGATGGGGCATTTTGATTGCAGCTATACTGGAAATAATAGGAGTCATCTGGATTTATGGTAAGTTGTGACTATAGACTGATCTATGCTTCTTATTAAAATAATTTAGTTTGATCATTTCCACTATGTGCACTGTAATAGTAAATTACCATACAACTGGGCAAAATACATTGTGAATACAGCGTAAAGGTGTATGCTTTGTTCCTGTAGTATAGGGAAACGTTCTGGCAGAAAATTTGGAGCCACAATGATTAATGGAGGGAATACGAGCAAAGACTGAATGCACTGTTTGTCCATTGCTTTGTCAGGAGGGAACAGATTCATTGAAGATATAGAAATGATGATCGGAGCAAAAAGGTGGATATTCTGGCTCTGGTGGAGAGCTTGCTGGTTTGCCATTACACCTATTCTTTTGATTGTAAGTAGTAATATGGTATGGATTTGGTGTCAATGATATACATTGAAACATTTCTAAGATAAACTTGAATAACTCACATTGGAGATAATAAGGCAAAGTAATGTCATAAATTAATGATTTTCAATGTCTGCTTTATGACTAGTGCCTCTGAGTTGCCTAAATTAAATGCTTCGGCAGTATTAGTTTTGAGGCCATGGGTTTAAACATTTACTATTTGACAAAGTGAACAGGCCCCTATAGACTTAAATTTCCCACATATGTAAGAATTACCAGTAGGATAAATCAATATAAATCACTCGTTTGCTCATTCCCTAAAAAATATGCCGGTTACAGAAAACGCAAATATGTGCCTGACCAGTACTCTGCCTTCATGGAATTCAATCCAAATACACGGGTTGCTAAGAATCAACACTGCTATTTTAATGCATAGTTTTCTCTCTGTGGGAGGTCCTTACTATATGATATTACCAAAAGGAGCTCAGCTGTGTCAGTAGAGACAATAGGTTATGTCAGTAAATTGAACAGTTGGTGCTCTTTAGGAGCTGAGAGAGTCCGTCATACTGGAGAGGCATGACACACACACACTGTTTTCCAGCAACAGTTCAGGGCAATACATGGCTGCATGCCAACATAACACTGAGTGGGATGAACAGTTAGTCTCAACTAAAGACAGTGGGGAGGTTATGACAGCGACAAAGCTTCACAGAGGATGTTTTGGTTCTTACTGCCTCGATGACTCAACGGTTTGCCTAGAAAAGGCCACTAAAGAATTTCATCTAAAATTTGCTTCACATCTGAAGTACCAGGCTTATTTGTTTTTAAAGGAAATTAATTGTTTTTAACATTACAAGATTAGTTTCAAGTTGCGAGTAGTTTCAGATTAATGTGCTGAATTAAAATATTTGGATGCCCTACATTCTTGCTTAATGATTTTGACAGTGCTGGGAAGTATAGTTTGCCCCTTCTGATGAGTCTCTGGAATAAATTAAGACCCTATCAAATCAGAAGACCTAACTTAGACTTTTAGCCAGCCAACTTTCATTCATTACATAGGCTCAACAGCTGAGTTTACTTTTTAAATGCAAAGCTATTGAACATGACATGATATACATCATCAGCCATTTGAGTCAAGTTGCGTACATTGGGCTTCACTATCCCTCATTCTTCTCTTGTAGTTATGTAGGATTATGGCAACTGTAAAATGTATTCAAGTTACTGTCACTAAATTAATGGAATTAAGCTATTTAATTTTGAAATTAAATTTGATTATTTTATAAAGATTCTTGCACTAAACACATTGTAAACTACATTTACAGGAACTACTACTGGGTGTTTAGTTTCAGGCTACAACATGTCTTTTTAAGATATTTTTTAAAGATTTTATTTATTTATCTTTAGAGGGGAAGGGAAGGAGAGAGGGAGAGAAATATCATTGTATGGTTGCCTCTCGTGAGTGAGTCCCCTGCTGGGAACTGGCCTCCAACCCAGGCATGTGCCCTGATTGGGAATCGAACCACGAACCTTTGGTTCACAGGCCCACGCCCAATCCACTGAGCTACACCAGCCAGGGCCTAAGAGATTTTTAAGAAAACTTGGCCTTAACATGTTTCAGCTTTAAGATTCAGATTTCAGTTTTACCCAAACATACATTGAACTGTTTTTTTTTCAAGATACTGGAAGTGAAGTGTGCTTTGGCGAATATGTGCACACTACTAGAATGTGTGTGTGTGCTTGGGTGTGCAGTAGGGATGCTCTGTGCGGTGGGGAATAAGAGAAGCAATTGCTAAGCAAGGAGCAAAAGCATGTTCACTAATGTGAATTTTATATTCTCATTGAATTAAGTCATATGTGGGCTAGCTTATGGCATAGAATAAAACCGTGCTATTGTACGTTAAAAGTTAATAACAAAATTTTAGGTACTATTTTACTTTCCCTCAGCTAGATTTTATGGTATTTTATTGAAATACAGGTTAGACGAGTATTAGTATCTTTTATAAATGTGTATATGGAGGTGCTAATTTTGGAAGAGTTTATTCAAAGCCAAATAGATTGGTTCACTTAGTGTTGTCATCTTCTGGCTAGTTACCTGATTGTCTCAGTTGCTCAAATGTGTTTTCATTCATTGTAATTGCTTTTGATGAATTATTTCTAAGGAATGGAATCAGATTGCTAGTAATCAGTGCAATTGAAATCACTAGTGCAATGAAGTCTGATCTGTGCCATTGTCTTTGCATGTGTTCACTTTCACAGGCAATTTTCATCTGGTCACTAGTGAAATTCGACAGACCCGATTATGGTAAAATTCCATATCCTGACTGGGGAGTTGCTCTAGGCTGGTGTATGATTATTTTCTGCATTATCTGGATTCCGATTATGGCTATTATAAAAATAATTCAAGCTAGAGGAAACATCTTTCAGGTAAGCACATTAAATCAAGATTATTTGTTCACCAGTCCAAGTCAAGTCCCCTCCATCACCACTTATCCCTCCTTTGCCCTCTCCTACCTTCCCCCACCCCCTTTCCTTCTGGTAATCACCATGCTCTTGTCTATGAGGGCTTTTGCATCCCTCCACCTTCTTCAACCTGCCCACCTAACCCCTCCCCTCTTACAGCTGTCAGTCTGTCTTCTCTATCCATCAGTCTGTTTCTATTTTGTTTTTCGCTTGTACACAGATGATGTACTATAGCAATGTACCTCTGAAACCTATATAATTTTGTTAACCAATATCACCCCATTAAATTCAACTTAAAATTAATATTATTTGTGCTTCACATAAGGCACTAGGGTTGAACCAAACATTAATTTGCCCATCTGGTGGTAATATGAGATTATGACCATGAGATCAAATTAATCACTCTTTCCTCTGGGCTACTTTTACACCTGAGATGAACATTCACTACTCTGTGCATAACATTGTACTATGCTGTACACAGATTTGCGTGTCTCCCTGTACTAGACTATAAGCTCCCTTTAAGAAGAAGTCTTGTCTTGCTTGTTGCTGTAGCCTCAGGCCCTGTTAGAGTGCTTAGCACATGACAGTTATTATATCTGTACTGGTACTAACTTGTTCTCAAAGATGATGCAATGCAGACGAGCTTTTTTTTTATATCTACAATCTTCACTTTTAAAACATGGTTACACACACACACAGGTGTCTTTATAATGCATTTCCTAATAGCATGTGTAGACTGAAAAAGCCTGCTAAATGACCTTGAACACAAACTAGATCCTAAGTCATCCTTCTTCCATGGAGGCCTAGGGGGATGGAGTTGGTTATCACACGTCACTAAGACAAAGGGGCAATGGCAGGGTCAGCTCAGCAGTCAGATATTAAATAAATCTAAGCCCATTCAAGAAGGGATGTAGATCAGTTGTTTCAGCCTGGAGCTCCCTTTCTTTGGTTCTTGAAATTTCCCAGGTATACACTGATTTAGAGTCTCACCTAACTGTCACCCTGAGGACGGGCAAGGAAATCTGACATTCTACCCCTGGCTGGTGTGGCTCAGTGGATTGAACACTGGCCTGCAAACCAACTGGTCACCAGTACGATTCTCAGTCAGGGCACATGTCCGGCTTGCTGGCCAGGTCCCCAGTTGGGAGCGTGCAAGAGCCAACAGATCAATGTTTCTCTCTGTTCCTCCCTTCCCTCTCTCTAAAAATAAGTAAATAAAAAAATCTTAAAAAGAACTTTAAGACTCTAAAATAAAAATATAGCTTTATATTTATTTATTCACAAACTGTAGCACTTAATTTCTAAGACAGCATCTTTCCCATTTCAGCGCATTGTAAGCTGCTGCAGACCGGCTTCCAACTGGGGCCCATACTTGGAACGATACCGTGGGGAGAGATACAAAGACATGGCAGATCCGAAGAAAGAGACCGACCATGAAATACCTACGATCAGCAGCGGTGGGAAACCAGAAACCAGAACAAGTTCTAATTTTTAAGAATGTGTGCCTGTGCAATGTGATTACTTCAGAATAGAGAAAACTTTATTTATTTGTATGTTAACTGAACAAGAAATGTATATATTATATTCATAATAGCCTAACAACTATTTTTTCCCATTTAAGCAGGAATGTAATATAAAAATGTGAATCTACTAATTTTTATCAGTGTGCTTACTGTATTTCTTTTTAGATGAGCTATCTGTATAACGCACACTATCTGCATTTCACAATAACATTCTTGTACATTTCAAAATTAAGTTTTTCTAATAGAGTGAAGGTCGAAATTTGAGCGAATTATATAGAAAATAGTTATATTTTCTATCATATGAGTTTTAAAATATCACTTACTTATATTTTATTGCTATATACTCTTTTCTCCATAAAGCTTGAGAAAACAAATCAGTATATTTAAAAGAATGTGTTAAAATTGAAGGCCTCAGTCAATTAGAAATGTTGTGCATATGTGAAAAAAACAGACTATGTATATAGCACACGGACTGTAGTTTAATACTTGCGATCTAAATGTCTAAAAACTTCATGTATTTGTGGTTCACTTTTCTTTATGAACTTACTAGTTATGTTCTTTATTTTCGTATATCAAAAAAGACAGAAAAATTAGGACCCTGTGGCCAGTAAGTGAGAAATCTAGAAAATGGAAACCAGAGTCTTTGAATACTTCTCCATATAACGTGTTTCCTAAATTACATTTGGAAGGAACATCTGATCCATCTCGTTTGTACTGTTTCACAAAATTCAGAATAGTTCACTGTACTCTCTAAAATCTAGGTGTCGTTTCCAATAGACTATGGAACAAAATACTAAGGAAGAAATGACTTCAATCAAATTTAAAAATTTATGTTGTAATTCATAGTTAATAAATCAAGTGGAATCATTTTGTCTTATTTGAAGATGTTACTAGTTATGGTGACAACTTATTTACATACATATAGGGGATAAACTTGTTAAACCTGTCAAGAGTGAGAGAAACCAAATTAGGAAGTCCTATGTCCCCATTTCCCTACAGAAGATAATGAAAACATTGTATCACTAATAGTTCTTTACACTGATTATATATTATTAAAAAACCAGAAAACTGTACTTGAACAACAATTAAATAAATTTAAAAATAAAGAAAGAAAACTGGTTGAAGCCACACAGCCTAGAATGATGAACATGGCCTTGGTATGTGGGACACTTTTCAGTTATTCTTAATGTGTTTAATTTGGGCTTCAGAAACATAAGGAAGTAAAATTATATACAATATTTTTCTAGGTGTAGTTGTGCATGCCTTTTTTGAAGGAGAGTGTTTATAGTCTTTGGCAGCATATCACAGGGATCTGGGACTGAACAGTTTAAGAACCACACACACCAGTGCTAGTGTTTGTTCTTGGCAAGGAAGAAATGTGAAGAATAATGTTAAAGGTTCATTTCTAATACATTTTATATTTCTTTTCCTCTTTTTTAGATTTAAGATTAAGGAGTAAGAGATTAAGGTATTTCTTTAATGTATCGTAATAATTTGTTTTGGGAGGAGTGAGCCTGAATGTAGGTAAACTGCTAGGGCTCTAATTGAACAATCTCAGCGAGGTATGTACACATACATAAGATGAGCTCATCTTAAATGTTCTGAGGCTATCCCGGGCTGGTGTGGCTCAGCAGATTGAATGCTGGCCTGCAAACCAAAGGGTCGCAGGTTCGATTCCCAGTCAGAGCACATGCCTGGGTTGCAGGCCAGGTCCCCAGTAGGGGACACACGGGGGCAAACACACACTGATGTTTCTCTTCCTCTTTCTCCTTCCCTTCTCCTCTCTAAAAATAAACAAATACAGTCTTTAAAAAATATTTTGAGGGCAGATCAAATGCTGTTAGTGAACTTCTAACAGATTGTTAATTCCTCAATTACACTGGAGTTTATAAAATATTATATGAAATAGATGGGTGACTACAACTAAGAAATACTTTTTTTCCTTAATTTTAACCCATATTATATCACAGACATTCTACCATTATATTTTGATGCTATTGGGGGCGTGAATTTCTTACAAAAGTAGTAAAATGCATGCAATTTTCTATAGGTGACTTGCAATGCAGGAAAGATTGAGATACATTTCTAATGAAATGCTCTCAAATTGGCAGTGGGAGGGGTGATCAGGAAGAGATTCCCTTTAAGAGCTCACTACCAGTGTGCGTAACCCCTCACAAAGGTGTGAGGCACAGACCTCAACAGAGTGCCTTGTGTACTTTAGGGCACTCACGAACAGCTCTTCCTATATTATTATACACAGATTCCACAGTGGTAAGAAAGACTGTTCTGCAAATGGAAAGTGTCTTACTGAATCTCATTGACTTTAATGCAAACTAGGAGACATCCAGTACAGCAGTGTAAACTGCTAATGAAAACCTTTTCTCACACTTGAGTCAAATTAAAATCACGACATGCCAACTAGATTTTTTCCACTGTAGCTTATTTTCAAAAGCTTTTGAATGATTTTTTTCTCTACTGTGTTTTCGTTCCTCCCCTGGTAAAATATATATTAGCAACATCTAATCCATTCTTTAACTGTGAGTATGCAAATGAATCATGTCTGGGTTTTGCATCTTACATGGCCTACCCTCCCCTTCTAAACAATAATTAATTTGGGCCCTGGCTGGCATAGCTCAGTGTATTGAGCACGGACCTGCGAACCAGAGTATGGAGGTTCGATTCCCAGTCAGGGCACATGCCTGGGTTGCAGGCCAGGTCCCAGCAGGGGATGCATGAGAGGCAACCATACATTGATGTTTATCTCCCACTCTTTCTCCTTCCCTTCCCCCCTCTCGAAAAATAAATAAATAAAATATTTTTTAAAAGTTTTAAAAAACAATAATTAATTTGGTATAAACACATATACTAGTCAAACGAACCCAGTCCAAGTGCATTTAATGATTGTGTATGCTGTCAATACATTCCGTCAGCCTGCCCAGGGGGTTTACGGTTCACTAGTGTGCCATTTAAACGCCTGGTGACTACCACATGTTCCCGTTCGGCGAGGTCGTATTCCACCACCCTGAGGTTTACCAGTACTAGTTTGTCGACAGCCTCGGGGTGCGGGGAATTCATTAAGGTGTTCCGAGAGAGGCAGATGATTGTTAGGCCGTTATCAACATCGCTGTTAGCTGACTCAGTCTCAGAAGATGGTCTCACTGCTAGGAAAGCAGTCGAGTTTGATGACATTTCACCAGTGTGTCTCTGTAAGGAAAACAAATTACACATATGTAGTTTATTGCGTTTAGCAATTTACCAATACGACCAAATAACAACATGCATAGTCTTGTTTATGAAAATAAAGTGACTGTCCTCCCTTAAGACCTGCAGATTAAAAGTCTATCGAATGACTACACTGATTTGGAAATGTGCTCTTCCCAACCAGACTGAGGGGAAAATGTATGAAAGTGACCTTTTAATGCCAAATGCCGTATTCTCGCCTGACATTTCCTGGGCAGTGCGGTAGGTCTGTATTTGGGCCCTGTCTGACCCTAACCTAAAAGGACTTCATTTGCAAATTTAAATAGCACCAGGAATATCACATTTAGACCTGAATTGTTTGTGAATGCCCCTAAAGTGATCATAAAGATCGGCGAAAAGGAAAACACAGAGGAGGAAGAGGCACACAGAAACAGAGGGGCAGTGGAAGCCAGAGAAGAAAAGTGAGAAGGTAGAGATTCTTTTTTACCAAAATCGAAAACATCGAATCCACTGGGGGGACAGTGGTAAGTACGACTGTATAGGTCTTCAGCGTGCCACCCCACAACACACCATCTGAACACTGTACCGCACACCCACCACTTCCAGTCAAGCGTCCCTCCCCCACCGCCCATCCCCCTCCCCTACCGTCCACCCCCCCTCGCCCCTCCCCCCCTCCGCTCCCTCCAGCGGCCACAACAGCAGGAGGCGGTGCTGCAGAGCAGGCACTTGAAGCTGAGCTTTCTGAGTGGATAGAAAGTTGACTATATCCTTAGTGACTGGGGCCTTTTTACAACAGATCACAGCTGTCGAATCACCGGCCAAGATGAGAGAAGTGGGGAGGGAAAGAATAAACACTGGGGGCTCTTGAAAGAGAAAAAGGGGAATGAGGTGCCCTCCCCTTACCCTAGTTTTACCGTTTTGTCATCTTCCTAGTTTCTTGGACAACCTCCCGTGCGTATCTTCTTCCCCTAGCTTCAGGTCTTTCCTATCTCTCTGACACACTTTACCTGACAGTCGTGTGGCCAGAAGACCAGCAGAAGAAGAAACACGAGGCCCCCCACGAGAAGCAACGGGATGCTCATGGCTGCTGTTCGGCCTCTTCTGCGTCTCAGGCACGGGACAGGCAGGGGCCGCTAGCCACCGCAGCTCCGGAGGTCCGAGCCAGCGGCCAGCGTGCTGAGTGAGCTTCTGGACTGCCTGGTTCCACTGGGGGAGCCGCGGCGCCCTGGGTTACAGAGTGCAGGGCGGGTGACCTCACAATGGAGCAGAACGTGCAGCCGCAGGCCACAGTCTGAGGAGACTGTCTCCAGGAGACCGCTCCCGTCTCCAGGAGACCAGGCCGCAGTGGTTCCAGAGGAGGAGAGCCGGCCCGGACAGGTGAACCCAGGCTTCCCAGGGAGCCGGAACAGGGGTGGGAGTACCGACTCCCACTGGGCTAGTTAAATGCAGCATTTTAAAAATGCCCTTTCGTCCTTTCTTTCTTCTTTTTAAAGATAAGTTTGCCTCTGCTGCCACTATTCCATTATTCATTTCGAACACAAGTTCAGAATCCAGGTACAAACGCACCGAAAAAAGTAGTTACCTAAGACTTTCCCAGAAACCTCTTGATGCTCTGGTTCCCAGTTTGGCCTCCCTCCAGCCCTATAGCACGGAGATGATTATGCACCTCCGTGTCACTGCCCACTGTAAACGGAGATTCGACGGACCTTTCCCCATGTAATTCCCACAATACTTTGAACTACAGGTCTTTCCAGTATTGTGTCTCATTTTGGAAATGCTGAAACAGATTGAGGTGTCACGCAAAGTCCTTTGAAACCAGAAGCAAAAACAGGACTCACATCCACAGCGTTTCAATCCAGAGATATCCACCCCCCGCCCCGCACCCCGCCGCCCATTCCTCTCACCTTCACTCCCATCCCCGCACCCTCACTGGGAGCACCGAGGGTGTCATACTTTCCACACGAGGAATCCAACACTACACTTGGAAGAGAATTGATAGAAATTCTATCGAATTCTAACAGATACAAGAAACACTGTACTAGACCAGTTAGAAATTTCCAAGAAATTTAGATAAAGGTACGAGGTGACACTGGACCAAAAAAAATTAGCCAGGGTGATCTCAAGATGAGGTCCAACTTCTCCTCCTTAACTGGTGGGGGAATGACTCATTTTCACACAGACGTGATGGAGACCAATGGCATGTGCAAGCTTTTCATATCAAACTTACTTCCCGCCCTGGCTGGTGTAGCTCAGTGGATTGAGCGCGGGCCTTGGAACTAAGGGGTCTCGGTTTGATTCCCAGTCAGGGCACATGCCTGGGTTGCAGGCCAGTCCCCAGCGCGGGACACACGAGAGGCAACCATACATTGACATTTCTCTCCCTCTCTCCCTTCCCTTCCCCTCTAAAGACAAATCAATACAATCTTAAAAAAACTTACTTCCCAATTATGAGTTCAGAGCTTAAAGGTTTATTTATTCACTACCTATGTCTTATACTCCCAAGTTAAGGGTGGGCACCTTGGTGTATTCCTTTCATTGTCCATCTTTAAGTTTGCCCAGCTTTTACTTGCTGTAAGGATGGACTAGTGACTTCCAAGCTTGTTACATAGTGGACTGGAAACCAGAAGTCCCAAAGATTTCTGCACCTGGATTCATAAAGATACTGGTCTGGATTTTTCTTTTCCTTCTTTTTCTCTTTTGCAGTGCCTTTGGCTGGCTTTGGTATCAGGGTAATGCTGGCTCCATAGAAAGCATGAGGAAGCCTTCCATCCTCTCCAATTTTTGGAAGAGTTTCAGGGCTGATGTTAATCACTCGTTCAATATTTGGTAAAATTCGCCAGTGTTGCCGTCTGGCCCAGGACTTTCCCTGGTTGGAAGTTTTTGATTATGGATTAAGCCTCCTCGCTAGTTATAGCTAGATTCATGTTTTCTACTTCATCATGATTCAGTTTTTGTAGGTTGTTTCTAGGGATTTTTTATTTCATCTAGGTTGTCCAATTGCTGGGGCATGATTGTTCACAGTACTTTCTTATAATCCATTTTCTTCCTATAAAATCAATATTAATGCCCACCATTTCTTCTGAGTTTTGTTGTTTGTGTCTTCTCTATTTTTCTTAGTCCAGCTCTTTATTGTTTTGTTCTCCTCTATTTCCTTTATTTCTGCTCTAATATTTATCATTTCCGTCTTTCTGCTAACACTGGCTTTATTTTGTTCTTTTTCTAGCTCTGTGTTTGGAGACTGTGTTTGGCTGGCTGGGGAGCAGACCTCCGCGCTGGTGCCGTCCAGCGGCTGTCCACAGCTGGGCCTCGAGTCTGCACCTGCACATTCCTGCAGCTCCTCAGAGTCTTGCGGACAATGACTGAGGAGATAAACCACGCAGGAAACATCTAGCAAAATGTAAAAAAAATACATAATATGAAATGTTTGGTGGTGTACAAAGAAAGCTAGACAGTTCTTCGCTTCTTGGGTTCTAGTTTTCTCTGTAAGAAAACAAGGTTTTGTTGTTTGGTTGGTTCTTTGGTAAAGGTGGACGGTTGCATTTGGACTAGGGACAATAGTTCCACAGAGAAATGAGCATATGGGAGATAATGAATATAACTTATGTCTTTGTGTATTAGAAGAATTTTATACTTCTCTTAAGTAAGTTCAACATGGCTTACACATTGTTTTATTTAATATTTATAAAGTTAATTATCTTTTGAAGATAAGATGGAAACTTAGCATTATTCCATACCTTTGTACATTTACATATATGTCTGAACACACACATATAAAGTTATGTTAAAGTTAGAAATAAAAGTGGCTTATGAATTCTTTACTGCAAATCATCACACGAATGGTGTACTGAAAATTAAATCAGAATGTAAGATTGCTTTCTGCTCAAAGATCAACTTATTCTGTACACAGAATGCAGGCACTTTTTCTTCTTGAAATGCTTTGTTAACTCTCTGTACTTCTAGCATTAAATTCCCTGTTAAAAGTTTCTTATTTTTGGCCCTGGCTGGTATGGCTCAGTGGATTGGGTGCCAGTATGCAAACGAAAGGGTCACCGGTTCAATTCCCTATCAGAGCACATGACTGAGTTGCAGGCCACGTCCCCAGTAGGGGGCATGTGAGAGGAAACCACACATTGATTTTTCTCTCCCTTTCTTTCTCCCTCCTTTCCCTTCTGTCTAAAAATAAATAAATATAGTTTTAGAAAGGTTTCTTATTTTTGGAAAAAAGTGAAGTTTCTAACAATCATTGTTGCTTATCACTATGTTTTCAGAGTATTAGTCTTAAATATTTAAAAAATATCTACGTATTAGTCATTGGCAAAAGTGTGCTCATTCAATTACAGAATGCTATTTCAACTATCTATGCTGCAATTTTATTTCATGTAATGGCACTTTTCTCTTTTAAGTATATTTTATTGATTATGCTATTACAGTTGCCCCATGTTTTTCTCCCCCTTTACCTCCTTCTGCCCCCTACAACCCTCCCTCCAGCATCTCCCCACTTAGTTCATGTCCATGGGTTGTACATATAAGTTTTTCGGCTTCTCCATTTCCTACACTATTCTTAACCTCTCCCTGTCTATTTTGTACCGATAGCCTTTTTCTATATTTCTTTATTATTTCCCTCCCCTCTTAAGAATTTTATTTATTGTATGAATATACACAACAATCCACTCTGCCTCCTCTCAAAATCCTGATTTGTGTTCTTAAAGTATATTTCTTATAAACGTCCTATCTTTGTGGACAACTGTAGATGCAAATAAAAAATTTGTATTTGCCTGATAGTGCCTTTTCTTGTTTATACGCGAGGAAAAGCATAACCTTGCCTAACAAACAAAAGGTAAAAGTGTCTTCGAGGTCTCCCCTTGTTCTGAAGACTGTTCCTTCTGTGTGTCCCCAACAATGTGAGTTCAACTTAAAGCCACTGTGCAGAACGTAGGCTTTCACAGGTCCCTCTGCCTTTATAAATTGATATAGTCAACACAGAGCTCATCCTTCTCGTTATTGGTTAAGTACTATGACTATCAGAAAATCCGGGAGATGTGAAATACTGATTTTTGAATCTTATGAAATGTGAAAGATTATTGTTTTTTAAATGTTATTAATTTTCAAATTATCTCAGAGAAGATGTGTCTGACATTCTGGACTATGATGGTACGCATTAGATGCTGGAAGGTCGTCGGCATTGATAGAGGTCCAGTATACACACCCGATTTCAGAAGTGGGCAACGACCACTTAGAGCAAGGGGAAACATTCAGGACATTGGGAAGGAACACATCACGTTAGTGTGGCATAGAAGGATGTTTAAGGGATGAGAGGTTATGGATGTGTCAGAAAGAGAATGAGCACTGAAATTGTGCAGAAGAAAAGAAGGACGGAAAACAAGCAGAACTGGTGCTTCTCAGCTAATTGGTGTTGACAAACTGAACTCTGCAGTTCCGTAGGCTGCCTTTACTTTGTAAAGCTACACTGTCCAGACAGAAACTACAGAGGACTGACTACGTTATTGTTGGGGACGGTGGGTAGACAATACATTCAACTGGATTTCCCATCAGAATCAGACTCATATGCTTACAGAATGTGTGTTTGGAACCCTTGGGCAGGTCCTTGTGCCCTTATTCTTACACAGGAAAAGATTAACCTCCTTAAGCCAAACGGCAATTCCCCGGGGTTGAGTTTGTGAAAGCTTCTGTTTATTCCACACTCTAGACATAAGGCTTAAAATACTTCTCCTTCCTGAGACCTTCATTTATAATACGGTATACTTGACATCAATTTTTCTAATAATGTTTTTAAGTATCTGGATCACAGTTATCTGATGGGGTTTTCTGGTAGAAGTTGATAAAATGAGAAAACGAGTTTAATGGAGTGTGTGACGGTAGGGAGTAGACAGTCAAGAATGAAGGTATAATGAGGATATCAGGTATAAATTTTATCAGTTCTCCAGAGTTTGTTCCAGTACTTACAACATAACAATATTGAGTTTGAAATACCACATTCTTCAGTTATTTGCTTCTCCTAATGAAATATTTGTGGGCCACATAGTGAATGTTTGAACACATGAGATGTTTACATTATAGTTGGATCGTTGCTGTACTTTTATGGTGACAGGAGTCAGATAAATGTATTTTGTGACATGTTCAGTTTATTTATCAAAATGATTTGCTGTCTGTAGTAACCTGCATAGCAATTCAATGTCCTTACATTTGTTTATCATTTCTACTCTTTTCACAGCATCTACATTTACATGTTTTTATTTAATTCTCCCAACAATACTGTGCAGTAGGTGGAACGGGTGGAATTCCCATTTGATAGTGGAGGAAGCTGGAGTAATTTAATAGCTTTGCTTAAGATCTCCAAATTAGTTAATTAACTAGGAACCTGGTTTCCTGATTCCGGCTCCTCTCGTCATGGAAGCTACATGTTCATCTTCAAATAGAGAAGAATTGCAATTTACATATTCTATGCTGTTTATTTTCTCTTCTTATATTGAAAAGCTAAATAAATTGAGATATCCCGGCAGCACTTTACATATACAGTAAGTGTTTCAGTGTGTCTGCCATCAGGCACACAGTTAACGCATCATCTCTCTAGTTGTGAAGCCGATGGAGGTTTTATCAGAGGGTGTTAAGATTTTGTTTCGGTGGTTTCAGTATTTGCTCCTTTAGTTGCACTGCATAGATTCCCTCATTTCTCTTGGGTGTATTACCCTGTTTAGACACAGCTATGACAATGTCACACATCTCAAGCTCAAAATGTAGTGGCTTCTGGTGTCTGAAAGTGGTGGACCCATGTCCATTTGATTTTGAAGGGAAAAATATGAATGTAGAGTGAAAACCTTCGTGTCATCCAAATAATCTTTGCACACAAAAAAGAAACACTATCTTCAACCTGAATCAACAAGGAAACTCCTTAACAAATGAGTAAACATAACTGCAGAAATAAGGTAAATGGTAAGTAATAATGCAATAGGAGAGGTCTCCCATATGATCATCTAAGTCATGTTTTTTCTTATATAATTATAAAATTGACCCCAATGATTATACAAGATATCTTTAACACACTCAATAAAAATCCAGTGCAAGTATATTAGAATAATGCTGTACCGGTTGTACAAATAGTTGTTAGAAAGTCATTTATAACATCACAATATTTGATGGTGTCGTTTTCCTCTTTTGTACTTTCCAGTTTTACAGGTACATGAAATAGGTAGGAAGTTTGGTTGGTAGAGCAACCCCCATGCATACTCTACTTGAGATTTGATACCGTAAGATTTCTTCTGTTTCAATTAGGTCTAAAATAAGCTGTAGCTGAGACCCAAAATAATCACTTACACAAAGAAAAAGTTGATTAAGGAACAAGTAGGCTAGGTAGGGGAGATTTGAAAGGTCCTGGAAACCCATGTTTTGTACACCCTGTTGCTCTGTCACCTTCCACATATATCTTTCACCTCATGGTCCAAGAGGGTTGCCTGAACTGCCCTTAGTCACCAGGCTGCTAGGAACGGTGAAGAATGCACCACCTCTCTTTTAAGGACATTTTCCCAAAGTTTCGTAGGATACATGGTCAAATCTACCTGCAGGGGATGCCAAGAAATGTAGCAGTTACTGAGGGCACCAATATGCCCACACCAAATTAATGGTTCCGCTACCAGGAAAAAGAGGAGGAAGACTTATCGAAGGATGTCTATCAATCTGTGCAACACCTTCTAGAAAAGGAGGTTTAGATTTTGGTCTCCGGATGCCAACATAGGCTTGCACCCAAAGCCCACAACTGAGCTCCATAAATTATGAGGACTTGGCTGGTATTTGAAGATGAGAAAAAATTGTGGGAGTCGGGGCAGCCATCTGGCTTGTTCAGAACAGCATCCATCTACCTATTTCTCCTCACCTTAATTGAAATTGGCTAAAAGTGCTTCTGCCCTTTCTATTGGTGTTCTCCCAGCATGAGGCCAGACTAGACCACACCTATTGAAGGCCATGAAACTGCAAGTTGTGCATTAACCATTTGTATTTTGATCTTTTTCCTTTTACCTTACATAATTTTATGTTGACTGCTATAAAAACAGCCCTGGCTGGTATAGCTCAGTGGATTGAGCTCAGGCCTGCAAACCAAAGGATAGTGGTTTGATTCCCAGTCAGGGCACATGCCTGGGATGCAGGCCAGTTCCCAGCAGGGGATCCACCAGAGGCAAAAATGCATTGATATTTCTCTCCCCTCTCTCCTTCCCTTTCCCTCTAAAGATAAATAAATAAGTAAAACAAAGTAAATATTTGTAAAAAACATAAGAACACAAAACATTTATGTTATAACATTAAATTAGGACATATTTTAAAGAACCCAATTTTAACTGAAATTAAAATGAGCTAAAACATATGTTGAATTTATTCTTTCTGATCATGCACTCTCTAGTCACACACTTCATCTACAGTGGGTATTGTAGATTTAATGTATATTTTTTGTTACTCTGTACTGTTCATTGTAGCTTTCTTTAATGTGAAATTGCATCATGTTGTCTGGTGTCAAATAATTAAGTGGCCTGTTGCCTTTGTGAAATGTACCACAGACTGCTGATCTATGACACCATAAACCACAAATCACCACATATAAACTGTCATAGTATTTTGCTGAGATCATGCTTTTTAAAAATTTACCCTAGTTAAAATTACTAGACTATCTTTCCTTTGTTTTAAAGGAGAAGGGACACAGACTATATGCGTGATGATGAACCCTAATCTGTGATAGGCTTTTGCTCTTCTACCCCCATATCACCCCTCATGTTGTCATACAGGCAAAATAACACAAGTATAACCTTAGTGATGATGCTGAAAACTGGTATTTTATTATCAATGACATTGTTTTACTTTAAGTGAAATTTAGAGCTTGTTTAACTGACCTCTGGTTCTGTAATGTGTTTTGGAAAAAATTAAGGAACTTGGAAGAGGAATTGCTTTCAGCTTTTTCACTGAGATTGAGCTGCACGTTCATCTCAGACTGAGACTTTAACACCCATTATGTTGTCTCTGAACCTCTGAAAGCCAACTGGAAAATTCTCCTAAAATATAATTTGTAGCCCCTTTATAACTTGTAAAATAGAAAGTATTGGGGAATTTTGATAGTTGTTATGAATGTCATTAGGAAATTTAAGTACAATGCATGGTTTTCCTAGTAACATCTGTACTTGAATTCTGTAAAGCAAACCAGGTTTTTCCCAGAGTGTGTGTGATGCACTAGAAGAGATTTATAGAGCAAAACATGGGACAAATCAGAGAAGAAAAAACCCTTGCAGACAACACCACAAACAGTGTAGGGAGACTGTTCACTACTTTACATGTGGTCAACGAATTTTTACTGAAGACCTACCCTGTGCCAGACATTGTTCTAGAAAGTAGGGATTCAGTAGTGAACAAAACAGACTAAAACCTTCCTTGTAGCTTATAGTCTATTTGGAAGCTACATTTAAATCTCAGACTAATTATTTATGGTTTCTTTTTCAGATTTTCATGGAATATGCAATTAGTCATTAATTTAAAAAATCAGATCATGGAGAAAGAGGGAGGATTCTAAAGCAGTTTTTGAAGCTGACATAACCCTGATATATCTTGCCAAATATAACACACACAATTTAAAAAATGATTTCCTTAAAATGAAAAAGTCTAACATAGAGCACTAAGCAAATAACAGATGAACAATATTTAAAAGAAAATATTACCAAATATAATGTATTCCAGAATGTCAGGATGACAACATTAAGAACTCTTTTAGTATATCATATCCATGGATCAGCAGGAAACCAAATTACAAAACGGACATTTGCTAAAAATTTCAACACCCATTGCTGGATTAACAAAATGAAGCATTAACTTTGTGAAACCCTACTCAGGAAGAATGGGTCCTTAATATCAGGATATTGAGATGAACACAGTAACCCACGTGATCGGTGACAGTGACACACTGGAGGCATTATCATTAGAAGCAGGAACCACGTATTATCTAATAATGGTGTGGAAATTCCAGTGAATGCAAGGAGATGTATCTGCTGAGAAAATCTAAAAGATTCTACCTAAAAAAAAATCTTAGAGCTAATGAGAAAGTTTAGTAAAGTGCCTTGATATACAGAAAATGATCAGACTAAAGAGCTTTCTTCTTTTTAAAGATTTATTTATTTATTTTTGATAGAGGGGAAGGGAGGGAGAAAGTGAGGGAGAGAAACATCAATGTGTGGTTGCCTCTCGTGTGCCCTACTGGGGACCTGGTCCTCAACTCAGGCATGTGCCCTGATTGGGAATCAAACTGGCAACCCTTTGGTTTGCAGGCCACTATTTAATCCACTGAGCCACACCAGCCAGAGTTAAAGAGCTTTCTTATATGTATACTGATAGTGACTAGTTAGACAATATAGAGGGGAAACAAGACCATTTCAAATGGCCACATAATATACAAACTATCCAGAAACAAACAACAAAAAACTGGCTGAAGAAAGTTACAAAACTTTACTGGAAAGACACAAGATTTATGTAAATGTAGAAGAATAACATGTTCCTGGATAGAAAGACTGAACACTATAAACATGCCAAGTTTTCCAAAATTCAGATGTAAGTTTATTGTAATTCAAATGTAAATCCCAACAGAATTTTTGAAACTTGAGAAAATGATTTGAACATTCATCTGGAAGTTCTAAAACACTAAATAGCCAAGAAATTTTTGAAGAACATAAAATACAGGATACTTTCTTAAACAAGAATGTATCAAAGAAACACTTTTAAAAAATGTGATGTTAGAGCAGGAATATGTAGACATGGGAAGAGACTGGAAAATTCAGAACAAAGATGAATATTCTTTTTAATTTTTTCAATTACAGTTTACATCCAATATTCTTTTAATTTCCTTTCAAGTGTATGGCACAGTGGTTAGACAATCTTATACTTTACAAAGTGTTCTCCCCAGAAAAGTGCTGAAGTGAAGAAAATTTTCCTCCCCTTATGTTCCTTTTCCCTCCCCTTTTATAACATACTTGTCAAACATTTTTTTCTACATACATTTAAAACCGCATGAACTGGTACAACCACTATGGACAACAGTATGGAATTTTCTCAGAAAACTAAAAATGCATCTGCCTTTTGTCCCAGCAATTCCACTGCTAGGATTATATACTAAGAACCCTAAAACACCAATCCAAAAGAACCTATGCACCCCAATGTTCATAGCAGCACAATTTACAATAGCCAAGTGTTGGAAGCAACCTAGGTGCCCATCACTAAATGAATAGACCCAAAAATTATGGTACATATACACAATGGAATTTTATGCAGCAGAAAGAGAAAAGGAGCTCCTACCCTTTGCAACAGCATGGATGGAAATGGAAAAACATGCTGAGTGAAATAAGCCAGGCGTCGAAAGACAAATACCATATGATCTCCCCTTTAACAGGAAGCTAAACAACAAAACAAACAAGCAAGCAAAATGTAACCAGAGACACTGAAATAGAGAACAGGGGGACAGCGACCAGAGGGGAGAGGAGAGGGAATTTCAAAGGGAAAGGGGGAAGGATGTACAGGAACTACTATAAAGGACACATGGACAACAACTAAGGGGGGTGGAAATGGGAGGGAGGTGCGGAGCACTGGAGGGGTGGACTGGGATGGGAGTAAAAGGCAGAAAACTGTACTTGAACAACAATTAAATTTAAATAAATAAATAAATAAATAAATAAATAAATAAATAAAACCACAACAGAGCGTACACTCTTTAACCTTCAAATATAATTTAGAAAACTCAGGAGCAGAAGAAAAATCCTATGGCATTTACCCACATTTTTGCCTGCCATGTCCTTCTTCCTTCCTCATGTTCCAAGATTCTTTCTTCATCATTTCCTTTTTGTTTAGAGACTGTCTTTTAACTATTCTTTTAGAGTATGTCTTTGCTGGCAACAAAGTCTCTTAGTTTTTCTTTTATCTGGAATGTCTTGATTATTTCTTCATTCCTGAAGGGTTTTTTTCTGCTGAGTATACATTTATACAGTTGCTAACTTTTTCCTTTCTGGTAATTCTAACATCTGTATCATCTCCACCTTGGCATCTACTGATTACCTTTCCTCATTCCTTGTGAGAACATCCTGGTTCTCAGTGCAATGCGTGTTGTTCTATTGAAAACGGGACATTTTCTTATTATATTATGAGACTCTGGATCTTCTTGAAGGCTTCAGGTTTCTTTCTCTTTCTCTGACACTGCTCTGGCAGAGGAAGAAATGGTGCTGCCTCATTATTGTCGAGTCACACAGAAGTGAAGTTTCCCAACTTGGCTTCCACTGGTGGCATGTGTGGGAGTGGGACGTGCTCACTTCTGCCAGTAGGAGTCCACTCTCAGCTCCCCACATAGCCTCCTTGACACCATTGAGGCGGTGACTCCATTACCTTTACATAAGGGAAAAAGCCCCAAGTCTCCAATGGGCCTCTTCTGGCATAGCCTCAGCAGGGAGAGAGTGCAGTAGCTTCTGAATGGTGGGTTGGGAGCAAGCTCAGGTTCCTCTGCGCTATTCACTGACACAATGGCAGTGGGATTTGTTACCAAAGAGCCAAGATGAAAGTCTCTACCTTCAACTTGGCTTTCTCCGAAGCACCTAATCCAGGGTATTAGAGAGCCTAGTTACAGCTTTGTGAAATTTGATATCTAGGTTCCCCATTTGGCCTTTGCTCTCATGGGTAAAGTTCTGGCCACACAGTACTGGGTTTTATTTAGAGGTCAAATGACTCAGAAATAGACTGGAAATTAATCATAAATTCCAGCAGACAAACAGGACTGCAAGCAGTCTTTTGTCAGAGAGGGTCCACTCTTCCCTTTCTTTCCTCTGGTCGCACCGCTGTAATTTTAATTTAGAACATCACAGAAGAGTTTGTCTCCTCAGTGTGTGTGTGTGTGTGTGTGTGTGTGTTATTGCAAAATGAATTTTCAAATGCTGTTTTCCATTACCCCAGAATCCAGGTGCATGTGATAGTTAAATTTAGAAATCTTAAATGTACTGAAGGAGTTTTTAGCTTAGGACTCTGCCATATTTCTCTAGTTATTAGATAGGCACAGTTACATTGCAGAGAAAGCATAGATTTCTTCCAGAGAGAAAAAAAATCAGTATGCAAATTCTTTTTGTTGCAATTACTATCCTCACGATCCCAAGCTGGTTATTTAACATCACTAGAGCTTAGATTCTAATTCCATAAAGTGGGGGGATATTAATATCTCACTCATGAGACCTCTAATTAGTAGGTCTGGTCACTTTATTTATTTTTTAAAGATTTTATTTATTTATTTCGAGAGAGAAGGGAAAGGAGGGAGAACGAGGGAGAGAAACATCTATGTGTTAGAGATACTTTTGATTGGTTGCCTCTCACAGGTCCTAAACCAGGGACCCCACCAATAAGCCAAGAATGTGATCTGACTGGGAATCGAACCAGTGACATTTTGCTTCACAGGCTCACACTCAATCCAGCCGAGCCACACTATCCAGGGCGCTGGCCATTTTTATAAAGAAAGCATATGTCTACTTTGTTGCATGATTTATAGAATTCAATGACAGTCATCCTCTAAATATTTATTCCATAGACATCACTGTAGTATTTGAATTTTTCATGTTATATTTACCAATGAGTTCTTGAAGGCTTATTTTAAAATGTCTGTTTTTCTGAACGTGGTAAAATTTTGAAGCCATTATTAGATAATAAAAGTGGAATGGATTGAAATTTTTTGCGTCCCCTAAAATCCTTGATATTCAAAGGTTTGTCCCTAAACTAGCAGGTATGGGCATCATCACTAAGCAGCTTCAAAAAAATGCAGAATTGCAATCCCCAAGCCAGGCTTAATGCCAAGGCACATTTTAACAAGATACCAGTGAGTCATATGGACATTAAAATTTGAGAAGCACTTACTGAATGATTCCTGAAGAAAGGGAACACCTTTTGATAGGAAAACTGGTTCAAGCCTGGGTAAAAGAGAAGAGCATTACTAGAGTAGAGGGCCTGGCACATTCATGTGGCAGAAAGACAAGACCCAGGAGAGGAGACAGAAAGAGGGTTCTACAGGGAATGTGCAGTCTACTTCCCAATCCCTAAAGAGATACAACTTGTTTGACAAATAGAATTGGTAATCTGAAAGAAAAAAAAAAAGAACAGAGAACCACAAAGAAAGAGCTTCAATATTGTGGGGACCATTTTAATGTATTTTTCTTTATTTAAATCTTTATTTTTATTTATTTAAATCTTTATCAATTCAAAAGAACAATTTCTTTTAGGCTAGTCACTTCTAGAAATTTTGGCACCATGAGCAAATTTACATGTTAGTTCCCATTCATCCTCCAAAGCATAAAATGCCCGATCACTTCTGGCACATAAACCTAGGACATTTGCACTGAAGCCTTAGTCTTGAAAACTAATTGGCTTTGAGCCCTGCTTATAGAAAGGCATTTGATTTCATCCAGTCAATGACACCTGTGTGTTTGTATAAGTCAAAATCTTTTTGAACCCTTGTAAAAATAAGCATCCCATTAATTGTACCACAGGGCCATTTTTTTTATTTCAGTGCACCATATGAATTCATTCACTGGATGAAAAGAAGACAAAAATAATCACCCTTTGGAAGTGGCCTTTGGAAGGTCCACTTGAAGTATCGAACTCTTCCACTCTCACGCTGTCTGCTCAGTGATTACATCCTGGCACCATCAGCACCGCCTCTGGAGAAGGCATGTCAACTCTTTCACTTTTTGAAAATGAATGGATTAGAGCCAAACTGTGAAGGGAACTCAGTGAAGGACCAAAAAACTCTGCAAATTTTCTGTTAATAAAAGTGTATGTTGAAGGCATGAGTTCAAATACCTATATATCTAATATCTATAGCTATACTTATATTTATGGGAGACATAGATTGCCAGTGTCTGCTTGAGTAACTGGTAATTAGGGAGGAGATGTCCTCATAGCAGTGCACTTGCAGGCAACTTTTCTTTTTGCAGAACAGTGAAACTTGTTTCACTTTCTCGGCAAATATATCCTGTACCACTTACATTTTGCAAAAAGTAAGCTAAGCATTCTGTTGCATATGAATTACCTAAGAAGAAAGCCTCTGCGTAATTATGGTCTAGTAGGGGAAACAAGACATTCTAATACAATGTGTAAGTGGTGTAGAGGAAATGTTTTAGGAGTTCTCAAGAGAGTGGGAAATCAATTCCAGACTGGGAGAAGTCCCAAAGCACAGTAGAGAAAGTGGCCTTGAAATGAAACCTTTAAAATCAAAGACAGATGTGTGAGGAGAGGGCATTCTAAGCAGAGAAAACAGTACAATAGATAAAAAGAAATAAGGCAGATGGTATTTAAGAAATTGAGATAGTCCTATTTCTGTGTAGGACACAGAGGGAGTTAGGCCTGGAAGGTGTGTGCACACAGTGATGTTCTTTTTCATCTTTTATGTTTTCACTAAAATTTTATTTTATTTTTTCACTTATTTTATGTAAAAATATTAATTGTATTTTTTTCATTACCATTTAGTCCCCTTATACCCTACTAATGCCCAATCACCGCACTGCTGTCCATGTTCACGAGTCCTTTTCATTTTTTTGCTCGATCCATCCACCCCCTAAACCCCCCTTAGCTGCCAGCCTGCTCTCTATCTATGAGTCTGCCTCTGTTTTGCTTGTCAGTTCAGTTAGTTCCTTAATTCCACATGTGAGTGAAATCATATGGTATTTGTCTTCCTCTCACTGGCTTATTTCACTTAGCATAATATTCTCCAGGTCCATTCATACTATCACAAAGGGTAAAGTTTTCTTCTGTTTTGCAGCTGAGTAGTATTCCATTGTGTAAATGTCCCATAGTTGTTTTATCCCTCATGTATTTGATGGACGCTTGGGCTGCTTCCATATCTTGGTGATTGTAAATAACACTGCAGTGAACATACGGGTGCTAATGTTCTTTTGAATTAGTGTTTTGGGTTCCTTCAGATATATTCCCCAAATAGGATCGCTAGGTCAAAAGACAGATCCATTTTGAATTTTTTGAAGTAACTCCATACTGCTTTTCACAGTGGTTGCATGAATCTGAATTCCTGCCAACAGTGCGAAAGGGTTCTCCTTTTCCAGTGGTTTTCAAATCACTGTACCATCAAAATCTCCTGGGGAGATTTTGTTAATAGCGAATTCCTATTGTTTCCCCCCCAACCGAGTTTTTGATTCAGGTGGTCTGTGATGGGAACTCTCCATAGTTTTTTATTTGAAAAGCTAGGTCAGGTGATCTGAGGCCCAGCGTTTTGAAACCACTGAGTTAGGGACAGATGACAAAGGAAGACACTGAGGTGATTTAAGAAAGATTACTCTGGCCTCAATGACTAGAAAGGATTGGAGAGTGGAAAGGGTATAAGCAGCAACACTAAAAGGGAACAGTGTGGTAATAGTCCAGCTGGGAGGCACAAGCCCATAATTGCGGTAAGCAGAAATGGAAATGTGAAGAAAAGCCAAGTTACATGAGACGTTGCTCAGAAATATGGAATATAGTGACTGATTGATTGGAAGTAGGAGAAATCTAGGAAGAAGGCTAGATCAATGATTATTGTGAAGTTCAAGTTTAAGTGACTGAATGAATGGGAATATCATGATCTAACTGAAACTATAAAAATGAATCAAGTTCTGTGTACCATTTTGAAGAGATAACCTAGTAATAAGCCTTCTGCTCCATTCATGACTTGAGGTTAATCTTCCTATTATACATTTTCATCGCACCATGTATCTTCCTTGTAGCATGTCTTAAAGCATGATTTTATGTTACTTTGTATAGCACTTTGATTAATATCTATGTGCCCTATTAGACTTCAAAATCCAAGAGAACAGTGAACCACAATGTGTCGCATATCATAGGCACTCAATACCTTTTTTGTTGATCCACTTTTTCCATGTGAGTGGTCCAGTAGACAAACGAATACATTTTGAAGTTACTCATTAGGCCCTGGCTGGTGTGGCTCAGTGAATTGAGTGCTGGCCTGTGAATGAAAGGGCTGCTGGTTGGATTCACAGTCAGGGCACAGGCCTCGGTTGCAGAGCAGGTCCCCGGTGGGGGATGTATGAGAGGCAACCATACACTGATGTTTCTCTCCCTCTCTTTCTCCCTCCCTTCCGCTTTCTCTAAAAATAAATATATAAAATCTTTAAAAAATAAAAATAAGTTACTCATAAGTATTACCAGTATATATTATTGGTACAAAAATATTTACATAGGAAACATTCGTATGTAACTGCTTATATGGGCTATAGATTTTTATTCTAAATACTTCAAAATATAAAGTGTTAAGTTATGCATTTTTTCTCAGTTCAGTGAGAGAAAAAATTGAGGAAACTCATTTGGATGAAAGACTCTAAATGAGGTTATATGCTTACTTGAAAAAGAAAAATTCAAATTATTGTAGAAGGTTCATGTATCTGAGTGTTTTCTCACTGTAAGAAAAGTACGTGCATAATAGGTTTGGTTTCATAATTCAAGATCATAGTATAAATTCTCTGTGAATTTTGAAAATTCTAGGTTTCATTTTTATAAAACAAAATTCCACAATGAAACCACTCTTTATTAAATAATAAAGATGTGGTCTTGTAATACTACTATGTCCTGCATGATTTAGAATGAAAACCCTCAGGAATTTGACAAACATAAAGCTGTTTTTTTGTCTAAGACCTATGTATCCTCTGTCTCACTGGTAAATGATGCACCACTGTTCTTTCTCATTTTAGTCCAAGGGAATGGAAGCTAATGGGGATAAAGGACTTGGTGAACATTCCATGTCTAGCTAGTGACAGAGGTGGACAGTCGTACACATTGAGCTGATATTTACTAAATTCATCTTCTATGTGACAACACTTTCAACATATGGATATTTAAACATCATGAATCATTATGTGAAAGGTGTTATCCCATTTTCTGGAGACAAAAAAATGAGGCTCACAAGAATTCACTTTTCTGTGTCATATAGTAAGTTGCAGACGACTGATCTATTTGATTCCAAACCCCCTGTTTCTTAACAAGAGCGTGCTGTATCCCCATTGTTCTGATTTCTACTACAGCGTTCCATGCTGACATTATCTTGGGAGTAACAGAACAATTTTGATAGAAACATTTTTATCTGAAGGGTGGGTATGTTCCCACTGTTGCGAGCATATGTTTTGCAATATAGCCTTTCCTATAAGTAAGCCCTCGGTCCCCGCTCAGATCGCCTGACCCAGGCCTCAGGAATCGAGAGCAATGGGCCGCCTATATGACCATGAGTCCTACAGGTGACCCAGGCACTGAGGAATAACGGTGAGTCAACACAGGTGACTATGCTAGTAACTCATCTTTCATTAATGCAGACTCAACCCAAATCCATTCTAACCTAATAGCAATAATCATCACTCAGGAACAATTGTAATAACTTCACCCAAGAGAGTTGGGGAATAACAAACTCGAGTCCTAGTGGAGCTGTGCAGACTGGAATTCAGCCTTTTGTTGCCCTTATAAATGACTGAACAATTAGTGTTGAAGGAAACAGGTTTCTACTTACAGGGCTCCAAGTTCAGGGGTGGAGGGTTCTGAGAGCATTGCTGCTCTGAGCCCTGCTCTCCCAAGAGACCCAGAACTTCTCTCCCTCCCCCAAAGACTACAGGCCAGAATCATACCCGGAAGTTCCCCATTTCCTCATCTGTCCTTAAGCCAGCCATGCAAACAGACCTGCCTCCTCTCTGGAATGTGCACTTGTGGGTTCCTTGTGAGAATCGCCACCTTCTCGCAGCAGCTCTCTCTCCCTTTCAGGGTCTGGGGTGCGCTGCTCTCAGTCTCCCTGTAGCGGCCAGATGCCATGTGCTCTGTTGCACTGGATCTCAGTGTCCCAGGAGCTGGAGTCCAGCGAGCCATGCATCCCAGGCTGGGTCCCTGCTGTTAGGTTCAGCAGAGTGAGGGAAGAGATGACAGGAGAATAGGCAGTGAGTTTATAAGATTTGATCAGCAAGCTGCTAACCAGCGGGCTGAGTCTGAGCTGACTGCAGCAGTGAGGGTACAAGGGTGGGGGTTTATATGAGTTTAGGGTTGAGTGTTAAGTGGTGGGTCGGGGTGAAGCATGGGGTAAGCTGAGTGGGAAGGGGGTTAGGGTTGACTAGCTTCTGCACAATACTAGATTATTCACAAGCCTGTTGTTTAGCAGGGAATGTTTGTGGTCAGGAATGACTGGTGAGCAACTGTGTCCGCAGGCTGGGAGAGTAAACAGGGGGCAGGGGTTTGGGGAGTACAGGAAGTGAAGTGTAACCATGGGCCAGAGCCTGTCTGATGAATTGTTAGGAAGCAGGTCACGGGGAGGGCATAATGGTGGTTTCTGGCTCTTACACCTGCCTCCAGGAGTGGGCTTCCATCCATGTGGGGTATAAGCCCCTGGAGGGTCCTGCACCTGCCTGGTCCCACAAATGCTACTATGGGTGCAAGGATCAGGGCCAGATGCCCAGAACATGAAAATGCCAAAAGCACAGAAAGAGAGAGAGCTGGTACCAAGGTCCAAAGTCAGAGAGACCCAAACCAAGAAAGTAACTTCTCCTTACCAAGAGAGGGCAAGCCTTTCCACACCTTTGTGTTTAAAATGGCCTCCCAAAATCCCAGGAGCACAGGAAGCCAATGGGAGTGTCCAACTTCTCTGGTGGTACGTCAGTGTCCACCATTTTTGTCAGCTCCCTGGTGTCCTCGACCCTTTCGGGTACCATCTTTAGTCAGGGCCAAAGCTTCCCATCCATGCACAGGCACACAGGCAAATGTTCTTCCAGGGGTCCAAGGTGGGGCATCTGTCCCCAATACTCAAGCAGGCACAGTGAGAGCTTCCCTCCCCATGTCACCAGGGGCTCTGCCTGAGCATGTTTGCAAAGAAAGCCACACTGTCTTTGTTTGCCCCAGGAAGCAGTCTCCTCCAGCAGCCCCTCCCTTCAGGAAAGCTTGGCAGAGTTAATCTGCCTTTATTATGCAATGTCCTTAAGCACCACATCTTCTGCTCCATAGACACCCTTCCCGCCTCATGCATCTTTATAGGATTGGGGGGGCTTCCCCTGGGCCTGGGGTCTCCCATTTTCTATGGACCTCTGGTTGGACCTATTCTATTACACCAATAATCGAGATCAGGTCTGGGTCCTGGGGGCAACTGGCCAGGCAAAGCCAGGTGGTGGGTGTCTTGCAAGGCAGAGCCAGAGGGACGGAAGCACAGCAGAACTCTCTTTTCTGAGGTGAAATGTGCAGGTCGACTCATAGTGACTCACTCAAGGGATGCATCATCCATGGTCTGAAGTCCTCTGCTTTTATGTTTCTTTTGGTTGCAAAGTTGTGTTGATTTCAGTTTCTCCTAAACATGGTTTTCTTAATTTGGATAATAAGCACATGTTGTTTTCCTCAGTCCTGATAGGCATATATTGTATACCTTATCTATGATAGGCACATATTTACATCAGTTCTGATAGCACGTGTTGTTCTGAGGAACCTCAGCATACATGTGTGCTTTACATCACTCTACTGCGAGTGCTCTTGATACAGGGTACAGCCAAGAGGAGGGCCCCCAAAAGGGATTTCGAATGGGGTCCAGAACTGAAGGTGTCTAGGAAATATTGGAGAGACATATAAGATGTCTATATCCCTTCCCCCACAGGTGTGAGTTGGGGGAAGGGACACATGGAGCAGGAACATGCAGGGCTGTTGTGTACAGCCACAGCTTTGCAGCTAATCCATGGCATGGTCATTTAACATATCTATAGCCTTTGGCAGGTCACTTGGATATGTTAAATGGCTGTGGCCAGACTTGGAGCCAGGGGGATGGAGGTCACTTCCCCCCAAGATGTAACTGGGGGCAGGTCCCCCTGAGTTACAGAACCTGCATGGGAGCTTGGAGAAGATTGGCTCCAGGACATGGGACCATACCTGTCCAGACTCACTTTGGCAGCCCAGTAATATTGGAGTAATACAGGAATGCTGGCAGGTGTAACTGATTGTGGGAGGAGTTGGAAATGGTACAGAGGAAGATTGGTGCGGGGATTTAAACCCAGACACGGCAGACTTCTGCCAAGATGGAGGCATAGGTGGATGTGCCGTGCCTTCTCACACAACCAAGTTTAGAGACAACTAAATATTAGCAACAGAAAACACAGCCAGAACACGGAAAATTGAACTTTTTGGAAGTCCGTTAACAACAAATTCTTCAGCCTGACCGGTAAGGGGCGAAACCAGCGGCTGGTGAAGCGCGGAATCCAGACGCTCGGAATCCAGGCACAGGGTTGGACCTAGTGAGCGACCGAGCAAGCGACCAGGCGAGCAACCGCGGGGGAGACAGCGGAGGAGCGGTGCTGCGTGTTGACTGTGGTCGCGCATTTCTGTGCGGGCAGACAGGCGAGGGAATGGGTGGTTGGACCGGGTCCTGGCGGGTCCCGCGGCAAGCAGCAGTGGAGGGCGCCGCCGTTTCCCTGCTCTGACCCCACCTCCATATACAGCATCATAACCCAGAGACTCTGAGTGGCCCTGCCCAGGGGAACCACCTAAGGCGCTACTCCTCACCCAGCTGTGAGAAACAGCAGAAGGGGTCGCCATTTCCCCGCTCTGACCACGCCCCCACATACAGCGTCACAACCCAGCAACCTGGGAGTCCAAGGCACCGCTCCTCACACTTAAAAGGCGCGAACAGACCAAAAATGTCCCAAGATCTCAAAGCCCCAGAGCCCATAGATCTAAGAGATGAAGAAATAGCAAAACTCTCAGACGCACAGTTTAAAACACTGGTGATCAGGATCCTCACAGAACTGGTTGAATATAGCCACAAATTAGACAAATATATGAAGGCGAAACTAATTGAAATGAATGGAATTGCACAGGACACCAATAGCAATGAAAAGGAAACTGGGACTCAAATCAATGGAGTGGACCAGAAGAAAGCAAATAATGGCCAAACAGAAAAGAGTCAAGAAGCAAGAATTCAAAGAAATGAGGAGAGTCTTAGGAACCTCCAGGACATCTTTAAACGCTCCAACATCCGAATTATAGGGGTACCAGAAGGGGGAAAGGCACAGCTACCAGTGGAAAACTTATTTGAACAAATAATAAAGGAGAATTTCCCCAATCTGGCAAAGGAAATAGACTTCCAGGAAATCCAGGAAGCTCAGAGAGTCCCAAAGAAGTTGGACCCAAGAAGGAACACACCAAGGCACATCATAATTATATTAGCCAAAATTTAAATGAAGGAAAGAATCCTAGAAGCAGCAAGAACTAAGGGGACACTCACCTACAAAGGAGTCCCCATCAGACTGTCAGCGTATTTCTCAAAAGAGACCTTACAGGCAAGAAGGGGCTGGAAAGAGGTATTCCAAGTCATGAAATCCAAAGACCTACAACCAAGATTGCTCTATCCAGCAAAACTTTCGTTTAGAATGGAAGGACAGATAAAGTGTTTCTCAGATAAGATCAAATTCAAGGAGTTCATCATCACCAAGCCGTTATTATATGAAATGTTAAAGGGACTTATCTAAGAAAAAGAAGTTAAAGAAACATGAACAGTGAAAGGACAACAAACTCAGTTATTAACAACCACACCTAAAACGAAAGCAAACTAAAAGGAGAGCTAGATCAGGAGTGGAAACATAGAAATGAAGATCTCAAGGAGGGTTAGCAACAGGGGAGTGGGAGGAGGAGAAGGGGGGAGAAGGTACAGAAAATAAGTAGCATAGACAGTAGGTAGAAAATAGAAGGGGGGCAAGAATAGCATGGGAAATATAGAATCTAAAGGACTTGAGACACATGGTCATAAACTAAAGGGGGATAATGGTGGGGATGGGGGGGTAGGGTGGAGGGGAATGAAAGGGGGAATAGAACAACTGTAACAGCGTAATCAATTTAAAAAAATTTAAAAAAAGTAAACCCAGACACGGCAGCCATGTGAGAGGGAACCACGCAATTCTGGCAGAGTGAGGATCCCCTCTTGGCTCTGGTGGAATAAAGAAGAACCTTGAGGTTTGGTCAGAGTGCAAAACCCTGCAGATTTGGTAGAAGAGGCCCAGGCAGGTTTGGGATGCTCCTTTTGGCCACGTGGCCTGGGAAGCAGGAGAGACTTTGTCTGGAAAAATGGGTATAAAGAACTCTTGCCTGTAGGCTGTGAGAAGGTGCCACATCACTTTGGATTAATTAGAGATCCTGCCTGGGCAGCAACACAGTGGACAGGTGGTGGCAGGACCCTGGATCCCAGACTTTTGCTTCTTTTCCTGAGTTACGGTACCTGGAGTTAAGACAGGGGGAGAAGGGAGCGTTGTGTGCATAGGTGGATATCCTAAAGGACTTTGATATTTTAATGAAGTCGTTAGGTTACTTCTTTAAGTCTGTATAGCATTAAATAAACATTTCCTTTTTCCCCCCACAAATCTCTTTTTTTGTTATGTCTGATGGGAATTTTATTTTTTATTTATTTTATTTTTTTAATTTATTTTTTATTGATTATGCCATTACAGTTGTTCTATTCCCCCCTTCTTTCCCCTCCACCCTACTCCCCCATCCCCACCATTATCCCCCCTTTAGTTTATGACCATGTGTCTCAAGTCCTTTAGATTCTATATTTCCCATACTATTCCTGCCCCCCCATCTATTTTCTATCTACTGTCTATGCTACTTATTTTCTGTAGCTTCTCCCCCCTTCTCCTCCTCCCACTCTCCTGTTGCCAACCCTCCTTGAGATCTTCATTTCTATGTTTCCACTCCTGATCTAGCTGTCCTTTTAGTTTGCTTTTGATGTGGGGGAAATCTCTTGACATTGAGAGATGTCTTTCTGATTGGCGTCAGACAATTGAGCCCAGTAGGTGGTCTGGACGGTATTAGTATACCATCCTCCTGAGTCTGGACCCCTGTGTGTCTGTTCTGTAACACTCTGAGAGGGTGGGGTTACCCTTCAGATAAGTATGTGTTATCTGCCGCACTGTCCTGTGCGTGCTGAGGGGCTGCATCTTCCCCCCAACCCCGAGTCACTGCTCTACTGCACATGCTGTAAACATGGCTTCAGGTCCTGCTCTCCACAGCACACTGTAAACAGATAGAGAACTTATGTGCTTATTGGCAAGGTATGAAGAGTATGGAGGTACCATCTGAGGGACATGCAGCACAAACTCAGAAACACAGACTTAAACAGAGGTGGAGAAAGGCAGCTCTGGATAGAGCACAGCCAGAATCATCATGCAGTTAGGGAAAGGAGGGTTAGGAGTTGGCAGATGGGCAGGAAAAGGGCAACTGGGAGTCACCAAGCAGGACTTAGTGTTCTGTGTAATTTCTGTGCTATTCTTTTTCTCCTGATCGCTTTCTTTCTTTTTACTGTTGCAAAATAGGCATGATGTGAAATTCTCCATTTCAAGGTGTGCAGTCCAGTGACATTTAGTATATTCACAATGTTGTGCAACCATTACTACCATTTAGTTCCGGAGCTTCATCATCTTAAAAGAAAAATCATACCCATTAAGCATAGATTCCTTTGTCTTTAAAGTAAAGTTAGGGAGCATCAACTCATGCTGGGACAAAAATATTTAGCTGTAAAGTACAAAGCTTCCTGCTGAAAAAAAATCAACACCATCTCCATGTTTCCCAGTCATTCAATAACTGCCCTTTTTACATTCAGCCCCTAGACTAAAGGTAGGTATCAGGTGAAAGGGTCAGGCCAGTCTCCAAGCCCTCTGGACTGCCTATGACTCAGTTGTCCCAACTCGTTGGTAGCCCGCAGCTTAGTTGAAACTCTCTCCCTCTGCACACAATACACACCTGGTGCCAGCCAGAATGGCCGGTGGTCAGTACCTGACCCTGCAGTACAGCTCACCCTTTACCTAAGCCACTGTACTGGCTCACATCCTGGAACTTGGAGGCACCGGCCTAGAAGAACAAGAGGCTATCCCCTCCTCTATCCCCTCACAAACACCCCGTGCATTTTCTTTTAAAAACCCCATTCCTGCCTCCCTTCGCTGCTGCAGTCGATCGCAACTCAGCCACTGTAAGAGCAGCATCAAATAAAGTCACTTAGATCTGATCATTGGGTTCCTCCTGCCTCTATTCTCGTGCATCTATTCTCGCGCATTTCCATCATCAGGAAAGCCATTCTCTCTCATCGGTCCATTAGGATAGACTGACAGAGAGGGGAAATTTAAGAAAGCAAGTTGGTTAAGTGCCCATTCTTGTGGTGAATGAAGAGAGCCCTCTTTATAACATGATATAAGACTGTTGGAATAATGCATTTTGGTCATTAAACCTTGCCCCCCACATATAGAAAGCCTGACAAAACTTGCTGTGTATAAGTGAGATGAGGAAGAATCTCTTATAATTATTGCTTAAAATGAGACAAAAGAAGATTGTGATGCGATGATAACACACAGCTTACTGTTACCAGACAAAAAGAAATAGAGGAAGTGATGCGGGCACCGGCCCGCTGTGTCCGAATCATTATGGATGAAATGGGACATTCACACAGCCTACCGAGTCCCATGGAGGAAAAGGGACAGCATGGCTTCTCTCTCAGGGGGAGCAAAAGCCGAGGCACTTGCCATGGCCGGCCTTTATTGGGTTTCTCCACACATTACATGATGGGCCTCATTTACTGTGCACAGGTTGCTTTAGGTGGTTACCTTTTACATAAAATAAAGGAGCCAATGCCGCTAATCACATCACAGAAGAGGGATATTTGCAAATGAAAAGGGAAAGTGGTTGAACCAGGTACACTGGTCCTTGGAAGGTTTAGAATGATTTTAGGAAGTTACTTTGCAGTAAATGTTTTCCACAAATCCGGGTGAGGGAGTTTTTAGCAAAAAGCAAGACTCATAGAGGCCTAGGTACATAGCAGGCCTGATCCCCACGGGAGAACCTATCCATGGGTGTGGGTCCTGTGCATCTCCCAGTGGGAGCTGAGCCCACGCCACGCAGAATGGTCTCCTACATAAAGCACCTAGAGGGATGGGACTTGGCAGACTGGATGAAAAAGGTTTAGGACCAAGAAGTACAGACTGGTCGTCACAGAACAGTCACAGGGTCTGAGCACAGCATAGAGAATATAGTCAGTAATTTCACAATAACTATGTACCGTGCCCGGTGGGTACTAGGGTTAATGGCGGGGGCACTTTGTAAAGTACTTGATTATCTACGCACTGTGCTGTGCACCTGAAACTAATATGAAGTGATATTGAATGTAAACTGCTATTGAAAGTAACATTAAAAAAAATTAAAAACAGAAATCACCTAAAATTTTGAAGAAATTGTGCACGGTAGTGCATAAAGAGGACAACAGAGACCAGTGGCATGAGGAGAGAACTGAAAGGGGAAAGCAGGGGCATGACAGCTGACGTCTGATCGGAAGCTTCGAGTAATGGAAGCTACCAGAGTCCACGGGAAGGTTTCTTCAATGGAGCAGAGTGATCCTGCCTCCAAAGAAAGAGAAAAAGGAACTGATCATTGATTTTCTTCCCCAAAAGGCAACGCTCCATTCACAGTGCAGGGTATTGTCTGCAATAACTGGCCAGATGGTGTGAGTAGAGAGGGAAAATAAGCAAGAGGACATGAGGGGAATAGAAATCAGTCACTGCTATTGCAGTGTTGTTCAGAGTTTGATGGGAATGGCAGGCGGCGAGAGGTTTTTCATAGGTGTTTGATATCTTTCTTTGGGGAACAAATTTATTTTTATATTTTACCTCAAACATCAAAATGATACACAGAACCCAGGGCTCTCAGCAGGATTTCTTAGCTTGTTCCCGGAACTGGGTCAGATCCCGTCTCACAGCCTCTGGGTTACAATTCACTAGAAAGCAGAATGAGATGTCTAACAACTTGAGACAAACGGATGGAACATTTTCAAAATTATTCTACCATTCCTCATACATTTCTTGGAAAATGTCACTAGGAAAAACAGAGAACGATTCTGACTTTAACATGGCTTCAAGAATGTTTTTTCAATGAACAAAAGAATCTTAAATATTCACCATGAGAATGCCAGCAAAGAGTATGTTTTTGACCTCCCACAACGGGTCAGGCTGTGGAAATTGAAGTGTAGTTCTCGACCTAAGAAAACTGGGGCGGGGGGGGGGGTGGCTCCAACAGGCCTCTTTGTGCTGGTTACTTGGAATTTGTAAAACATTTTCCTTGTAAGGCTATTACAGAGTCAGTACCCAGGTCAACCTCCAGGCCCGAGTGTCATGCTAAACTCAGTTCGAGGTCCTGGCTTGGGGTAATAAAATAATGAGAAAATGGGTGAGTCATCAGTTCGAGGTAAAATTTTAAAACAAGCAAGCTTGGTCTTTGGTTGGGGGCACATACCTTTGCCTTCAGAGCCCCATAAAACAATGCGCCTCGGCTGCCCTGCACACGACCCCTGCACACTACTGCGGGATTTCAAGGAGACCTGACCTGCTTCTTAAAGTGCTGAAGGATCCAAAATTACCTATTTTATTCGCCTCTAGTAAAACTGCCATTCTTTCATTTCAGGGAATTCATCTTATACTCTAATGTCGAGAAGAAAATCTACTTTAAGTCCCTCTTAATGTGTGGATGACCAATGATCCTTTTTTTTTGGCATTGATGTTTCAATTATTTCAAGAGAATTCCTGTTACTCCAAAGACACCTCTAATCAACAGACTTCATTTGTGTTAATAACATGAGGTAAAACTGTTCAACGAGGGTAGGCAAAACATTTGTTGGAGCTGGAGGCAACCAAATAAGTTAGTTATTTCTGAATGGTTAGCCCTCTCAGAATACTTTTCTCTAAGATATTTCTTTTTTTATTAATTTTATTTAGTTATTTTTCAAGTACAGTTTTTTGTCTATTTCTCCCATCCCAGCCTCCCCCACCCCATGCTCCTCACCTCCCTCCCATTTCCACCCCCCTTAGTTCTCATCCCTGTGTCCTTCCTATTTGTTCCTCCAAATCCCTCCCCCTTTTTCCCCTTAACTTCCCTTCCCTCTCCCCTCTGGTCACTGCTCCCTTGTTCTCTATTTCAGTGTCTTTGTTTGTTTGTTTGTTTTCTGCTTGCTTGTTTGTTTTGTTGTTTAGGTTCCTGTTAAAGGTGAGATCATATGGTATTTATCTTTCAATACCTGGTCTATTTCACTCAGCATAATGCTTTCCAGTTCCTTCCATGTTGTTGCAAAGGGTAGTAGCTCCTTCTTTCTCTCTGCTGCATAGAATTCCATTGTGTATATGTACCACAATTTTTCGATCCATTCATTTACTGACAGGCATCTAGGACAATTCTATCTAACGCATGGTAGGTATTTCCCTTTGCTTCTCAGTGGTGTGTTTCTGGAGATTCTGAGTTTAAGGAAATAATCCTAAGAATAATGGAGAAAATGTATCATCTATTAGTTATATGCTGGGTTTGGTGGCAATTGTTTTACACACGGTGTCTTAATTAATTCTCATAAACCCATGAGACAAACATTTTAACATCTTATTTTATTTTATTTTTTTTTAATTTTTATTTTTTTTTAAAAATTTTATTTAGTTATTTTTCAAGTACAGTTTTTTGTCTATTTTTCCCATCCCAGCCTCCCCTGCCCCTTGCTCCCCACCTCCCTCCCATTTCCTCCCCCCCCCCTTAGTTCTCGTCCCTGTGTCCTTCCTATTTGTTCCTCCAAATCCCTCCCCCTTTTTTCCCCTTAGCTTCCCTTCCTTCTCCCCTCTGGTCACTATCCCCCTTGTTCTCTATTTCAGTGTCTTTGTTTTTTGGGTTTTTTTTTTCTGCTTACTTGTTTGTTTTGTTGTTTAGCTTCCTGTTAAAGGTGAGATCATATGGTATTTGTCTTTCAGCACCTGGCCTATTTCACTCAGCATAATGCTTTCCAGTTCCATCCATGTTGTTGCAAAGGGTAGTAGCTCCTTCTTTCTCTCTGCAGCATAGAATTCCATTGTGTATATGTACCACAATTTTTGGATCCATTCATTTACTGATGGGCACCTAGGTTGCTTCCAACTCTTGGCTATTGTAAATTGTGCTGCTATGAACATTGTGGTGCATAGGTTCTTTGATATTGATGTTTTAGGATTCTTAGGATATAATCCTAGCAGTGGAATTGCTGGGTCAAAAGGCAGGTCGATTTTTATTTTTCTCAGAAAAATCCATACTGTTTTCCATAATGGTTGTACCAGTCTGCACTCCCACCAACAGTGAACTAAGGACCCCGTTTCCCCACAACCCCTCCAACATTTGTTGTTTGTTGCTTTGTTTATGATAGCCATCCTGACTGGTGTAAAGTGGTATCTCATTGTGGTTTTAATTTGCATCTCTCTGATAGCTAATGATATTGAGCATCTCTTCATGTGTCTCTGAATGTTCTGTATGTCCTCCTTGGAGAAGTGTTTGTTCAAGTCCTTTTCCCATTTTCTAATTGGGTTGGGTGTCTTCTTAGAGTGGAGTCGTGTAAGTTCTTTGTATATTTTAGAGATTAAACCTTTGTCTGAGGTATCATTGGCAAATATGTTTTCCCATACAGTTGGTTGTCTTGCTAATTTAATACTGTTTTCTTTAGCCATGCAGAAGCTTTTTATTTTGATGAGATCCCATTTGTTTATTCTTTCCTTTACATTCCTTGCTCTAGGGGACATATCAGTAAAGAAGTTGCTGCGTGAAATATCTGAGATTTTCTTGCCAATGTTCTCCTCTAGGACTTTAATGGTGTTATGACTTACATTTAAGTCTTTTATCCACCTTGAATTTATTTTGGTGTATGGTGTAAGTCTGTGCTCAAGTTTCATTTTTTTGCATGTAGCTGTCCAGTTCTCCCAACACCATTTGTTGAAGAGGCTATCTTTACTCCATTTTATGTTACTGCCCCCTTTGTCGAATATTAATTGACTGTAGAGAGTTGGGTTGATTTCTGGGCTCTCTGTTCTGTTCCATTGGTCTATGTGCCTGTTTTTATGCCAGTACCAGGCTGTTTTGATTGCAGTGGCCTTGTAATACAGTTTGATATCAGGTATTGTGATCCCCCCCTACTTTGTTCTTCTTTCTCAAAAGAGCAGCTGCTATTCGAGCTCGTTTATGGTTCCATATAAATTTTCGAAGTGTTTGTTCTATGTCTGTGAAATATGCCATTGGTACTTTAATAGGTATTGCATTGAACCTGTATATTGCTTTGGGTAGTATGGACATTTTGATAATGTTAATTCTTCCAATCCATGAACAAGGTATATGTTTCCATTTGTTTGTGTCTTCCTTGATTTCGTTCTTCAGGGCTGTGTAGTTTTCTGCATACAGGTTTTTTACCTCCTTGGTTAGGTTTATTCCCAGATATTTTATTTTTCTTTTTGCTATATCAAATGGGATTTTTCTCTTTATTTCTGCTTCTGCTGATTCACTGTTGCTGTACAAAAATGCCTTTGATTTCTGGATATTGACTTTGTAACCAGCTGTTTTGCCAAACTCATCAATTAGTTTGAGCAGTTTTTGGGTAGAGTCTATAGGATTTTCCATGTACACTATCATGTCATCTGCAAACAGTGACAGTTTTGCTTCCTCCTTTCCTATTTGGATGCCTTTTATTTCCTTTTCTTGCCTGATCGCTGTGGCTAAAACTTCCAATACTATATTAAATAGAAGTGGTGAAAGTGGACAACCTTGTCTTGTTCCTGATCTTAGTGGAAAAGCTTTTAGTTTTTTCCCATTGAGTATGATATTGGCTGTAGGTCTCTCATATATGGCCTTTATTATTTTGAGAAATGCTCCTTGTATTCCCACTTTGCTGAGTGTTTTTATCATAAATGGGTGTTGTACCTTATCGAAAGCTTTTTCCGCATTTATTGATATGATCATGTGATTTTTGTCTTTGCTTTTGTTTATGTGATGTATTACATTTATTGATTTGCGAATATTGAACCATCCTTGCATCCCTGGGATGAATCCTACTTGATCATGGTGTATGATCTTTTTGATATATTGTTGGATGCGATTTGCCAATATTTTGTTGAGGATTTTAGCATCTATGTTCATCAGCGATATTGGCCTGAAGTTTTCTTTCTTTGTTGTGTCTCTATCTGGTTTTGGAATTAAGATGATGCTGGCTTCATAAAAAGAATTTGGGAGTTTTCCATCCTTCTGGATTTTTTGAAATAGTCTGTGGAGAATAGGGGTTAGCTCTTCCTTAAATGCTTTGTAGAATTCTCCTGTGAAACCATCTGGTCCAGGGCTTTTGTGTGATGGGAGTTTTCTGATTACTGCTTCAATTTCTTTTGCTGTTATTGGTGTATTTACATTTTCTGCTTCTTTTTCACTGAGTTTTGGAAGATTGTATTTTTCTAGAAATGTGTCCATTTCCCCTAGGTTTTCAAATTTCTTGGCATACAGTTCTTCATAGTAATTTCTTACAATCTCTTCTATTTCTGTGGTATCAGTTGTAATCTCTCCTTTTTCATTTCTGATTGTGTTTATTTGTGTCCTCTCTCTTCTTTTCTTGATGAGCCTACTTAAAGGCTTGTCTATTTTGTTTATCTTTTCAAAGAACCAACTCCTGGATTCATTGATCCTTAAAATTGTGCTTTTAGTTTCTATGTCATTTAATTCTGCTCTAATCTTGGTTATTTCCTTCCTTCTACTTGCTCTGGGCTGTCTTTGTTGTTGTTCCTCGAGTTCTTGCAGGCGTAGGGTTAGGTTGTTTGTTTGAAATGTTTCTATTTTCTTTAGGTAGGCCTGTATTGCTATAAACTTCCCTCTCAGGACTGCCTTCGCTGTGTCCCATAAGTTTTGGGTTGTTGTGCGATCATTTTCATTTGTTTCCAGAAATGTTTTGATTTCTTCCCTAATTTCATTCTTGACCCATTCGTTGTTTAATAGCATACCATTCAGTCTCCATGTTTTTGGGTGCTTTGGGTTTTTTTCTTTGGGGTTGGTTTCTAATTTCAGTCCCTTGTGGTCAGAGAAGATGCTTGGTATGATTTCAATTTTCTTGAATTTTTTGAGGCTCGTTTTGTGTCCTATCATGTGGTCTATCTTTGAAAATGTTCCATGTGCATTTGAAAAGAATGTGTATTTAGCTTCTTTGGGATGAAGGCCTCTATATATATCAGTTAAGTCCATTTCATCTAGGGTGTTGTTTAATGCCACAATATCTTTGTTGATAATTTGTTTGGAAGATCTGTCCATTTTTGATAGTGGGGTATTCAAATCCCCTACTATGATTGTGTTGCTGTCAATATCTTTCTTGAAGTCCTCTAAGACTTTCTTGATATATTTGGGTGTCCCTATGTTTGGTGCATATATGTTTACAATGTTAATGTCTTCTTGGTGGATTCTTCCCTTGAGTATAATGAAATGACCTTCTGGGTCTGTCTTTATAGCCTTTTCTTTTGAAGTCTATTTTGTCTGATATGAGAATTGCTACCCCAGCTTTTTTTTCTTGTCCGTTTGCTTGGAAAACTTGTTTCCAGCCTTTCCCTTTTAGTCTGTGATGGTCTTTTGTCCTGAGATGAGTCTCTTGTAGGCAGCATATGTGTGGGTCATGCTTTCTTATCCATTGAGCTATTCTGTGTCTTTTGATTGGAGAATTTAATCCATTTACGTTTAAGGTTATTATTGATATGTACTTATTCATTGCCATTTTTGTACCTGTGTTCCTCTCTGTCTCCCTCTTTTCCTTCCTTCCCTTAAACAGTCCTTTTAGTATTTCTTGTAGAGCTGGTTTGGTGGAGGCATATTCTTTTCGACTTCTTTTGTCTTGGAAGCTCTTTATTTGGCCTTCTATCTTGATTGAGAGCCTTGCTGGGTAAAGTAGCCTTGGTTATAGGCCTCTGGTTCTCATTACTTGAAATATTTCTTGCCATTCTCTTCTTGCTTGAAGTGTTTCCATTGAGAAGTCGGTAGCTAACCTTATTGGGGCTCCCTTGTATGTTATTTCTTTTTTCTCCCTTGCTGCCTTTAAGATTCTCTCTTTGTCTTGGAATTTTGCCATTTTGATGATGATGTGTCTTGAGGTGGGCCTCCTTGGGTTCCTCTTGATTGGGACTCTCTGTGATTCCTGGATTTGTGAGACTTTTTTCTCTTATCAAATTAGGAAAATTTTCTCTCATTACTCGTTCAAATACGTTTTCTATCCCTTGTTCTTCTTCTTCTCCTTCTGGTATTCCTATTATTCGTATATTATTACGTTTCATATTGTCTTGCATTTCTCTTAATCCCTCTTCATTCTTTCTGAGCCTCTTTTCATTTTCTTGCTCTTTCTGTGAGATGCTTTCTACCCTGTCCTCCAACTCACTAATCCTATCCTCCGCTTCATCTATCCTACTTTGGAAACTTTCTACTGTGTACTTCAATTCGGAAATTGTATTCTTCATTTCCTCTTGTCTCTTGCTGATGGTTTCCATTTCCTTTTTGATGTTGCTGTAGTTTGCAGAGAGATCATTATAATTTCCCTGTAGTTTCTGGTAGCTCACTGTCAGCTCTTTGAGCTCTTTGAACTTCGTAATAACCAGTGCTTTGAATTCACTGTCTGATAGTTGATCAGCGTCTATTTCATCTAACATTCTTTCTGAAGTTTCTGCTTTTTCTTTCATTTGGGGATTGTTTCTTTGTCTTCCCATTGTTTGAGACTCTTCTTGTTAGTCTCTGCTTCCAAAATTGATCTGTTCTGAAACACTGGTTTTATGGTGTAAACTTCTGTGGTATGTTCCTTGTGAAGTTCAGTGGTACAGACTCCTTGAAGTTTCTTGATGTTCTTAGTCTCCACCTACACTCACGCTGGTCCTCGCACTGGTCTCTGCGTTGGTCGCCTACCACTGCTGAATGTCCTGGCTCTAGTAGCCGCCTCCTCAAGCACCCAGGCCCGTTACTAGGGCAGTGGCACAGAGGCTGGGAATGTCCTGGCTCCCGTATCTGGCTCTCTCTGCCGCCCAGGGCTGTCACAGGGGCTTGGAGTGTCCCAGTTTCCGTACCTGACTCCCCGGCATCTAGTCCTGTCTCTATGGCAGTGGCACAGAGGCTTAGAAAGTCCCAACTCCCGTACCTGATTCCCCAGTGTCCAATCCCCTTGCTATGGCAGCAGCACAGGGGTTGTGACCCTCCCAGTTCCCGTAGAGGGATCCTCTGCCACCCCGGGCTGTCTCAGGGCTTTGGAGTGTCCAGGCTTCCGTACCTGACTCCCCGACGTCCAGTCCCGTCGCTATGGCAGCGGCACAGGATTTGAGAGCTTCCCGGCTCCCGTAGCTGGCTCCTCAGCTGCGTCACAGGGGTTTGGAGAGTCCTGGCTTCGGTACCTGACTCCCCGGCGTCCAGTCCCGTGGCTATGGCAGCGGCACAGGATTTGAGAGCTTCCCGGCTCCCGTAGCTGGCTCCTCAGCTGCGTCACAGGGGTTTGGAGTATCCGGGCTTCCGTACCAGGCTCCCCAGCGTCCAGTCTCATCGCTATGGCAGCGGCACAGGATTTGAGAGCTTCCCGGCTCCCGTAGCTGGCTCCTCAGCTGCGTCACAGGGGTTTGGAGTGTCCGGGCTTCCGTACCTGGCTCCCCAGCGTCCAGTCCCGTCGCTATGGCAGCAGCACAGGATTTGAGAGCTTCCCGGCTCCCGTAGCTGGCTCCTCAGGGTCCAGGCCTGTCTCTATGGCGGCGTCACAGGGGCCTTTGGTGTCCCAGCTCCTGCAACTGACCCTTCCGTTGCCCAGGCTAGTAGCTATGGCATCGGCACAAGGGTGACCCCGCTCTGGTTCCTGACTCCTCTGTCTCCCAGGACCGTCACAGGGGCTTGGAGTGTCCGGCTTCCGTACCTGAGGCCCCGGCTCCCAGGCCTGTTGCTCTGGCGGCAGTACAGGGGCCGCGTGAGATCCAGCTCTGGTAGCTGACTCTGCCGCCGTCTGGTGTTTCAGCGTCGGTCACAATCTCTGGTCTTTTAATTTCATAAATGCTGGGTAACCGATGGTTTATTGTGCTGTTTTTCCATAGATCTGCCAGGATTTTCACCCATGAGTACAGGAGCTAGTATCCGCTCCATCTTACTCCGTCGCCATCTTCCCAGCATCCTTCAAATACGTTTTCTATCCCTTGTTCTTCTTCTTCTCCTTCTGGTATTCCTATTATTCGGATATTATTACATTTCATATTGTCTTGCATTTCTCTTAATCCCTCTTCATTCTTTCTGAGCCTCTTTTCATTTTCTTGCTCTTTCTGTGAGATGCTTTCTACCCTGTCCTCCAACTCACTAATCCTATCCTCCGCTTCATCTATCCTACTTTGGAAACTTTCTACTGTGTACTTCAATTCGGAAATTGTATTCTTCATTTCCTCTTGTCTCTTGCTGATGGTTTCCATTTCCTTTTTGATGTTGCTGTAGTTTGCAGAGAGATCATTATAATTTCCCTGTAGTTTCTGGTAGCTCACTGTGAGCTCTTTGAGCTCTTTGAACTTCGTAATAACCAGTGCTTTGAATTCACTGTCTGATAGTTGATCAGCGTCTATTTCATCTAACATTCTTTCTGAAGTTTCTGCTTTTTCTTTCATTTGGGGATTGTTTCTTTGTCTTCCCATTGTTTGAGACTCTTCTTGTTAGTCTCTGCTTCCAAAATTGATCTGTTCTGAAACACTGGTTTTATGGTGTAAACTTCTGTGGTATGATCCTTGTGAAGTTCAGTGGTGCAGACACCTTGAAGTTTCTTGATGTTCTTAGTCTCCACCTACACTCACGCTGGTCCTCGCGCTGGTCCCTGCGTTGGTCCCCTACCACTGCTGAATGTCCTGGCTCTAGTAGCCGCCTCCTCAAGCCCCCAGGCCCGTTACTATGGCAGTGGCACAGAGGCTGGGAATGTCCCAGCTCCCGTATCTGGCTCTCTCTGCCGCCCAGGGCCATCATAGGGGCTTGGAGTGTCCCGGTTTCCGTACCTGACTCCCCGGCGTCTAGTCCTGTCTCTATGGCAGTGGCACAGAGGCTTAGAAAGTCTCAACTCCCGTACCTGATTCCCCAGTGTCCAGTCCTGTCGCTATCGCAGCAGAACAGGGGCTGAGACAGTCCCAGTTCCCGTGGAGGGATCCTCTGCCACCCAGGGCTGTCTCAGGGGTTTTAGTTTTATAAATTCTTTATAAATTTAGAACATTAACCCCTTATCAGATTTATCATTGGTGATTTTATTGATGGTTTCCCTTGCTATGAAAAAACATTTTAGATGTAGTCCTATGTGATTATTTTTTCTTTTCTTTTCCTTGCCCAGGGAGATATTTCACCAAAAAATATTGCTATGAGAAAAGTCTGAGATTTTACTGCTTATGTTTTCTCCTATAATTTTTATGGTTTTGAGTGTAACATTCAAGTGTTTAGTCCTTTTTCTTGTTTATGTTGTAAGTTTATTGTTGTGTATTTACAAGAAAGTTGTCTGTTTCATTTTCTTGCATGTATCTGTTCAATTTTCTCAATATGAAAATATTAAATAGACAATCTTTACCACATTGTATATTCTTGCCTCCTTTGTCAAATATATTTTACCATAAAGGCATGGGTTAATTTCTGGGCTCTCTATTCTGTTCCATTGATCTTTGCATATGTTATTATGTCACCACCATGCTGTTTTGATTACTATGGTCTTGAGGTACATTTTGATTCCTCCATTTTGTTCTTTCTCTTTTTTAAAAAAGGATTTTATTTATATATTTTCAAAGACAGGAGAAAGGAGGGAGAGACAAAGGGAGAGAAACATCGATGTGTGAGAGAAACATTGATTGGTTGTCTGTTGCTTGCCCCCAACTGGGGACCTGGCCTGCGACCCAGGCATGTGCCCTGACAGGGAATCAAATTGCCAGCCCTTTGGTTTTCAGGCCAGTGTTTAGGGCAATGAATCACACCATCCCGTGCTCTTCTTCTTTCTCTAGATTACTGTGGTTATAAGGTACTCCTTTTCTGACATTGTTACAGATGTCCTCCATTTCTTCCTCTTTACTCCTCTCCACCCAGCCCCCATCTCCTCTTGCTTTAACTACATTGTTGCCTGTATCCGTGGGCAATGCATATATGCATATAATATTCAATGGCTAATGTATTCTTGAATTTTATAGATGTAACTGGCTTAACAATGGTGATCAGTCTGATGTCAGTGCGCTACAGTTATGAAACCTTTGTTCTCTCTCGGCATTGCTCCCGACTCTCCTACTTCTTATATTACTTTCATATTAAATAACAAATATCTTAAAACTATCTTGACCAGATGCAACTGTTTTCTGGTCATTGGTCACTTGCAGTTATTAAAAAATCATTTAATTAAAAAACTCCAACATTCTCCTGGCTGGTGTAGCTTAGTGGATTGAGCGCAGGCCTGCGAACCAGAGTATTGCAGTTCGATTCCCAGTCAGGGCACATGCCTGGGTTGCAGGCCAGTTCCCAGCAGGGGACACATGAGAGGCAACCATACATTGATATTTCTCTTCCTATCTCCTTCCCTTCCCTTTTATTTATTTAGATAAATAAATAAAAATCCAAAGAAAGAAAAAAACTACAACATTCAGTCTCATATTGGATTCAAAGTGTTCCTCAGAGTGTTATCAGCAGACATCTCTCCACCATTTACAGGAAACCCAACCTCTTCCACTATCCTTTTCAAGCAAAACTCCCTACAGGTTTAGGAGATAGGAGAATAAGAGAGAGAGTGGGGATTGTCTTACATAATTGGTGTCCTGTCACTTGCTGGTGATGTCTTAAGATGTCGTCATTGAAGGAGTAACAGATTTTTAAGGCTTTGTAACAGCCAAAAACAACTCCAAAATCTCAGTGGCTTACAAAAAACATTTTTTTAAATTAAAAAAATTATTTATTTCTTTTTAGAGCAAAGGAAAGGGAGGTAAAAAGACAGAAACATCAATCGGTTGCCTCCCACATGCTCCCAAGTGGGGACCAATCCTGCAACCCATGCATGTGCCCTGACTGGAAATTGAACTGGTGATTTTTTGCTTTGCAGGATGACACCCAACCAACTGAGCCACACTGGTCAGGGCACAAAAAAGACTTTTAAAATAAATCTTATAAAGTCTTCTGGGTTCTAGGCGACTCTTCAGTTCATATGTCTCTGTATGGTGGTTCAGCATTCCAGGATGCTTCAATCAATATGCCATCTCCATCAATAAATGCTTGTACAATCACTGTAGTGGGAAAAATAGCTGTAGCACCAAATACTGACAATTAAATACTTCAACATACAAGTGACACATGCTACTTCTGCCCACACTTAATTAGTCAATGCAGTTTACATCATATGGCCACATCATATACCTTCAATGGGCAAATGTTCCATGTGTCCAGAGGTAGAAAGTACTTGTACATCAATGAGTGATACAATAGTAATGCCTATCACAGATGTTTTGTTTGTTTTTTGTGTTTTTTTTGTTTGTTTGCAGGGGAGGGCAACATATAGTGTAATCTCCATGAGTCTCCAATTTGGCTGATGATACATTAGAGTCACATTCCAAATCCTTCTCCAGGTGAAAGGTTTCCTTAAATTTTGGCCATCTGAATAGCCCCACTATATTAGTCACTCCTATACCATGTACTCCTTCATGTGGATTCATGGGAACTATAGAGGTCCTCACCAAGAGCACTGCACTACATTTCCTGCTTGCTCTCCTTCCACTGGATGTACCAGCAAATTCCCAGCCTTCAGACTTTTGTACTAGAGAAGCTGGCAACAGTCGCTGTGTTTACATACATATATCACAACTCCAGGAGGTACACGCCAAGCTCTCACAAAGTCTCCTTCACAGCACAACAGACAGGCTTTAACAAGTATCATGCCAAGGAGTGAGATACTTATCTAGTATTCCTGAAGGGGCAGGAGAGAGAAAAGCTGCTGTAACTTGCCATTAGGGCAATTACTAAATGTTGACTTACCTTCCCTCTCATTACTCCATTGTTTTTATAGAGTTAAAGAGTGTCCTGCAGAGATATTTGAGACTAACAGAGTCAATTCAGCTGCTTCTTGATAATAAGTGAAGGAAATATCTGGCCCCAATTATTTATTGGACCTTGGAGGCCCTCTTAAAAATGTGGAAGGTTTAACCATTCTTAGTTCTCAGTTTGGGGCTGAAACTACTAATTCAAAGGCAAAAAGTAAAGTCATCCTTACTGTCCTCTGATATCAGTGGTCTTTGTTTATATTTTACTTGCATAAGCCTTAAAAGAAATTTGAAAAAGTAGGTACTTCCTCACATATTTTAAAGCTGATATCTAAAATTTACCCTGTTTACAAAGTTGTAAAAGATTCCATTTCTACCACATCATAAATGATGATTTAAAAATTTTATAAGAAACATTTCAAGCCTACACTAGATAATGCACTCCCGATGGCCATCACCCATATTCAACAATTTTAAAGGTAGTTCCACCCTTGCTCTATCTATCCATTTTTGTTATTATTATTGTTGCTGAATTATTTCAAATAAATCTTATGGCCTATGTCGGTACATTCCCCTATGTTTAGTATGAGTTTCTAATATTGTGAACTTTTTATAAGGGAACCATAATATAGTTCTCATAGCTTTCAAAACTAATAATGATTCCCTGATACTTATTTCATTTCTTAAGTGCTGTGTGTGGTAATCAGCCTCTAAGATGACACCACATGATTTCCACCTTCTGATATATAAACTCTTGTATAATATCCTGACACGTTGTACTAAAGTTAATCTGTGTGACCAATAGCATACAGCAGAACTGACAATATGTGAATTCTGAGATTAGGTTAAAAAGACCGTGGCTTCCATCTTTTGTACTCTTTCCCTCCCGAGTCACTCTCTCTGAGGAAAGAAAACTGCCATGCTGTGAGCTGGCCTATGGAGAAGTTCACATAATAAGAAACTAAAACTTCTGGCTAACAGCCAGAAAGGAGCAGAGGCCTGGAAACAATCATGTGAGTTAGTTTGGAAGCAGATTTTCCAACCCTAGCCAAGCTCTGAAATGACTGTAGCCCTGGCTAACAGCTTGACTCCCATCCCATGAGAGGCCTTTAGCCAGAAACACTCAGCTAAGCTGCTCCAAGACACCAGCATCTCAGAAACTGTGTAATGCAATAAATGTTTGCTGTTAAGTTGCTAAATTTTAGAGTAATTTAAAAATAACAATGGAAAACCAATATACTGCATAACAGTATCCCAAAGCGTAGTGGCTTAAAACAAGAAAGCTTTGTTTATTATTTTAGATTGTAGCATGACTGGGCACTCCACTGATCTTGCCTAGCCTCACTCATATGGCTACATTCAGCTGACAAATTTTCAGGGGTTTCTACTCACTTGTGACATCTAGGATGACTGGACCTTTCTCTTTACAAAGACTTTAATCCTGATCTTTTTCAACAGCATGTCAACTTTAGGACAGCATTTTGATGTGATTGAACGTAGAGTTTTAAATGTCTTCTCTTTAGGCTCAGGTTCTGGAATATATACATAATCAGTTTTATAATACTATATTTTATTAGGCAAAAAACTTAATGAAAAACCCCAATTCAAACAGTGGGGAAAAATATGCCACCTCTGGATAGCAAGAGCTCTAATATATTGTGGCCATGTTTTTCAATCTACCCCAGTTCTCTTCTAGGCACATTTATTTGCATTTCTCTTTTGTGTAAAATAGCCTATCCTTTCTCCAAAATTAAAATCTCATCAGGCTCAGGCTCAAAGTTTTAATGTCATTATTGAAATCTGATCTAGATGTATGTTGGACTCAGTAGATGTATTTCATGTAGTACATCTCTAAAGGTACAGATCTTGATCCTGAGACTTGTCAAATAAAAGAGATGGTATATGCCTTTCTCACATATACTCAGAGGTGAGACAGAACAGGGTAACTACAATAGATAATTTCATTTTAAAAATGAAGGTCCAAAAATAAACAAAATAGAAAAATCTTTGGTTACTACTACCAATAAAAAAGAGAGGACATAAATAAATAATAAGTATGAGACATTACCACTGATAACACACAAACATAAAGGATCATAAGAAACTACTATAAGCCAATATACACAAAAAAATTAGGCAACTAAGAAGAAATGGATAAATCCCTAGAAACATATTACCTACCAGAACTAAATCGTGAGGAAATACAAAATTAGAACAGATCAATTACTAATAAAGAGATTGAAGTAGTAATCAAAAATCTCCCAGCAAAGTACAAGACCTGATGGCTTCGCTGGTGGATTTTACCAAACATTTAAGAAAGAACAAATATCAATCCTTCTTCAGTTCTTCCAAAACATAGAAGAGTAGGGAACAGTTCTAAACTAATTTTACAAAGCCAGTATTACCATTATACCAAAGCCCTTATACCATACCTTTATACCAGATAATGATTTACAAGAAAAGAAAATTACAGGTCAATATCCCTGATGAACACAGATGTAAAAATCCTCAACAAAATACCAGCAAAGTGAATTTAACAGTACCTTAAAAGGCTCATACACCACAATCAAGTAGAACTTATTACAGGGGTGCAAGGACACTTCAACATCTGTAAATCAATCAATATGACATACCATTTAATTAAATGAACGATAAAAATCAAATTGTCTCAATAGATGCAGACACAACATTTGAGAAAATTCAACATGCATACATGATAAAAACCTCTCAACAAAGTGGCTATAGAGGGAACAAACCTCAACATAATAAAGGTCGTATATGACGAACCTACAGCTAAGATCATACTCAATTGTTAAAAGCTGAAAGATTTTCCTCTAAGATCAAGAACGAGACAAGAATGCTCACTCTTGCCACTTTTATTCAGCATACTACTGGAAGTCCTAAACAGAGCAATTGGGCAAGAAAAAGAAATAAAATGTATCCAAATTAGAAAGAAGTAAATTTTTCTCAATTTGCAGTGACATAATATTATACATAGAAAACCCTAAAGATGCCACTTCCAAATGTTGGAATTAATCAACAAATTCATAATTCACCTCCTATACTTTGTCATAAATAACTGGGAGAAGCCAATTGTCATATGCAACATTCCGCAGAGACTTGTCCTTAGCTAGAGCTATAAATTCATTATATAGAGTCAGGCACAAATAATGCCCCTTTTTAATTACAAAATCTTTTGTAAAAAATCATAAACATATAATTCTGTAACACAATGTCACACTCAAGCACACCATATGACATTTTATGTGAAATGTTCAAATTAAAGCTATAAATTATTACACCCATATTATTACCCTACCAACCAGACTCAAGCAAGTCTTACTTCTGCTAGACCCTGTATTTTATATTTTTCCAACTTTATTCACACAAAATTTTACTAATTGTTCTGCTACTACACAACATGAATTCTGTTTTTTCCAGATTCCATAATAGTTCTTCATTGTCTTTCCAGTCTTCCATAGCTGTTTAACACTCCCTGAGCCTTTCCTAACAAACTCCTGACTCTTCTTCTAGCCTCAGCCTTATTCCTGGTCTTATAGACAGTGTCACACCTTTCAGTGTTTTACTACAATATCACCATGCTTCTACATGTGAATTTCTGTATAAGTTACCTATTACAAAATAATAATTGACCTTAAAACTTAGTGGCTTAAAGCAACAATATTTTATGCAATTTTCACCATGTTTAAGAAAAAGAACATTTCCATTACCCTTAAAGATATTCTTATTCCCCTTCCTGATCAATCCCCACCCTTGGCCCCCAAGATAACCATGGATCTTTTGTTTAGAGTGGATATGTAATTCCTAAATTTCATGTAAATATAATCATGTCCTATATACTCTTTTTGTGTCTGTAAAATTTTTCTCTGCATGATTTTGAGATTCATCTAATTTTTTTATGTTCAAGCAGCCCTATGAAGACAAAGAGAAATAAATACTACTAAACAATGTCTATATATCTGTCTGTGCTATAAGACAGATGAAAATGGTTAGAGAAACAGCAAAGTATAGATTGCCTCCAGAGGAACAATAATAGATGATAACTGAATTCTGAGCAAAAAGTATAAAATTTTAAAATTATGAAGAGTATAATTTCTGATCATAGTGCCATTGATCTGGATATATTAAAAGTCAAATAACTAAGAAATGCTAGTACATTTAGTATACTTGGTGCAGAAGTGACTACAACTCATAAATTTGAATTAAGAAATACAATTATAAGTAATTCAAAGATAAAAATGTGATTGTAAATTAAAAGTATTTTGAACTGAATGAGAAAGAAATTTTAACATATCAAAATGTGTAAGATGTATTCACAGCTGTTTATAAAAGAAAATGAATAGGAGTGGCATCAAGTGGGAAAGGTGGAATAAAAAGTGCTATTAGTACCACTGCTTCATAAAAGTAACAATAACACTGGCATAAATTGTCAAAACAGGCTTTTCAGAACTCTGGAGATTAACCAAATACATGAAACAACCACAAAAGAGGTAATCAAGGAAAATTGCTGAATTTCAGAAAGAACAGTGAGCTTTGTAGTGTATTTTTATTTTATTATTTATTATTTATTTTTATTGTTGTCTGGATACAGTACTCTCCATTTTCCCACCACCACTTCCCCTCCCACCCACCCCCACCTCCCAACCTCCATCCTTACCCCCTTTGGCTTTGTCCATGGGTCCTTTATACATGTTCCTTTATGAAACTTTCCCTTCTTTCCCCTGTTATCTCCTTCCCCCGCCATTCTCTGGTTACTGTCAGTTGTTCTTTATTTCAATGCCTCTGGTCATATTTTGCTTGATTGTCTGTTTTGTTGATGAAGTTCCACTTATAGGTGAGATCATATGCTATTTATCTTTCACCAACTGGCTTACTTCACTTAGCATAATCCTGTCCAGTTCCATCCATGCTGTCACGAAGGGTAGGAGCTCCTTCTGTTTTTCTGCTGTGGAGTATTCCATCGTGTAAATGTACTGTAGTTTTTTGATCCACTCATTTACTGATGGACACCTAGGTTGCTTCCAGCACTTGGCTATTGTATGCTGTGCTGCTATGAACATTGAGGTGCAGAGGTTCTTTTGAATTGGTGTTTCAGGGCTCAGGGTATAATCCCAGCAGTAGAATTGCTGGTTCAAATGGCAGTTCCATTTTTAGCTTTCTGAGGAAATTCCATACTGTCTTCCACAGTGGCCACACCAGTCTGCATTCACACCAACAGTGCACTAGGGTTCCCTTTTCTCCACAACCTCACTAGCACTGACCGTTTGTTGATTTGTTTATGATGGCCACTTTGACCAATGTGAAGTGGTATCTCACTGTGGTTTTAATTTGCATCTCTCTGATGGCTAGTGATGCTGAGCGCCCTTTCATATATCTCTGGGCCCTCTCTATGTCCTCCTTTGAGAAGTGTCTGTTCAGGTTCTTTTCCCATTTTTTAATTGGATTTCTAGTCTTCCTGGAGTGGAGTCATGTGAGTTCTGTATATATTTTGGAGATCAAACCCTTACCCAAGTCACGGTAGCAAATATATTTTCCCAAACGGTTGGTTCCCTTTTTATTTTGCTATTTTCTTTAGCCATGCAGAAGCTTTTTATTTTGATGAAGGTCCATTTGTTTATTCTTTCCCTATGTCCCTTGCTCTAAGGGACATATTGGTGAAAATATTGCTGCTTGGAATATCTGAGATTTTCCTGCCTATGTTCTCCTCTAGGACTTTGTGTTGTCATGACTGATATTTAAGTATTTTACCCATCTTGAGTTTCTTGTGTGTGTATGGTATAAGTTGGTGATTGAGTTTCATTTTTTTCATATAGCTGTCCCAACACCATTTGTTGAAGAGGCTACTTTTACTCCATTTTATGCTTCTTCCCCCTTTGCCGAATATTAATTGACCATAGAGACTTGGTTTACTTCTGGGCTCTCTATTGTGTTCTGTTGATCTATGTATCTATTTTTATGCCAGTACCAGACTGTTTTGATTACAGTGGACTTGTAATATAGTTTGATGTCAGGTATTGATTCCCTTCCACTTTGTTATTTCTCAAAATTGCTGCAGCTATTCAGGGTCATTTACATTTCCATATAAATTTGAGATGTTTGTTTTATGCCTGTGAAATATATCATTGGTATTTTAATACGGATTGTGTTGAATCTATTAATTGCTTTGCATAATATGGGCATTCTGATGATGTTGATTCCTCCAATCCATGAACACGATATGTGCTTCCATTTATTTATGTCTTCCTTAATTTCTTTCTTCAATGTGGTATAGTTTTCTGAGTATAGGTCTTTTACCTCCTTGGGAAGATTTATTCCTAGGTACTTTATTATTCTTGTTGCTATAGCAAATGGGATTCCCCCCCCCCCCCGATTTCTGATTCTGATCTTTCATTGTTGGTGTATAAAGCTGCCTTTGATTTTTGAATATTGACTTTGAACCCTGCTGTTTTGCCAAATTCACTTATTAGGTCAAGTAGTTTTTTGGTGGTCTATAGGGTTTTCTATGTATACTATCATATCATCCACAAACAGTGACAGTTTTAGTTCCTCCTTTCCAACTTTGATGCCTTTTATTTCTCTTCCTTGTCTGATTGCTCTGGCTAGTACTTCTGACACTATATTGAATAGAAGTGGTAAAAGCAGACATCCTTGCCTTGTTCTTTATCTTAGTGGGAAAGCTTTTAGTTTTTGTCTGTTGAGTATGATGTTGGCTGTAGGTTTCTTGTATGTGGCCTTCACCATGTTGAGGAATGTTCCCTCTACTCCTACTTTGCTGAGTATTTTTATCATAAATGGGTGCAGAACCTTGTCAAATGTTTTTTCACCATCTACTGATATGATCATGTGATTTTTGTTTTTTCTTTTATTTATGTGATGTATTACGTTTATTGGTTTGTAAATATTGTACCATCCTTACATCCCTGGGATGAATCCCACTTGATCATGGTGTATGATCTTTTTAAGGTGTTACTGGATGCGGTTTGCCAATATTTTGTTGAAGATTTTAGTATCTATGGTCATCGGCAATATTGGCCTGAAACTTTCTTTATTTGTTGTAATCTTATCTGGTTTTGGAATTAGGATAATGTTGGCTTTATAGAAAGAGTTTAAGAGTATTCCCTCCTCTTGGATCTTTTGGAATAGTCTGAGAAGGATAGGGGTTAGCTCTTCCTTAAAGGTTTTGTAAAATTCTCCTGTGAAACCATCAGGTCCAGGGCTTTGTTGTGCCAGAGTTTTTTGATAACTGCATCAATTTCATTAGCTGTTATTGGTCTGTACAGGCTTTCTGCTTCTCCTTCATTCAGTTGTTGAAAATTATATTTTTCTAGAAATTTGTCAATTTCATCCTGGTTTTCGAATTTCTTGGCATATAGTTTTTTTGTAGTAATTTCTTACAATCCTTTGTATCTCTGTGGTATTAGTTGTAATCTCTAGTCTTTTATTTCTGATTTTATTTATTTGGGTCCTATTATCTTTCTTTTTTTGATGAGTCTGCTTAAATTCTTGTCCATTTTGTTTATCTTTTCAAAGAATCAGCTCCTGGATTTATTGACTCTTTGGATTGTTGTTTTAGAGTCTATGTCATTTAATTCTGCTCTGATTTTGGTTATTTCCTTTGTTCTACTCCCTCTGGGCTTTGTTTATTACAATCTATTTTGAATTGATATGAAATTACTTTCAATATCATAATTAACCCAGAATCTCAAGATCTCTGCTTCCACTTTATCTCAGAAATTTCATCCTGTTACATTGCCCATCAATGGGGGTTTGCAATTATTATTTCATGCATCTATATATTAAATCATAAGGGTAACCAAGAAAAGTTATAAGCCAAAAAAACCCAATAATACTGGATTTGCAATTATAAAAGGTAAAGTCTTTTTATACCAGTCGCTAACATTTATGCAACTAATTAACAAAATAAAACATCTAAAATCAAAAAGCAAAATTTATTAGAAATGAAAAGATAAACTGACAAAACTAAATGAGTATGGTACATTTTCATAAGTTCAGTCATTGGTAGATTATATTAAATATTTATAAGGTTATAAAATTTGAATTATATAATAATTAAATATGGTATAACAGATAAATATTGAAAATTTTATACTAATTTTATAAAAGGTAGAAAATAATGAGAAAGATTCTCTTCATAATAACAAGAAGATTATATAATTCTTGAAATAATCACAAGAAGAAATATACAGAACTTACATGAAGGACACTCTAACACTTTCCTAAGGGACATGAAGAACCAACTAGATGTAGAGATGTAAAATGATTATTAGAAGTAATTTTTCCATATTACTTCATAATTTTATACAACCACAGTTAAAATAAACTTTTTGGAAATTAAAAATGAAGTTCATTTGTAATAATATACATAGTAGAATAGACATGGACATATTTACAAAGAGAAAGAATGAGAAAAGATATCCTTATAGATTTCAAAACATATTATAAAACAACATATTTTGGAAGTGGTGTTGAAATAGGTGAATAAATCAGAGGAGCATCCTAGACATTTCATAAAAGATACAAACAGGCATGAACATTTGGTATCAATTTCTTTATGTATCAAGTATTTATTGATCTGTTCCTGTTTACCCATCATTCTTTAGGTACTGAGGATATAGAGTTTGAATAAAAAACAAAATATCTGCTTACATTAAAAATATGATGATAAAAAACAATAAATAAGTATATAAAGAAACTATCATTTCAGGTGAAGTTAAATACTATGAAAAATATCAGACTAAGGACACAGAGAGTGTGATGGGTTAGAGTGGTATTTTATTTTAGATGGAGCATTCTGGGAAAGGTTTCATGAGTGCATAATGTTTAAGTGGACATCTGACCTAGGTAAAGGAGTGAGCCATGTGCAGTGTCCCAATAATAGCAAACATTAAGACTTAGTTGGGAATAAGGTTGGCATGGTCAGAAGTTAGAGAGAATGCTGGTGTGGCTAGTAAGAGAAAAAGTGGTAAAAGTTAAATCTGAGAGATAGCGTGGCATTTTAAGCTGCTGAGACAAGTTTGGATGTTTCAATAAACTCAGTGGGCTTATTGGAAAATCATAACACACTGATGCCACAGGAATACATGTTTCTTTTAAAATGCAAAAGAAAATATAAGTAAATACTTAATTTATTGTGGAAAGAGCCTTTACTTTGCAAGCATTATATCACAGTTGCAATTCAAACAGGGTAGGACTGATAGATCTGTCTAAATAAAATCTCACAACTTCTACAAGTCAAAGACTGCATAAACAAACTGAAGGGCAAATACACTAGAGAAAACATTAACAAATGTGGATGACAAAGAATTGACATCATTAATATGGAGTAAGCTCCTAAAATTCTATAAGTAATGAAAAAACACTCCAATCCAAAAGAAAAGGGGAAGGACACAATTGATGACAATACAAATGGATTTCAAAATGCAAAAAAAAAAGTGTAATTTTCTGTTTCAATTAGGGACAAGTGTGTACAGAGATACCGTACACAATGCTAAGTAATAGTTCAAATTAGCACAATCTTTTTAGATAGAAGTTTGGCAGAACTTACCAAAGACCTTAACAAGGCATAGAATATAGACTATTTAATTAAACAATTACATTCCCAGGAGTTTATCCTAAATAATTATGAATGTTTGCAAAGATTTTAGCTATAAAATTTTAATCAAAGTTAATGTTTACATTCATAGAAAATGGAAATAACAATGCCTAACATTAAGAGACTCAATAAACTATGACATGCATATGAATATTCTAAGGAGGATAAAAATTACTTTGTGAAAGTATGTGGAATAATCTAAAATGATATTTATGATGTGTTCATTGGTACAAGGTGTTTAAGAATATATATTTTAGCCCTGGCTGGTGTAGCTCAGTGGATTGAGTGTGGGCCTGTGAACCAGAGGGTCACGATGCGATGCCCAGTCAGGGCACACGCCTGGGTTGCAGGCCAGTTCCCAGCAGGGGATGCATGAGAGGCAACCATACATTGATACTTCTCTCCCTCTCTCCTTCCCTTCCCCTCTAAAAGATAAATAAATAAAAAATCTTTAAATAAAATTTAAAAATATATATTTTAAAACTGAATATATATATATATATATATATTCTCCTATTCCTTTAGCAGTGATGCTTAAACTATTTTGGTGATGAGGTCTTTGAAAATTTATGAAGGCTATGAATTTTTTCTCAGAAAAGTGTATATATGCATATACTCACAAAATGTTGCAACTCTTTTCAATCTGTTCTCAACTCACACTTCCAACCTTATATCTTGCAAATTGTTAACATTAGTCTTGTGTCTACCACCCTTTTCCACAACACATGCTCTCCTGTCACATAGAATTTTTTTTAAGAACACACCATAGCACCATAGTTGTGTAGTCTTTATTCTATTTAACGTGCTCTCTCCCATCATTTTATCTACTTAGTTTTCAAGAACCAGCTCATATTTCATTGGTGAACCCTTCTTTGACTTAGTTATGTATGCTTTGAACTCCTATAGCCATTGTATATGTGTATTTTTCCACTATAAAATATATTATATTGGCCCTGGCTGGTGTAGCTCAGTGGATTGAGTGCGGGACTGTGAACCAGACAATTGCGGTTCAATTCCCAGTCAGGGCACATGCCTGGGTTGCAGGCCAGTTCCCTGCAGGCCACTTCCCAGCAGGGGACACACGAAAGGCAACCATACATTGATGTTTCTCTCCTTCCCTTCCCCTCTAAAGATAAATAAATAAAATCTTTAAAAATATATATATATATTAGATTGCATTATAATAATTATACGTGTGTTTCTCTAACTTCTCTTTCAACTTGGAACACTTAAAGGTAACTCTCATGTTTATCTCAATTGTTATTTTAAAAGTTAGTAGAATGCATAAATAAATGAATGCATTAGTTAATTAGTTGATCAGTGGCAGTAGTCCTATTTATGAAGCACTAGTAACCAAAAATAGTGTTTCATAAATCAATTTACTACTTGTGTCTGACAGGTATGGTTGGATTTTTTGAGGTATTAAAACATCTAGTATGAGTTTAATCTTTCCCTCTTCCCAGTCTGACCCTCATACCCACCCATTAGACTCCTAATTATTCAGTCACTTCTAATATAAAATACGTCACTATATTGTGACAGCAAAGAATAGTAAACATTTTCTGCATTTGTACTAAAGTTCTTGGGTTTTTTCATGATATAGAGTTATTTTAATAAAATAGAAATAAATATTATGAGAGTTAAAGATATATTACTAAAAGGTTTTTGAAGACATAGATCCACATAGAATAGTTTTGGAGCAATGGTGCAGGCATACAGAACACAGTCCATTGAACCAAGAGTAACTTTACAGTAATTCACCTCTTTACTTATATTTTCTGTATCTTATGAGGGGGATGCATAGTCTTCAGAAATGTGTCTTAAATTTTTCTTTGTTTCTTCCTCTCTTACACACTTTACTTAGATCTCAAGTATTCTCACAGTTTTTCTTCTCAACTCCCCTACTCTATGAAAATCTCCATCATCTTTCAGTTCTAAATACCAGTTTTAGTTTTCCTTTACTTCCTCATTTTCCATTGCTAAAGCCTAAAACCCATTTGGCAAGGCTGGACCCTCCTTTGAGCATGTAAAGAAAAAAAAACTAAGAGGCATATTCCTCTTTTTAAATAGTAGTGTCAGAGTAAAAGCTGTGAATAATCAAACAGTAAGAATTTTTAACTTGACGTATTGTGAATTTGTTGTGCGACCTTAAGCAAAGTCACATAACTTCTCTGCTTTCATTTCCCCATTTGTACCTACTCACAAAAGAAAAAAAGCCTTTTAAAAATGCCATACATATACAAGTTGGTTTTATTATTATACAGAATTATTCAGGGTCAAAACCAGAAATATTTTAATAGATTTTTAAATATAAAATAGTTTGGATTTTTAATGACCAGAAATACTAGTCATGATGAATATGTTTATATAATGGTTGCTCTGGGACCTTCTTTCCTGCAAATATTAAAAGTTAGAATTAAAATCATAAATCCTTTATTACTTGTGTGATGCTTAGTTCTTACTTGACTTTTAAAAATCTGAAAGCTTTAAACAATCTTCTGTGATTAATTTTAAAACACAATTTAAATTCCCTACCAAGAATAATTTAAAACCTTTTATATTTGTCTTCCATAAAATCTGTAATGATGTATAACTGTTCCTTCTGGTTCAGATTTGTCTGGGATTTGGTGCCATCATGAGATTTAGAAATTTTATCATTCAAGATCCTGAAAATGACTTTCAAAGAATTAGTCATCTAAGAATGGTACATTAAACTTCAAAGAGTACAACTTTAATTACATTTGGGACTAACCAAATAAAACTAAACAAAATAAGAGCCCCAAATAAGACCCAGAGCAGCAGAAATACCAGAAAGCTGTGAATCAGCAAAATTCATACCTTTCTCCTTTATACTCTGCAAGAATCAGCAACACCAGCCTCTTTTAAAAAGCCAACATTGAGTATGATGTTGGCTGTAGGTCTCTCATATATGGCCTTTATTATATTGAGGAATGCTCCCTGTATTCCCACTTTGCTGAGTGTTTTTATGGTAAATGGGTGTTGTACCTTATCGAAAGCTTTTTCCGCGTCTATTGATATGATCATGTGGTTTTTGTCTTTGCTTTTGTTTATGCGATGTATTACATTTACTGATTTGCGAATATTGAACCATCCTTGCATCCCTGGGATGAATCCCACTTGGTCATGGGAAAACATATTTGCCAATGTTACCTCAGACAAAGGTTTAATCTCCAAAATTTACAAAGAACTTACACGACTCCACTCTAAGAAGACAACTAACCCAATTAAAAAATGGGAAAAAGACTTGAACAGACACTTCTCCAAGGAGGACATACAGAACATCCAGAGACACATGAAGAGATGCTCAGTATTGCTAGCTATCAGAGAGATGCAAATTAAAACCACAATGAGATACCACTTTACACCAGTCAGGATGGCTATCATAAACAAAGCAACAAACAACAAATGTTGGAGGGGTTGTGGGGAAAAGGGGTCCTTAGTTCACTGTTGGTGGGATTGCAGACTGGTACAACCATTATGGAAAACAGTATGGATTTTTCTCAGAAAAGTAAAAATCGACCTGCCTTTTGATCCAGCAATTCCACTGCTAGGATTATATCCTAAGAATCCTAAAACATCAATTTCAAAGAACCTATGCACCACAGTGTTCATAGCAGCACAATTTACAATAGCCAAGAGTTGGAAGCAACCTAGGTGCTACCGATGGAAGCAACCATCAGTAAATGAATGGATCAAAAAATTGTGCTACATATACACAATGGAATTCTATGCTGCAGAGAGAAAGGAGTTACTACCTTTTGCAACAACATGGATGGAACTGGAAAGCATTATGCTGAGTGAAATAGGCCAGGTGCTGAAAGACAAATACCATATGATCTCACCTTTAACAGGAAGCTAGACAACAAAACAAACAAGCAAGCAGAAAAAAAAAGACACTGAAATAGAGAACCGAGGGGACAGTGACCAGAGGGGAGAAGGAAGGGGAAAAAGGGGGAGGGATTTGGAGGAACAAATAGGAAGGACACAGGGACGAGAACTAAGGGGGGTGGAAATGGGAGGGAGGTGGGGAGCAAGGGGTGTGGGAGGCTGGAATGGGAGAAATAGACAGAAAACTGTACTTGAAAAATAACTAAATAAAATAAAATAAAGAAAATAAAAAGCCAACAGATTAGAGGGTGGGGAGGAGGATAACAGGGAACAAAGGGGAAGGGGCAAGTCAAAGAGCATGAATAGAGGACTCATGGGCACAGACAATGGGGTAGGGAATGACTGTGGGCGGGAGACAGGGAAGATCAATGGGGACAACTGTTGACTGAACAACAATAATACTGTTTAAAAAAAGATTTTATTTATTTATTTTAGACAGAGGGGAAGGGAGGGAGTAAGAGAGGGAGAGAAACATCAGTGTGTGATTGTCTCTCATGCTCTTCCTACTGGGGATCTGGCCTGCAACTAAGGCACATGCCCTGATGGGAATCGAACCTGTGACTCTTTGGGAGGCAGATTGGTGCTCAATACAATGAGTTGCACCATCCAGGGCATAATTTTTTTTTAAAGCCAACAGACAAAACATTTGATACAGTGGGATCTCCATCTATCTTGGAGAGCAGAAGGATCTCTTGATTTTTCAATATAGTGATATATAAGATATTCTCTACGATTTTGGGGGGGAAACCCTATACTTCTGAATTACTTAATAGTTGTTTGATTGAAGATTAACTCCTGAATTTCTGCTGAGAAAGATGTCCCCATCAGCTTTCAAAAGATCTATGCCTCTGAACAAGAGTTGTGTGGTCGAAGGAAAAATCATCCAGCTGGATCTCTTTGTGGTGATTTTCCCAGAAAACCTCTGATACATAAGGGAGGAGGAAAGGGTGAGGGAGCAAGTGATGAATAGATATTGGTTAAGCAGGGGGGATATCTTCGGAATTTTATTAAGCCATAATTAAAATATGAAACACCAGAAATATGATTTTAGGTCCTGAAATGGAAAAAAATTCTATCCTAAGAAGAGAGAATTTTTCTGGTACCTGCAGACAGGTATGAAGTAGGGAGTGAGTTCTCAGAAGAGCTATAGAGTTTTTTGCTAAGAGCCAGAAGGAACTGGCAAGAAAGCTACTGGATTCTCTTCTTAGTCACATCTGTGAGTTCTGTATTGATCTGCAAATCTGATTTAAAATAAGATTTTTTAAGGCTAGGTAAAGGTGCAATTTGATCTTGCCCTTCTAATTCTAGGATTAAGGTCTTTCTATAACTTCAGTACTATTTATATCTATAATTAAAATGCTTCACAGTTGTAGTTCTGGCTAAACTAGCATAGGCAATGTCACCCATTTTATAATTTATGAGAATGCTGAAAGATTTAATTCCATTAAGCACAATCATAAAAATCTGCCACCTTAAGATATAGTGCAGTAAAGTTTCAATGTAAGTTGGAGGGAAATAGGTGTGCATCCTTGTTATAGTTAATAAAATGTCAACAGTTCTTTGCATGTTATAAAGAATAAATTTGACATATCTTATTTTTAGAATTTTGAAACCCTGTGGTATCATTCTGCTGACAAATTAACTAATTTACCATTAAGGCATTTAATTTTCTTTTTTTTTAAGATTTTATTTATTTATCTTTAGAGGGGAAAGGAAGGAGAGAGGGAGAGAACTGGCCTGCAACCCAGGCATGTGCCCTGACTGGGAATAGAACCGTGGTTGCTTGGTTCCCAGGCCCGCGCTCAATCCACTGAGCTACACCAGCCAGGGCTGATTTTCTTAATGTCAAACTCTTTTGCTTATGTCCCTTAGTAGAAAGGAATAATCCTTTTATGAAAATGGAAGTCCAAGATATGTGGAAACTAATTTTAAAGCACGCTTCTATCTTCTGTACAACTCCTGATGCAGAAGCATCACATGCCAAGGTTCTGGGAGATGTTATAGATAAGACTGCCCAACAAATCTGTTGATTATTGAGAATCGGGAAACATACCAAAAGATTAGAATGGGGAAATGTCATGGCAATAATAAATAAGAAAAAAAGAAAATAGATTCTTTGCAGGCTAGTGGATATGTGCTCAAAGATGAACATGAATTGAGAAGGGGTTATGAAAGGGGCAGTTTGTAAGCTCTTGCTAGAGAAAGTAATGATCTTTCAAGTTAACCATGAAATTACCAAGAAAAGTCATGCTATTTCTTCCCTCAATGAAGGAGATCATGGAAATTATATAGTCACAAATTACCAGTGTACAGTATTTCAATTTTCTTTTCACATATTTTTTGTGGCATTTGACAGAATTGATTACTCTTTTATTACTTCTTGAAATACCCTTGTCCCATATAATTATACAGAAATTTCTTTACCTCTGACTTCTCCTTCAAACTTTACAGTCTTATACATCTATACCATACCCTGAAGTAATAGTATTTCTAAGCATTTGAGCCTCTGGCTGATTTCACTATGTCGATTGCTTAAATTCCTACCAATTAGGTAATGAGTCCCAGAGCTATATCTAAGTCCCACCTCTCCACTTGGATTTTTATAGGGAGTTCAAGCTCAACACATCCAAAATAAACTAATTCTATTACCCTACATCTGTTTTCCTTCCTGAGATACCTGTCTCTGTGAACTGCATTGTCCAGTTACCACAGTCTTAAAAACGGGCATCATCCGTGGCTAGTCTCTTGACAGGCTGAATCCAACAAAACACATTTTTAGCAGAAATAAGCATAAGATATTCCACCAGGATTCCTAAACCCCCACCCAAAAAAGCAACCGAGCTATATATATAAGGACAAATTGCAGGAAGTGTGACTTAGCAGCAGTACACAAAAATCACTTCAGTGCTTTTAGCTGATTTTCAAATTTGATATGCACCAGTAGTTTGGTGGGACTACTTGAGAAGGTAATACTTCCTTAAGCTGTATCAACAGAAGGAAATCTAAAATGAGGAGCTGAAAAGTTCAATATGTTCTTGACATCTTAATTGAATAACATTGCCAGGAAGTAGGAATTACTGTGGAAGAGAGAAGCCATGCTCACTCACCACGCAAAAAAAAAAAAAAAAAAAAAGGTAGAATATATTTACAGAGGATTAAAGATCAAATGACCTTTTTTAAAAAATAGTCTTTAGACTTCCAGCCAAAATGGAAGCATGGGTAGATACACACTGCCTCCTTCCACAACCAAAAGAAGGACAAAAAATTAAAAACAAAACAATCACAACCGCCAGAAAATCGAACTGTATAGAAGTCTGACAACCAAGGAGTTAAAGAAGAAACATTCATCCAGACTGGTAGGAGGTTCAGAGACAGGCAGCCAAGGTGGAGAGGACTCCTGGTACTGCAGCGGCTGGTGGGCCAGGCATTCCCACATTTGCATGCAGATAAAGTGGGAGGAACAACTGGGGAGTGAGAGAGACTGACCATGCAACCCAGGGTTCCAGTGCAGGGAAATAAAGTCTCAAAATCTCTGACTAAAAAAAACTTGTGGGGGTTGTGGTGGTGGGAGAAACACCCAACCTCACAGGAGAGTTTGTTGGAGAGACTGACAGGATCCTAGAACATACACAAACCCACCTACCTGGGAATCAGCACCAGAATGACTCAATTTGTTTGTGGGTAGCAGGGAAAGTGACTGAAAGCTGGCTGAGAGCCGAGCCAGCAGCATTTTTCCCTCTTCGACTCTTTTCCCACATACAGCACCACAACGCAGTGACCTGGGTTCCCCTGCCCTGGTGAATACATAAGGCTCTGCCCCTTACAATATAACAGCTAGCTATGACAAGACAAAAAATATGACTCAAATGAAAGAACAGATCAAAGCTCAAACAGTAGATCTAAGCAATGAAGAGGTAGCCAACCTATCAGGTGCACACTTCAAAACACTCATAATCAGGATGCTCACCGAAATGGTTGAGTATGGTAGCAAAATAGAGGAGAAAGTGAAGGCAATGAAAAGTGAAATAAAGGAAAATGTATGGGGAATCAGCAGTGATGGGAAGGAAACTGAGACTCAAATCAACAGTTTGGCCAGAAGGAAGAAATGAACTTTCACCCAGAACAGAATGAAGAAACGAGATTTCAAAAAAATGAGGAGAGGCTTAGAAACTTCTGGGACAATTTTAAACATTTCAACATCTGAATCATAAGGGTGCCAGAAGGAGAAGAGGAAGAGCAAGAAATGGAACACTTATTTGAACAAATAATGAAGAAAAACTTCCCCAATATAGCCAAAGAACTAGACTTCCAGGAAGCCCAGGAAATTCAGAGTCCCAAAGAAGTTGGACCCAAGGAAGCACACACCAAGGTACATGATAATTATGTTACCCAAGCTTAAAGAGGAGAGAATCTTAAAAGCAGCGAGAGAAAAGGAGACAGTTACTACAAAGGAGTCCTCAGAAGACTATCAGCTGATTTCTTAAAAGAAACCTTGCAAGCAAAAAAGGGCTGGAAAGAAGTATTCAAAGTCATGAGAAACAAGGACCTACATTCAAGATTACTCTATCCAGCAAAGCTCCCATTTAGAATGGAAGGGCAGATAAAGTGCTTCCCAGATAAATTCCAGTTAAAGGAGTTCATCATCACCAAGCCCTTATAATGAAATGTTGAAGGAACTTATTTAAGAAAAAGAAGATCAAAAGTACAAATGGGAATTTCAGGGGAAAGGGGGGAAAGATTTACAGGAACTAGTATAAAGGATACATGGACAACAACTAAGGGGGGTGAAAATGGGAGGGAGGTGGGGAGCACGGGGGGTTGGGCTAGGATGGGAGTAAAAAACAGAATACTGTACTTGAAAAATAATTAAATAAAAAATACAAAAAAATCAAACTAAAAAAAGTACGAACATCAAAATAGCAATAAATACGTATCTGTCAACAATTGAATCTGAAAAACAAACTAAGAAAACAAACCAAACAGAAAGAGAAACATAGATACAGAGAACATTTTGATGGTTGCCAGAGGGTGGCAGTCTGGTAAAACTGGTGAAAAGGTATAGGGATTAGGAAGTACAAATTGGTAGTTATAGAATAGTTGTGGGGATGTGAAGTACAGTATAGGAAAGGGAGTAGCCAAAGAATTTGTATGCATGACTAATGGACATGAACAACAGTGTGTGGACTGCCTGAAGGAGTGGAGGGTGCTGGGTGGAGGAGGATGAAGGGGGAAAATTGGGACAACTGTAATAGCATAATCAATAAAATATTATTTTTAAAAAGTTGTCCTGGCTGGGGTAGCTCAGTGGATTGAGCACGGGCCTGGGAACCAAGCAACCACGGTTTGATTCCCAGTCAGGGCACATGCCTGGGTTGCAGGCTTGTTCCCAGCAGGGGACACACAAGAAGCAACCATACATTGATATTTCTCTCCCTCTCTCCTTCCCTTCCCCTCTAAAGGTAAATAAAGTATTAAAAAAGTACTAGACAGTGTTAAAGAACAGTGTAAACCTTTAAAAAAAGTTGTGATGGTGTAGGTGTGGGATGTGGGCACAGGAGAAGAAAGAAGAGGAAAAAATTTCAATTTGATACAGTGGATGAAAAGAATCTTTAATAGGTTATTTAGGAGGGGATAAATGTAAGGAAATTAAATATAGAAATAGAAAACAAGATTGATTTCCCTGACCGGTGTGGCTCAGTGAGTGAGCGCTGGCCTGCAAACCAAAGGGTTGCCAGTTTGATTTCCAGTCAGGGTACAGGCTTGGATTGTGGGCCAGGTCCCTGGTAGGAGATGCGCAAGAGGCAACCACACATTGATGTTTCTCTCCCTCTCTAAGAAATAAAATAAATAAAATCTTTTTTAAAGAAAATGATTGTTTACGGCAGAGGGAGAGACACTAGATAAGGAGACCCAACAGAAGGCACAGATTATTCTTGACATTATGCCTAGAATAATATAGGCAGTGGGTGTGAAATGAAGATTGGGGGTCAAGGCAAATATAGAATAACTTCCCATAGAGGGGGACATAGAAAGATGGAGTGAATCATTGGTTCAGACACTTGCTTCTAACATACCTGACATAAATGAGAAAGCCTCCTGCAGACAATGTCTTTTCTGCTTCCTCTTGGTACTCTGGACTTACTGTTTTATCCTTTGTGACCCACTTGAAGGCATCTTTCTGGAGAGGGCAAGAGAGGAAGTAGTGGCTCCTTTTCCACCCATTGCCAATTTCAACGCATCACCTCAAGTATCACCAGCCCAGGTGTCACCATTATTTAGACCAATAAACAAATCAATACAGGTCAGATTGTATTATGTCTAGCTAGGGGTCAAAAATTGCATTGTTCCTGATAGCCAAGAGCTAAGGTCTGATGAATGGCTTCTATATTCAGTGCTGGCCCATGGGGATGAATAGGATTTGAAAGGCAAGAAGTACAAAGTAAATTTTGGCTTTGGGATATAGTATACTTTATTACTTTGTCACTCTTTTTTTTTATTTTGAGGCATTTTCACTTTCCTTTTTTTAATTTTGTTGTTGTTGACATAGAAGGGAGATGTATCTACACACAGAACATCAGTATCATGACATAATATATAGTGTCATTGAAAGCTCTTATCACAAAATAGCATCTAAAATGAATGAAAAAATTGGGAGGAAATTCTTTCACTAGTATTTACATTTAAGAAAATTATTCTTCTGTGTTTAAAGGTCTAAACAGTCTATGTTTCACATATAGGCAGATGCCTCATTTTGGGCAGCACTTATCACATAGCTACCATAGCCACTGGCTCAGGATCAATTTTTTAAAAACATTTATTCATTAATTTTTTTAGAGAGAAAGAGAGGGAGAGAAACATTGACATGAGAAACATCAACTGGGTTGCCTCTCTCACATGTCCTGAACCCGGAACCCTGATATGTGCCCTGACCAGGAATCAAACCCATGACCTTTTGGTTTGAGGGATGATGCCTAACCAACTGAACCAACTGAGCCACAAGCTTCAAGGCTTAGGACTCATTTTTAATGATGAAGTACACACATGAAGTTAAGTACTGAGCTAAGCAATTGATTTGAGTGAAGCTTCTTTTCAAAATTCTTTAAAAAATTCTTTTGTCATTGTGATTTCATGAGCTCTCTTGTTTATAAATGGAGGAATTTCTGTTTCCTGGCTCCTCTAAGCTATTCTAAAGTGGCCATAAAATAGAGCTCCCAGCTTTATGGGAACAGAAATACCAAACAGGCATGTTTAGGTTTTCACCGAACACCTCATTGTAGTACAAGGACTTATATTGTAGATAATAGTCCATAAACTTAATCGCTCACCTCAACAAGCCAAAGGGGCAAATATGAAAGACCACTGCTAAATACATAATATAAATAGATACCTTGTGAAAGGAATACTGATTGCCGACGATATGACAAATCTGAAATCAACTCTTTCAGTTCTACCTTCAAGATATCCTTTTTATATTAGCATTAATTTTAAGCTGCGTTGTTGCTGTTCCAATGTAGGATAGGCAGAAAAGTTTTAATTCATCATTTTAGGCAATGAGCTTCAGTTTGAAAGTGACAGGAGCCAACTCAAACTAGCATAAGCAAACATAAGAAACATTATTTCAAGGAACCAAAGTCAAGGATGAATGGGGAACCAAAGTCAAGCTCGTATGAGGGATGGGAACCAAGAAGAAGCGTGCTATTAAGAATCAAGGTAATCTCTCTTGTGCTAGCTCTCAGGATACTTTCTCATTGAACCATCTTCTCATGTCTAATGGGCTCTCTTTAAATTCTGTCTTTGTGCCTGTTTCATGTATTTCTGCAGATTTACTTTTTCTCCATTTTCCTACATAAGATAGCCAACCTACTGCTTCTAGGTTAGCATATCCTCAATTCAAGTACTCAGTAGGGACAAATATCTCTGAATACCAGTTTTAAATACTCAGGAGAGAGAAATTTATTGCTATGCCCTGAGTCATGTGTCCACCTTTAATTAATTACTATGGTCTAGGGTGGGGGAGGACAGTCGCATAGTGAAAATAGCAAAGATTCTCCCTTCCCCACGTGAAAGGACAGTTCATAGAGTAGAGAGGTTGACATCCCCAGAGATGCCTGCTACAAAAAATTTTGAGATGGGAGTTTTATTTTAGGCATTAAGCAGGCTGATGACACAGTAAAAATAGTATTAGAGGAAAACAATGTTTAAATGGCTAAAGGTGGTCCTTTTGGTACTGTTGTTATTGTTTTGGAAAGTATACTCAATAAAAAATTGTAAAATTGCAAAAATGTCACTATTTTGGGAAATGCAGAAAATAGTAAATAAAAGTCACTTCTGTCCTTCCAATACATCTCCTATGCCAATACACACCCACATGTGTGTGTGTGAATTACACATAATCTTTCCTACTGTTTCTATGTGAGAGTGCTTTCTATAAGGCATATTTATTTGTTTTGCCCTTTTCTTCATTTATTCAGACCCATCCTGGGTGCTTTACTACATGTTCAAAACAAGCCCAAGTACACAGGCATATAGGAAGAGAACCAACCATAATATGAAGAGATCAGTGGAGAGGCAAGAACCTTGAATGAATGCTCTGAAGAAATCAAGTAACCATTGAAATATTACAAGATGATGCCTCTCTTATTGCTGTGCCCACTTTTGTCAGGATACCAACCAACTACTGTGGATCTTATAAAAGGATTTTTCTGCAAATGTACAGAGCCTTATATTAAGATGGGATTGAATTCTTATTGAATTAGACACTTTATTAGAAATTTTCACTGGCTGTGACCAGACAATAGGTTAAAGGGGAAATACATTTATAGTCTCCATATTAGAGGCAGAGACAGAGGAAACTAGAAGATGCTTTCTGTGGGACAGCTCACATTATGGAAGTAGCTAGGATCAGATAGGTCTAGTTTCAAGTCTCACTTCTATGACCAAGTATCACTGTGAACTTTTGGTAAATATTTGTCTAGAATTTGGTTTTAACCTCTGTAAAATATAGATAGTAATCTGTTATGAATATTGAGTGAGTTAAAGTACAAAAAAAACTAGGGTGTTACTTGTCACTTGGTAGGTGCTCAAGGATTTACTATTGTTTATAAAATGTTTTTGTTTAGTATTAATTTATTAAGTTTTCTTTAATAGTATTATAGTGTTGTAAACACTGTTACTTGATGTAAAAACTTTGATTAGATTGGTGACAAAAGGTAAGGACACTTTCTTTTTTCTTTTTCTTTTTGTTAAGGTTTTATTTATGTATTTCTAGACAGAGGGGGAGGGAGGAAGAAAAAGGGAGAGAAACATCCATGTACAGTTGCCTCCTGTGCACCCCCTACTGGGCACCTGGCTAGCAACCCAGGCATGTGCCCTGGGTGGGAATTGAACCAGCCATCCTTTGGTTCACAGGCTGGTGCTCAATCCACTGAGCCATACCAGCCAGGGAGTAAGGACTCTTTCTTGAAGTCCTAACTTGGACAGAGAGCCCTTCTCATCAGCCAAAATAAGGACAGTCATGTCAAATCTCCTATGGAATAGTAGGATATCAGAGCTGGGAAGACTTTTATGATCGTCCAGTTCAATCTGCTTATTGTACAGAGGTGATGGTGAGCTAAAGGGAGGAAAACTGATGTACACAGAAGTGTTGAATTAATTCTCTTTTTGAAGCACTCCTTTGTCTGCATTTCTATAACATGACACTCACCTGGTTCTCCCTTAGCTCCTCAGTTTCCTTTGTAGGTTTATTTTTCTCTGCCTATCTCATAAATGTTGGTGTTTCTCAGGATTCTGACTCAAGCTCTTTTCTCTTCCCAATCTACACACTATTTTTTGTAATCTTAACTACTATTTTGGCTTAAATTATTGGCCTTCTACTAATATCTTCCAAATCAGCATTTTATGCTGTGAATTTTTCTGTTATATCCAAATACCTACTCAACACCTCTATTTCAGTGTCCCACAGACACGTGCACCTGTCTAATGTTGAACTCATCATTCTACCAAGAGGCTACTCTTCTATGTACCTATTTCAGTTTGTGGCACCATATACTGAACACAGTTGACCAAACGAGAAACCTGAAAATTATTTGTGACCCCCCCTATTCCCTTACTGCCGTCTCCTAATGTCTAATTTGGCTCCAAGGTCTGTGAGGACTAGTCTAGGCCATTATCATCTTGCCTTTATCACTGCAATCACTTACTAATTGGTCCCCTGGCATACATATTAGACCCTTTCCCCATACATCCTATAACTAGAAAGGTACCTTCAAATACACAAAATTGTCACTTATCTACTTAAAATCATTCAGTAACACCCTGCTTCTCTCAGGATAAACTGTCAACTCCTTAAATGGCTTTACAAAGGCTTGCACCATCAACTGGTACTTACCTTGACAGTTTTTTATTCCCTTCCTCTCTCCATTGTATGTATTCTATGCTTTGTTAAAACTCTATTATTTTTTATTTCTCTATCACAAATATCTAGTACATATTAGGGTGTTTAATAAGTGCTTCTTGATTATGTTAAGAAACCAAATATAATGTATAGGTAGCCTGACACTTAGTTCAAAGCATTTTTTTTGTTATATTATCCTGGTAGTTTTACAGGACAAACCTAAGAGTGAATATATATATGTATTCCTACTCTGCTCTGTGTCCACTTTGCTGCTTCCTAATTAGCATGCTTCAACCCCAAAACGAATCTCTACCTTTGGGTCTTTGGTTCAAGGCTCATTAGTCTGCATTTATGAGCTCTATTAAAACAATAGTGAAGGGTTAGCCTGAAAATAAGTAATGACACAAGGTTATCTCTTTGATCAAATCATTTTCTTTTATATTGTTTTCTATGTCTTGTAATATAGCATTATGTGAAAGCTGTGCTTTGGAACAGAAATAAGATAATTCTGACCTGAACAAGTCCATGACTCAAATTGCTCCAGCTCATCTGTTAGCCTGGGAGAAAATTGGTGAGAGCTATCTTCTGAACCTGAGTTCAGAAATTTCTGCACCTTCTATTACATTTTCTCTTGAGACTTTCCACTAAGAAGGTCTATGAGACTTAATAACTTCTTTCCTTGTAGTGTAGGAGTTTAATGATCTTGCAAATTATTGACTGATTCCAGATTATTAAACTTTTATAGATTTAAAATGTAAAATGGAAATGTTTAAAATATATTTCTTTTTCTTACCTTCATTGCCTGTGATCATGACTAGCAATCATTAACATGCATGACAATGCAGGTTGCTCACTACAAGGTGCTTGGTTCTGCTCCCCACCCCCAGCTTTTTTGCCCTTCCTCCCTTAATTTCTATGCAGCATTTTTGCATCCCTAGCATCACTGCCTGATGCCCTGACTTTTCTTCTTGTTGCTGCTTCTCATGGTATGTGTGTGCATGTGTTTGTGTGTGTTGGGAGGAGAGGGAAAGGAGTGAGAAATCAATGTCTTCAACCAATAGGAATTTGCAAGCAAAGATAGAATATATATTTTTATTACTCTTGCCCACAAAAATGACATAAAGTACAGTATTATCAGACCCTAAAAAAGCTTAGAGAGCATTTGGATTCTGAGAGAGGGTAACAGGCTCAGAAATGTGAAGGGACTTGCATAACCTGGAACTCAAACATGCTACAGTTTTCTATACAGAGGGCACAGCGAATGCATTACATTAATGTGGTGAATGCATGTTTTAGGTCAAGGGACTTTTCTGAGAATCAGGATGAGACAAATACATGATTAGAGTAAATAATTATGAGAGCCGCATTTCAAAGTTTGGGGTAAGGGTGACAAGTGTAGTAAAATTACTCTGCTGTTTGTGCCCCTGTTAAAATGCTTTCTACTTGCTTTGATACTGTCACGAGCTCTACCACAAATGGTGACTCTCACACTTTGAATTTCCCAGAGACAACCTCAAGCCTTGTAGAAGATACTACATATATATAAACAGTAAAGAAATAAATGCACAAGTAGGGTGACTCTACATTCTAATTTGCCCAGGACAGTCTTACTGTATGCCTGTTGTCTGAATGTCCCATTTGGTTTGGGTACTCTTCCACTGTCAACAATGTCCCAATTTGGACAAAAAATTATATGATCACTTTATTTATAAACCACAATTGGATGAGGAACAGAATTCTCAACTATTTCAACTGTTCTAATGCTCCAGAAGAGGTTGCACTTGTAATTAGTGTGTAAAGTGCTAAGAAACTATTTATTATTAGTTCTCAATCATAAAGCACTGTTTGCCTATATAATCCCCTCAGTGCAGTCTTTCAGAGTGCTTTATGAAGCCTCACATTTTTGTAACATTTGTGATATTACTCCCAAATTTCCAATGACATCTGTAGCAGATAGGTTAAATGATCTGTGCAAGGTCACACATCAATTTAGATGGTAGCAAAACTGGAAACATTATGGGCATTATAATTACTTAACACTGCAATATCCCTTCTCTTCTTACAACTCTATGAATTGGGTCAGCTTTATTTTAATTGGACTATATTTTAAAATAGAATCAGATAAGAGAAGTCTAACAGTATTCATAAATATATTCTGTAAAAATGGTTGTGGTCTCTAGACTGAGATATGGTCCCTTTTGGTAAGAGATTAATAGTCCTTTGAAGTCCATAGCTAACACCATTCTCCTGAGGACCCCACTAAACAACATGCTGCTCCTGCTCCACATATAATCTTACCCTTGCTTGACCTAGATAAACTAGACTATCAAGTGGTAGGAGATTCAACTTCTTTCTTGCATGGATACACTTATGCAACCTAGTTCATTCTTAACTCCTGGATAACTATAGCTCATCCTTAAAGACACAGCCACAAGAACCATTCATTTGATTATTCCAACTCATTGAGTTGGCAGCTGTTACTCCATGCATTCACAACATTTTCCCTCTACCATTGTTCCCATCTCTACAAGCTACATGAGGGCAGAGGGGTGTCTTAGGGTCTTATTCATGTCTGTATCTCCAAAGCTTGGTATAGTTTCTAGCATATAGTAGAAGCCCAATAAATTATTGTTAAATGAATTAAAGACAGTTTGTATTGTAAATAAAATGTATTACTTCATGGACTTCAGTCTCTTGAGCTGTATATTTTATATTTTCAATTCATAGTATTGCCATATACTTACTTGTAAAAGCTTAGAATGTGTATCATACTGACATAGAAGTTGTACATTTTGTATGATTATTTAAAGATTGAATAATTTTTTTGTAAAAGAAAAATAATGTTTACTTGACTTCAAGGTTTGCCACACCTTTTGAGCCAATTTTAATTTTAAGCTACTTTTCTCTAAAACTTAGTAATTATTTTCCAAGAGATCTCACAATACTTTTTATTTTTTTTAAAGATTTTATTTATTTTAGGCAGAGGGGAGGGTGGGAGAAAGAGAGGGAGAGAAACATCAATGTGAGGTTGCTTCTTGCATGCTCCCTACTGGGGACCTGACCTGGCCCACAACCCAGGCATGTGCCCTGACTGGGAATTGAACCAGCGACCCTTTGGTTCACAGGCCAGTACTCAATCCACTGAGCTACACCAGCCAGGGCACACAATATATTTTTAAATCAAGGTAATAAGATGAGAAATTTTGCTTCAATTTAAAATACCATAATTGTGTTCTCAATTGAAAAGTTATTTAAAAACAATTTCAGCTTTAGTCTACATAGATTATTTTCAAGAAAACTAAAACAAAACTATTTGCTATGTGAGATAGAAAGGTAGGCATATTTAATGAGTAAAATGTTGGAAATTAAACATTTCAGGTTTTATCACAAGGTGACTGGATAGAAGTTCTTCACATCAGTAGCTTTTTAGATATGAATAATGAATACCTCATTGGCTTTGGTCTACTTTGTGTCATTTTCAAAATTAGATTTAAACTCAAGTCTCTCAAAGGTCAGAATCAAAGGTGTGTGGGTACCTATTACTACAAGGCCAGTATCTTTAAGACACATGTTTTGAATCCTTTGTTATAACTTAATTCTACCATAGGATATTGGCTGCCTTTCTACAGCTGTTGATCAGTCTTAATATAATGATTGCAGTGCAATAATTTCACCATGCAGCAGAATGACATACACTGGAGTCTGATATCAAATTGAGACCCTCTATACTTTGCATATATGCTTCAGAATGCAATACAGTACTTCAGATCATAAAGTATGGAGTTAAGATATTAAAGTCAATTTGGAAAATAAGCTAAATGGTGCTAGTGACTGCAAATTTGTAAAAAAAATACTCAAACATCCTTGATTCATTTGTTTCTTTTGTAGAAGCCCATGTGTTACCACAGGAAAAAATTTCATAAAATTTCAGAACTTGATTATAGTTAAGATATAACCTCATTTTAGAATAGAAATTAAATTTAAAGAAGTATTTGATGGATCATTCTGATATCTGACTCTGAAAATTCTTCTAGGAAAGAGAGGACAAAAACCCTTTCCCATATCGCAATTTGGTCTTGGTGAAATACTAATTCACAATATTGCTATTAATTATGAGTTATCTTCAGGCCGAAGTAGATTTGTCTAATTATTAAAAATATCTAATCTTATTAGATAAATATCATTTACAAATTGTGATGCCATGAAGCTCAGCTTAGGTGAAGATTTAACCTATTTAAATTGAGCAAAATTTTAAATAAATTAATATGTATATGAATCCTATCAATAACAGATTTTGAAAAGATTTTTCTTTTTTTTGTTTTAAATTTTATTTAGTTATTTTTCAAGTACAGTTTGTCTATTTTTCCCATCCCAGCCTCCCCCGCCTCTTGCTCCCCACCTCCCTCCCATTTCCACTGCCCTTAGTTCTCGTCCCTGTGTCCTTCCTATTTGTTCCTCCAAATCCCTCCCCCATTTTCCCCTTAACTTCCCTTCCTTCTCCCCTCTGGTCACTATCCCTTGTTCTCTATTTCAGTGTCTTTGTTTTTTGTTTGGTTTTTTTTCCTGCTTGTTTGTTTGTTTTGTTGTTTAGCTTCCTGTTAAAGGTGAGATCATATGGTATTTGTCTTTCAACCCCTGGCTTATTTCACTCAGCATAATGCTTTCCAGTTCCATCCATGTTGTTGCAAAGGGTAGTAGCTCCTTCTTTCTCTCTGCTGCATAGAATTCCATTGTGTATATGTACCACAATTTTTGATCCATTCGTTTACTGATGGGCACTTAGGTTGCTTCCAACTCTTGGCTATTGTAAATTGTGCTGCTATGAACATTGTGGTGCATAGGTTCTTTGAGATTGATGTTTTAGGATTCTTTGGATATAATCCCAGCAGTGGAATTGCTGGGTCAAAAGGCAGGTCGATTTTTATTTTTCTGAGAAAATTCCATACTGTTTTCCATAATGGTTGTACCAGTCTTCAATCCCACCAACAGTGAACTAAGGACCCCTTTTCCCCACAACCCCTCCAACATTTGTTGTTTGTGAAAAGATTTTTCTTAACAATGTGATAGTGAAGCCCTCACTTGTGTAGCTCAGTGGGGTGAGCATGGGCCTGCAAACCAAAAGGTTGCCAGTTCGATTCCCAGTCAAGGTACACTCCTGGGTTGTAGGCCAGGTTCCCAGTAGGGGGTGTGTGGGAGGCAACCGCACATTGATGTTTCTCTCCCTCTTTTTCCTTTTCTTTCCCTTTCTCTAAAAATAAACGAAGAAATAAAATCTTTAAAAAAAGAATGTGATGGTGGTGGGAAAATGGAGACAACTATATTCTAACATCAATAAAAATATTTTTTAAAAAAGTAAAACAAAAAAAGAATGTGATGGTGAAGGGGAAGAATTTATCAGACTTGCAAGCTAACGAATTAGACTGCTGCAATTTCACTGAAGCTGACAGGAGACATGAGACTGAGACTGAGACTGCATGAGCATCACATTCACCTCAGTTCCCCTTGCCTTCCCTGCAAACACCACAGAAGTAATACAGGGTGACCCACATAGTGAGTTTACATAAAACTTGAGGAACTCCAAGCTTAGGGATCCCTAATCTTTTATAATTAACTGCAAACAAACCTTCCCCAACTTGCTCTATAAATTCATTTTTGTCATACTGGGCAGTAAACAAACCTGCCCTTTGCTCTGGAGAGAGACACTATCATTGTATTCCAAGGATATGTGCTGTACAAACATCTTTGAAAGGATAGTTCAGAACAAAGACAATCAGTTCTGTTCATAAGGCACACGAGGTCTGTCCGGAAAAAGTCTAGCCATTGTTAATATAATGAGAATGGTTTGCACAACATCGACATGACCTGGCAACCAAGGAGGGTTGACTGAATGCACATGTGTGAACAATGATGACTTCATTGTACTAGTCAGTGTGGGTGGTGGACACTGTTGAGTGAGCATGTGTACTGTGTGGTCCTCACATTCAAAATGACTGAGCAGGTAGGGCAACAAATCTGCATCAAATTTTGTATCAAGCTTGAACACTCCTCCATGGACACTCTTCAGATGACTCAGAAGGATGCAGCTATGGGAACCTGGTAATTGGTGGCTTCACCACAGCAATGTGCCTGCTTGTGCATCACATGTAGTGCAGAGATTTGGGGGGAACATCAAATCACCCAGGTGACTTGGTCCCCCTACAGCCCAGATTTGGTGCCCTGAGACTGCTGTTTTTTTCCCAAAACTAAAATCACCTTTGAAAGAAATGGGATTTGAGACCATTGTTAATGAGATTCAAGAAAATACAACAGAGCAGCTGGTAGCAACTAGGAGAACTGTGTGAGGTCCCATAGTGCCTGCTTTGAAGGGGACTGAGGCATCATTGTCCTGTGTGCAATGTTTTTTGTATCTTCTTGAATGCATGTCTCTATTTTTTCCATATTACTTGGCTAGATACCTTCTGGATAGACCTCATACAGAAACGTGGTAGATCAATGGACAACTGTCTTGCAGTAGTCATTTATTAATTGTATTTATTTCAAATTGCTATTTCAAAAATTGAAACTGTAGTACAAATTAACTTCATTCTTATCAGAACTCTCCACCTAAGTATTTTTTTAAAGTATGTGAGCCCCTATTGCCTTAGACAAGCTGTTTGTCAGCTATAGTTTACATTTTACATAACGAGTCCCTAGAACATTTAAATACTTGGATTGCCTTCGGAAGGTCATACAAATCTCCTGAAGGCACAATACAGCTAGTGGCTTATATTAGTGTCTCTGCATGGGCTATTCACTTTCATTCCAATGATGCAGCTGCATCACGGTTTCCCTGAGTGATTTTGAAATCTTTAAGTCAAATTGCTTCTCTCAAAGGTCATGTTTACAAAACAGCTGACATTTGAGAAGGCATAAACTTACAGAGATATGGATGGAGATGTTAGTTTCTTGATAAAGAAATCCATCCGCCTAATGCAGAATTTGACAGCTTTTCTTTTAACAGGATTGGTTCTGCTGGATCAAAAGCAGATTTTGATGCAAAAGCCTTTCGATGGTTTGTCAGGGATTTCGGTTTCCCTTTGGCCAAATGGTCAGTACTTGTTGTATCTATTTAAGGACACAGAAGCACACTTTATTACTGATCATTATATTATTTCCATGGGCCATTTTTTCTCTTTATCATTGCCATATGCTCTTCCTCTTTCTACATGGAAGTTTCAAGCCCCTCTTCACCTTTTCTTTGCATACCTTCTACTTCTACTGGTTTAAATTTTAGAGGTAACTTCTTCCATGAAGCCTATTCTATTCCTCCAAATCTGGAATAAGTTTCCTCCCTAGATAATGTCATAGACCACCATGCTTACCTATATTATAGCACTTATCTCATATACTGTATGTTTTTACTTGTCTGAATTTTCTGTTGGCCTTTGAGCTCCTTGAAAGCAGGGTATATATATCTTATTTTTCTACACAGATTAACTAGCAGTGCCAGACAGAGAATATATCATGAATAAATTGCTGTTGAATTGAATTGAAAAGAAATGATGATCAATTTAGTTAATGTATATACTTTAGAGAGCTTGTTCAGCAATTCTAGTAGGTTTTCAAAAGAGTTTATTTGAATTTAATTAAATTGATGTGGCTATGATCAATTTAGATAGTCTAAGTAAGGTATCTAAAACTGCTATGCACACACACACAGGATAATTTTTATGTTTGTGGGGCCCAAATGCCTAAACATTAAAAAAATTTTTTTTAATGAAAGAATTTTTAAATAAATTTGCTTCAACATTATTTATCTGGAAACAATTCATTTATTTATGATTGACTATGATTTCTTTTTTTCTTTTCTTTTCTTTATTTATTTTTTAATTTTATTTAGTTATTTTTCAAGTACAGTTTTTTTGTCTATTTTTCCCATCCCAGCCTCCCCCGCCCCTTGCTCCCCACCTCCCTCCCATTTCCACCCCCTTAGTTCTCGTCCCTGTGTCCTTCCTATTTGTTCCTCCAAATCCCCTCCCCCTTTTTCCCCTTAACTTCCCTTCCTTCTCCCCTCTGGTCACTATCCCCTTGTTCTCTATTTCAGTGTCTTTTTTTTTTCTGCTTGCTTGTTTGTTTTGTTGTTTAGCTTCCTGTTAAAGGTGAGATCATATGGTATTTGTCTTTCAGCACCTGGCCTATTTCACTCAGCATAATGCTTTCCAGTTCCATTGACTATGATTTCTCTGCAATAACTAATCATATATGGAAATTCTTCCTAAATGAAAAGCTCTAACCCATATTTTTCAAATGTAATTAAAACTTTATGAATACTAAATTAATAATTAAGGATATTGACTTAATGCTACATTTTGTGGACATTAATTAAACTTTTAATAAATTTTATTTGCAGGGTGTTTTCTTAATTGGGTGCCAAGAGCTTATATTTTAATGTTGCAAATAAGTTTTTGGGTCCTTGAAAAGCTGTTAAGCCTAGGCACCTTGTTTATAGTAGCTGGTAAATAAAATTATCCTGTATACAAAGCACTTGGTAAACATTTATAAATTGGAAAAAGAGAAAGTGACAGAGAAATGAATTTATGATTTTGACTCTAGACATTTATGATGAGAGAAAAAGTAATTTTTACCTATGATACTCATAGACAGCCTTTGAAATTAATTATTACTATCATATAAAAGTTCGTATATAGTTTACCTAGAGAATTCTCAGATTTTCTTAGATATGTTCTCTTTTTTTCTTAAGTGCTCAGTTGTTATCATCAAACAAGCCAAGCCACCCAACTTGATGATGCTATAATTGTGTCTAGTATAGGGCTGTTGTAGTAGTAATAGCAGCCCCTCCAAAGAATACCATAAGCACTTTGTAAATGTGTTACATGAAACAATGAAATAATTTTAGTATGAGATTTTTCTACTGTTGTAATATCTTGAAATATATAAAGCTGTGCAATTACTTTTAAGCAAACAAAATACATTATGGTAGAAAAAGATGCAAGTATAGCCCTGGCAGGGTGGCTTAGTTGGTTGGAGCATTGTCCTGTACACCAAATGGTTGTAGGTTCAATTCCCAGTCAGAGAAAATACTTAGGTTACAGGTTCAATCCCTGGTCCAGTTGCATATAAGAAGCAACCAATTGATGTTTCTCTCTCACATCTCCCCCTCTATCTCTAAAATCAATGAACATATCCTTAAGTGAGGATCTAAAAAAAGATACAAGTATAAAGGACTTTATGGTTGAATATTAATATCACTGGCATATTATTTTGGGTTGATTTTAAAATTTTCTTTTACATGAAATTGAATTATATTCTTACCAAAATTTATTAACAAAATGGCACATGCAGAAGACTGAAAATCTTGTATGATATTGTTATGTTTTTGAAAACTGAAGAGGCAAGGGGCAAGGTTAAGCTTTTAAAAATCAATTTCCACAACAACATTTTTACTAAGTCTACAACAGAATTGTCATCTAAATTATTGTGGTTTAATTACTAACACTAGTAACTTGCTGAAAAACATTTTTTAACTAAAAACATGAAGTTTTGTGTGAAAATCAAGATGATTTTGCCCTGACCTGTGTGGCCCACTTGGTTGGGCATCGTGCTGCAAATTGAAAGGTGCTGGTTGGATTCCTGGTCAGGGCACATGCCTGGGTTGTGGGGTGGTTCCCGGCTGGGGGTGTGTGAGAGACAACTGATGGATGTTTCTCTCCTCTCTCTAAATATAAATAAATAAAATGTTTTTAAAGGTGATTCTAAGAAGGATAAAGTATAAGTTTATAAAAGAAAGAATTATGTTTTCTTAAGAATTTGAGAAAAAGTTCAGCCATATTTCTAAGCTTGAGCATTCAGAGCAGATCAACTTTTATTCTTAAGTCCATTATTTTCATTTCACTTGATTCAGGTTGCCAACAGCTTCTTTTTAAAACTGAAAATGCTTGTGAAAGGAAAAAGGACTGTCTGGCTTTCATACATTCCAGTAGATAACATTAATACAATTGCTTCTATTTAGAACTCAGTTGTTACATAAAAGAATTGACAAGTTTGAGTATAAAACAGAAGTTGGTAATTTTAGAACTAGAGCACCATATGAGACAGGACCAATGAGAGTGGGATGCTTCAGTGCCTATATGAGGGCCAGAATGGGATAATGGCACTGGAGAACAACAAGAACCTCCAGCTTGAGGAATGACTACTAGGTGGTATTGAGATACAAGTGCAAAAAAGGAAGTGGAAAGATGATAATGACAATTTTTGTCTACTTGGAAAGTTCGCTTAGTTCTAGCTCCTTCTCCTATTGATAGAGTCTATCTGTATCAAACACTGTATCATTACTATGAGAGTTCCGTTGTATTAAGGATTAAATAGGCTTTTGTGGGTGGTCAATGGCCCATATCACCTCTTTCTCCATTTTGGGACTGAAGCACTCACTTGCCCAGCTTCTGGCAGTGTTTGCAAACTGATGGCTTCTGACTAACTCCCTCCTTGGGATCTGGCCTTGAACAAAGATAATTTCACTCAAATCATGCCCTCTCCTCTAGATCAGCTTGAACCTAATGACTGGTCAATCTAAGGTATAAAGGCCCTACTTCTTAGTCTCAATTCGAGATAATTCTGAAAAAAAAAATTCCAGCTTCAGGGCTCCCCATGGAATCAACTGAGGCCCTTGTTGTGACTGTATCACAATTCAACTTCTTCAGCTGCCTGGTCCTGCCTCCCTCACTCCTCCCCTGCAGATGTTCATCCTATTCCTTAAATAAACTTTGAGGAGCACATTTATGTCTCAAAGTCCATTTTCCAGGGAACCTAGCCTTCAACACTTGAGATCTTAAATATTCAAAACAGTATTTTCATTTGAGAAATGAATTTCAAGTTATAAACATCTATCAGGTACAGATAATCTTTTGACTTTCAAACTGTTTTCTTGTATTTTGGGAAGACAGACTCCTGGATATCTTTCAAAAGCATATAAAAGCTTTCATATTACTGTATTTGATAAACTTAGTCAAATCACTTTGAATGTAAAGCTCTGAAAAATTATACTTATCTGTTCCTAGGTTTAAGTTGCATCTTTGTCTTATAACCATAATTATTGCGTCTTTTGTTAGTCCCATGTCTTTTACATTTCTCTAATGCACATCATACTAACAGCCATGATTGCATTTATACATCAGTATCACACTGATGCAAGATTTGGAATTCAATAGACAGTTGTCAGCAATTGGATCCTCTTCCCTTCCATGTTTCAATGCTTTCCAAGCCTTCTCCTTCACTTCATGCCCCACTGCTCCTAGCAAGAATTTTAGAAAATAAAATAAGGAACTGGAAAGCATTATGCTGAGTGAAATAGGCCAGGTGCTGAAAGACAAATACCATATGATCTCACCTTTAACAGGAAGCTAAACAACAAAACAAACAAGCAAGCAGAAAAAAAAACAAAGACACTGAAATAGAGAACAAGGGGACAGTGACCAGAGGGGAGAAGAAAGGGAAGTTAAGGGGAAAAAGGGGGAGGGATTTGGAGGAACAAATAGGAAGGACACAGGGATGAGAACTAAGGGGGTGGAAATGGGAGGGAGGTGGGGAGCAAGGGGCTGGGGAGGCTGGGATGGGAGAAATAGACAAAAAACTGTACTTGAAAAATAACTAAACAAAATTAATTTAAAAAATTCTTAACTAACATCTGTTCAACCTTGGATTAAAACCTTAGGTCTAAGGATAAATGTAGGTCAGTGTTAGAAAAAGTATAAAGGAAGAAAGGGAATGGAGAAGGGGAAAAGAAAGAAATTTTCTGGAGAGACATAACAAAAACCCAATAACTACATTTAACAATTAACAATTTAATAAAATGTGACACCAAGTACAACAAATTGTGCATGCTAATTGCAACGACATTTTCATTTACAGTAGGAATTCTAAAGATTTAAAGGAAGAATATTCAAAGTTAAGATACTTTTCTTTTCTCTTTGTGTCATAGTAATTAAAGAAAAGAAACCCTGCATTTTCTTACATAGAGATATGTACTTCTCCAATTTTTAATTTCTTATTTAAAAAAAGTCACTGAATGAACTAAACAAACAAATTTATTTAAGCTCATGTTAAGTTTCATGTTATTGTACATGGAGGCCATCACCTTGTGTTTATTTGTTTTAGAGAGAGTTGTACTACTTTGTGGAATTCAGCATGTTGTAAGAAGCAAGGCAATTTATTTTTGTGTACTAGTTTGTTTGGGATTTAATTGCTGTTGGGTAGCCTGAAATGACTAAGTCATAAGATGATAATTTACTGAAGTCTGACCTGATGTAGCATGCAGAGAATTCATCAGGTTTATTTGTAGGTTTGGAACCATAGTAATCAAGATTCAGGTCAGATGCAGTGTTGAGTGAGTTTAGCTAAGTGAGAACACCCACACTCCCTAGGTGTAATGGTTAGTGTGCATTCTTCACTTTCATGTGGATACTTCGACTGCCACTAAAGAAAAAATCCTGCTCAAATCTTTCATCCATAACACAGCACAGAGGAATAATTTCAGTCTGATCCCTGGATGCAATGTAGAGAAATATTGATATGCTGTGGCATTAACTCAAATAAACAGTGGTTTAAGTAGGGCAGAGCAACATAAAGGCAAGAATATATGCATATTCAAATTACCCATCTGCACCATCTACTTACACTTGAGGCATTTATGCATGCTTATTAACCAGGAATATTTTAATGTGGTGCTCATTCTCAGTACCTGAGCTAATTTGCTTCTCCCAATAGAACTGTTTTTGATATGATTCTAAAAGAAAAATGAGAGGGCTGAATATTTCATAGGTATATTTCTGGGGGAAAAGCCCTCTGTTCATGAATCATCTCAATAGGCATAATCCTGTTATTGGCTAACATGTAACATTAATGCATGTGTCAATAAAGACACTTTAATTAGAAATAAGTAATATAAAATAGGAAAACATTTTCAAAATATCTGTTTTTATTGTTGGCTTGTTGATGTGGAAAAATATGAAATCATAGATTGTAAAAAATTAAAGTAAACATAAAAATAAACTTATAAATCATGTATTCACAATTATTTTTTATGTAAAACTATACTTTCACATTTTCAGAGCATCCAGTGAACTAATCAAACCATTATGTTTCTGATTACATGTTCTTAAGAGTCAAGAATTTGAAAATTTTCCCTTGAGCCTACCACACAAATCTCATCATCATTACTAATGACTTTACTGATGACTTTAGAGCTGAATTTTTGTAACAATTATCAAGGCATATACAGTGGAATAACTGAAGATAAACAAATTAGAACAACAAAAATGAAAGATTTTAGAACATAAGTATGGTTAATACCTTTGCATGTTAAATTAAAGTATACAGACTTCTAAGATATTTCTGATCTCCATATGATGACTTATGGCATGTTTCTTTGAATGAAAGCTATAACCATTATAAATATTTTTTCCCTTTCATAATTTCCATAGATAAAAAGTATTTTCCCATATCATCTCAGGCATAATACTAAAGTATTCTGTCTCCTCCTTTGTAAAACGGAGGGTTTGAAAGATATTTCCTTAATCTACTTTCATGTTTAAAAAGTATATGATTCTTTAATCTTAGTATTTTTCCTTAAAGAGACATTCTATAACTAAATTGCCAACTTATATCAATATTTTTATGCTTTCATTTTATGTTTTTATTCTGTAAGCTATTACAGTTTTTCCCATTTTCTCCCCTTCTCCTCCCTCACCCAGCCTCACCCTCACCCCACTCCAAGCCAATCCCCACATTGTTGTCCATGTCCATGGGTTGTGCACACATGTTCTTTGGTTAAATTATATCAATATTGATTCAACAAAGAGGAAGCTTTTACAGAAGTGGCATTGCTTGTAGCTCCTTTTATCAGACTTTTGCATGTTGTGGTATGTGGAGGCGACTTTTCCTGCAAGTCCACCCATCCACCATGGATGAAAGTAAACACTACTAAGACGTGACCTGCTTGGGGAGGAGAGGTGGCTAGTTTCTTGAGAAAACAAAGGCCTAGAGCAGTGGCCAGTTTCTCAGAGGAAAAAGGCCTTGAGCCCCTTCCTCCAGGGGCTTTTATTGGGTTGTAATACACAGGAATACAGGGTGGCAAGGATCAAACAGTAGATAACATTTCAAAGAAATCTGAGTGCTTAGTCTGAGTCTGTCAGGAAGGAAGTTTGCAGAAACTTTAGGGTTTCCTGCTCAGACCCTTAACATATGAATGAAAACACTCTTAGAAGAGCAGGTTTCATAGGTTTTTTAGGAATTCTTTGTGATGCCAAATTTTCCCCTGGATCTGCTCTAGCAAGGCAAGGGGCTGCACCCGTCCCCATCAGGTATTCAGGCTTAAGGGGATTAGAGCCAGGAAGCGCTTCTCCCAGAGGACATGGGGACTTGAGCTATGTCACATAGTGGGGGGGGGGCAAGGGTCCATTGCTTACTCTTTGTTGCAGCCCCCCAAGTCCTTCCATGATGGCCTCCCAAGTGATCATGTCTGGCTTAGGTTGCTCCTTGCTGTGAGGAGACTTACCCGTCATCAACACTGACCACGCTTTGGGGGCAGGGAGGAAACTGAGGCAGCATTTGCTACCAGAGACAAGCTTTGTCTCCTGTGGCTCGAATTTCAGAGGTCGCTCACTCATGCTTAGCCACAGGGGGTAGTTACAATTCCTGAAATCAGACAGAGCAGTCTACAACAGTGGTGGGACTATATTATAAAAAGTGCTCTCACTATTGTACTTTATTTTTAGGAAAATTTCAGATTTACCAGCAGACTCATTTATCATAAGCATGTCCACTTATTTCCTCTCCAAATTTATAAAGTGTAGCAGTCAACAGCCATCAGAACCCTTAACTCTGATCCATTGCCTTGTTTTGAGAAGGCATGTACAAACAGCAGAATGTATTTCTGCTTCTCAGTTCTTCACATTATTGTTGTTGTAAGATGAAACATCTAATTCAGCCTTGTTTAGGAGAAGTGAAAAGAGCAGGATTCTTGGCTTAATTCATTTTTAGACTCGAGGCCAATGTAGCCACACCACCATGAATAGAGACAAGCTATGCTCACTGATATTCAGCAGGCAGACCAGAGTCATCAGAAACCTGAGCTTGGTCCTGGCTGGTGTAGCTCAGTGGATTGAGCGTGGGCCTGCGAACCAGACAATTGAGGTTCAATTCCCAGTCAGGGCACATGCCTGGGTTGCAGGCCAGTTCCCAGCAGGGGATGCAGGAAAGGCAACCATACATTGATGTTTCTCTTCCTCTCTCCTTCCCTTCCCCTCTAAAGATAAATAAATAAAAATTTTAAAAAAACCCATGAGCTCTGATTTTTGATAATACATAACCAATTATACAACAATTACCTAGTGGTATTATAAGGTTATAATATATATATGTACACATATATAATATGTACAGCACACAGGGTCCTACAGAAGTAACACCTGCTTGAGTGTGGTGGGTAGGGTAATCATATGCATGTAATAATTTACAGCTTAAATTTGAGCATTTCACCTAAAATGTCATATAGTGTATTTGAGTGTCATATTGTTATGTTACAGATTTATATGCTTATCAGTTTGTAATAAAAGGGGGGCATTATCTGTGCTGTACCCTGTGTTTGTGTGTGTGTGAAACAAAGCAAACTATTGTTTAAACAAGCACCCTAAGAAGTTTTCTAACTCCAGAGGGAATTCAAAACACTAAATACTTTAGCACTACTTTAAAAATAATACCTCTTTCAAAACATCTGTTCCTACAGGTAAAAATCTAGTGTGACTCCATATTACCATAAACTAGATAGATAGATAGATAGATAGATAGATAGATAGATAGATAGATAGATAGATAGATAGAAATGCTGAAGCTCAGAGATAGTAAGTGAATTGCTACAAAAGCTGCTGTTAGGACTAGTTTGTCTTTTTCAAGATGTGAATGCCAGATCTTCATGTTTTTAATGTGAACATATTCTAAGAAATGTTTTGAATAGTTTCTTTTGTTTACCTTAACTCAGAGGCAACTTATCTACATTGCCAGTGGCCTTATTTCAAAGTATGTTGAGAGCTTATTAGCTTTGGTCACTAAATAATGCTTCAAATTGAAGCAACAATGATCTACCACACAACTGTACACACTGCTTATTTTTGCACCAGATTTTTAATATATTCATTCATCCACGTAGGTAACATGTGCACATTTACTGAGCACCAGTCTTGTATAATAAAGGTACATATATTGCAGAATCAAGAACATTTTCAGAATTATAAAATATCCAAAATTATAGGGCTAAATTTTAGAGAAAAAAAACATAGTATGTTTTCAATCACATCTATTTTTATGTTGTCAACACTCTTCTTTTTGTACTATGTTATGAAGACCTTTGTGCTTTATAGTTTCAACAAGTTTTTAAAAGAAGTACATTCCATCTTTATTTCACATTTCTTCCTAATTCATTTTCCAAAATACACACATGTATCATCATTGTTGGGCACCATCCCATGGGATAGAGGACACACAAGTGTAATGCTTCTTGCCCACCACCACCCACAACAACAAAGGATAGCAAATGAGATTGTGAGGTCATCTAGAAAACAAAACAAAATGAAACAAAGCAAACAATAACTTTTTTAAAACAAGCACCCTGGGAGTTTTTCTAGCTCCAGAGAGAATTCAAAACATTGAACAGTTTAGCACTATTAAAAATATATGTTCTACATGTAAAAATCTAGTGTGGCTACATATTACCAAGACACTTCAAAAGGCAAGTACTCAACTAAATCATGGGGAGTATCAACATTGATTTCATGATGTATCTTCATAATAAGTAATTCGTTAGGGTTCCCAGAAACTCAGAAATGAGTATAAAAATAATCAAGCCCAAGGTACAATTTATTTTGATAAAAGAGGAGCTATCATTTATTAAATGCTTATAATAAACCAAGCTTTCTGCTGGGTCTTTTCATATATTATCTTCCATCCCTACAGCAAAACTGTGATATTAATATTTTGTTTTTACTTTACAATTGAGAAAACTGAAGCTCAGAAAGTAAAGTGATTTCCTCTAGGCCACAGTGGTGTATCCACTCTTATCCATTCAGCTATCCAATGTCTTTTGGTTGGAGCATTTAAGCCATTTCCATTTAAGGTGATTATTGATAGATATGTATGTAGTGCCATTTTATCATTAGACTGTCTTCCTCTTTTTTTTTTCCTTTCTTTTCTCCTCCTCCTCCTTAAAGTGAGCCCTTTAACATTTGTTGCGGTACTGGTTTAGTGTTAACAATGTCCTTTAGCTTTTTCTTGTATGGGAAGCTCCTTATTTCTCCTTCAATTTTAAATGATAGCCTTGCTGGCTGAAGTAGCCTTAGTTGTAGGTACTTGCTTTTCATCACCTTGAACGTTTCACCCTACCATCTTCTGGCCTGAAATGTTTCTGTTGAGTAATCGGATGACAGTCTAATTGTTACTACCTTGTAGTTAACTATCTGCTTTTTTCTTGTGGTTTTTAGGATTCTCTCTTGTGTTTAAGCCTTGTCATTTTAATTATGATGTGTCTCAGTGTAGGCTTCTTTGGGTCTAACATGTTTGGGACTGTCTAGCTTCCTGGACCTATGTGATTTTTTTCCTTTACCAGATTAGGGAAGTTTTCACTCATTAATTCTTCAAATAGGTTCTTGATCTCTTGCTCACTCTCTTCTCCTTCTGGTATTCCCATGATGCAGATGTTGTTATGCTTCATGTTGTCCAAACTGTTTCTTAAGCTCTCATTTTTTTAAATTCTTTTTTCTTTTTGCTGCTCTGCCTGGGCGTTTTTTTCTACCTTGTCTTCCAAAACACTGATTCAGTCCTCTACTTCATCTAACCTACTGTTTATTCCTTCCAGTGTATTAGTTATCTCAGATATTACATTCTTTAATTCAGACTTGTCCTTTTTTTATGTCTTTTTGCATGCTGTTGAATAACCTTATAATTATTACTCTAAACTCTCTACCTGATAAATTGCTTGCTTCTGTTTCTTCTAGTTCATCTGGAAAATTGTCTCATTCTTTCATTTGGGGTCTATTTTTTTGTGTTTCCATTTTTGGTTGCATCTTTGTATTTCTCCTTAAATGTTAAACTAATCAGCCCTTAAACTGATTAGTTGTTAATATAATCAATCTGTAATCAGCAGTCAGGCTCAAGCACCACAGGGTGGGGCAGAGTAATTCCTGTGGGTGGGGCTATTGCTTTCTCTCGGGCTGATGCCTCTTGTGGAGGAGTGCTCTGACTGAGCAAGGTGGCTCTTACAGTTTGAGAGATGAGTCAGCACAGGGATCCTGGTATCTGCTCCCTCAGTTCTCTCTCCAGAGCCACCAGCCCCAGACTCTCCTCATGCATCTCTAGTCTGCTCTGCCCTCCCTTTGCCAGAACCCAGGATAAGTGGCTGCAAATGAAATTTTGTGTGTTGGCCCTTTAAGAGGCTGTCGACATTTCCAGCTGTCTCTCTCTGGCAGACAGAAGCCCTGCTGCTTTTCACAATTGGAAGGTATCTGGATGGCTTTCCAGCTTTGGTGCTGTAGGTTGGAGAGCCCATCTTGATGTTTAGACCCCATACTTCCCAGGGGAATCCCCCAGCTGCTGAAATATCCCCCTGGATCTTCAGCTGCTGCCTACGGGGGCCCAGCCAGTCCGCTCATGCTTCCTCTGCACTCCCTACCAGTCACATTGTGTTTAAGTGTCTTCTTCTGCCTGTCCGTGGTTTTAAGGCTTCTCTTCAGCTAGTGTTCAGTTGACCATTCAAGATGATTTCCCTACAATTTAGTTGTTATTCCGGAAAGGTCCTGGGAGGTTAGTGTAGCTTCCACTTATTCCTCCACCCACCATCTTGGATCTTCCCCCAAAGTTCATTCTTATTCTACTGGGCAACCCTGCCATAAGTGTATATAGCTTTTAATTTTTTTTTGGCAGGAGGGAATAAGAACATTTATCCACTATTTTTCATCCCTCTAAACTTTTCCATGACCTCCAGCAGTTAAACCTGTCTTTCACAGTCTATAAGCCATTCTCTCAGTCTGGAAACCAATATATGTGAGCTTAGAAATGTGAGCTTTCTTCAAGCCAGATACACCCTATCTCATCACTTATCTGGATTTTGGTTCCTTTATTATGTTTTACTATTTCCAGTTTTGATAACCTTGGAGTGACAAAAGCATATTAAGTGGTTAACGATTTTTGCTTTCTTTCCAGTCACACTGTATTCACCATTAGTGATTTTTCTCCCACCATGATTGGATAAAGTACTATGAACAGTACTGACTACTGAGCTCATGAACTGGAACAAGTGACAAACATTCTGACTCATCAACCATATTTTTTCATTGGGATACATTAAATATGATCTGGGCATTTCAGGGTATTAGATTTTGTTTTCAAAACTGTTAGCACAGTTCCGCCAAGATGGAGACGTAGGTGGAGGATCCACCTCGCCTCTGTGCACAACCAAATCTAAGAACAACTATTTTTAACAGCAGTCACAACCAAGCCACACGGAAAATTGACAATACGGAGTCCAAAGGACAACTAGATACTCGGCTGGACCAGTACGAGGAGCGAGGCCAGCAGCTGAGCAGGTTAGCAAGAAAAAATTCCTGGGGCGGTGCGCGGTGCGCGGTGCGCTCAGGCAACCGAGGGCACTGATCGCCAGCGAGCTGGCTGCCGGAGCACACAGGGAAGAGGCGCGGTGGGTCGGTCGGTCGCGCGCATTTACGTGCGGAGAAACCAGTGAGAAGGGAAACTCGTGCGGTGCAGCAGGCTCGCACAATTCGGATCGGATAAACAAGCCCCAGGTGTGTGAGTGACTGGACGCGCTGGGCTAGTGGAGAGGAACGCCATTGCTCCCTCTCTGACCCCGCTCCCACACACAGCGTCACAAACCAGCGACCTGGGTCGCCCCGTCCTGGTAAACAACTAAGGCTTCGCTCCGCTCACTTAACAGCACAAATAGACCAAAAATGGCTCTAGGACAACTCAGAGCCCCAGAACCGATAGACCTAAGTGATGAAGAAATAGCCAGTCTTTCAGATGCACAGTTCAAAACAGTGGTTATAAGGATCCTTACAGAACTGGTTGATTTTAGTCACAAATTAGAGAAACATATGGAAGCTAAATTAATTGAAATGAATGGTGATACAAAAGATACCAATAGTAATGGAAAGAAAATTGGGACTCAAATCAAGGGAGAGGACCAGAAGGAAGAAAAAAATGATCAAACAGAAAGGAATGAAGAAATAAGAATTCAGAAAAATGAGAAGCTTAGGAACCTCCAGGACATCTTTAAACGTTCCAACATCCGAATTATAGGGGTACCAGAAAGGGGAAAGGCACAACCACCAGTTGAAAAATTATTTGAACAAATAATAAAGGAGAATTTCCCCAAGATGGCAAAGGAAATAGACTTCCGAGAAATCCAGGAAGCTCAGAGAGTCCCAAAGAAGTTGGACCCAAGAAGGAACACACCAAGGCACATCATAATTACATTAGCCAAGATTAAAATGAAGGAGAGAATCCTAGAAGCAGCAAGAGCTAAGGGGACAGTCACCTACAAAGGAGTTCCCATCAGACTGTCAGCTGATTTCTCAAAAGAGACCTTACAGGCAAGAAGGGGCTGGAAAGAGGTATTCCAAGTCATGAAAACCAAAGATCTACAACCAAGATTGCTCTACCCAGCAAAACTTTCATTTAGAATGGAAGGACAGATAAAGTGCTTCTCAGATAAGACCAAATTCAAGGAGTTCATCATCACCAAGCCCTTATTATATGAAATGTTAAAGGGACTTACCTAAGAAAAAGAAGATAAAAAAGATGAACAGTGAAAGGACAGCAAACTCACAGTTATTAAGAACCACACCTAAAACAAAAGCAAACTAAGAGGACAGCTAGATCAGGAGCAGAACCATAGAAATGAAGATCTCATGGAGGGTTAGCAACAGGGGAGTGGGAGGAGGGGGAAGGGGGGAGAAGGTACAGAAAATAAGTAGCATAGACAGTAGATAGAAAATAGATAGGGGGGAGGGTAAGAATAGTAGGGGAAATACAGAATCTAAAGAATTTGAGACACATGTTCATGAACTAAAGGAGGAAATGGTGGGGGAGGGGTATGCAGGGTGGAGGGGAATGGAGGGGGGAATAGAGCAAATGTAATGGCATAATCAATAAAAAAAACTGTTAGCACAAATGATGATATTTTTAACACTGGTGGCACTTAATAGGCCACATGGGTTGTAGTTTTAAAATAACTCTTATTTATTTTACAGAATTATAAGCACATTGACCTGCATGTGATACGTGCTTGTATTTTAGGTATATTTTTATGATAAAAAGCTAAAATTGATTTTAACCAGCAGGTCCTCTCAGGGTCTATCAGTTCACCTTTCCAGAAATAGAATCACAAGGCATGTTTAGCACCTGAGAAGTTGAGTTTCCCTTTAGGCTAAGTTCTAAATAGGTAGTGAGGCTGGCTGCCCTAATTCTCCCTCATCTATCATTGAACTGCCTCTAAGAGAGTAACTCTTTCCAATATATGACAATCTGGAATCTCTCATTACATGAAAAAGTGTTCTCTCAGGTGTTATCATATTGGATTTATTACACAAGTCTTTGAAAATATTCCTTTGGCCAAATCTTTGCCTTGAGGATGTTAATTTTCTTCCACAGTGTAAATCAGTTTGAGAATTACCATGTACTTGAATAAAGTAAATAGTAATCAAAATACCAGTTTATACTCTGGTAAATGAGCAGAAGAAGTATTGTCCAAAACTGAATATGAGAGCCATAATATAAGGATGCTAGACCTTAAAGACAAAGGAATTAAAGACAAAACAGTTGAAATGACTCACTCAAGTCACAGAGTAAGGTCCTCATTGAACTAAAAAGAGAACACCTGACCTGTGAAAACTGTTTAATCTACTTATATCACTTATGTAACTTTCGGTGTTCATTTGCACTGCTTGGGGGGAACTCTTAAAATTACAGACATCTGGGACTTATCTCCAAAGGCTCTGATTAAATTTGTCAGGAGGAAAAGCAAGGAATCTGTATTTTTACTGTCCCTACCCCTCCTCCTGGCTATTTTACTGTGCAGCCAAGAATGACAACTACCAAATTACATCATGATGCCTCTCCAAAATTATAAATATAAGTCATGAGTTTGAGGCTACAGTGGAGATGCCTGTTTTCCTGAATTAGTCTAACAAAGTCCTTCTCTTGATTAATTATGTTGGAAGATTTACTGCACAAATGGTGTGGCTATTAAAGAATGTGGGGTGCTGTTCCATGTAGTTAAGTAACCAGCCCTTTGGTTAAGTTTAAAGGAATCCTTGACTTCATGAATCTCCATAACTTGTAGAAATTTATTGGTTGTTCCCTGTACATTTTCCTTTATTTAACTTTCCATAGCTTTCACTTTTTCCTCTATTTTGTGACCACACTCAACCAATTCTGTGAGCATCTTGATTACCCTTGTTTTGAACTGTGCATTTGACAGGTTAGCTATATTTTCATTGATTGATTGTACTTTTTCTTGAGCTTTGATCTGTTCTTTCGTTTGGTCCATATTTTTTTGTCTTGGCATACCTATTACATAGTAAGGGGTGGAGCCTTAGGTGTTCACCAAGGCGGGGCAGCCCACATTGCTGTGTTGTGGTGCTGTATGTGGGGGAGGGGTCTGAGAGGGAACAGTGCTGCTTGTTCAGCTCTCTGTCCACTTTCAGTCACTTCCTCCACTACCTGCAAGCAAATTGGGCCCTTCTGGTGCTGATTCCTGGGTGGGTGGGTTTGCGTATGTTCTAGGACTGCTGATTCCTGGGTGGGTGGGTTTGCATATGTTCTAGGACCCTATGGGTCTCTCCAATGAGCTCTTCTGTGAGGCTGGGAGTTTCTCCCACCACCTCAACCCTCACAGGTGTCTTCAGTCAGAGCTTTTGAGGCTTTATTTCCCTGCACTGGAACCCTGGGTTGTGTGTGTGTGTGGGGGGGTCTGTATCACTCCCCAGCTGTTCTTCCTGGTTAATCTGCACGCAAATGTGGGACCACCTGGTACTCTAATCACCCCCTTGTCTCAAGTCCTCTCTACCCCAGCTACCCAACTCTGCTCCTGTTACTGGTCTGGATGAATGTTTCTTCTTTAACTGCTTGGTTGTCAGACTTCCATACAGATCAAATTTCTGTCAGTTTTGGTTGTTTTTTGTTTTTAAATTTGTTGTTGTCCTTCTTTTGGTTGTGGGAGGAGGCACAGTGTATCTACCCATGCCTCCATCTTAGCCGGAAGTCTACATATCCCATTTACTTTATTTTCTAAAAGGGAAATGGGTTAAGATAGTCTCTGGTCAATTTGACTGGAATTTGAAGCTATTATTTTTTTTGAGAGGAAATTGAATTATAAACTACTTGGGAGAAGAGGCACTTTCTTATTTATTATCTCTAAGGGAATTTCTGTAAGCTAGAGACTATGTAGAAGCCAGGAATCATTCTGGCACACAAAATTCTGAATTTGGATAGGAGCAGAGAGTTGAGGGTCGGTGCAGGAGGCAACAACTAACCTTGACAGTTGAGACAGAACCAGGAGAAAACAATTTTGTATTCTGATTATGTTCCAAACTCCACAAAATGCATGTTTAAAATTGAGGGATAAGCTGGGGTATGGAGTACTATTGGTATATGACCTGCCTCTGTCAATATCGGCTCAGAAACTAAGAATGATTCTGCAGTTATGGTCAACAAGTAAGCAGAGCTCTGGGGAGTTGTGGGGGTTAGAAGCAACAGAAAAGAAGACAGGCATTGACTAAAGTTCTACGCTAGTGTAAACCTAAGAAAGCTCACAGGTATAAGGGCTTTTCTCCTTACCTAAGGACTCATTAGAAAGCTAGTTCCAGGCACTTTTTTTGTGTGTTCATGATAAAGGTGTGGGTGAGGAAGGACAAGATAACAGTTTGGTTTGGTATTTATTTATTTATTTATTTATTTATTTATTTATTTATTTAAATATATTTTATTGATTATGCCATTACAGTTTAATTTCCCCTTCATTCCCCTCCACCCTGCACACCCCTCCCCCTCCATTCCCCCCCTTTAGTTCATGAACACGTGTCTCAAGTTCTTTAGATTCTATATTTCCCATACTATTCTTGCCCTCCCCCTATCTATTTTCTACCTACCGTCTATGCTACTTATTTTCTGTACCTTCTCCCCCCTTCTCCTTCTCTCTCACCCCTCTGTTGCTAACCCTCCATGTGATCTTCATTTCTATGGTTCTGCTCCTGATCTACCTGTCCTCTTAATTTGCTTTTGTTTTAGGTGTGGTTGTTGATAACTAGGAGTTTGCTGTCCTTTCACTGTTCATATTTTTTATCTTCTTTTTCTTAGGTAAGTCCCTTTAACATTTCATATAATAAGGGCTTGGTGATGATGAACTCCTTGAATTTGCTCTTATTTGAGAAGCACTTTATCTGTCCTTCCATTCTAAATGAAAACTTTGCTGGATAGAGCAATCTTGGTTGTAGGTCTTTGGTTTTCATGACTTGGAATACCTCTTTCCAGCCCCTTCTTGCCTATAAGGTCTCTTTTGAGAAATCAGCTGACAGTCTGATGGGAACTCCTTTGTAGGTGACTGTCCCCTTATCTCTTGCTGCTTCTAGAATTCTCTTCTTCATTTTAATCTTGGCTAATGTAATGATGATGTGCCTTGGTGTGTTCCTTCTTGGGTCCAACTTCTTTGGGACTCTCTGAGCTTCCTGGATTTCCTGGAAGTCTATTTCCTTTGCCAGATTGGGGAAGTTCTCCTTTGTTACTTGTTCAAATAAGGTTTCCACTTGTGACTGTTCCTCTTCCCCTTCTGGTACCCCTATAATTTGGATGTTGGAATGTTTAAAGATGTCCTGGAGGTTCCTAAGCCTCTCCTCATTTTTTTGAATTCTTGTTTCTTCATATTTTTCTGTTTGGTCATTTTTTTCCTCTTTCTGATCCACTCCTTTGATTTGAGTCCCAGTTTCCTTTCCATCACTATTGGTTTCTTGTGCATTTCCATTTGTTTCAATTATTTTAACCTTCATATGTTCCTCTAATTTGTGACTATAATCAACCAGTTCTGTGAGCATCCTGATCACCAGTGTTTTGAACTGTGCATTTGAAAATTTGGCTATTTCTTCATTGCTTAGATTTATTGGCTCTGGGGCTCTGAGTTGTTCTTGAGCCATGTTTTTATCTGTTCGTTCCTGTTATGTAGGAGGAGGTGTTCACCAGGGCAGGGCTACCCAGGTTGCTGGATTGTGATGCTGTATGTGGGGGCGGGGTCAGAGAGGGACAATGGCGGTCCCCTCTGCCACTTTCCGCCACTGGGGCCTGCATGTCTGCACTCGACTCTGTGACTTTGGACAGCCCTCAGTGAGTCCACCGCCTTGTGCCCTCAGTGGGTCCACCCACTTCTCCACACCTGGGATCCACCCATGGCTGCTGACGCACCTGGGTTGTGCACCCAGGTTGGTCCTGCGGATCTTTCCTGCCTGACCCCACTCTGCTGCTGGCTCTGCCCCTCTTACCGGTTTGGCTGATGGGTTCGTTATTGTCAGGCTTCTGTGTAGTTCAATTTTCTGTGGTTTGGCTGTGTTTTTGTTGCTAAAACTTTGTTGTTTTTAAACTTGGTTGTGTGAGAAGGTGCAGTGCTTCCACCTACGCCTCCATCTTGGTGGAAGTCCTGGTTTGGTATTTAAATAAGGAATTGCGGATCTTTTATTTCTTCCCCAATAGAAAAATAAACAAACATATCTGGCATAGGAATTAGATCTTATCTAGAATGCCTGAAATCTCCTCTGGAATGAGACAAGGAATAACAGATAAAAATATAATTGATCACATTCAAAATTTCTTATCAGAAAGAAAAAGATGAGGAAAAATTTATATGTTCGAATTTTCATATGATAGATATACTAAAGAAGATTCATTTAAAAATTTTAAATTTTAATATAGAAACAAATATTTGAGAAACAAGTCTTTTAATTAAAAAATAAACCATAAATTTCATAATTTTCACTAGAAAACTGCATTGATAAAGGGTGAAGTATAAGCATAAAGGTAGATTTATAGATCATTGGAGCAAAATGGAGAATCCTGATATAACCCATGGATTTATGGCTAACAGATTTTCAACAGGGGTTCCAAAACAACTCAATGGAGAAAGAACAGTGTTTTTATCAAAGGTCCTGAGACAATTGGATATGCACAAGAAGAAGAATAAAACCTCAACATACCTCAACATACACAAAAATTAATTCAAAATGTATTAAAACCTTAATATAAGGGCTAAAACTATAAAACTCTTAGAAGAAAACTTAGATATAAATATTTATGAATGTGCATTAAGCAATGGTTTCTTAGATGTCACCAATATCAAAATCAACCAAATGAAAAAATAAATAAGTGGAAGTTCATAAAGTTTTTTTAAAAAGTGTATCTCAAAAGATACTCAATAAAGTAAAAATACAACTCACAGAATGGAAGAAAGCATTTACAAATCCTATAATTTATAAGAATCTAGTATTGAAATTACATAGATGTCTTATAACTCAACAAAAACACAAAAATCTAATTAAAATATTACTAAACAGCTTAAGAAAATATTTCTCCAAAGATGATATACCAGTGGCTAATAAATACAGGAAGGATGCTAAACATCATTAGTAATTAGATAAGTGCAAATCAAAACCAACCAAGATGAAATACCACTTTACATCCATTAGGATGACTAGAATTAAAAAGATGGGCAACAATAACAACAAAAATATGGACAACAACATGCATTGGGGAAGATGTGATGTGGAGAAATTGGAACCCTCATACATTGCTGGAGGGGGTATAAAATCTACAATTGCTTTGGCGAGCAGTTTGGGAATTATTTAAAAAGTTAAATAAAGTTAAATGTCACCCAGGAATTCCACTCCTAAGAGAATTGTGAATGTATTCATAAAAGGACTTTCATTCACACAAATGTTCATAAAGGTGCTATTTATATAATAGTCAATAAGTTGGAAATTACTCAAATGTCTCTCAAGTTTTGATGAACAAAGAAAAATTGTATATCCATTCAGTGGGTTATTATTCAGCACTGCCCATTAATTGAAGAATAAAATAAGTTATATATTATTTGACAAAGAAAAAGAATGAACTACTGATACATATTTTGAAAATGAGAGCAATTAGATACTGATACATGATCCATCATGGATGGAACTTGAAAACAGTATAAGTGAAAAATAAGTAAAAAACAGCCAGTCACAAAAGACCATTTATTTTATAATTCTATTTATATAAAATATCCAGAATAGGCAAATACATAGCAACAGAAAGCAGATTAGTGTTTGCCAGGTCTTGGAGAGAAGGGAGAATAAAAGAGTGACTAATTATGCACAAAGAGTTTCTTTTTAAGTTATTCCAAATATTCTGGAATTAGTGGTGGTTTTTGAACACCATGAATATACCAAAAACACTGAATCATATACTTTTTTTAAAAGATTTTATTTATTTATCTTTAGAGGGGAAGGGAAGGAGAGAGCGAGAGAAATATCAATGTATGGTTGCCTCTCATGTGTCCCCCACTGGGAACTGGCCTGCAACCCCGGCATGTGGCCTGACTGGGAATTGAACCATGATCCTTTGGTTCATAGGCCCACACTCAATACACTGAGCTACACCAGCCAGGGCTGAATCATATACTTTAAAAAGGATAAATTGTATGAAACATGAATTATATATCAATAAAGCTAGTATTAAAAATTTTGATGGCTCTCTGTAAACCTTGCCAGGGAATATAATGCATTCAGAATGGATCCTCAATTTTTTCATAAACATTTCTTCATCTAAAACATTTGCAAGATTTTCTTTTCACCCATCTGTTCCAAAGGAATATAAAATTTTAACACCTTATTATATTTCCAATGGGAAAAAAGTCCAGCACTTATAGAAACTTACATAAAAATGAGAGGCTTTATCTTTGCAAAAATCAGGAATGTTTTGTTATGAGCCACGGGAAAACCAACCGTGTTCCTTTATTATGTCCCAAGGTTCCATTTGTGTAAAAGTGGTTGAGTCTGGTAACATAACTTGTAGTAACAATATTTGAACACTTTAGTATTTATTTAGAGGGGACTTTTAATATTTTTAGCCTTTTCTCTAAAAAAATTTCAATACTATTTCAATCAGCTGGCTTTGTGAAATTTCAGACATGAAAGCAGAACATGAGAAAGAAAGAAAAATAATTTTTAGAAATGCAAGGATATTTCTGTACTCTGGAAGCTGAACAGGGTTGTGCACACACGTGTGCAAAAAGGCAAAGGAGTGAATATTGAGGGTTTGGAGGGGTGGAGGGATTGAGCAAAAAAAGGAAAAAAGAGAAAGAACTCATGAACATGGACAACAATGTGGCAATTGTGGGGGGGTATGGGAGGTGGGTGGAGGTGGGGGAGGGTATAAGGAGGATAAATGGTGATGGAAAATAATGGAATAAAGTAAAATAAAAATAAATAAATAAAAAGATAACTTGGGAGAGTGGTATAGAAATAATGTTGGAGGACCTGAAATGTTCATTTCTACCTTTTTGGAGGAACCTGTATAACATCGATTGTTGATCATCACATAACAAAGGCACCAATTGTGAGAAAGTTTCATAAATAGTGGCTTATAATTTCCTTTTCTTTTCTACTTTTAAAAACAAAGATGAACAGGATGTAAGCCATGTTCTTAACAACTTTATTGAGGTGTGATTGACTGCAATATTTGTATTTAAAATATTTGATCTGGTAAGTATTGCCATATATTCACTTCCAAAAATCCATCACCATAATCAAGACAGTAGTAATAAATCTACAAATACAACATCTCCAGAAATTTCCTAGTGCCCCTTGTGCTCCTTCGTTCTTGTCACTCCCTAGCCACATCATCCTTTCTCCCTCTTCCACACAGCAACTGCTATTCTGCATTTTGTCACTGTAGGTCCCTTGGTTTTATATTAATGTAATATAAAGTTTCATATTTATGTAATCTTACAGAATCTACTCTTTCTTTTCTGGCTTTTACATAATTTTCAGATTCATGTATTAAGTGTATCAAAGTTCATTCTTTTTATTGCCTATATCACAAATACTTATTTTACATGTTGATAGACATTTCAGTTGTTTTTAGTTTTTGGCTATTGCAAATACAGCTGTTAAAAACACTTGTGTAGGAGTCTTAGTGTGGACATATGCTTTCATTTGTTGATTAACTTTTGAAAGCATACAAACTATGAATATGACATTCAGGATTTATTTTGACTCAGGAATAGTATATTAAAGTATTTTTAACTTCAAGAATACTTTCTCTCCAGTGAAGTTGTGTAAAACCCTTTCCACAAAATGGCAAAAGTATTTCTTATTTCAATCATTTTAATGTAATAATTTGTCATATCATCAGTATTCAATTCTATAGTTGCCTTGTCAACAAATATAATTAATGTTTTTTGTATAAAAATATATTTTATGTTAACGGTAGATATCACTGAATTGTCAGTGACCTTTTTCCCTTTACACTTTTCAGTCTTTTTTTTAAGTTTGAACATGAAAAAATTGTACATAAAATAAGGCAAACTTGTTTGAACTTACTCATTTATTTTTCTATAGAACCACAAAAGACCCTGAATAGACAAAGCAATCTTAGGAAGAGCAAAGCTGGAGGCATTAAACCCCGATTTCAAATTTTACTACAACAGTAATCAAACATTATGGTACCGGCATAAAAACAGATACACATACCAATAGCCCAAAAATAAACCCATGCATATACAGTTATCTACTCTGTGGTGAGAGTGCCAACATACACAATGGTGATAGGATAATCTCTTAATTAATGGTGGTGGGAAAACTGAATATGCACACACAGAAGAATGATATTGGGTCCTTATCTTATACCATATACAAGAAATCAACTTGAACTGGACTAAAGACTTAAGTGTAAAACTTGAAACTTTAAGACTCCTAGAAGAAAACACCCCAAAACTCCCAACATTAGTCTTGGCAATAATTTTTTGGATATGACATCAAAAATATAGGCAACAACAGCAAAAATAGACAAGTGAGTCTATATCAAACTAAAATGCTTCTGCACATCAAAGGAAACCACTGACTGAGTGAAAGCCAACCTACTGAGTGGGGGAAAATATCTGCAAATCATATACTGGAATAAAGGTTAATATTCAACATATATAAGGAACTCATGCAGTTCAGTAGCAAAATGACAACAAATAACTGATTAAAATGCACAAATGTCAGAATAAATTTTTTTTAAATAAAATGTACAAATGATGAACAGGTACATGAAAAGGTGCTCAACATCACTAATAATTAGGTAAAATGTGAATGAAAATAACAGGTATCACCTCACAACTATAGGATGGCTATTATCAAAAACACAAAAGATAACAAATGTTGGTGAGGATGTGGATAAAAGAAATCCTTGTGCACTGTGGGCAGGGATATAAACCGATATAGCCATGGGTAAAACAGTACGTAGTTTCCTTAAATAATTAGAAATAGAACTACCATATCACCCAGCAATCTCACTTCTGTGTATTTATCCAAAGAAAATAAAAGTAGTATCTCAGAGTGTTATCTGCCTTCCCATGTTCACCGTAGCATTATTCAAAATTTCCAGGATACAGAATCAAGTTAAGTGCCAACAGATGAACAGATAAAGAAAATATGATATGTATAATGAAATATTACTCGGCCATAGGAAGGAAATCCTGCCATTTATGACAACATGGATGAACCTGGAGGACATTAAGCTAAATGGTAAGTCAGGCAGACAAAGACAAATATTGTATGATCTCATTTATAGGTGAAATTGGAAAAGTCAGATACATGAATTCAGAGAGTAAAATAGAGGTTACCAGGGATGGCAGTTGAGGGGTGAGGAGCTAGTGATCAAAGGGTTCAAATTTTCAGTTGTAAGATAAATCAGTTCTGGGGACCTAATCTATAGTGTGGTGATTATAGTTAATATTACTCTATTATATATTTAAAGTTTGCTAAGAGAGTAGACCTAAAGTGTTCTCGTTACACACAGACACACAGACACACACACACACACACACACATAGGATAACAGAGGTGTCAAATGTGTTAATTAACTTGATTATAGTAATCATTTCACATTGAATGCATATCAAACCATCATATTGTACACCTCAAATATATGCCATTGTTGGCAATTATACCTCAATAAAGCTGGAGAAAAAGAAAATTATTTAATTTTTGTCTCATTTATCCCTCAGACTAATCACTTTTTAAAAATTTTAACTGTTGTTCAAGTATAGTTTTCTGCCTTTTACTCCCAGCCCTCCTCACCTCCCTCCCGTTTCCACCCCCCTAGTTTTTGTCCATGTGTCCTTTATACTTGTTCCTGTGAATCCTTCCCCTTTTCCCCTGAAATTCCTTCCCTTCCTCCCTCTGGACACTGTCAGCCTGTTCTGTATTTCAGTGTGTTTGGTTATATTTTGCTTGCTTGCTTGTTTTGTTGATTAGGTTCCTGTTAAAGGTGAGATCATATGATATTTATCTTTCACTGCCTGGCTTATTTACACAATGGAATACTACGCAGAAGAAAGAAAGAAGGAGCTCCTACCCTTTGTGACAGCATGGATGAAACTGGAAAGCATTATGCTAAGTGAAATAAGACTAATCACTTTTAAATTTTTTGTATTATTATGAAGTTATCAGTATTTTATATCTATTTTCCATGTGTTTGAACATGCAAATTAAAATGACTAATTTGCATGATGTAAGTTTTTATAAAATTTTCCTCTACATACATAGAGAATCCATCTCTTTCTCTTATTTAATAAAGATGGTATCTTTAAAGTATGATAACTTAAAAAATAAAGGGGTAAGAGAAGTACAAACTAATCAAGGGATAATACTATGAAAGCAGATGTTATGATATTAATATCTAAAAATAAGTCAAACAGTAAACTAGGATGAAACAATATTTTATGTTCATAAAATAGCTGTTTTATATAGAAAGTATAATTAAGATTATATAAAGGAAACACAGGTGAATGTGCAAGGAGAAAGAGCACACAAATTTACATGAAGAGATAGATTTTTTTTCTCTAATGCATAACAGTTTTTGGAATTTAGATAATGCACATAACCATCCTGTCCTAAAATATATAGTATTATACCAGAAAATACATATTATGCTTAAATATTAAATATCAAACAAAAAGTATATACTATTTTTAAAAAACTTCTATGCTGTCAACAAAAAATATAAAATACCTCGAAATAACTTTAGAAAATGTGGATCTCTGTAATCTATAAAACTTTATTTTGGTAAATAAAAGACAAAAATCTTAGTAAATAGAAAAGATGAGCTACATTATTTAATGGGAGGGAATTTGATAAATAGGTTATAAATGTCATCTCAAAGTGCTAATTTAGTGGTATAGGTATGATAATTTTGAAAATAACAATGAAAGGAACTCGCACTGCCAAATTAAAAATATTTTGTGAAATAAATGAATGCACAACTGGCAGAAAAATTAACAGATACTGTTTATCTATATGATCTGTGTCTATTAACTTTATATACTGCAGTGTTGACATTTCAAACTAGAAAATAGTGATGGAATAATCGGTTGCCAACTCATTCCAAATCATAGTAGCAAAGCTTGAAAAAACCTTATAGGATAAGACAAAAAGAATTTGTTATCAGTGGAAGTGGGGCTCTTGCAGTATCACAAGGGAAAGAATTTCCTGAGACCCGAAAGGGAGAATGGGGCTCTGTGGTATGGTTTACTGATGATGTACAATTAAGGGGGTTCCCCTCCTGACTGTGCAATGCCCCATTTCTCTCCCACTCACCATGGAAAAAATCCAATCTTGTCTTCAGTAGGGCCCAGATGAAGGCCACTGTCCAGAATCTGTGCTCCATATTAAAGTCCAGTCCAGCATCTGGCTAGCTTAGCATGTGTTTCTAGCTGTGTAGTCCATTGCTGTGATTTGGTATCCAGGCTCCCTCCTGGAGACCACCAGCCATGTGGCTGCTAAGGCCATGTGGCCAGAGAGAGAACAGGTGTATATACCATGTGAATGCAGGTCGCAAACAAGAAAGAGATTCTTTGTTCCCCTGGGGTTATAACCAGGAGCTTGGGTTTAAGACAGACTAGGTGATTTCTCAAAATGACCAAATGATTTCCCAAGTTTTTGTAGGCTTTGAATAGTGTCCCTCCCATAGTTAGACAGGCCTCTATGGTCCAGCACCCTCTCCTATGTGCCCCTAACAACTGAGTACCAAAGTGGGGAAGAGAGGAATGTTGATCTCCTTGGCTAAGTAATACTATGATCCCTTGGAGTATGAACAGCTGTAGTTTCCTGGTGAAGCGAACATGCTCCTGCTTCCCCATTTATTAAGCTCAATGTGTAGTGTCTTTTGCTTTTATTGTCAATATCTAGCTAAACACTGATGGTAACAAGTTAACTACACTTTTAAAACTTCTGTATCTAAAAAACTCAGAAATAATTATAACAAAAACTCAAAAGCTAGTGAAATCTGGGTAACATTGCATCATATGACAGAGTAAGGGTGGATAACCTTACTATGCAGAGTACTAACAAATAAATGAGACAACCGCCAATATGCCATTAGAAAAAAATGTTTGAGACGACAACATGGAATTTACAAAAGAAGAAATACAGAAGGTAAGCCTATAAAAATAAATCCCATATTATTAGCATTCAAATAAATTTAAACTGAAAAGACCTGTGATGATATTGCTTTTCTATCATGTATGCTCAAATTTCCTTATGATTCACTATGCAGTAGTGGCAAGGAATTGAAATGGCCATAGTTTGCTGTTGAAATTGTAACTTACCAGAACCATTAGCTGAGGCAATTAGATAATATGTATGAAAAGCCTTTAAAATATTTGTCAAATATAAAAACTTTCACTCAGACATTCTACTTCTATGAAATTAAAGAAATTAGAAATAAACAAGCATACATTTAAGGGGAAACAGAATTTGCCATTCCAAAGTATGCCTTTTGGGGATATTGATAATTTTAAGCTGGTTATTTTTTAAGAAACCAAAGATTCAAGAAGACGATTTTACCTCAGCCTTACCTGTCTCAAAGAATTTAGATAGAAAAACCTCCATTCAACAGTCACTTCCAATTTATTCCCAACCTCCAACCACAGCCCCAGGCAACCATTAATCTACTTTCTGGATTTGCCTATTCTGGACATTTTATATAAATTGAATCACACACTATATGGCCTTTTGTGTCTGGTTTTCATTTAGCACAATGTTTTCAGGGTTCTTTCCTATAGTAGCATGAATTAGTGCTTTATTTATTTTTACTGCTGAATAACATTCCATTGCATGGATATAAAATATCAGTTGGTGCACATTTACATTGTTTCCACTTTTACCTATTATAAGTAATGTTATTATGAACATTCACATATTTTTTAGACTTATGTTTTCATTTCTCTTGGGTATATACCTAGGAGTGGAATTGCTGGGTCATATGGGAACTTTATGCTTAACTTTTTGAGGAACTGCCAAACTGTTTTTCATAGTGGCTTCACCAGTTTACATCGTTACCAGCAATGTAAGAGGGTTCTAATTTATTCACATCCTCACCCCATTTATTTTTCTTTCCTTTAAAGAAAAAACTAGCTATACTAATGGGTGTGAAGTGGCATCTCCCCACAGTCTTGACTTGCATTTTTTTGATGACTAATGATGTTGAGCATCTTTTCATGCATTTCTTGGCAATTTATATATCTCCTCTGGAGAAATGTCTATTCATGTTAATAGAATATAACTTTTGAAATTTATAGTATTCGTTGTTAATGGCCATGAATGCAAAGATATCTGGAAAGCATTTGAGAAATAAAATGTTTACTGCTTTACAACTTCCTGTTTTTATTGCATTCTCCAGTTGTTTGTGTACTGAGAAAACCTCATCAACGATACCATGTGAAATTATTAGAAAATGTCCTACTTTCATCATACATACCTAATTGGTCTAATGTTAAGATCTCCTCGTTTATGTTATATAATAAAAACAGCAGGATCAGTTTTCCTATTTTTTAAAATTTTGAACTAGAAAGTGCATTAGATGATATTGTGAATTTCAATTACAAATTAATTTCTAAAAACTGAATTCCTAAATGAAATTCATTTCTAACCCAGGAGGTTGAATGTATATGTAGCAGAATACTTTTTTTTTTGTTTTTAATTACCTGCTACCTTAAAGAAGATGAGGGAATTACTTGAGGTAGACTAACTTAATTTAGTCTTATTACTCAGTGCCTGTCTCTATTAGGAAAATATTTTATTTCTACTACCTTTCTATTGTAACCTATTTGTTCATTCTCTCATTTGGTTGCTACAAAGTCTAGAGGTGAGCTTGACTGGTAACCCATGTGCTCTTACTACCCCCAAGTGGCTTCTAATTGACCTACAGCTAAAACCACTAGTAACAGGGAACTTGCCTGCCTTCACAAGCAACTCATTTCTTACTTAGAGTGCTTTGACTTAAAAGAAAATTATTTTCCTACTCTTCATTTCTTCTCATTTAGCGAGAGAAATTTAGCACAGGTTCTTTGAGAGGAAATACCATTTTGAATGCAACTGTTTACAGGGAGGCCTATAGTGGAAGTGAATTCGTTCTGATTTTCCTTACAAACAGCATTTCTGAGGGCTGTCCAGTACAACTCCCACACTCTCAACATCTTGAATTTCTGGTCCCTCTCATACCCATTCATTTGCCTTCTCAGTCTATCCACTATCTCTGGCTAATAGACAATCAGTCAGTATTATAAATGCTTGCTTAGACAGGAGAGGCAGTGTCCCCACCATTATTTTTCCAACTACCTCTCTAATATTCTCTTTGTCATTTGTTGTATGCAATACAAACTTTTTATCATTAATCAAACTAATGGTGTATGCCTTTTTAGAAATCTCTCTGCTGATTACTGGTCTTGAATAAGAAACTTAAATAGGACTCTTCTGAGGGTATATATTAAAGGAGGTAGAAGGGTGCATTTGAAATCACTTTCTGAATTCTTCCTCTCTTAATATGTGGTTAGTGAACAGACAGTAGAAAATTCAGTGGGTCTTTATTCAAACTTATGTGGTTGTGGGTGTAACTGTGTATGTGCCTCTAAATTTTCATTAAAGTGTGAAGTGCAGGCACAAATACTTATTAACTGGAAAATTAATCTTTCCTTAGTAATAAAAATGTTTTAATAACAGTGTGGAGGGATGAGGAATAAAAGGTTATAAATAATCATTTAAGACAAAAACTTAATGCATATACAAGTTTGCTGCAGATATAAACCTTCCCTCATGCACTGTTAGTTGGAGGCTTTTTTCCTGTTCCCTACTATTACCTGAAGGTGGCACCCTTTCCACAAACTAATTTCTCAGGACCCAGTAAGGTAGGCACTCCCACCTTGCCAAAAATGCATAGCAGTGAAAAGGTCAAACCACTACAGAACACCACCCTGTATCACAGAATATATTAAGAGAATTCAAATACTTTATGCTTATCTCAAAGATGACAAAAAAAGAGAAAATGAGAGAAAATATCTAATTATATACCTGCATAACCAGACCTTAAAGAAGAATCAGAGGAACGGATAAAAGAAGATGATCGTGTCTTAAAGACTAACTTTCACGCTTTATGAAAGAATGAACTAAAATGCTTAGAAATTTCAGCATACTAATAGGACCTGTGAACCAAAAGAAGCTGCCAGGCTCCAAAGTATGTTGCTTCAAAAAATATAGCAGCTAAAAGGGGCTTCTTAAAGAAGAAATGATCCTATAATCACTATTTCAGTCCCCTGCTTAAAGTGACCTTTTTCAGAGGTTCCACATCTCCTTCAATAGTTCTGTGCAAAGAATAGCTTTAAGTGTTTCAGAAATGTCTCAGAAATGCTAAGTAGTTCAATTGTTTCTGCCTTTGCTCAAATTATATATTTTATAACCAATGTAAAAAAATAAAAGCAAACAAACACTTTATCTACCCCTGGAACTAACTATGAATAGAATATGTGTTTTGTCTACTTTGGCCCACACAGGAACAAACTGTCAGAAGCCAGTTTGGGACTGGGAAATAGACATGATAATGTTGTGTTGCACAGAGACAAAAGAAAAGAAAAGCCACCAAAATTGTGATTTGCAGTATCAAAAGTTTGAGACCAATCTACCTGGTAATAACACAAAAGGGAATAAGAAATTTCTATAGCAAATCTTATGTATCTTAGTCACAAATAATTTCTTAATTATTGAAAGAAAGTGCAATTTTTTTTATCCATCACCACTGTGCAGAATTATGAGCCTTGAAGGAGACTGAACTTTACAAGTCCATTCTAATTTTGAAGTAAAGAATGAAAGCTGAGGTAAATGTAGGCCTACCTTCATAATGGTGGAAAAAGCTGTATTTTTTTTGTATTCTATCTTCTTTATTTATAATTGTGTATTTCAACCAGGTTAGTAAATCACAGCCAAGGTAAAATCTGGCCTACCACCTGTTTATATAGATAAAATTTTATTGGCACATAGCCATGCCATTCATTTATGTATTCTCTACAGTTACTTCTGTACCACAACCACAACATTATGGTTTTATAGTTGCAATAGAAACTGGCTTCCAAAGCTGATAATATTATTCTTTACAGTAAAAGTTTGTTAACCCCACACTAGATTGTAATATTCAGGCTCTGCCCTTCATGAAGGTAAGTTGCATGGCAGCATGAACTATATATATCTTATTCATTACTGTATTCTCTTGCCCTAGCCCACTGTCTGGTACATTATTGATGCTCAATAAATATTGGTTGAATGAAAGCAAATACGTGTTCCCCTGAGCACATTCAAGCATTCAATAATTCCCTCCATGCCCAGATATTGCACTGACCCTACTCTTTCAGACACTCATGTCATAAAGTCGGAACAAGAAGACTGAAAGGAAATCAAGGATGGAGAAGCAATGGAAGCAATGCCTTAACATCTAAATCACATTGTTTGTATAGCCCATGCATGCTCAAATCTCTTAGACTGTATGATTATGATAATGATAGTCATTATTATGAACTACTTGGTGTACATCAGGGACTTTGTATGTATTGAATTATATAAAATTTACAAGAGCCCTTAATGTATGCCCTATTATTGTAATTTCTTTTTACAAATAAGAAGTGAATACTCAGAGGTTAAATAACTTGCTAAAGGGTAAAGATATGTGGAGGTAGGATGTGTATCCAGGAAGTCTGATTCCAGAGCCTGGTGTAGATAGAAGCAAAATTCATTGTTTAATGGAAGCATTTTTTTTGTTTGTGTGTTTGTATTTAGTTATAACAGGCAAAATAGTTGCTGAAATCTTTGGATTTGGTCACAGCTCTGGGAAAAAAAAAACAACGAAAAACCTTTCTGACAATAAATACCATTTTTACTCTTTCCCATCCTTGTGACAAGAAATAAATAAATAAGGAGTATCACTGTACTAAGTTCTCCAAATGGTAAATACTGATAGAAGGGAAGATTTTGAAGAGGTAGAATTTTAAATAAAAAGTGATTCAGAAATAGTGAAAAAGGATGTGGGCATTGGAGTTAGTCAAGTTTCCTAGAGCTGTTTCAATGGAAGGGTGAATGAAATTCAATACCTAACTGTGGAAGGTTACAAGGAAATGAGTGTATCAAATCCAGACAAAAACATCACAAGTGAAAAAGAAAAAAAAAACTGTAGGGTGATATTCCTTGTGACTATAAACACAAAAATTCTAAATGAAATTCTAGAAAACTAAATTCCACAAAACACGAGAAAGAAGTATACACCACAATCAAGTAGGATTTAATCTCAATAATGCAAGGTGATTCAACATACGTAAATCTACCAATGCAATACATCATATTAACAGCATTAAGTACAATCTTCTCAATACATGCAGAAAAAACATTTAACAAAAATCCAACATCCTGTCATCATAAAGTCACTCAACAAATTAGGAATAAAAGAGAACTTCCTTATCCTGATCAAGGGCATTTATGAAAAATTCAGAGCTAACATCACAATGAATGGTGAAAGACTGATCAGAAATAGGACAAGGATGCCCACTCTTCCCACTTCTATTCAGGATTCTATTGGGGGTCCTAAACAGAGCATTAGAAGAACAAAAGAAATAAAAAGACTTAAACTGGATTTAAAAAAAGTAAAGCTATCTCAAGTCACAAATGACATGACCTTATACACAAAACACCATGAGAAAGCCAAAAATAAAAAAAAACCCTATTAGAATGAATAAACAACTTCAGCAAGGTTTCAGGATACAAGAACAATACATAAATAAATTATACTGTACTTTATACAAACAATTACATTGTATTCCAAAGTAATTCAAATATAATAAACAACCAGAAAATCTATGTAAATTTATCAGAAGTATGAAATAGGAATAAATTTAACCAAGGAAGTGAAAGATTATACAATAAAAAATACACAAACAGCTATGACCGGTATGGCTCGGTTGGTTGGGTGTCGTCCCGCAAAGTAAAATCTTGCTAGTCTGATTCCCAGTCAGGCGGTTTTGGTCCGTGGTTGGGGGGCATACCAGAGGCAACCGATCAATGTTTCTCTCTAACATCGATGTTTCTCTCCCTCTCTTTATCCCTCCCTTCCCTTCTCCCTAAAAATAAATAAGTAAAGTTTTATTTTAAAAAATCACTGAAATAAATTAAAGATATATGTAAGTGTAAAGACAGCCTGTGTTCATAGGCCGGAAGTGTATTATTGTTAAAATGGCAATACTTTCAAAATTTATCTACCAATTCACAGCAAATCCTATGGAAATCTCAGATAACCTTTTTGTTATAATCCCAAAGTTCATAAGAAAATATAAAAGACCCAAAATATCCAAAACAATTTTGAAAAATTACCAAGTTGGAGGATTCACCTTTTGCAATATCAAAACTTAAGCTCTTACAATCAAGATAGCTTAGTACTGGTATATATATTAGAAATAAAAGTATAGAAAGAAGCCCACATATTTACAGTTAATTGATTTTACAAAAGTGTGTCAAATAAATTCAATGGGGAGAAATAGTCTGTTAAACAAATTGTATTGGGACAAGTGGATATCCACATGCAAAAGAATGAATTTGGAAGCTTAGTGCATAATATACAAAGTTTGACTCGAATTTCATTAAGGATATAAATGTAAGAATTACAACTATCAAACTCTTTTTTATTATTGTTCAAATACAGTTGTCTCCATTTTCTCCCTACTACTCCCCTTCCCACACCACCCACCTCCACCTCCCACTCTCAATCCTATCCCTTTGTCTTTGTCCATGTGTCCTTTATATAGGTTCCTGATGACCCCTTCCCCATTTTCCCCTGTTATCCCATCCTCCTTCCCCTCTGGTTGCTAGAAACATAGGTGTAAAACTTCATGAGCTTGAATTTGGCAATACCTCTCTTTTTTTTTTTAGATGTGACTCTAGGAACACAAACAACCAAAGGAAAAAATTAGATAAATTACAAATCATCAAAATTTTAAGATTTATACCTAAAAAATCACTATTGAAAAGGTGAAAAGATTCTTCTTATAGGTGAGATCATATGGTACTTGTCTTTCACTGCCTGGCTTATTTCACTTAGATTAATGCTCTCCAAATACATCCATGCTGTTTCAAAGGGTAAGAGTTTTATTTTTGCTTTGTAGTATTCCATTGTGTAAATGTACCACAGTTTTTTGATCCACTCATTTACTGATGGGCACTTAGGCTGTTTTCAGCACTTGGCTATTGTAAACCATGCTGCTATGAATGTCTAATGAACAAAATAAACTAATGAACAAAATAGAACCACAGATATTAAAACATGGGACAGACTGACAGTGACCAGAGGGGGAGGGGGAAGGGGAAGGGCAATAATGGTAAAAAGAAGGGGAAGGGACTAGACAAAGAACATGTATGAATGACCCACAGACATGGACAACAGGGTGAGAACTGACTGTGGGAGTGGGGGGGTGGGATGGGTGGAGAGGGGCAAAGGGGGAAAAATTGGGACAACTGTAATAGAATAACAATAAAATGATAAAAATAATTAAAAAGTGGAAAGAGTAGAATCCAAGATGATGGTAGAGTAGGTAGAAGTTACACTCACCTTCTCCCAGGACTGAACTGAAATTACAACTAAATTATAGAACAATCATTCTGAATAACCAAATAAAGACTAGCTGGAGAGAAGCTCTAAAACTAAGGACTTATAGAAGAATCCACATTGAGACTGGTAAGAAGGGTGGAGATGCAAAAAGGGCTGTCTCACTCCCATGGGTGGTGATTGAGGTTATGGAGGGATATCTCAGCTGTGTGGGTACCCCCCTGAGAAGTCTGGGGTTTCAACCTAAAGCTGAGCTTTCCCACTCAAAGTACCAGAGCTGGGAAGAAGCACCCACATAGTATTTCTGTCCACCAGGGTGAGACAGAAGTCCATTAGAGAAAGAGGCACCCTCTTAAAGGTTCAGTGCACAAAATTTCATTTGTAGTCACTCATCCTGGGCTCTGGCAGAGAGAGTGCATAGTGGACTAGAGTTATGTGAGGAAAGTTTGGGGTTTGTGGCTCTGGTTGGAGAGTTGAAGGGTCAGCCACCAGGATCTCTGTGCTGAGTCATTATCCATTCTACTCATGCCATCTTTCTTAAGTGGAGCACTCTCCTCCCTTTTGCGTCAGCCTGGAGGAATGCAATGGCCCCACCCTCTGGACTCATTGTCAACCCAATCTGTGGAACTTAGGCCCTCCTGAGGAGTCAACTGCCTGGACCAGGGTATAGAGGTCTAGGCAGACTCAGGGAGTGTCAGTGACCAAACTGTGTGGCTTTGGGACGGGGCCATTCTCCTCATTTTCCTGTGAACCTGACGGTGTTTTATCCTTACTGGAGATCTGTTAGAACCAACCACCAGGCTTCTGGCAGAACCACCCTCTGAGCTCCAGCTCTGGACACCCCACCCGCCTGACTTCTGGTGGCTTTGCCCTGCTGAGGTCAGAGAAAAAGCTAGCAAAGACTGAGCTGTGTAGTTCTGGTGTGGAAGCCATATACCCAATATTCCCCAAAGCCTGACCATCACTACCTCTCATAGGAGATCTACTAGCTCCATCTTCCTGACTGCTGCAAGCCCCACCCTGCAGAGCTCTGTCTCCTCCCAGCAAAATTTGGGACAGAATGAATTGTGTGGCTCTAGAATAGGGGCCATTTCCCCCTCACACACCCAACAACAGCAGAGTCCTCCCTTCACACAGCCAAATCTTGAATGGTTTGGCCATGCTAAACTCTGCTAGTCTCAGCTTGACAACTCCCTGAGACCCCACCCCAACACAGAGGTATGTGAGTACACAGAAGATAGCAGCTAGACTTGCTGTACTCAGGGACTTTTGCTGAGTTTCCTTAGACCCAGAACTGGCACCGAGTTTGAACCTGTATCAGTCTGGTAAACACCATTTGCCCCTACCTGGTTACTCACTGTAAACCTACCTCATGCAACTTGAGTACTGCCACAGGCTTTTTCAGGAATTTAGGCTAACAGGCATCCAGCAGGCAGAGGCAAATCTCAGGGTGCCTTGGTTGTTGCTGACCTTCCCCTGGGCCTGGTAAAAGCCAGCCTTGGTGCACAGGTTGGCCCTTCCCACATTCACTCAGGCCCAGCAGAGGCAGCCACAAACTGTGGATCACCTGTAGCTCCAAACAGGTTTCCCAGGGTCAGTCACATACAGCACCTCACATTGACGTATACCAGAGTCCCTCCCAAGAGGCCCAGAACCTACACAGTCAGTGGCCAAGTTCACACAACATCAGAGCAGGATCCAATAAGCTTCATAAGTCATATATCCAAAGGGAGATCTCCCCAGACACCAGATCCTGTTGAGGTGAATTCTGCTTGATGCGGTCAGCACCTGCACAGTGGCTTGCATGCCATGTTCAGGACTGAGTCTCACAGTTGGTCAACCTGAGTTTGATCCCACACACAAATGGGCTAATAACAATCAAAACTCAGTGATAATAGGAGGGGCCCCATAACCCACACAACACACATTCCTGGAGCACCCAGCTCAGGTGATCAAGGAGACTGAGTCACTGGACCCCACAGGGCACCTACTACATAAGGTTACCCCACGAACACTGGAAGATTTATCTAATACATAGAAACAAACACAAAGAGGCAGCTAAAATGGGGCAACAACAACAACAACAAAAACTTTCCCCAAATGAAAGAATAGGAGATACCTCCAGAAAAAAAGGGCTAAATGAAACTGCAGAAAGCAATTTATAAGATATAGAGTTCATAGTAATGGTTATAAGGATGTGCAACAGCATTGAAAATGACACAGAAACTGTAAAAAAATGACATGGCCAGTGAGAAATGAAGAATACAATATCTCTAATGAAGAATACTGAAAGGAATAAACAGTAGGTTGGATGAATCAGAGGACCAAATCAGCAATTTGATAGGCAGAGCAGAAAAATAAAATAGCCAGAGCAGCAAAAAGAAAAAGGAAATTTAAAATGAGGATAGTTTAAGGGACTTTTGGGACAACATGAAATGTAGCTAATCCTCATCATAAGGGCATCAGACGGAGAGGAGAGGGCAAAGGATCAAGAACCTATTTGAAGAAATAATGACAGAAAACTTCCTTAACCTGGTGGAGAAAAATAAAGACACTTAAATCCAAGAAGCACAGATAATCCCAAATAATATATACCCAAAGAGGCCCACACCATGACACATAATAATTAAAATAGTAAAGATTAAAAACAAAGAGAGAATCTTAAAAGCCACAAGAGAAAGGGAGTTAGCTAGCTACAAGGGAGCTCCCATTAAACTGTCAGGTGACTTCTTAACAGAAAACATTTCGGGCCAGAAGGCATGAAATATTCAAGTTGATGCAAGTCAAAGACATACAACAAACACAACCCTACATAGCAAGGCTATCATTTACAATTAGAGGTGAAATAAAGAACTTCCCAGATGAGAAATAGTTAAAGGAATTTGTTATTGAAAAACCAGTATTACAGGAAATGCTTGCTTCAGGGAGAAAGAGAAACAAAGGAAGAAGGAGAGGAGGAAGAGGAGAAGGAGGAGGAGGAGAAAAGAAGACTAGTTAAAAGAAAAAATGGCAAAAAATATGTAACTATTAATAATCATTTTAAATGTAAATGCTTTAAGTACTTCAATCAAAAGACATAGGGTAGCTGAATGGATAAGAAAACAAGACCCATATACATGTTGTCTGCAAGAGACCCACCTCAGAATGAAACATACACACAAATTAAAAGTAAAGGAAGGGAAAATGATATTTCACACAAATGGAAAAGAAAAAAAGCTGGGGTAGTAATACTTATTATGACTTGACAAAATAGATTTTAAAACAAAGACCAAAAACAAGATACAAAGAAAGCCTCTGCATAATATTGTAGTAAAGGGATCAATCCAACAAGAGGCTATAACCCTTGTAAACATTTGTGCACCTGAAACAGCAACACCAAAATATGTAAAGCAAATCTTGTTGGAAATGAAGGGAAAGATCGACAGTGATATAGTCATAACAGGGTATTTTAACACTCCATTGACATCAATGGGTAGATCTTCCAAACAGAAACAAGGAAACTGTTGCCCTACACAACACACTAGGTCAGATGGATTTAATTGATATAGTCAGAGCATTTCACCCCAAAGCAGCAGAATACATACATTCTTTTCAAGTGCACTTTCTAAGATAGACAGCATATTAGGATACAAAACAAGTCTCAATAAATTGAAGACTGAAATCATATCAAACATTTTCTCTGACTACAATAGTATGAATCTAGAAACCAATCACAAGAAAAAAACTGAAAAACACAGAAATACATGGAGACTAACTAATACTAAACAGTGAGTGGGTTAACAATGAGATGAAGGAATAAATCAGAAGTAACTGGAAACAAAGGGAAATGAACACGCAACACCCCAAAATCCATAGAACACAGTGAAAGCAGTCCTAAAAGGAAAATTGATAGCATTACAGGCCTACCTCAAGAAACAAGAAAAATCTCAAACAATCTAACTTTACAATTATTGGTACTAGAAAACGAACAAAAAACAAAGCCCAAAATGCATAGAAGAAAGCACATATTAACATCAGAGCAGAAATAAACAACAACAACAAAAGTCTTAAAAAAACAATTCCAAAGATCACTGAAACCAAGAGCTGGCTCTTTAAAAAGATAAACAAGATCGACAAACCTTTAACCAGACTCATTAAGAAAAAGAGAGAGAGGACCCAAATAAATAAAAACAGATGTTAAAGAAGACAACTAGCAATAACAACAGAAATCAAAGAAATACGAAGGATTGCAAAAAAATATTATGAACGACTACATGCCAACAAATTGGACAATCTGCAAGAAATAGGTAAATTCCTAGAAACATACAATCTTCCAAAATTGAATCAGAAGAACCAGAATCTGAATAGACAGATTACAACTAGTGAAATTGAGACAGTAATCAAAAACTCTCACCCAGGCTGGTGTGGCTCAGTGGATTGAGGTCTGGCTTGCAAACCAAAGGGTCATCGGTTCAATTCCCAGTGGGGGCACATACTTGGGTTGTGGCCCATGTTCCCCAGTGTGGGATGTGTGAGAGGCAACCAAACATTGATGTTTCTCTCCCTCTCTTTCTCCTCCCTTCCCCTCTGCTTATAAACAAACAAACAAATAAATAAGAAATCTCCTATTAAAAAAAAAAACTCAACAAGCACTGGCTGGAGTGGCTCAGTCGATTGAGCGCTGGCCTGTGAACCAAACTGTCACTGACTTGATTCTCAGTCAGGACACATGCCAGGTTGTGGGCCAGGTCCCCAGGAGGGAGTGTATGAGGGGCAACCACACACTGATGTTTCTCACCCTTTCCCTTTCTCTCTACAAATAAACAAAAAAACAAAAACAAAAAAACCTCTCCACAAACAAAAGTCCTGGACCAGATGGCTTCACAGGAGAATTTCAACAAACATTCAAAGAACTAATACCTCTCTTTCTTGAATTATTACATAAAAGATAATTATTACCTCTCTTTCTTAAATTATTACATTTCTCTCTATTTAAGAAGAGAGAAAACTCCCAAGCTTTTTTTTACAAGGCTAATTCCAAAACCAGATAAAGACACTATAAAGAAAGAAAATTATAGGCCAGAATTCCTAGTGAACATAAGTGCTAAAATCTTTAACAAAATATTAGCAAACTGGATACAACAATACATTAAAAAGATCATATCCACCAATCAATAAATATGATATGCCACATAAACAAAGAGGTCAAAAGCATGTTTTTTATATCAATAGATGCAGAAAAAGCATTTGATAAAATCTAGCACCCATTTATGATAAAAATACTCAGGAAAATGGGAATAGAGGGAACATACCTAAACATAATAAAGGCCATATATGACAAACCCACTGTCAGCATCATACTCAGTGGGAAAAACTGCAAACTTTTTCCTGAAAATCAGAAACAACACAGGGATGTCTGCTTTCACCTCTCTTATTCAACATAGTCCTGGAAGTTTTAGCCACAGCAATTAGACAAGAACAAGAAATAAAAGGCATCCAAACTGGAAAGGAAGTAGTAAAACTGTCATTATTTATAGATGACATGATACTGTACATTGAGAACCTTAAATATTCTACAAAAAATTACTAGAGCTGATAAATGAAATCCATAAAGTAGCAAGATACTAAATAAATATCCATAAATCAGTTGTATTTTTATACAGCAATGAACTACCTGAAAGTTTGGAAAGGAAAATTAAGAAAACAATCCATTCAAAATTGCTTCAAAAAGAATACTACATCTAGAAACAAATTTAACCAAAGATATAAAAGACTGTACTTGGAAAATTATAAGACACTGAAAAAAGAAGTTAAAGATACAAATAAGATGAAGCATATACTGTGTTCATGGATAAGAATAATTAATATCATTAAAATAATAGTACTACCCAAAGCAATCTAGAGATTCAACACAATTCCTATCAGGGTACATTTCATAGAACTAGAACAAATGTTCCAAAAATTTATATCAGACTAGAGAAGACCCCAAACAGTCACTGCAATGTTGTGACAGAAGAACAAAATTAGAGGAATCATGCTACATAATATCAAACTATACTACAAGGTCATAGTAATCAAAATAGCATGATACTGGCATAAGAAAAGACATATAGATCAATGGAATAGAATGGAAAGCCCAGAAATAAACCCTCACCCATAGTCTTTTAGTATTCCACAAAGGAGGCAAAAGCATATAATGGGGTAAGGATAGTCTATTCAATAAGTGATACTGAAAAAACTGGATATGCACAAAAATTATACTAGACCATCTTCTTATTACCATATATAAAAGTTAAACTCAAAAGGGATAAAAAACTTAAATGTTAGACTCAAAATCATAAATATTTTTGAAAAAAAACATAGACAGTAAATCTTGGATTTTTTTCTCATATATCTCCTCAGGCAAGGGAAACAAAAGAAAAAAATAAACCAATGGGATTACAGCAAACTAAAATTTTTGCACAGCAAAGGAAACCATGATGAAATGAAAAGACAATCCACTGATTGGGAAAACATATTCACAAATGATACACCTGATAAGGGGTTAATACCTTAAATTTATAAAGAGCTTATGAAACTCAACACCAAAAAAACAAAACAAACAATCCAATTACAAAATGGGCAGAGGACCTGAATTGACACTTCTTTAAGATGGTATACAGATGGCCAATAGACTTATGAAAAGATGTTCAATATCACTAGCCATCAGAGAAATGCAAATTAAAACCACAATGAGATATCGCCTCATACGGGTCAGAATGGCCATCATCAATAAATCAACAAGAAGTGCCGTGGAGGATGTGGAGAAAGGGAAACCCTCCTGCACTGTTAGTGGGAGTGCAGATTGGTGCAGCCACTGTGGAGAGTAGTACGGAGATATCTCAAAAAATTAAAAATATAACTCTTATGATTCAGTGATTCCACTTCTGGGAATTTATCTTAAGAAACCTGAAACATCGCTTTGGCTGGTGTGGTTCACTGGATTGAGCACCAGACAGCAAACCAAAGGGTCACTGGTTCCATTTCCAGTCAGGGCACATGCCTGGGTATTGATGGCCAGGTCCCCAATAGGGGGCGCATGAGAGGCAACCACACATTGATGTTTGTCTGCCTCTCTTTCTCCCTTCCTTCCCTTCTCAATAAGTAAAGAAGTAAATAAATCTTTAAAGAAAGAAAAGTGATTAAAAAAAGAAACCTGAAACACTAACTCAAAAAATATATATGCACTCTTATGTTTATTGCAGTGTTCTTTAGAATAGCCAACATTTGGAAGCAGCCCAATTGTCCCTCGGTAGATGAACAGATAGAAAAGCTATGGTACATTTACACAATGAAGTACTACTTGCCATAAAAAAGAAGTAAATCTTATCCTTTGGGACAGCATGGGTGGACCTGGAAAACATTATGCTAAGTGAAATACGCTAGTCAGAGAAAGAGGAGTATCATCTGATTTACTTACATGTGTAATCTAATGAACAAAAGAAATTAACAAACAAAATAAAAACAGGCTCATTGAGACAGAGAACAGACTGACAGCTGTCAAAGGGATGGAATTAAGGGGGCTGGGTAAAAAGGTGAAGGAGTAATAAAAAACCTCAGATACACAGAACAGTAATGTCATTACCAGAGGGAAAGAGGGCTATGGGGAAGTAGATGAGGGTAAAGGGGGAATAAATAGTGATAGAAGGAGACTTGACTTGGGGGTGATGTACATGCAATATAATATACAGATGATGTATTATAAAATTAATTAAAAAATGTAAAAATCAAAACAACCCAAAGAATGGGAGGGAATATTTGCAAATCATGTACCTGATAAAAATTTAGTATTAGAATATATAAAGCACTGTTACAATTCAATAATAAAAAGTCAAATAATCTAATTTTAAAATACACATAGGATTTAAATAGACATTTTTGCAGAGGAGATATACAAATATTCAATAAGCACATGAAAAGATGTTTAATTTCAGTCACCAGCTAAATGCAAATCAAAACTGTGAAATACATTTTACACCTACCAGGTGTGTTTGTAAAAATGACAAAAGTCATTATCTAACATTTGGCAAGGAGTTGGGACAAATGGAACTATCATATATAGCTTGTAGGATGTAAAAATGTACAAAGACTTTCAAAATCAGTTAGGCAGTTTCTCAAATTTTAAAGATAATTATCATATGACACAGCAATTTCTTTCCTAGATAATATACCCAAGATAATTGAAAACATATGTGCACACAAATATATGCACACATATATTCATAGGAGCATTATTCACAATAGCCAAAATGTGTAAACCCCAGTGTCATTAACTGATAAACATCTAAACAATTATATATTCATAAAATGGAATATTTTTAAACATAAAATAAATGAAGTACTTATTTGTGCCATGGCATGGATGAAGCTTGAAAACATTATGCTAAGTGAATAAAACCAAACAGATATGTCCGTATATTGTCTGGTTACATTTATAGAAAATGTCCAGAGTAGGCATCTATCTAGTGGTTGCCAGATTTAGGGTTGGTGGGGAGATTGGATGGTGATTGTTAATGGGTATAGGGTTTCTTTTTGGTGTAATGAAAATATTCTAGGATTTGATAGTGATGATGGTTATGATTATAGTAAAAACCATTGAATTGCATATTTTAAAATGGTAAATTTGATTGTACGTGATTTACATCTCAATTTTAAAAAGGAATGGATTGTGAGGAAGTGGGAAAAGTGCACATGCAGATTTGATAATTCTGAAAACTAGAGCAATTCCTAGACAGGAGATCAGGTCCAGCTTAAAAAAAATACAAAATGAGGAAGCTTAGATACATTTGACAGTATAAGCAACCAGTGGTGAAACAGAGATCGAAGAAATTGGATGGAGACAGAGAACATATTTCTATTTCTCTAACTATAGCAGATAATACAGCAGGAATACATGAGGGCAGTTCATTTCCTTTCTATATAGCATTAATAGCTTCTTAGGCCAAATGAAGAAGAGTCAAATGATCCAATTAATATTTCCACATGTAATATTTGCAGTACATGTGCGTAGCTTCGTTTCTTTAGAGTAAACCCATAAAATTGGTACCAGCCAAGTAAATGAAATGAGAACACTGAGCTGTGTAACTGAACAAAACAGGGGTTTGGCTGCCTGCCACTACAAAGCCAAACTGGTGAGGCAGGTGCTGGTGCAAAAGGAAAGAGGTTTCAGTCAGGTGCCACAGAACCTGGGAGAATGGTGAACCCCTGTCTCAAAGACCATCTCCCTTTCCTGCTCAAGCCTGCTGTTCTTCCAGGGATACGGATGGGGAGGGCTTTTTTTCCCTATCCAATTACCTTGCTAGCTTTTGATGTGGTTGGGGCCCTATCCATTCAACTTGCTAGCTTTTTGGCTCTGCTGACCATTAAAAATAACAGTTGAACAGTTATTTTCCAAAGGTGAAAGGGAAGGAGAAAGCCCTTGTAAATACTGTATGTTGATACTGCATGTGATAAAGTTAATACATTTTAATGTTTTCAGGATAGCAATTTTCTCATGCCACTTCTCCTCGAAGTATAAATTATTTATAGTCTGTTTGCACTTTAAAGCTTTTTTCCCCCAACAAATGTGGCATTTTATCAATCACCTTAAAGCCCTTTGGGGGTGAGATGAGACCCTCTACAACAGAAAACTGAATCCAGAGCTGGAAAGAGACCTTGCAAAAGGAAGAAAGCACAGTTGTAGTCTAAAATGATGCATTCTGGCTTTTTTTCTGTGCAATGCCAACACTACCTTTTCACATTAGTGGCTTGATAAGAACCAGTTTGCAGAACTCTGCCCATGTTATGTAAATGAGGAAAAATAATTTTCCCTCTACCCTTCTAAATTCTTGGCTGAGATCCTTTCTGTGTGAAAGACAGATTACCAGAAGAAAAACAAACAGAAATTTAATGACATGTACATCTTTTTTTATACATAGGAGAGACCCAAGAAAACTTAGCAACTCCCTGAAATGGCCTAAGCATCACCTTAAATACCATTTCCAGCTAAAGATGAAAGATGCTGGAGGCTGGACAGTTATGGGAGGTTACAGGTAAAGCACAGGAAAAAGGGTAATGTTATTTCGCAAATTTAAGTAAATTGCCTTCTCCATCGTTAAGAGTTTCTAAAGATTTACTCATTCTCTTCCTGTGCCAGCCAAAACACTATTACTTTTGCAAGTGAAGATTTCCTCTATAAATGTTAATTACTCTTACAAAAGGTTAACTTCTACTCAGTTTTCATAGTTTCTCCTATGGAACATAGTTTCATAGTGTCTGCTGTTTTTAAAAAATAATCAGACTATACTAATTCTCATGCCAAAGAGGCGTATTTTTGGGTTGCCAATTCTGCTCTCCTTCAAATCAATGAGTCCAGATCATGACAAATACTTTTAGAAGAGTCAATTGTTATGGGAAAGGGGACCTGGCCCTGAGCAGGTCTGCTTCAGGCTGCCCAGTAGTGTGTGAGTTCTGGACTTCTTGCAGAAAACATTCTACAACATGAGTCTAGGGGACTTTGGGAGGATGTTTTTCAGAGCTGGAGACAGTGAAATAAGGAAGGGCTCAGCATAGAAGCAATAGAAGAGTCCAGGTGGGGCTACCATTGCACATTGGGAAGTCAGAGAATAGGGGCCCTGGAGACAGGTTCTGAGGATTACCCTGGGACAAGCAGCCACTGCCCATTGCTCCCCTGGTTGTAAGTCTCATGGGAATCTTTAGAGTTTAGGAGATACATACGTGTGGGGGAATAAGAGGAAAAAAGGAAAAAGATTGGGCGTATTCCTGGGAGGGAAAGCATACCCTGGTACCTTTGTTTTGAGGGGTTTTAAAGGCTAAAAAAGATTGGGGGAAATCTAACAGGAGATCTCAATAGAATATTCATGATTTTCCAGGTGTGCCCTTTCAGGGTCGTGATTGGTGCCAGAGCAGGGGATCATTAGTCATTGCAGCTGGGCTTCTTGTTGCCCACCTGATTTTGCTGCTTTTCTGGGCCTGAAGCTTAAATACAACTGAGGCCTAGATGTTATCTCTAGGGAGGTGACCTTTTTTTCTGCCTATAAATTGCACAGCCATTGTGTTCAGCCATCTGTCTCAGTTTCCCCATTCCACTTGCCAAGGAATTTTCTTGGCTTCTTACTATCCTGCCTCACAGTAATTGGAAATTCTTCAAAGAACAAAAATTAAGCAATAAATGTCTTTCATATACTTAATATTTAACTAAGTAGTTTCCCCCTCATATTCTTTAAAGGCTTCAGGTAATATAGAAATATAAATAGACCCACTACCTTGTCTTGGGTTAATATATGACACTATCAACAGGGTATTATGAATAATAGGAGGCTAAAACAGCTCTGACTGTGCAGGTAGACTCAACTTGTACCCCTTAGCCTGTCACCAATTATAGTCATTTTTAAAAATCTCTGTGGTACAACAGGAGTGGAGGAGAATGGGAAAGAGATGAATTTTGCTAGTTAGTGGGCACTAGTTTAGATAACGAAGATTCTTACTGTCTCACCCTATAGCAGAACAGTGTGACAGCACAAGCAATCTGTATGCAGGTATGCTATTATTATAAGCCCAAAATAAGCCCCAATAGAGCTGAAGACATAAAATGTCAAAATCGCAAGAAGCTCTGAAAACTCAACAGGATTGGTTTTTAAGAACTTCTGATTAAGAGATGAGTTTTGTAAAACAAATTTCTATCTAGTTTAAAAGACACTCTGCAGTTTATTCATTTCAGGCAAATCTAATTTGGCATTTCACTAATTAAAGTGTGGAAGAAAAGGGGTCACACACAAACCCAACAATCTCAGGGGAGGCCTGCAAAATTTTACCCTTTTCAGTTGGTGATCTTACCAACTGAAAAACCTAAAGTAACCACAGAATGGTCTGAAATTAAAAACTTTCTAACTAAATGTGGGTCATGGTGGGTAGTCATGTCATAGTCTGGTATTTCCCTAACAAAGGTCAGTCTTTACCTAGACTGAATCTGTCTGTTTTCTTTTGGCATCTACAATAACATACATTTGGAATGTCAAATTTCCTTTTTCCAGAGTCCTCAAAGCACAGGAACTGCACCAGGGGGAGACCACAAATCCCCTCATTGTTATTGTTATCCTGATAATTGTTGACTGTTGCTATCTTGTACTCACCTGTGTAAGAGATGTGTCTATCATTTTACTTTTTATCTAATCCCAGTTGTTTCCCCACTTACTACTACCCTATCCTACTACCAATGGATTTCATGTAACTCCCTTACACCTCCTCTTTTGACTGTAATGTATAAAATAAGGTTCAAAATTGCCATTATTCAAGAGCATTTTCTCAATTTGTTGAAGTTTTGCTTCCTGGCAGTTGTCATCAGTTTGGCTCAAATAAAGTCACAAAAATTCTCTATAGCTTTAAATGTTACCAATGCTAAGAAAAGTCATTTGAAGTTGAAGCACATTTTCAGAAATTTTCAACAGACTGAAAATTCAACACATCTATACATTATTATTTTCCTTTATGTTCTTAAATTTAGTTCTTTTGATTGTATTCCTGAACAATGCATTTACTTCACTGGCATCTCATTTGTCATTAATAATTATGGAACTTAGCTAATACTCTGACCAGAAGTAGAAAAGGAATGCAAATTGGCTTTCATGTTTTCAAAAATAAAACAACTATGATGCATTTACAAAATTGGAATACTACTTGGTCATAAAAAAGAAAAAATTTACCCTTTGAAACAGTATGGGTGGACCTGGAGAACATTTTGCTAAGTGAAGTAAGCCAATCAATCAGAGAACGATAAATACCATATGATTTTACTTGTATGTGGAATCTAATGAACAAACTGAACTAACAAGCAAAATAGAGACAGATTCATAGAGAGCAGGCTGATAGCTCTGGGGTAGGGGGTACAGGCTGAAGAGAGCAAGGAAAAAGGACTCATGGACACGGACAACAGTGTAGTGATTGCGGGGGAGAGAGGGGTACAAGGGGGATAAATGGCAATGGGCAAAAAAAAAAATACAATAAAAAATTTAAAAATTCTTTATTCAGTGCCTTTTACTCATCTGCTGGCATCTTCTTTCTCCCCTCATTATCTATCTATCATCTACCTAGCTAGCTAGCTACACATCCTTGTATTATGCCCTATGTTCCACTGTGCCAAAGACCTTATCCTTAGCTATCTATGAAAGGAACCTACATTCTAATGTATGCATATCTGCAGGCTTTATTATTACATGGTTAAAATTTTAAATTATTATGTTTATACAATATTTTATATGAAATATATAACTATTTCTACATATTTCAGTATGTAGAATGTATATTTATATATTTATTATTATATTTATTATTTTCCTTTATGTTCTTAAATTTAGTTCTTTTGATTGTATTCCTGAACAATGCATTTACTTCACTGGCATCTCATTTGTCATTAATAATTAAGGAACTTAGCTAATACTCTGACCAGAAGTAGAAAAGGAATGCAAATTGACTTTCATGTTTTCAAAAATAAAACAACTATGATGCATTTACAAAATTGGAATGTATAAACGTATATTTATACATTCTACATTCAGAACACATGTAAGTTACAAAGTACAATAAAATAAAACCCTATGTACCCTTCTAAGAATTAGAATATTATCAACATTTCACACTTACTTGTGACTCTTTCCTTATCTTCATCCCCTGCTTCTCCTATAAGCTGTAAATTTTTACATGATATTCTTTTGCTCTCCTTTTATTTTGCTCCCCAAATATTTAGTTTTGCATATTTTGAGCTTCACAAAAAGTTATATGCCATGCACTGCTTTCTTCATTACCATATTTCCAATATTCATTCTTGTATTTGTATATAGTAGTTCTTTATTTAGTTTTTTCCTGCTGTAAAACATTCAATTATTAATATTCTATAATTTATTTGTCTGGTCTATTGTCAACAGACATCTAGGTTACTTCAGCATTTTTTCATTTTTACAAATAAGAGTTATGGAAGCATTATTGTATATATTTCCAGGTACACATGTGCAAGAGTCTCTCCAAAGTATATAAATGCAAGTAGATAGCCAGGCTTTAAATTACACATATGTTCAGCTTTAAAAAATAGTACCAAAATATTTAAAATACCAACTACAGTTGGTATGATCATACTTCCTTTAGTTTTTACCAGTCTAGTAGGCATAAAATAACATCTCATTGTGGGTATAACTTGTATTTCATTGTTTATTAACAAGTTTGAACATATTTTTATATGTTTACCTATCATTCTGTTTATCGATAAAAATGCATGCTAAAACTTTTCCCATTTTCCATTATGCTTATTCCTTTTTTATATTCATTTCTACATATTTTAAATATATTCAGTACAATACTAATTTTCAATTATGTATATGGTATATGTCTTCTCTCAGGTAATGGCTTGTCTCTTTTAATTCTCCTTATGATGTCATTTAGTAAATAAAATATTTTTTGATATAAAATATACCAAGTTTTCATTTTTTAACAGATTTTATTTATTTTTAAAGAGGGGAAAAGGGAGGGAGAAAGAGAAAGAGAACATCAATGTGTGGTTGCCTCTCATACCCCCCCTAACTGGGGACCTACCTGGCCCACAACCCAGGCATGTGCCCTGACTGGGAATTAAACCAGTGACCCTTTGGTTCACAAGACAGCACTTAATCCACTAAGCCACACCCACCAGAGCCCAAGGTTTCATTTTTAATGTAATAAAATTTGTCAATGATTTTAATAATCAGCAGGTTACATCTTGTTTAAAACTTTTAGCTACATTTATTTGAGAAAGGTATTCCCCTATATTTTCTTCTGAATATTTTAAATGTTAGAATTCACATTTGAGTCATTAGTCATTCTGGAACTGATTTTTGTGATTATTGTAAGTAAGGATCCAATTTCATGTTTCTATATAGAAGACCAATTATTATATCATCATTTATTGAATAGTTTCTCCTTCACACAATGACCTGCAATGGCAATATCGCTGCCATATAGTAAAGATACATTCTTTTTTTGGTCCCTCAACTGTCAAATCTGTTCTAGTGTTTTATTTCTTTCCACTATATGACTTCACCTATTTTTAACAAGTACTGGCATGTGGTAGGAAATTCCTTCATCATATTCCACTTTTCAGATATGTCTTAGTTATTCTTAGCCTTTTGTTCATGCACTTATGCATGCACCAAGGCACATACTAGAATCATTTCAAGTGTCAAAAAATGGATTTTTGAATAGAACTGGCCTAAATCTATAGATAAAATCCAGGGAAGCTAAAATGTTTATCATACTCCATATACCCATCAGCATTTTAAAAGTCTTCTTCTTCAAGGGAGGCCTGTGATGGAAGGGCTGCAACCTGGATGAGTGCCAAATGAGGGAGGGGAAAACCCTGGCAGAAAGGGTGGGGGAGGTTGGTCTCTCACAGCTGAGGTATGCTGTGTGTGCTGTGATGCTCCAACACGTACTCCTAAGCACAGGAATAAAGTCTGTTGAATTGGTGTATAGACTGGATGCCTGGGTTCCAGGCCATGCTGTTGTGGTGCTCAACATGTCATCCAGTTGAAGGAGGCTCACTGGACTGCCACTTCTCGGGGAGGATCCAAGATGGCAGAGGAGTAAATGGAAGGCATACTAACCTTCCAGGACCAATCTGGAATTACAACTAAATTGTAGAGAAATCATCCAGAATAAACAACTGAATACTAGTGGGAGAAAAGTCTTATAACCATGGACAGACAGAAGAAACCACCACAGCAAGAATTGTAGGAAGTACAGAGGAGGTGCAAGAGGGCTGGCTGGGCACCCACAGGCAGCAGCTGAAGTTCCAGAGGGATATTTCATTAGCCATGGGGCTCCCCCAGAGAAGTGTGGGGTCTAATTGCCAAGCTGGACTCCCCAGCCTATAGCACCAGAGTCAGAAAAGAACCCAGATAACATCCAGCTGTGAAAAGCAGCAGGGTTTCTGTCTGCCAGGGAGACACAGCTGAAGACAGAGAGGTTCTTAAAGGGCCAAAGCACCAAATTTTGTTTGCAGCCACTTACTCTGGGCTCCAGCAAAGGGGGAGCAGAGTGGACAAGAGACACTTGAGGAGAGTCTGGGGCTGGTGGCTCTGGGGAGAGAACTGAGGGAACAGCCACCAGGATCCCTGTGCTGAATCACCCTCCACACTGCAGAAGTCATCTCTTGTCAGGCAGAGCCCTCCTCTCTGAATGTCATCAGCCTGGGGGAAACAATAGCCCCACCTACAGGAATTATCTGATCCACAGTGTGCAGTTGAAGCCAGGCTGCTGATTACAGTTTGATGAATTTAACAGATGACAAGCTTAACAAGCAATTAGTTTAACAATTAAGGCAGAAAATAAAAACCAGCAGCCAAAATGTGAAGACAAACAGACCCCAAATGAAAGAACAGGAGAATCATTCAGAAGAACTAGATGAAATGGAGGTAAGCAATTTATCAGATAGAGAGGAGTTTAGAGTAATGATTGTAAGGATAGTCAACAGCATGAAAAAAGACATAAAAAAACCATAAAAAAAGACCAGCCAGAAATAATGCACTATCTGAAATAAATAATACCTATAAAGAATAAACAGTAAGTTACATGAGGCTGATGATCAAATCAGTGTCTTGGAGGACAAGGTAGAAAAAACACCCAGGCAGAGTAGAAAAAGAAAAAAAGAATATTAAATGATGAGGAGAGTTTAAGAAACATTTTAGACAACATGAAGCATAACAACATCTGCATCATGGGAAGACCAGAAAGAGAAGAGAGTAAGCAAGGGATCCAGAACCTATCTGAAGAAATAATGACTGAAAACTTCCCTAATCTGGTGAAGGAAAAAGTTGCACAAATCCAGGAAGCTCAGAGATTCCCAAACAAGTAGGACCCAAAAAGGCCTACACTGAGACACATCATACTTAAAATAACAAGACTTAAAGACAAGGGGAGAATCCTAAAAGCCACAAGAGAAAAGCAAGGAGTTACCTACAAGGGAGCACCAACTACTGGCATCTGATTACTCAACAGAAATATTTCAGGCCAGAAGGAGAGGAGTGAAACAAATATGTGATGAAAAGCAAGGCCCTACAACCAAGGCTACCTCACCAAGAAAGGCTATCATTTAAAATTGAAGGAGAATTAAGGAGCTTTCCAGACAAGAAAAAGCTAAAGGAGTTTGTGAACACCAAACCAGTCCTGCAACAAATGTTAAGGGCTTGTAAGAAGAAGAAAAGAAGAAAGAAGGAAGAAAGGGTGAGAAGGAGGAGAAGGAGAAGTAGAGGAAGAGGAAAAGGAAGAGGAGGAGGAAGAAGAAAAAGAAGGAGAAGGAGAAAGAAAAGGATAAGAAGAAAAAGAGAAGGAAAAAAAAGGTAAATAACCTAACAATAAAATGGCACTACATACATATCTATCAATAATCACCTTAAATGTAAATGGCTTAAATGCTCCAGCCAAAAGCAATAAGGTGGCTGAATGGGTAAGAAAACAAGACTCATATACATGCTGCCTGTAAGAGACCCATCTAAGATCAAAAGCTACACACAGACTAAAAGGGATAGAACAAGATATTTCATGCACCTGGAAAAGAGAAAAGCTGGGGTAGCAGTACTTATATCCAACAAAATAGACTTTAAAACCAAGGCTATAGTAAGAGACAAAGAAGGACACTATGTAATAATAAAGAGAACAATCCAACAAGAAGATATAACCCTAGTAAACATATACACATCCAACTTAGGAGCACCTAAATATGTGAAGCAAATCTTGATGGGCATAAACAGAAAGATCAACAGAAATACAATGATAGTTCAGGAGTTTTATACCCCATTAAGTTTAATGGGTAAATCTTTGAGGCAGAAAATCAACAAGGAGACAGCAGCCTAAAATGACACACTACATCAAATGGATTGAATTGATATTTTCAGAGCATTTCACTACAAATCATCAGAATATACATATTTTTCAAGTGCACATGGAACATTTTCTAGGATAGACCACATGTTAGGACACAAAACAAGTCTCAATAAATTTTAAAAGATTGAAATCATACCAAGCATCTTCTCTGACCACAATGCTATGAAACTAGAAACCAATCCCAAGAAGAACACTGAAAAACATGCAAAGACATGAAAGCTAAATAACATGTTTTTAAACAGTGAATAGCTCAACAATGAGATCAAGGAAGAAATTAAAGGATACCTTGAAACAAATAAAAATGAGGAGACAGCAATCCAAAATTTGTTGGATACTGATAAAGCAATCCTATGAGCAAAATTCGTAGATTCGTAGCACTATAAGCCTATCTCAAGAAACAAACAAACAAAAAAAGCTCAAATACACAATCTAACTTCACACTTAAAGGAAAACTTGAAAAACAACAACAAACAAAGCCTAAAGTGAGTATAAGAAAGGAAATGATAAAGATCAGATCAAGATTAAATGAAATAGGGTCTAAAAAAATGATACAAAAGATCAATGTATCCAAGAGTTCGTTCTTTGAAAGTTGGTTTCCTTCACATGAAGAGATTGACAAACCGTTACCAGAGTCATCAAGAAAAAAAGAGAAAGGACCCAAATAAATAATATCAGAAATGAGAGAGGAGAAATAACAACTGACACCAAAGAAACACAAATGATTCTAAAAAAATATTATGAACAACTATATGCCAACAAACTGGACAAAATGGGTAAATTCCTAGAAGCAGACAATATTCCAAAAGTAAATCAGGAAGAATCAGAGAATCCAAGTAGACAGATTACACCTGGTGATATTGAAGCAGTAATCAAAAAGCTCCCAAGAAACAAAAGCCCTGGACCAGATGGCTTCACAGGTGAATTGTACCAAACATTCTGAGAAGGACTAACATCACTCCTCAAACTATTTCATGAAATTCAAGGCTCCCAAACTCACTTAACAAGACTAGATAAAGTCATTACAAAGAAAGAAAATCATACACCAATACCCCTTATAAACATAGATGCTAAAATCCTCAACAAAATATTAGCAAACTAAATACAGCAATGCATCAAAAAGATTACACACCACGATCAAGTGGGATTTATTCCTCAAAAGCAAGGTTGGTGCATTTACATATCAATCATACTACCCAAATTAATGAATGTGGTTCACCACATAAAGAAAATGAAGGATAAATACCATACGATCATATCAATAAATGAAGAAAAAAACTTTTGAGAAAATTCAACATCCATTTATGATCAAAACTCTCAGCAAAGTGGAAATAGAGGGAACATAACCAGACATAATAAAGGTCATATATGACAAACCCACTGCCAGCATCATACTCAAAGGGAAAAAAATTATAGGCATGTCCCTTAAAGTCAGGAACAAGACAGGGATGTCCACTTTCACTTCTCTTATTCAACACAGTACCATGGAAATCCTAGCCATGGCAATCAGACAAGAATAAAAAGGAATCCAAATTGGAAAAGAAGAAGTAAAACTGTCTTTATTGTAGATGACACGATACTGTATGGAGAATCCTAAATATTCCACCAAGAAACTACTACTAGAACTGGTAGATGAATTCAGCAAAGTAGCAGGATACGAAATCAATACCCAGAAGTCAGCTGTATTTTTATATGACAATAATGAACTAACAGAAAGGGAAATTAAGGAAACAATCCCATTCACAATTGCTTCAAACAGAATAGCTCTGGCTGGTGTGGCTCAGTGGATTGAATGTTGTCTTGCAAAACAAAGGGTTGCCAGGTCTATTCCCAGTCAGGGCACATGCCTGGGGTGAAGGCCATGTCCCCAGCAAGGGGCACACAAAAGACAACCATACATTGATGTACCTCTCCTTCTCTTTTTCCCTCCCTTTGCCTCTCTCTAAAAATAAAATTTAAAGAAGAATAAAATGCCTAGAAATAAACTTAACCAAGGATGTGAAAGACCTTTACATGGCAAATTATAAGACACTGAACAAAGAAATTGAATATACAAATAAGTGGAAGCACATGCTGCATTCATGGATAGGAAGAATTAATATCATAATGATGTCCATGCTACCCAAGGCAATCTACAGATTCAACACAATTCCCATCAAGATTTCAATAATGTATTTCACAGATATAGGAAAAATATTTCAAAAATATGTAAGGAACCACAAAAGGCCCTGCATAGCAACAGTGATCCTCAGAAAGAAGAATAAAGTTGGAGGAATCATGCTACCTAATATTAAACTATACTACAAGGCTGTAATCAAAACAGTCTGGTACTGGCATAAAAACAGACACATAGATCTATGAAATAGAATAGATAGCTCAGAAATGAACACACACCTTTATATCCAATTAATATTTGACAGAGGAAGCAAGTACATACAATGGGCTAAAATAATTTATTCAATAAATGGTGTTGGGAAAATTGGACAGGTACATGCAGGAAAATGAAAGTAGACCACTTTCTTATACTACACACAAGAACAAATTCAAAATGGATCAATGACTTAAATGTTAGAACTCAACCATAAAAATCTTAGAAGAAAACATAGGCAGCAAAATCTTGTACATTGCTCATAGCAATTTTTTAAATCACATCTATCTCCTCAGACAAGGGCAAAAAAAGAAAACAAATGAGACTATATCAAACTAAAAAGTTTTTGCACGGCAAAGTAATCATCATCAAAATAAAACACAACCCACAGAATGGGAGAACATATTCACCAATACACATGATAAGGGCTTAATATCCAATACTTATAAAGTAATTACAAAACTCAACACCAAAAAATCAAACAACCTAATTGAAAAATGGGCAAAGGACCTGAATAGACACTTCTCCAAAGAGAACATACTGATGATCAGTAGACACATGAAAGATGTTCATCATTAATCATCAGGAAAATGCAAATTAAATCCACAATGAGATACCAACTCACACCTGTAAGAATGGCTATCATCAGTAAATCAACAAACAACAAGTACTGTAGAGTAGAAAGGGGAAACCTTTTGCACAGTTGGTGGGAATGCAGACTACTGCAACCACTGTGGAAAGTACGTAGTTACTTCAAAAAATTAAATATTGATCCAGTGGTCCCAGTTTTGACCCAGTGGTCTCACTTCTGAGAATATATCCGAAGGAACCCAAAACACTAATTAGAAAGAACATAAACACCCCTATGTTCATTATAGTGTTATTTACAATGCCAAGATATGGAAGCAGCCCAACTGTCCATCAATAAATGGGTGGATAATACAAATATGGGACATTTACACAATAGAATGTACTTGACTGTAAAAAAGAAGAAAATTTTACCCTTTGTGACAGTATGAATGGGCCTGTTGAACATTATGCTAAGCAAAATCAGCCAGTCAGAAAAAGACAAACACTGTATGATTTCACTCATATGTGGAATCTAATAAACAAACTGAACTAACGAGGAAAACAGAGACAGACACATAGATGGAAAGCAGATGACAGTTAGTGGTGGGGAGGTTAGGGGGTGGAGGGATGGAGCTAAAAGGAAAAAGGACTCATGGACATGGACAACAGTGTAGTGAGTGATTGCTGAGGAAGGGAGAGAAGTATGAGGAGACTAAATGGTAATAGTAAAAAATACAATAAAGATTAAATTAAAAAGTATGCAAAAGAGTTTTCTTTAATAGCCTTTAGAATGTGTTATTATTTCTGCAAATAGAGAAAATAAGACAATTACAGCAGATGTAAGGATGATCCATACATTGGTTTTAGTGTACAGTACTTAAAAAAAATAACTATTACTGAATTACTAAAACACACAGAGAAGAGGATGGGGAAAGGGAAGAAAAAAATGAATAATTACACATAGAATTGAAATCTGCAAAAAATCTAATGGACAGCTAGAATTAAAAATATTTACAATCAAGAATTTATTAGATAGCTTAACAGCATACTATATAGAGTAGTAAACTTCAAGATATACCAGTGCAAAATTCCTGAAAAGAATCATGTAAAAAAAAAGCCAAAATGGGGGAAAATCACAGGACAAGTAGGACATAATCATATTTTAAAATATTAGCAACTGTCTTATAAATAAAAGAGAGAAGGAATCAGAAAGTGTTGGGAACCACTCTTCCTGGTTTCAGGAATTTTAACTACCCCCCATGCCTAAGGATAAGTGAGTGACCTCTGGAATGCAAGCCATAGGAGACAAAAGCTTGTCTCTGGTAGCAAATGCTGCCTCAGCTTCCTACCCCTGCCCCCAAAAGCATGGTCAATGTTGATGATGGGTAAGACTCCTCACAGTGAGGGGTAACCTAAGCCAGACTTGATCACTTGGGAGGCCATCATGGAATGACTCGGGGTCTGTAACAAAGAGGGAGCAATGGACCCTTGCCCTCTGGGCTATGTGACATAGCCTGAGTCCCCATGTCCTCTGGAAGAAGCTCTTCCTGGCTCTAATCCACTTAAACCTGAAAACCTGATGGGGAGGGGTGCAGCTCCTTGCCTTACTAGAGCGGTCTCTGGGGTAAATCTGGCATAAGAAATAATTCCTAAAAATCCTGTGAAACCTGCTTTGCTCCTAAGAAGTGCTTTCATTTACATGTTAAGGGTCCAAGCAGGAAATGAGTATGTCTCCCAAAGTTTCTGCAAACCCCCTTTCCTGACAGACACTGACTCAGACTAAGCCCTCAGATTTCTTTGAAATGTTATCTATTGTTTGATCCTTGCCACCCTGTATTCCTGTGTATTACAACAGAATAAAAACCCCTGGAGGAAGAGGCTTGAGGCCTTTTTCATCTGAGAAACTGGCCTCCTCTCCTCCCCAAGCAGATCACAGCTTAGTAGTGTTTACTTTCATCGGTGGTGGATGGGGTGGGGGGACTTGAGGGCAAAGTCACCACAAGAAGAAAGAAACAATATTTGTAAAGATAGAGGCCACAAATTTTCCAAATATAATGAAAGGCCTCATCTCACAGATTTATAACTTCAAAACTAAATAAATGCAAATAGAACTTAGGTTTACTATAGTCGAACTGCTAAAAAACAGTGATGAACATAAAATCTTCAAAGCGTCACAAAGAAAAAGGTTATGACACCTTCCAAAGAAGAACAAAAAGATGGAGAACAAACATTTCAACAAAAAGTATGACATCTTTAAAAATGCAGAGAGAAACACCTGACATAGAATACTAAAAGTAGAAAAAGTATCCTTCAAAAATAAAGGAAAATGAGGGTATTCTCAAACAAGCAAAAGAAAGAATTCACTGACAACACACCTATATGTGAATAAATAGTAAATGAAGTTCTTCAGCCTAAGAAGTAATCCCAGATAAATGGAAAGAACCGCAGGAAGGAATGAAGAGCACCTAAAAGGGTAAATGTGTTAGATAAACTGTTTTGACTCACTTTGGTGATATCAAGCCCAACTTAAACTTTAAGGGAATCCTTAAGTGTAATGATCTAGAGTTACAATAGTATTAGGCTAGAGGTGACCTTTTTAAAAGATTTTTAAAAAGATTTTGTTTAGTTTTAGAGAGAAGGAATTGAACTGGTGACATTTCACTTTGCAGGATGATGCTCAACCAAGGGAGCCACACTGGTTAAGGCTGAAAGTGACCTTCTAATTCATTTAGCCCAACTCACTTTATTGGACAAATGTGACTAAGTAATTTCGCAGATTCATTAGTGACCCAATTGAATGATTCTAAACTTTCAGTTTCCAAATTTGTTGAGCTTCAGGACATTCACTATTCTTTAGGTCATTGAAATGTTTTGGGAAAATCCATTGTCATTACATATAGCCTCTAGGTACCTAACAGTTCTACTGTTGCCCATGCCTGCTTAACTATATCAGGATTTTCTGCACCAAGAAGCTTCAAGACAAGATTTTTAATCCTCTTGAACTTTCTGGAATGTCAATCTGTTGTAATCTTAGTATCTTACATGATAAATCCTGCCTAAAGTCCCATATTTTTAGGACCATAAGACACACCAGACCATAAGATGCACCTAGATTTTAGAGGAGAAAAATAGAAAAAAATTTTTGAAGCAAAAAATGTGGTAAGATATTTAATAACATAAACAACTATTTTGCCTCCCTACAGTAAGCCAGGTAAGCTACATGCAAACTATAAGACACACCCCTTTCCTTCCAAATTGGGGGGTACCTCTTATAGTCCAAAAATACAGTAGATTCCACATGTGTAGATGAACAGGTACTACTCCTAAAGTTGCTTTCTCAGACAAGTTAATGGTACATAAATTTTTTTCTTTAAGAGTTTCCACTAGGAGATTAAAGTTACTTTCTTATGTACTCATTATAGTGGCTTACAGGGTATTGAACCATCAAGAGCAGAGCCCCGATAATCTGTATTAGCCAGTCCCTCAGTCTAGTAGGTGGTACAATTGTGTCAATTAGTACTAACATTTAGAATGTTTGCTGCCGTATAACACAGAACACAAATATTTTTAATATGTTGATTTGAATAAATTGACATTTTATAAAACAAATGTTTCATATTTGTTCTTATTTTAGAAGTGGTAAGTTTCTACAAAGTTGACCAATTTTGACCAAATTTCACTCATTAATAAAAACTATAATTTGTAATTTAATATATGAATCATTCTACTATTGTCAAACTCACTGGCAGGCAATTCACTTTTCATATGGTCATATCTTCTGTAATTCTGCTATTTCCGATGCACGGTACCTCTATTCACTGACAGGGCTGATTACCATCTTGGAGATGACACATGGCCTGAATACATTCCTTGCTAATATAGGTGTCTGCACCACCCTGTTATGTGAAGTGGTATCAAGCAGCCAATGATCCTCTAATTCTGGGAAAGGACTTTCTAATTTTGTTTCTTTTTGTGATCTAGACCATCAGCATGGTGGGACCAAGTGTTCCCTTGTTTTATTATTTAATCACATACCATTTACCAAGAAAATGCTAACATAGTATTAGACATAGAGAGTTTACTTTCATATAGGAAAGGCTCTGGATTCAAATATTGGTTCTGCTACATATTAGGTATTAAGTGAGATTTTAGGTAAACAACTTAAACAGTGTGAGGCTCAATTTCCTCTTCTTGAAAACAGGTATAGCTAGTATAATAGCAAATAAACTATTGCCTTGTATTTACATTCCTGGGGAAGGTAGAGCCTAACAGAATATTATATACAAGCTTTCATTTTATGACTCTATATATGAGTATATCATAGCAGGACTACATTCTTATCCAATTGTTTAAGTGAAATAAGAAAAAGGCATAGGACTGACAGAAAATGAACATCAATATTCATGGTGCTATTGCATAGAGACAAAGCATTTATGATATTTTGTTAAGCTGCTATGTCTGCTTCATAATGAGTATCCCAGAATAAGCAAAAGGCTAGACTTTTAAGTCTCCAAAGAACCATTCAGCTCTATGCATCTGTCTGAATTTAAACAATGAGCTTTGCATGCACAAAAAATAAACTCAAGGAAAAGGGAGCTAAGAAAATAGTATGCTTACATGGAAAGATTTCAAGAGCAATTCTCCTGCATGTTAAAATCCAATTTTTTACACCTGGCTGGTGTAGCTCAGTGGATTGAGTGACAGCCTGCAAACCAAAGGGTCTCCAGTTCGATTCCCAGTCAGGGCACATGCCTGGATTGCAGGTCAGGTGCCCAGTTGGGGGCGTGCTAGAGGCAACCACACATTGATGTTTCTCTCCCTCTCTTTCTCCCTCCCTTCCCCTCTTTCTAAAAATAAATAAATAGAATCTTAAAAAAAATCCAGTTCCCATAAAGTCGCACAGGCACATCTCTGCCATGCATGACCAACGGTGGAATGAAGCCCCCTTTGGACTTTTGGTCCTGAAAGGGGGCAGGTGTAAAGATAAGATGGTGTTTGAGGTTTTAATCACAAACACAGAATTAACTCATAACCAGTTCCTCTCTATATGAGACTTTCAAAATAACGTTAGGAAATAAATAGCATTTTCTTAAGAATATTGAATGTATAGGCCTGACAGATGTGGCTCAGTTGGTTGGGCATCATCCCACAAAGCAAAAGATCACTGGTTCAATTCCTGGTCAGGGCACATGCCCAGATTGCAGGTTTGGTCCCACATCAGGGCGTGTATGACAGACAACTGAGTGATGTTTTTCACATCAGTGTTTGCCTCCTTCTCATTCTTTCTTCATTTCCCTCTCTCTAAAAGTAAATAAAATCTTAAAACAAGAATACAGAGTGTTTATTGCATTTTTCAACACTTGGAGCTGTTGGATTCAAGGACACAGCCTACGGCAAATTACAGTTATCCATAAGTACGTGGGTAAAGGTTTATCTGTAGGTGGAACGAGAGAGCACAATCTGAATGTATAAGATCAGTCCAGAAAACCAAGTTCAGTGGGTCAAGGATCTTAGGTTGAAATAAGAAATCATGGGGTAGACATTCCCTAAAGCTTTTTTCACCTTGGATAAATACTACCTGAAGGGAATATTGATATCTGGCACTCAGAACAATTCATTTATTCAAAGGATATTAGCACACACAAAATCTCATGCTCAAACCCAAGTCTTTACTGCATAATTATACTTTGACTATAATAAAAATCCAGAACAGTAAACTAACATAGAGCTTTTCTACCTGTAGCAGAACCCATTTATAGTATTCATAGATGAAGATTGTTAGGTATATACAACTATTCTTTTAGGCTCATCACTTAGCTAACCTAAGTAAAATGGTCTAAATTTTACTAATGGCTATGTGTGTGTATATATGTTTGTCAAATGTTCATAGATTTATATCATTTTGCTATACTCATCATTGCTTTTTTTACTAGATTATTGAAAGCCTTAAGACCTATTAGTGGCCTTTTTGGGAAATGGCATAGGGTACATACCACTTCCAATCACTTTATTGTTTTCATAGATATGTTCAGGACTCAGACTCATGTTTCCTTACTTACACACCTATTGCTTACTATAAAAATTACCCCCTTCTCTTCATCTCAACTGAATTCTTGGTCTCTTGTTTCAATTATTTAATGTAATAAATATCATTGAGGCTTATAATATTTCAGGCACTTATGCTTCCATGGTTAATGAGACATGCTTCCTATCCTCAAATGGCTCAAAATTTAACTGGAGAAACAAGCACATAGATATCTAAGTAGAACACTAAAACATAGGGGCACCATAACTGTCCCAGCACATTGATTAAATGAGAAAGTAGATTATTATATAAATTTTAAGAAATATAAAAATATCTCTAAACACATACTTGTTATCAGTTATAGCTTAATAAAACTCTGGTACTGTGAACATTGTTTTCCTAGTATGTTCTTTTATATTTTATTGTTATGCATGTCTTCAAATTAGATTCTTTTGGAATTGGTATCAGGCTTAGGACTTCGGGCTCATTATCTAACAACATTAGAGGTAGACTTTTGTCAGGTTCTCTTTAATACATTCTCTTAGAGAGATGTTAGAGGTCAGTTAACCTGGGATTTTAGTCCATTAAAATATGTAGGACATCAATTTTCTTGATAACCTGTGGATCAGCTCAGTCATAAGTCTTCAACATTAACTATTCAATGTAATCACCCAAGGAACTTCAAAAATACCAATGCCCGCATGTCTCAACTGCACCCTACTCCCCCACTAAGATTTTTAATTTAAATGGTCTGAGATGCTACCTGAGCATGAGAATTCTTAAAAGCTCCATAGGTATTTCTAATGTGTAGCTACGTTTCAGAAACATTGTGCTAATTCTATAGTATTTCCACTGATTTACATATATTTTCTTTCTCTATATGCCACTGAAAGATTATAAATATTGAAGGCTTGAAGGCCTTCATCCCTATGTTCAGAATATAAACATCCCTCATTATACATTTCTCACAAATTATAGTTTTCCTTGCCTTCTAATTTTGTGCAGCTATGTAAAAATGAGTCAGCAAATTTTGACACTCCTTCCACAAAGAGTGGAAGTCTTCATTCCTTCCCCTTGAATCTGGAATGAATTTAATGATATACCTATCACAAGTAGAATTAGTAGAAATGCACTGTGTGATTTCTCAGCCTGTCAGACAAAGCAATGAAGCTTCCCCCAGGTTTTCTTTGAGCAACTACCCTAGAAACTCTGAGCCACTACATGAGGAGTCTTTCTGCAGATGCCATTCTTTGGAACAACCAGGCCATGTGAGATCACTTATAAGAGTTTAGTAAATACTTTTAGTCTTCAAATCATCCCAGTTTAGGTGCAAGACACGTAAATAAAAAAAAGTGTCTACATGATTGTTCTCCCCTCTACTATTGATTCACCCAGGCCTTTGGGTCTTCCCTCATGAAATGCTTGACACTGTGAAACAGAGACAAGCCATTTCTGCCATTATCTGTCAAATTTCTGACTCACAAAATCATGAACATCAACACAATTTGGTACCTGGAAAGAGGATATTGTCAATCAAAAACATGTGGCACTGGTTGTGGGATGATTTGGAGGATAGAAACTGGAATAGTCCTGAGACCATTAGGAGAACTGTGATGGGCCTAAAAGCTGTCAATGTGTGATTAAAGAACACAGTTGACATATCACACTACCTGATATTAAACTATACTACAAGCCATAGTAATCAAAGCATAGAGACTAGCATAGAAACAGACACATAGACCAATGGAACAGAATAGAGAACCCCAAAATAAACCCATGACTCTGTGGTCAATTAATATTTGACAAAGGAGGCAAAAACATAAAATGGGGTAAATATAGTTTATTCAATAAATGGTTTTCAGAAAATTGAACAGATACATGCAAAAACCTGAAAGTACACCACACAAAAATAAACTCAAAATGGACTAAAGAATTAAATGTGAGGTCCCAGCCAAGATGGAGGCATAGGCAGAAATGCTTCACTTCCTCACATAACCAAAAGAAGGATAACAACCAATTTAAAAACAAAGAGCAACCAGAACTGCCAGAAAATCATTTGCATGGAAGTCCAAAAACCAAGGAGTTAAAGAAACATTCATCCAGATTGGTAGGAGGGGAAGAGATGTGGAGACAGAAAGCCAGGGCAGAAAGGATTCCTGGCAAAGCAAGGTGGTAGAAGTTGCAGGCAATCCCACATTTGCGAGCAGACAAGCCAGGAGAAACAATGCTAGAGTGAGACAGACCTCAAAACCCAGGGCTTAAGAATGGGAAACTAAAAACTCAAAACCCCTGACTATAAAAATCTGTGGGGGTTGTGGTGGCGGGAGAAACTCCCAGCTTCATAAAAATGTTCCTTGGAGAGGCCCACAGGGTCCTAGAATATACAAAAACCCACCCACCTGCAAATCAGCACCTGAAAGGGCACAAATTGCTTGTGGGAAGTGAGGAAGGTGACAGAAACTTGGATGAGATTAGAGGAAGTAGCATTGTTTCCTCTCTGACCCCTCCCCCACAGGCAGTGCCACAACACAGCAAAGAGGGTTACCACCACCACCCCCCGGCAAATACCTAAGGCTCCAACCCTTACCATGAAACAAGTGCGCCCAAAGAAATATGGCCCAAATGAAAGAACAGATCAAAGCTCCAGAAAAAGAGCTAAGCAACAAGGAGATAGACAACCTGTCTCATGCAGAGTTCAAAACATTGGTGATCAGGATGCTCACAGAACTGATTGCACTCAGTCACCAAATAAAGGAACAAATAAGGGCTACACAAAGTGAAATAAAGGAAAACATACAGGGAACCAACAGTGGTGGGAAGGAAACTGGGACTCAAATCAATGGTTTGGAGCAGAAGGAAGAAAGAAACATTCAACCAGAACAGAATGAAGAAATAAATAAGAATTCAAAAAAAAAAAAAAAGAGGAGAGGCTTATGATTCTCCAGGACAACTTTAAATGTTCCAACATCCAAATCATAGGGATGCCAGAAGGAGAAGAGAAAGAGCAAGAAATTGAAAACTTATTTGAAAACATAATGAAGGTGAACTTCCCCAATTTGGCCAAGGAAATAGACTTCCAGGAAGTCCAGGAAGCTCAGAGAGTCCCAAAGAAACTGGACCAACAGAAGTACACACCAAGGCACATCATAATTAAGTTATCCAAGATTAAAGATAGAGAGAGAATCTTAAAAGCAGCAAGGGAAAAGGAGACAGTCACCTACAAAGGATTGCTCATAAGACTATCAGCTAATTTCTAAAAAGAAACCTTGCAGACAAGAAGGGGCTGGAAAGAAGTATTCCAAGTCATGAAAGGGAAGGATCTCCATCCAAGATGACTCTACCCAGCAAAAGTATCACTTAGAATGGAAGGGCAGATAAAGTGATTCCCAGATAAGGTCAAGCTAAAGGAGTTCATCATTACCAAGCCCTTATTATATGACATGTTAAAGAAACTTATCTATGAAAATGATAAAAAATATAAACAATAAAATGACAACAAACTCACAGCTATTACAAACTGAACTTAAAAATAACAAAAACAAAAACAAAAACAAACTAAGCAGACTTCCGGCCAAGATGGAGGTGAAGGTGGAAATACTATACCTCCATGCACAACCAAATTTAAGGACAACAAAGATTTAGAAACAAAAACACAAGCAAAACAGAACATTGAACTGTACCAAAGTCTGGCAACAATGAACCATTCATCCAGACCAGTAAGAGGGGCGAAATTGGTGGCCGTCAGAGAGGGGTCCCAGCAGGAAAAGGCATTGGTTAATGGACCTGGGGCGGGCACAAGGACAAAAACCCAGCAAGGCTCGCAAGGCAGTTGGCTGACTGTGGACACACATTCATGCAGAGATAAACCAAGCAGGTTTAAAAACTGTCAGTGAGACAGACCGTGCAACCCAGGGCCCCAGTGATGGGAAATAAAGGCTAAAAGCACGGCTTGAAAAAACTTGTGGGGGTTCAGGTGCTGGGAGAGGCTCCCAGCCTCACAGGAGAGTTCGTTGGAGAGACCCACGGGGTCCTAGAACCTACACAAGCCTTCACACCTGAGAATCAGCATGTGAAGGGCCCAATTTGCTTGTGGGAAGTGGCTGAGGGGACCAAAATCTGTGAGAGAGCAGAACAGACACCATTGATCCCTCTCTGACTCCGCCCCCAGTCACAACCCAATGACTGGGTTGACTGGCCCTGGTGAACATCTAAGCCTCTGCCCCTCATACGTAACAGGCGTGAACAGACCAAAACATTATGGCTCAAGCAGAAGAACAGCTCAACACCCCAGAGCCAATACTTCTTCTAAGTGACAAACAGATAGCTAACTTATCAGATGCACAGTTCAAAACACTGATGATCAGGATGCTCACAGAACTGGTTGATTTTAGTCACAAATTACATGAAAAAATGAAGGCTACACTAAATGGAATGAAGCAAAATGCACAGGGGACCACTAGTGATGGAAAGGAATACTGGGACTCAAATCAATGGAGTGGACTAGAAGGAAGAAAGAAATGACCAAACAGAAAAGAATGAAGAAACAAGAATTAAAAAAAAAATGAGGAGAGGCTTAGGAACCTCCAGGACATCTTTAAATGCTCCAACATCCAAATTATAGGGGTACCAGAAGGGGAAGAGGAACAGCCACCAGTGGAAAACTTATTTGAACTAATAATAAAGAAGAACTTCCCCATCTGACAAAGGAAATAGACTTCCAGGAAGTCCAGGAAACTCAGAGAGTCCCAAAGAAGTTGGACCCAAGAAGGAACACACCAAGGCACATCATCATTATATTAGCCAAGATTAAAATGAAGGAGAGAATTCTAGAAGCAGCAAGAAATAAGGGGACAGTCACCTACAAAGGAGTTCCCATCAGACTGTCAGCGGATTTCTCAAAAGAGACCTTACAGGCAAGAAGGGACTGGAAAGAAGTATTCCAAGTCATGAAATCCAAAGACCTGCATCCAAGATTGTTCTCTCCAGCAAAGCTTTCATTTAGAATGGAAGGGCAGATAAAGTGCTTCTTAGATAACGTCAAGTTCAAGGAGTTCATCATCACCAAGCCCTTATTATATGAAATGTTAAAGGTATTTATCTAAGAAAAAAGTGTTAGAAATATGAATAGTGAAAGGACAGCAAGCTCACAGTTATTAACAGCCACACCTAAAACAAAAGCAAACTAAGAGGACAGCTAGATCAGGAGCAGAGCCACATAAATGGAGATCACATGGAGGGTTAGCAACAGGAAAGTGGGAGGAGGAGAAGGGGGGAGAAGGTGCAGAGAATAAGTAGCATAGATGGTAGGTAGAAAATAGACAGGGGGAGGGCAAGAGTAGTGTGGGAAATGTAGAAGCTAAAGAACTTATGACACATGCACATGAACTAAAGGGGGGAATGTGGTTGGAGGGGGTGTGCAGGGTAGAGTGGAATGAAGGGGGGAAATGGGGCAACTGTAATAGCATAATCAATAAAATATATTTAAAAAACATACTAAGCAGACAACTAGGACAGGAAAAGAGTCACACAAATAGAGATTACATGGAGGGTTATCAGCAGGGAGGAGGAGCGGGGAGAATGGGGGGGAAGTGCAGGGATAAGAAGCATTTATGTTACATACAAAATAGACAGGGGGAGGTTAAGAATGGTATAGGAAGTGGAGAAGCCAAAGAACTTATATGTATGACCCATGGACATGAAATAAGAAGGGTGGGGAGTGCAGGTGAGAGATGGTATGCAGGGCAGAGGGGAATAAAGGGGAGAAAAATTGAGCCAACTGTAATAGCATAATCAATAAAATATATATATATATAATTTAAAAATAAATAAAACTAGGTAGGAGAAAGAAGAAGAAAGGAAGGAAGGAAGGAAGGAAGGAAGGAAGGAAGGAAGGAAGGAAGGAAGGAAGGAAGGAAGGAAGGAAGGAAGAAAGGCCAAGGAAGAAAAGAATCTTATTAGAGTCAACAGTGTTATGGTGCAGAAACAAGAATTAGGAAGAACTGACAAGAGGCTATTTTCTTAGGTAATCTATAAAGTAATGGGGAAGGAAGCCTGGGTATACAGGCTATGGGAGATATTGTTTTAAATATTTACGGTCTTCCCATTTTTACATATTTTTGCCCCTGCAGCTCGTTAAGGTATAATTAGGAGAAAAATTCAATAAGTATTGGCATTTGAGCTTAGCAAAGAAAAGTGATGTATCAACACCCATTTCTCATTTATATATATATTTCTGTGCATTCTCCGCCATATTATAAATGTGCCTAAAGCCATTAACTAGCTAACTAAAATAAATATGCTCAGATGCATTGGGTTTTGCATTCAAATTAATATATGAACATTTTGTAATACTGGGTTGTACGTTGAAAATATTTAAGATTTAAATACCCACTGAAAGTTATGCACCTAGAATTATAATTATAGGTTATTCCTTTTTCAAATATCATAAATTAAATTTTACAGTAAAAATATATTTTGCAATACTTTGCTAGATGCATTCTTGGTATTTAATTGTATGTCCAAAATATGCTTGTGACTTTGGATCTCCTTATATCAATATTTTTAAAAAAGATATTTCTTATTTATTTTTGGAGAGAGGAGAAAGGAGGGAGAAAAAGAGGGAGAGAAATATAGATGTGAGAGCGAAATATTGATTGGTTGCCTTTTGTATGTGCCCCAGTTGGGAACTGAGCCCACAACCCAGGCACATGCCCTGACCAGGATCAAACCTACAACCTTCCACTTTGTTGGAGAATGCCTAACCAACTGAGACACACTGGTCAGGGTTATCAATATTAATGTTTTATCTTAGTCCATACTCTTTTAATTACACTGAGCTTCAAATAGTTTCATTAGGCACTACATTGTCCACACAAAATAAATCTTTATCCCCTCTCTGATACTAGCAATAATGGTACAAAAATTCTCCCTTGGTGAATACAGAGATCCATTCTTCACAGGAAGTAAGATGACATAATGAAAGGAATTAGACTTTTTCACATTGTTTTTTAAAATCTTCACCCAAGAACAATTTTCATTGATTTTAGAGAGAGGAAGGGAGAAAGAGAAATATCAATGTGAGAGAGGAGCACCAACTGGTTGCCTCCTATATGCATCCAGACCAGGAATCAAACCTGCAACTTTTTTGTTATGGGACAATGTTCCAACCAACTGAACCACACTGGTCAGAGCTTATCGCATCAATTTTGAAATGCATCTTGTATCCCTGGCTGGTGTGGCTCAGTGGATTGAGCACTTGCCTAAGAACCAAAGGGTAGCTGGTTCAAATACCAGTCAGAGCACATGCCAGGGTAGTGGGCCAGGTCCCCAGTAGGGGGCATGTGAAAGGCAACCACATACATTGATGTTTCTCTCCATCTCTTTCTCCCTCTCTTTTCCTCTCTATAAAAATAAAATAAATAAATCTTTTAAAAAGGCATCTTCTAAAAACAATTTCAAATATCTAGAAAGAAGTTAGTACATTTTGAAAATGTATAAAATTATTTCCAGTTGACTCAGTTATTTTTGTCTTTGTCCGTGTCCAGGTCTAACATCATAAATACTATAAGAGAAAATGAGATGATGATCTTTTAGGTAGCAATGGCACTGTTTATGGTAGGATGTTTTAGCAATAATCAATAGTGGAAATATCAAATTTTTAATTTAATTTGATATGAATTTTGGTCAATTAATAGTTAAAGGCTACATGGAGTTTATACTCATCAACTTATTTAGAGCATAAAAAATTCTTAAAAGTTGTTCAATATTCACAACCTCAAAACACAAATTCATGTTTATTTGTTTACCCTTTGTTTCACCAGACATTATCAATATTTAATCCATAGTAACATGATTCAGTGAATAGGCATTTGTTTAAGATTTGCCCTATTAGTTGTCAGTGTGGCATCTGTATGTTTTATTATTTTTCTATATATTCCTTTATTTTTTTAAATCCTTTTTAACCTGTGTTTCACATTTAATAAAATACAGTCCATCATAGCCCAAGACAACTTGGTCAGTTTTGAAATTAGTTTTTCCTTTGCAAAACTCACTGAAATCCAAATGTTATGCCAATAAATAATTTCAATGATATAAAATTTCTTCTATTCATTGGGACTATAGCAAAAAACAAAACAAAACCCTAGTATTTGTGCAACAAGGGTCCTAAAAAGAGAGGAGAAAGAAAGTAAGCTGAAAAAATATCTGAAGAAATAAAGGCTAAAATTTTTCAACTTCAGCAAGCCTACAGTTTCAAGTAGCCAACTTAACCCCAAACAAGATAAACCCAAGGAAATTCAAGCCAAGACACATCATAGTCAAATTTTTGAAAAACTGAAGACAAATACTCTTGAAAAAATTGAGAGAGAAACAACATTTTCTTTCTAGGGAAAAAAAGCAATTCAAATGACAGGCATTTTTTAATATCAAAGTATCCATGGCAATACAAAGTTGCACAACATTGTTCATGTATTGAAAGAAAAGAATTGTTGATTTAGAATTTTGTTTTATTATTTTATATCTAGCGGAAAATATCCTTCAGGAATAAAGGAAAAACTAACCTATTCTCAGATGATGGGAAATAAGAGAATTTGTCAGCAGTTAGACTTTAAGAGAATGGCTAAAGGAAGCTCTTTAAACAGAAAGGAAAGATTTAAATCAAAAATTTGGAGCATCAGGAAGAATGAATACAGAAAGCAAAAAATTAATAAACACAATAGGCTCTCCTTCTGTTCTTCAGTTTCCCAAATTATGTTAGGTAGTTGATGTAAAAATTATAATACTGTCTAATATAGTACAAATGCATGTATCCAGCCTATTTAACACAATTATAATGGAGGGTAATGAGACAAAAAGGAAGATGACGTTTCTACACATCACTCAAACTGGAAAAATGATGGCACAAGTAGACTAATAAGGTATGTATATAACATGTAGTACTTACAGAAACTACTAAAAGGTTATAAAAGATCATGTAAACAATAGTTATGTAAAAATGGAATTCTAAAATATGTTAATGCAAGCCCTGATTGCTGTGGCTCAGTGAATTGGGTATCATACTGAAAACTGAAAGATTGCCAGTTCAATTCCTAGTAGGGCCCTGGCTGGTATAGCTCAGTGGATTGAGTATGGGCCTCAGAACCAGACAATCGAGGTTTGATTCCCAGTCAGGGCACATGCCTGGGTTGCAAGCCCGTTCCCTGCAGACCAGACCACTTCCCAGCAGGGGACGCACAAAAGGCAACTATACATTGATGTTTCTCTCCTTCCCTTCCTCTCTAAAGATAAATAAATAAAAATCTTTAAAAAAAGAGAAAAATTCTTATAAAAAAAAATTCCCAGTAGGGGCACATGGCTGGGCTGTGGGCTGTGGGCCAGGTCCCTGTTTCAGGGTATGTGAGAGGCAACTGATTGATGTTTCTCTCTACAATTTGCACCCCCTCTTTATCCTTCGCTATAGTCATCCCTCGCTATATTGCTGTCCCTCGCTATATTGCAGTTCACTTATTGCGGCTTCACTGTATTGTGGGTTTAAAAACATATAGTGAGGGATGACTGTATACTTCACTGGTGAGTACCCACATAGAAATTTATATATTGTTAAAATTATGTAGGTTTAAGAGTATAGAGTGTAAAAACTGTTTAAGAGCATATGAAGTGTTTGTAAGAGTATGGGAAAGGTTTGTAGGAGTGTGGAAAGGGTTTATAAAGCCTTAAAATACATATAAATACTAAAATAAATATAACGCTGCTACTTCGGGGATTTTCACCTATTAAGTGGGTTTCTGGAACACAACTCCCGTGATAGGTGAGGGATCACTGTAAATAAAGATTTTAAAATGTTAATGCAAGCCACAGGAAAATAGGGAAATGAAATGAAAGAATAAAACAGAAAACAAAAAAATAGGGCAGATTTAAAGCGTATCATATTAATAATTATATAAAATTTAAACACTAAATATACCATATTCAAAGGCAGAGATTGATCGAATAATACCATAAGGCAACTGTAATCAAAGCAGCCTGATACAGGCAAAAGAATAGACATATAGATCAGTGGAACAGAATAGGGAGCCCAGAAATAAATCCATACCTTTAAGGTCAATTAATATTTGACAAAGGGGAAAAGCACACAATAGGGTAAAGACAGTCTTTTCCATAAATGGTTTTGGGAGAACTGGACTGGTACATAAGAAACAAAACTAGACCACCAACTTACACCATACACCAGAATAAACTAAAAAATGAATGAAAGACTTAAAAATATAAGTCATGATACCATACATAGCTTAGAGAAAAAACATACGCAGGAAAATTTCAGATATCTTGCATAGCAACATTTTTGCCGATGTCTCCTAGGGCAAGGGAAACAAAGAAAAAAATTAGCAAATGAGACCACATCAAACTAAAAAGCTTCTGAACAGCTAAAGAAACCAACATCAAAATAAAAAGGGAACTGACTGTATGGGAGGACATACTTGCCAATGATACATCAGGTAAGGGTTTAATTTTCAAATTATATAAAGTATGTATACGACTCAAAACCAGGAAGACAAACAATCCAATTAAAATATTGGCAAAGGACCTGAACAGACACTTCTCCAAGGAGGACACACAGAGGGCCCAGAGACATGTGAAAATATGCTAAGCATCACTAGCCATTAGAGATGCAAATTAAAACCATAATGAGATACCACCTCACACCAGTGAGAATGGCCATTATAAGCAAAGCAACAAACTACAAGTGTTGGAGAGGTTGTGGAGAAAATGAAACCCTAGTACACTGTTGGGAATGCAGACTGGTGCCACCACTGTGGAAAACAGTATGAAATTTCCTCAGAAAAACTAAAAATGGAACTGCCTTTCAACCCAGTGATTCCATTTCTGGAAAGGTAGGTTAAGAATCCAGAAACACCAATTCAAAAAAATATATGCACTCCTATGTTTATAGCAGCACAATTTACAATAGCCAAGACTTGGAAACAGTCCAAATGCTCACCAATAGATGAGTAGATAAAAAAGCTGTGGTACATTTACACAATGGAATACTATGTAGCAGTAAAAAAAAAAAAAGAAAGAAGGAACTCTTACCTTTTGTGACAGCATGGATGGACCTGGAAACTATTATGTTAGGTGAAATAAGCCAATCAGTGAAATAAAAATACCACATGATATCACTTATATGTGGAACCTAATGAACAAAACAAACTGATGAGCAAAATAGAATCAGAGGCATAGAAACATGGAACAGACTGACAGCTTGAAGAGGGGAGAGGGGAAGTGGGGACTGGTTGTAAGAAGATGAAGGGAGTAGCTGAAGAACACATATGGATGACCCATGAACATGAACAAAAGTTGGAGGATTGCCTGAGAGTGGGAATGTGGAGGTTGGGTGGGTGGGGGGGCAAAAGTGAAAAAGTTGGGACAACTGTAATAGCCTAAAAAATAAAATATGTTTTAGAAACTAGAGTATACTTAGAAAATACATTTTATAGATTCTTTTTATTTAAAGGCAGATATAGGCCTTGGTGTGATTCCATTGGTTGGAGCACCATTATATGCATAAAAATGTTGTAGAGTTTTGATTCCCAATATGAGCACATACCTGGTTTGTTGATTTGGTCCCTGGTCAGAGTGCCTATGAGAGGCAACCAGGTGATGTTTCTTACTCATATCAATGTTTCTCTCTCTCCTTACCTGTCTCTCTAAAATTAATTTAAAAAATGCACCGTCAGGTGAGAACTAAAAAATAAAAGTAAATTAAAATAAAAATAAAAGGCAGAGATTGGCAAAGTGGATTAAAAACTAAGAACCAAATGTTACATAGCATATTTTTATAAGGTAATAATACATGTAGGTTGAAATTAAAAGGGTAGAAAAAAGATATACCTTACAAACATTAATCAAAGAAAGCAGAATGGGTTATAATAATATTAAGATAAAATGGACATAAGTGTAAAAAAATTATCAGGGGTGGAGATACATTATACAATGATAAAAGTGTCAGTTCTCTGAGAACACACAAAAATGTATATATATATATATATATATATATATATATATATATATATATGCACCAGAAAACAAAAACAAGGTTTAAAATACATGAAGCAAAAACTGATAGAATTTTAAGGATAGATAGACAAGTTCATAGTTATGGTTTGAGATGTCAAAACTCCAATCTCAACAATTGATAGAATCAGCATCAATACATAAAAACTCAAAAACACCATAAACCAGTGGTATTTAATAGAACATCATAGAGCAGCACATAGATGTGAGAATACACTTCTTTTCAAACACTCATGGAATATTAACCAAGACATGAAATGTTCTGAGCCATAATAGAACATAACAAATATACTAAAATAGAAATAACAAAAAGTGTTATCTGAATCAAACTAGAGATCAGTAAGAAAAAGAGTACAAAATATCTAAACACTCTGAAATTAAATACAATTATAAATAATCCATGGATTAAAGAGGAAGTTTTAAGTGAAATTAAGAAACACAATGAATTGAATGAGATGAAATACAACATAAAATTTTGTGGGATTTGGCTAAAGCAGTACTGAGAGGGAAAGTTATAGCTAATGCTTATAATAGATAAGATGAAGAGTTTCGAATCAATAATCTAAGCTCCTACCTTAAATACAAAGAAAAGAAAGAGCAAAATACACCAAAAGCAAATAGAAAAAAAGGGAATCATAATGAGAACAGAAATAAATAAAAGTGAAAACAGAAAAACAGTAGAAAAATATCCATGAAAGAGAAAGTTATTATATGAAACTTAGACTTCCACCAAGATGGAGGCATAGGTGGATATGCCATGCCTTCTCACACAACCAAGTTTAGAGACAACTAAATATTAGCAACAGAAAACATCCAGAACACAGAAAATTGAACTTTTCGGAAGTCTGATAACAACAAATTCTTCAGCCTGACCAGTAAGGGGAGAAACCAGCAGCTGGTGGAGCGGGGTTGCACAGGAAAACTGGGTCAGACGGACTCAGGAGTGCAGAATCCAGGCGCAGGGTTGGACCTAGTGAGCAACCGAGCGAGTGACCAAGCGAGCAACCGCGGGGGGGGAAACAGCGAGGGAGCAGGGCTGCGGGTTGACTGTGGTCGTGCATTTGTGCGCGGATAGACAAGCGAGAGAGTGGGCGATTGGACCGGGACCCATGTGGGTCCCCGCGGCCAGCAGCAGGAAGGGCGCCGCCATTTCCCTGCTCTGACCCCACCTCCACATACAGCGTCATAACCCAGCGACTCTGAGTGGCCCGGCCCTGGTGAACAACCTAAGGTGCTGATCCTCACCCAGCAGCGCAAAACAGCAGAGGGGGTCGCCATTTCCCCGCTCTGACCACGCCCCCACATATAGCGTCACAACCCAGTGACCTGGGAGTCCAAGGCACCACTCCTCACACTTAAAGGGTGCGAATAGACCAGAAATGGCTCAAGAAGATCTCAAAGCCCCAGAGCCTATAAATCTAAGCGGTGAAGAAATTAGCAAAACTCTCAGACATACAGTTTAAAACACTGGTGATCAGGATCCTCACAGAACTGGTTGATTATAGCCACAAATTAGACAAATATATGAAGCAAAACTAATTGAAATGAATGGAATTGCACAGGAAACCCATAGCGATGAAAAGGAAACTGGGACTCAAATCAATGGAGTGGACCAGAAGAAAGCAAATAATGGCCAAACAGAAAAGAGTCAAGAAGCAAGAATTCAAAGAAATGAGGAGAGTCTTAGGAACTTCCAGGACATCTTTAAACGCTCCAACATCCGAATTATAGGGGTACCGGAAGGGGGAAGGGCACAGCCACCAGTGGAAAACTTATTTGAACAAATAATAAAGGAGAATTTCCCCAATCTGGCAAAGGAAATAGACTTCCAGGAAATCCAGGAAGCTCAGAGAGTACCAAAGAAGTTGGACCCAAGAAGGAACACACTAAGGCACATTATAATTATATTAGCCAAAATTAAAATGAAGGAGAGAATCCTAGAAGCAGTAAGAGCTAAGGGGACAGTCACCTACAAAGGAGTTCCCATCAGACTGTCAGTTGATTTCTCAAAAGAGACCTTACAGGCAAGAAGGGGCTGGAAAGAGGTATTCCAAGTCATGAAATCCAAAGACCTACAACCAAGATTGCTCTATCCAGCAAAACTTTCATTTAGAATGGAAGGACAGATAAAGTGCTTCTCAGAAAAGATCAATTCAAGGAGTTCATCATCACCAAGCCCTTATTATATGAAATGTTAAAGGGACTTATCTAAGAAAAAGAAGTTAAAGAAACATGAACAGTGAAAGGACAACAAACTCACAGTTATTAACAACCACACCTAAAACGAAAGCAAACTAAAAGGACAGCTAGATCAGGAGTGGAAACATAGAAATGAAGATCTCAAGGAGGGTTAGCAACAGGGGAGTGGGAGGAGGAGAAGGGGGAGAAGGTACGGAAAATAAGTAGCATAGACAGTAGATAGAAAATAGATGGGGGGGCAAGAATAGCATGGGAAATATAGAATCTAAAGGACTTGAGACACATGGTCATAAACTAAAGGGGGGGGTAATGGTTGGGACGGGGGGTAGGGTGGAGGGGAATGAAGGGGGGAATAGAACAACTGTAACAGCATAATCAATAAAATTTTTTTTAAAGAATTATGAAACTTCTACTAGAAGTGAAAAAAACATAGAAGACACAAATTACTAAGATCAGGAATAAAATAAGTTATTACTATAGAGCATGTAGATATCAAAAGGATTATAAGAATATATTATGTGTATTTATATACACATATTTGAAAACTGAAATGAAATGCACAAACTCATTGAAACTCAGTCTACCACAACTCATGTAATATAAAATACCTGATTAAAACAGCTCTATAACTAGTAAAGACACTGAATTTGTAATTACAAACTCTCACTTCAAAAAATCTTTAGACCTAAAGGGTTTCACTAAGAATTTGACAAAAATGTTAACATAATTAATGCTGTCTAGACAATCTCTTCCAGAAAATTAAAATTGAGAACACTTATTTAATCAACTAATTAATGATAACTCCCATTTAATTTTATGAACCTAGTATTACCTTAATGCCAAAAATAGACAAAGATAGTTAGAATGGCTGTTTATCAGAAAGAAAATACTTAACAAGTGCTGGCAAGGCTGTGAAGAAAAGAAAACCCTTGTACACTTTTGGTGAGAACATAAATTTGGCACAGCCAGTATGTAAAATAACATGTCATTTCATCAAAAATTAAAAATACAACTAGCGTATCATCTATTACTTCCACTTCTGGATACATGAGATCTGTCCAGAAAAAGTCCAGCCATTGTTAATAAAACAAGAATGGTTTGTGCAACATCGATGTAGCCTGGCTGCCAGGGAGAGTGGACTGGAATGCACATGCATAAACAATGACTACACTGTACTAGTCAGTGGGGGCAGTAGACACCGTTGAGTGAGCATGTGTACTGTGTGGCTGTCACATTCAAGATGACTGAGTACAGCAACAAATCTGCATCAAATTTTGTATCAAGCTTCAACATTCCTCCATGGAAACTATTTGGATGATTCAAAGGCTTCAGCTATGGGCAACTGATGACTGGCAGACTCATTATGATGGTGCACCCACTCACTATATCACATCTTGTGCAGAGCTTTTTGGTGAAACATCGAATCACCCAGGTGTCTCAAACCACATACAGCCCACCCAGATTTGGTGCCCTGCAATGTAGGGGACTGGTTTTAGTCTGGCAAATGTGACTCAGTTCTATATGGAAAACCTACAGAAGCGAAATGGTGGGCAGGAGCCAGACCTTCAAACTGAGTTTTTCCATGGGAATCAGGCCTAGAAAATGCATACAGACTGTTATGGCTTGCTTTTGATAAAACTCCATCACCCTGGTCTAGAACAACACATGTGTATTGTCTATCTTCAAGGTGATATCCACCTTGAGGGAGTGGCAAGGCATCCACAGGCACTCTCCCCTTGAGAGAGTAGTCATACCATTCCCTTTTTCTCCATAGGATGGTTGTTGCCTGTGCATTTATTCTTGTCATCAGCCACACCTAGCGGACTCTGCTGGATGGAATCCACCACACTGCAACTTCGAGCTTTTCCCAGAACTAAAATCACCTTTGAAAGGGTACAGATTTTAGACCTTCAGTGAGATTCAGGAAAATATGACTGGGCAGCTGATGGCGATTGGGAGAACTGTGTGAAGATATGACTATTTTGAAGGGGACTGAGGTGTCACTGTCCTATGTACAATGTTTCTTGTATCTTCTTCTTTTTTTATTTTTTTTAATTAATTTATTTTTTTAAATTGATTATGCTGTTACAGTTGTTCTATTCCCCCCTTCATTCCCCTCCACCCTGCCCCCCCATCCCCACCATTACCCCCCTTTAGTTTATGTCCATGTGTCTCAAGTCCTTTAGGTTCTATATTTCCCATGATGTTCTTGCCCCCCCATCTATTTTCTATCTACTGTCTATGCTACTTATTTTCTGTACCTTATCCCCCCTTCTCCTCCTCCCACTCCCCTGTTGCTAACCCTCCTTGAGATCTTCATTTCTATGTTTCCACTCCTGATCTAGCTGTCCCTTTTAGTTTGCTTTCGTTTTAGGTGTGGTTGTTAATAACTGTGAGTTTGTTGTTCTTTCACTGTTCATGTTTCTTTAACTTCTTTTTCTTAGATAAGTCCCTTTAACATTTCATATAATAAGGGCTTGGTGATGATGAACTCCTTGAATTTGATCTTATCTGAGAAGCACCTTATCTGTCCTTCCATTCTAAATGAAAGTTTTGCTGGATAGAGCAATCTTGGTTGTAGGTCTTTGGATTTCATGACTTGGAATACCTCTTTCCAGCCCTTTCTTGCCTGTAAGGTCTCTTTTGAGAAATCTGCTGACAGTCTGATGGGGACTCTTTTGTAGGTGATTGTCCCCTTAGCTCTTGCTGCTTCTAGGATTCTCTCCTTCATTTTAATTTTGGCTAATGTAATTATGATGTACCTTGGTGTGTTTCTTCTTGAGTCCAACTTTTTTGGTACTCTCTGAGCTTCTTGGATTTCTTGGAAGTCTATTTCCTTTGCCAGATTGGGGAAATTTTCTTTTATTATTTGTTCAAATAATTTTTCCACTGGTGACTGTGTCTTTCCCCCTTCTGGTACCCCTATAATTCGGATATTGGAGCATTTAAAGATGTCCTGGAGGTTCCTAAGACTCTCCTCATTTCTTTGAATTCTTGCTCCTTGACTCTTTTCTGTTTGGCCATTATTTGCTTTCTTCTGGTCCACTCCATTGATTTGAGTCCCAGTTTCCTTTTCATCGCTATGGGTTTCCTGTGGAATTCCATTCATTTCCATTAGTTTAGCCTTCATATGTTTCTCTAATTTGTGGCTATAATCAACCATATCTGTGAGGATCCTGATGACCAGTGTTTTAAACTGTGCATCTGAGAGTTTTGCTATTTCTTCATCGCTTAGATCTCATCTTGTATCTTCTTCGATAAATGTTTCTATTTTTCATATTACATGGCAGGATACCTTCTGGATAGACCTTGTATTTCCAAAGGAAATAAAATCACTAATGTGAAGAGGCCTTCTGCACTCCCATGTTCATTACAGCTTTATTTACAATAGTCAAGACATGGAAACAACCTGTATCCATCAATAAAGTAATGGATAAAGATAATGAGATATATCTATTATTCCATATTATTCATCCATAAAAAAGAAATCCTGACATTTGTGACAACATGGAATAATCTTGAGGACACTATGCTAAGTGAAATAAGTCAGACAGAGAAAGGCAAATACTGTATTATCTCACTTATATATACAATGTCCTGAATTCATAGAAATAGAGAACAAGTTGTGGTTTCCAGGAGCAGGTGGTCAAAGGTTATAACTATGGAGTTACAAGACGAGCAAGTTCTGGGGGAGTAATGTACACCATGGAGACTGTAGTTAATAATACTCAATTGTATATTTGAAAGGTATGAATAGATTTTTTAAGATGTCACCACAAAAAATGTCACCGTCAGGTGATAGATGTATTAATTAATCTTATTGTGGTGATTATTGTGCAGTTATGCATATATGAAATCATTATGTTGTATAACATAAACTTATAAAATATTGTAAGTCAATTATATCTCAGGAAGTACATAAGCAAACAAGTAGTGGTTTGCTCTAAAAAATAATAAATTAAAAAATTAAAATGATGCCAAGTGCACCTAGATGCTATATTTAGCAAAAAAATTCAAATTATGATATTATGACTGTCTTCCTACAGTTTCAAACTAATACTGTGCCTAAAGTATACCAAATAAAATTTGATAGAACTTGAAGGTTAAATAGACAATCTACAGTTTTAACTGTAGATATTTCAATATCTGTCAATAAGTTGTAAAAAAAAGTAGATAGACAATCAAAAATATAGAAGGCTTGAGCATTACAATCCACAAACTCTTCTGACAGCTATAAATCCCTCCACCGAACAACAGCAGAATGCACATTTCTCAAGTGCACATGAAACATTTTCCAAGATGGACCATATTCAATAAAATAACTATCAATACATTTAAAATAACTGAAATTACACAAAATTAGTTCTCCTGTCACAGGTGTGCATAGGTAATAGGTTTTTGGTGTTGTGAACAAAAGAATTGAATGAATCACACAAACAGAGGAAGCAAAGAAGCAAGCTTTATCAAGGACAGTACATTCCACAGAATATGGGAATGGGCCAGTCCTCTGAACAGAGAACAGCCCCTTGTTGTCTGAGGAGTTATAATTTTAAAAGACATTTTGATTCCCTATTCTTCATCTACTTTTTTCTGTGCATGCGTTAGGAGTCAAATACTTTCTCTGCTACAGCACATGCCATTACCCATAGTTCTCCCAGATTGCCCACCAAGGGGGTGGAAACCACAATGCTAATTTATTACAATTAGATTATAATAATATTAAAGTGGACTATAGGTTGTTCAGGATCAAAGTGTGCAAGCCTGGCTTCAATTTTAAGTATTACTGTGCTATTACAAGACTATTTTCAGTATTCAGTATATTAGTATGAATGTCAGCTACTTACTTTGATGCCTGACTCCCAGGACTTCCTCATATTTATTTTATTTAATGTCCCAAAGTCTCTTGCCTTAAGTCCAGCTACTTGTGAAGAGTGAAGTAACTATTTCAGGAACTTAAGCTGTCTGGTTTAGCTTTCCTTAGCATATTTTGCATTTGTTGCAGATGTCCTCGGAACTTCCTCATTTCTAACTATCTGCCTGCCTCACTATGACCACAAGGGAATTCAATTAGAAACAAATGACAAAGAGATAACTATAAGATCTGTAAATATTTGTAAAAAATTAATATAAAAAGGAATGAAAACCTATCAATATCTATGGAATGTAGTTAATGCAAATCATGAGAGGAAATGTGTAATTTTAATCCTCATATTAAATATTGAAAGTTTTAAAATCAGTGAAAGTTTAAGGTTAAACTTTCACTTTATAAAGCTAACAAACAACATAGTAAATTAAACCTAAACTATATGGAAAAAATAGGTAATAAAGATGTTGTATTTGTTTGCTAGTGCTGCCATATCGAAGTACCACAAAATGTGTGGCTTAAAAAAAAAAAACAGAAATTTATTTTGTCACAGTTCTGGAGACCAGAAATCTGAAATTGTCAGCAAGATTGGCTCCTTCTTAGAGTTGTAAAAGAAGGATCTATACAAGACCTCTCTTCTTGGCTTGTAAAGATGAATATCTTCTCTCTGTATCTTCATATTTCATGTCCTCTTTATGTGTCTGTGTCCAAATTTCCTTTTCTTATAAAGACATCAGTCATATTGGATTAGTTACCACTATATTTGAACTTAATTAGCTCTGTACAGTCCTCCTGTCCAAATACAGTCATATTCTGAAGTTCTGGGGTTGTTATTTCATTTTTGGGGGTGGGGTGGAGTATATAATTTAGTCCATAACAGATGGATAATAAGGAACTAAAAATCAATGATGGAAACCCAGATATCTGTCCCCATATTAAACAATTCAAATGCTGGTAAAAATTGTCAGAATCAAATTTTGCAGAATCTGGAATCTAGTACAAAATAACCAAGAGAAACTTTAGAGAAGAAAGAATCCATTGCACTCTGGTAAGAGTGCGTTGTAGCATTTTTTAAAAAATAAATTTATTTATTTATCTTTAGAGGGGAAGGGAAGGAGAAAGGGAGAGAAACATCAATGTATGGTTGCCCTTTGTGCATCCCCTGCTGGTAACTGGCCTGCAGGGAACCAGCCTGCAACCCAAGCCTGTGCCCTGACTGGGAATCGAACCGCGATTGTCTGGTTCGCAGGCCCGAGCTCAATCCGTTGTAGCATTTTAAGTAACCTACCTTTGTCCCATTCCCCAGATGGGCTCTGCACTTAAAGCTGGGAACATGCATGCCTGCCGAAGGCTGTTAGTGCTGAGAGGCAATGTGGATCATACAAGGTTTGTCCAGAAGGTATCCAGCCATGTAATATGAAAATAGAGGTATTTATTGAAGAAGTTATAAGATACAAGAAACATTGTATGTAGGACAACGATGCCTCATTTTCCTTCAAAGTAGACATCTTGGGACCTCACATAGTTCTCCCAGCATTCTACTATTCAAAACACTCTACGAAATACTTTGTTGGAAATGCCATCAGGTGTCCTGTCATATTTTCTTGAAACTCATTGATGGTCTGAAATCTCTTCTCTTTCAAATGTAACTTTAGTTTTGGGAAAAGCAAGAAATCATAGGGCACCAAATCTGGGCTATAGGGGAGCTGAATCACCTGGGTGACTTGATGTTTTGTCAAAAATCTCTGCATGAAACGTAATGCATAAGTGGGTACGTTGTCATGATGCTGCTGCCAATCACCAGTTGCTTATAGCTGCAGCCTTCTGAATAATCCAAATAGTTTCTGCAGAGGAATATTCAAGCTTAATGCAAAATGTGATGCACATTCATTGCTCTACCTGCTCAGTCATTTTGAATGTGATAGCCACACAGTACACATGCTCACTGGTGTCTGCTGCCCACTGACTAGTACAGTGAAGTTATCATTGTTCACACATGCACTTTCCAGTCCATTCTCCTTGGCTGCCAGGTTACATTGATATTGCACAAACCATTCTCTTTATGTTAGCAATGGCTGGACTTTTTCCAGACATACCTAGTATTCTGAAAGAATTCTGGTTGTGTTGCTATGTCTGGTGGTTTTCTGAAGAACCAGAATAAGTATGAGGACTTGCCATTCTTTTGGAATAAGAATTCGCAGCACTTCCCAGGGAACTGTGCTGTGGCTTCCCAGGTGGTGTTTAATGAAAGCATTTAGAGCTAAATTATTGGCCACAGCAGGTTGGGGCAAGGGAATAATAACTAGGATAAGTAATGGACAGCCTAGAAAGCCTTAGAAGGAAGAGGCTGAAAAAGGAAATACAAGGAAGAAAAAAAAGCTGTTAAAAGCTCCCCACATACATCAAGGAATAGAAAAGACCAATAGCATGTTCAGGGCTGGATGCATGCACAGAAAAGAACTGAGAAGACCCTGAACTTTCCCCTCTGAATGTCCACTAGGATTTGACAGAGTGAAGGTTAACAGAGAGTAGTAACTGGCCTGGCTAAGTGTTGCAGGTTCATATCTAAAGAGAACCAATCTCCAATACCTGGTAAAATATTTATTTTGTTGGGTTTTTTCTCTTTTTTCATTTATTTTTCTCCTCCATTTTTTCATTTGTATTTGCTCCAGAAGTTTAAGGAAATTTTTTCAGGACACTGCTAAGCAATATGTTAATAGAGCATAAACTCCAATGACACACAGAACAAATCCAAATTTTACAAAAATAGTTTAGAAGAAACATTATACCAGCAAACAAAAACCCTCAAGAAACACATGGAATTGCAAGTGACCCCCAAATAGACAAAACAAACCATAAAAAAAGTTGTACAACTCACACTTCCAGATTTCAAAAGCCACTAAGCAACGATATAGTACCATTATAAAAATACATGTATAGACCAATGAAATAGAATCGAGAGTCCAGAAATAAACTCATCCACAGGGAAAGATAAGACAGTATAGAATTGGGTACCATTTCATACAGATTAAAAAAAAACCTTGTAAACTTTTTTCACTGTAAAATGCACAGAGAAAATGTTTTTGATAATAGCCAACTATCTTTGTCTAGTTTTGGTATATACAGGGTTCAGTACTATTAGTGTTTTGGGGCATCCACTGAGGGTCTTGGAACATATGACTGGTGGATAAGGGGTAACTACTGTAATTAAATTTTGCCTGGTGTCCAACTTTATAAAATGGAATTATGTCACATGGATTTTATGTTTTTTGTTCCTTTTGTTGAAGTTTATGATTGTAAGATGTCTCTTTTGGCATGAGCTTAAATAGGGCTTCTTCTTGAGCCTTTGCAGAAAATGCCAATCTTTTTACATTTATAATGATTTCATCTCTTGTTTCTTCAGTCTATTCTCTCTTAATTCTCTTTTTCACAGCCTTACCTGCTTTTAAATCTGCCCCACAATACATGTTTTCCCATCAGAATACAGAGATAGGAAAGTTCAGGGATCTTTACTAAACAGCTAGCTGTGAATGAAAATGTACATCTAGCCTAGGTGTTTATCTAGGGAAAACATAATCTCAAGTAACTAAGACAATGGCTTCTTTCTCTGTCTTCTGTCATTGCAAGGCCTTTATTAGCTTATAAAATTTCTATCAGTTAATGGAACACTTATTGGTGCCATTTCATGATATAATTATGTGGCTATTAGTGTGAATATTTCAAATATTTTTTATTAAGAAATGTAGTAAACTGGAAATCAAAACAATGGAAATTAAAGATGTATTAATTTAAATAGATTTTTTTCATTCATCCAAATGAAATGTACTGAAGTTATAAGAGTTAGTTCATTGGATAACATAAGTCTCATAAAATAAAATTGAAGAGTATGAGGTAAAGTAGAGATAATTGCCCTCTGAAAGTAAGAACAATTCTTCCTTCTATCTCCTTCCCCACAAAACAAGGATACTTTGTGTGTTGAAAGCATATGTGCACACACATGCACTGTCTACTGAGTAATTGGTTTTGCTAATGGATACAACACACCAATACTGACAATGAAGCATAAAGAGAACTTACGTTTATGAATCTGGATGCTTTAGAAAAAAATAGTGAAATCACAAATGTCAGTATGTCTATTTTCAAATGGTTGTTTTATAATGAAGGTGCAGTTGGGGCTCGTTGATCAATCCATTTTGTCAAGCAATTCGCTTGACTGATTTTCATTTAGTTTGGTATGTGTATGTTTGTACATGTATACTTAAATTTTTAATGATTAAATGAACCAATTATCATGGTGTTATGCTATACACACTTATTTCCATGATTAAAATACAATAAAACACTAGTCTTATCAACAGAAAGTCAATTAGTCAATAAAATCACTCATTTAAATAAGATTTTACTTGATTAATAATGGACATTTAAGAATCAACTATTTTCTTTTTTATGTTGTCTTCTTGAAATGATTTGAAACATCAAGTAGACTATGATATATTCCCTCAGAGATGCTTTGCTCTCCAGCCAAAGACCACCAGGAACATACCTATAGTTAAACAAGTTGGATTTACTGCTTAGACTGTAGCAAGACAATAAGGGAAACTACTGTCTGGGGAACCATGTGAATCTTAGTAAGAGGATGTTAGGATTTATTATGGAATCAGCTTTGATTAGGGGATTTAATAAATTGAATACTGTCAGAAAGTGAAGGTAGTCTATGAGTATTGTAATAAACCTTCTTTGAAGGGAGGGCTAACTAAAGCAAGGATAAAACTATGTTTAGAAAATAAGTAACATGTGAAAGAAAGTGCATACATATTTGTAGGTTGCACAGTGACTTTGTTTTGGTTTGTGCTTAGAGAAAATTATGAAGTGGCCTCATTTTGTCTCACTCTATCATATTCTCTGAGTGCTCTGGTCTTCTAGGATGTTGTTATGTCTAAGAACAATATGTATTAGCTGTGACAGCCAGGACAACTTTTAAAAAACCTTGAGGCCACACTGGCTGATGTGGCTCAGTGGACTGAGTGCAGGCCTGCAAACCAAAGAGTCACTGGTTCTGTTCCCAGTCAGGGCACATGCCTGGGTTTTGGACCAGGTCCCCAGTAGGGGGTGCATGAGAGGCAACCACACATTGATATTTCTTTCCCTCTTTCTCCTTCCCTTCCCCTCTCTAAAAACAAATAAAGTAAAAAACAAAACAAAACAAAACAAAACCCTGAGACCTAGCTGTTAAGTATCAAACCAGTTTTCAGATGTCAAGGGCTATTTTTTTCTCCCACTTTTATTTTAATATAAAAAATACGGACTTACTTCTGCCAAGATGGAGTCATAGGTGGAGACACCGTGCTTTCTCACACGACCAAGTTTAGAGACAACAAAATATTAGCAATAGAAAACACAGCCAGAACACAGAAAATTGAACTTTTCGGAAGTCCGATAACAACAAATTCTTCAGCCTGACAGGTAAGAGGGACGAAACCAGCAGCTGACGGAGGGAGGTTGCACAGGAAAACTCAGTCAGATGGACTCAGGTGCGCAGATCCCAGGCGTGGGGTTGCAAAGGGCCAACCCAGTGAACAACCTAGTGAGCGCGACTCAGTGAGCAGCGACTGGAAGCAGCAGAGAAGACCGCCATTTCCTGGCTCTGACCCCGCCCCCACATACACAGTGACCCGAGCAACCCTGCCCTGGGGAGCACCTAAGGTTTCGCTCCTCACCCAGCGGCGGGAAGCAGGAGAGGGGGATGCCATTTCCCCAGTCTGATCCCGCCACCACATATAGCGTCACAACCCAGCGACCCCGCCCTGGAGGCCCCGCCCTGCCCCTAAGGCTCCGCTCCTCATACTTAATGAGCATGAACAGACCAAAAATAGCTCAAGAAGATCTCAAAGCCCCAGAGCCCATAAATCTAAGCGACGAAGAAATAGCTAAACTTTCAGATGCACAGTTCAAAACACTGGTGATCAGGATCCTCACAGAACTGGTTGATTTTAGTCACAAATTAGAGGAACATATGAAGGCTAAACTAATTGAAATGAATGGCAATGCACAGGAAACCAATAGTAATGGAAAGGAAACTGGGACTCAAATCAATGGAGTGGACCAGAAGAAAGAAATAAACCACCGAAGAGAAAAGAATGAAGAAACAAGAATTCAAAAAAATGAGGAGAGGCTTAGGAAGCTCCAGGACATTTTTAAATGCTCCAACATCCGAATTATAGGGGTACCAGAAGGGGAAAAGGAACAGCCACCAGTGGAAAACTTATTTGAACAAATAATAAAGGAGAATTTCCCCAATCTGGCAAAGGAAATAGACTTCCAGGAAATCCAGGAAGCTCAGAGAGTCCCAAAGAAGTTGGACCCAAGAAGGAACACACCAAGGCACATCATCATTATATTAGCCAAGATTAAAATGAAAGAGAGAATCCTAGAAGCAGCAAGAGATAAGGGGACAGTCACCTACAAAGGAGTTCCCATCAGACTTTCAGCTGATTTCTCAAAAGAGACCTTACAGGCAAGAAAGGGCTGGAATGAATATTCCAAGTCATGAAATCCAAAGACCTACACAGAAGATTGCTCTATCCAGCAAAACTTTCATTTAGAATGTAAGGACAGATAAAGTGCTTCTCAGATAAGATCAAATTCAAGGAGTTCATCATCACCAAGCCCTTATTATATGAAATGTTAAAGGGACTTACCTAAGAAAAAGAAGATAAAAAAAGATGAACAATGAAAGGACAGCAAATGCACAGTTATTAACAACCACATCTAAAACAAAAGCAAACTAAAAGGACAGCTAGATCAGGAGTGGAAACATAGAAATGAAGATCTCAAGGAGGGTTAGCAACAGGGGAGTGGGAGGAGAAGGGGGGATAAGGTACAGAAAATAAGTAGCATAGATGGTAGATAGAAAATAGATAGGGGGAGGGCAAGAATAGTATGGGAAATATAGAATCTAAAGGACTTGAGACACATGGTCATAAACTAAAGGGGGGGAATGGTAGGTGTGGGGATGCAGGGTGGAGGGGAATGAAGCGGGGGAATAGAAGAACTGTAATGGCATAATCAATAAAATAAAAAATACAGACTAGAAGATACTGCTTTTAAAATAATTTTTATAGGTCTATAATGAGGTTAAAGACTCAGAAGGAGAGGAGGACATAGTTAGGCAGCATGGAAAAAATTTAAATATACTTACTGGCTATTATAATTTTTGATGGGTATATGAGTCTTTAGAATCCCCATTCCCAGACATGAATACATAGTTTCTTCAGCACTTTCATACTAAAATATATATTAGCTAAGGTTCTCAGAGAAACAAAATCAATGATATATGTGTATTTATACATAGAAAGATATTTGTATGGTATTGCCTCATGGGATTATGGAGGCTGGTGAATAGAAACAAAGTCTGCAGTGCAGACTCAGCAGACTGGAAGACCAATAGAAACAATACTGCAGATGGAGTCAGAAGGCGGTCAGATGGAAAATTCACAAAGCAGGAAGATTAAGCTTGGTAGTAATAAGTTCTTCTATGGTTGTATTTAGGCTGAGAGAAGGAGAAAGACTGGTGAACTGTTACCAAACAGAGTGTGATGTGGCTCCAGGCCACTGGACACAGGCATAAAACAGATTGGTGGCAGGGGTGGGGTGGGGGGTGGGTCTTTATTAAATGTCACCCAATTTGGGGAAGCATAGGACTCACTGGCTCCAGGCCAATTTCTTTTGCAAAACAAAGAATTCAGCTGCCCCCAGAACCAGAGCCAGTGTCCAGAAACCCTGCTCTATCTTACCCGTCCTCCTGGGGTCCAAGGCTGTTGCATGAAAAGCTCTCTGGCTTCAGACCCCTTTCCTGGAGTGTAGGTTTGTGGGGCCACCATCACCTTGACACAGTTTCTTCCTTGGGCCTGGAGTCACTGGTGACTGCTTCGTGCAGGGCTTTAGTCTGTGGGGCCTGGCACCTAAAGCTGTTTGCACCCTTAGGCCAGAGCATTCTGAGATTAGTGCATATCCTTGCACTAATCTCAGAGCAAGAGAAGGGGCGCAGTCTGAAACCTGTGCAGATCAGAGCTGCAGCGTCCCCTGGGCTGCCACCAAGGTATGCACCCCTGGTATGAGGCCCAGCGCATGGAACTCGGCCTCCTTGCGCTGACCCCTGGCTTTGGGATGAAGGAAGAGGCAGAGAAAAAGAAAAAAGGGGCAAGACTCTGCCTTCCTTCCATTTCAATTTCCTGTCCCCAAATCCCTTGTACTCTGGAAGCGATTAGGTTTTCTAGCCAATGCCAGCTAGACTGGCAGGTCTGCACCTCCTGCTGAAGGCTGCGACAAACTCCAAGTGATGTGACCTCTGCTGCCTGCTCCCTACCTTTTATCTGGGATATGGAAATCTGTCCAAAGCTGGCTGCAGCTCTAATTGTGCCGCCTCCGGCACTTCTTGATCTCTTAATTCCCCAGGGCTTGGGAAGGCTCTCCAACTGCCTCAGGGGTCCCTCCCTGCTCCCCACCTATCTTGCCAGATGCCCTTGTAACAAGAGTGCAGGCTAGGAAAATAAAAAGACTGTAAGGCTTCAAATTGTAAGTAATCATTAGTAAACTTCTGTCTCTGTTATTTGGAATCTCTTTGTTAAAAACCAAGTTAACCAACTAAATGTGAAATTGTAATTGGCTTTATTAAGCTATCAATGAATAATAGGGCAGCATCCAATGTAGCAACTACAAGGGGCTCCAAGGGTTCTATAAAATGGAAGGTTTTTATAGGAAGAAGAGTGGGGCAAGGGGATTATTAATAATAGAAAAGAAAGGGTTCTTTTTAGACCAGAACATTTTCTTTTGGAGAGAAGAGAATAACAAGGTTTTTTGTTTTGTTTTGTGTTTTTTTTTAAATCATGCAGATTCACCCTTCTTTCTTTGGGGGGATAGAAAGGAACCATGCAAGATTACTTTACTGGTGCTTGACCAGAATATTACATATACTGGTTGATTAAGATAATGCTTCTGGAGGAGGTTGAAACAGCAATTGGGTCAGGTATTACATCTCTGCTTGGTATCATGGGCTTTAGCACAAGTGTTACCACTTTGAATCTGTGGTTTTTCTCTTTAAATATTTATGCTGCTTCAAGCACTATGTTTTTCCTCTGGTAAAAATGTCACAGGTAAGTGAAGGGGAGCAAAATATATTAACCCAAAATATGCCCCCTTCATATAAGGGTTATCTTGAGCTGGTTATTTTAAAAGAAACAACAGACACAATATAAGTTTTGAAAACCTGAGAAGTTACACTTTTTAAAGAGACATTTACATTTATAACGGAAATCTCCATTTGTAAGGCTGTCTTCTTGGCTATACCATTGTTACAGAACACACATGTACACACAGGGCCAAGGGGGTACAATATACTATTACCAAAAGGACCCCCCACTAACTTCAATTATCCATCACCCTAGGGAAGACATCTCTGAATGCCAGAGATTTGTGAAAAGGAAAGGAAATGATTATTTAATGCTAGACAGACTTAAAGTAGTGACCTAATGTCTTCATTAAAATATCAAAGTCCTTTTGGATACCCACAGATGCCCACAGTGCTTCCTTCTCCCCCTTCCCCAATTCAGGGTACCGTAACTCAGGAAAAGAAGCACACGTCTGTGATTCAGGCTGCTGGCACCATCAGCTGTGTCACTGTCCAGGCAGGATCTCTAATCCGAAGCCATGTGACACCTTCTCATGGCCTACTGGCAAGAGTTCTTTCACCCTTCTTCCAGGCAGTCTCTCCTGCTTCCCAGGCCACGTGGCCAAAGGGAGCACCTCAAAGCCACATGGTCCTCTTCTACCAAAGCTGCAGGAGTCCACACTCTGGCCAAAACCGCATAGTTCTTCTCGGCAAAGCTTCAGGGGAGGGTCACCCCTCTGCCAAAGCTGAGTGGCAGTTCTCTGCTAAATCCACATGGTGATGCCCCCTCAATGGCTGTCATGTCTGGGTTTAAATCACTGGGCCAGTCTTCCTCTGTGCCCTCATTTCTGATACCTCCTAAAATCAGCTACACCTGTCAGTGTTCCTGTATTATTCCAAGTTTACTGGGCTGCCATCGAGAGTCTGGGCAGGTATGGCCCCATGTCCTAGAGCCAGTCTTGTCCAAGCTCTCACACAGTCACTGTAACCCTGGGGGACCTGCCCCCCAGTTATATGTTGGGTGGAAGTCCCTTCCACTCCCCTGGCTCAGAGCATGGCCACAACTATTTAACATATCTATGCAACCAGTTAAAGATTATAGATATGTTAAATGACCATGCCAGAGGTTAGCTGCAAAGCTGTCCCTGTACAAAAACAGCTCTGCATGATCCTGCTCCATGTGTCCCTTCCCCTAACTCACACCAGTGGTGGGGGGAGGGGGAGGGACATCCTTACATATCTTTCTAATATTTCCTGGACACCTGGAGTTCTGGGCTGCATTCCAAATCCCTATTTGGAGCCGCCCTCTAGGCTGCACACTGTTTCACCAGGAAGAGGATAACTCTAAATCTCTAGAAACTCTTATCAATACAGAACCAACTGATTTAATCTGCATAACAGCTTTACTGCCACCACACATACATATTCTTTTATCTTTAGATGAAGATGATATTTAAGGTGATGGCCGTTTGGGGGAGTTACTCCATTTCCTAGGTCTCTCCCATATATACAGGAAGTATGTATGTTACTAAACTGTTTATTTTTTCCCTGTTAATCCATCTTTTGTTACAGAGGGGGGTCTCAGCCAAGAACCTAGAAAGGTAAAAATATTATTTTTCCTCCTCTGCAATAGGGTTGTCACAAAACTGCACAGGGTCCTAAGACTTGCATGGATTCTCCTTGACACACCTAGAAGGATAAATGTGAATGTGCAGAACTCTGGGTCATCTCCTTATTTTTATATTTATATTCTCAGATCTTACCAAGTCACTTTCCCTAAGATAAATCAACACAGACTCACACTTGCTTGCACACTTGATTGGGAGTCAAACAGTCTTAGTTTCAAATTCCAGCCTGACACTAGAATAAGCAAATTACTCAACATTATTGAAACTGGGAAAAAAAAATTGGCATTCGTGCTGCCTGTCACATACCGATTGAATAAGCAGACACCGATTGAATCCTAATGGGCACTTTATTCATATGGTCGGTGATTTGAGATGATGTCATGTTCATACCTTAATGAACCATCTTAAATTCTATTTTAAAATGGCCCTTCTTATAAGGAAAACAAAGTATAAGTAAGCGGTGTGGAGTTCAGGGAAAAGTTCATTGGATTAAGAAAACTGCAGTGTTCTGGCCTTGGGTGGTGGTCTTTAGCTATGGCCTGAGCAGTGGGCTCAGGAGTACTCTAGAGCTCAATGGCTCAGATACTGTCTTGATTGTTTGCAGTCCTCCTGAGGCACAAAGGTGGAACTGCTTATGGTCTTCTGGAGTCAGGGTGGGTCATACCTTTAGTTCTTGGAACAACAGCTTTTACATGCATTGATTAATAAGCTTATTAACTATTGCTTAAACTAAAATTTTCCAACTCTTGAGTCTCCTATCATAATGAGCCTTTGTTTTCTTTTATATAGAATTGGAATTATATTAATAATTCATAGATACATTTTAAGCTTTACATGAAATAAGAAATGTAAAACATGTTATACACAGCCCCCAAAATGACACCTGTATTGTTATTACTCTTCTTAATATTGTTAGTATTATTAAAATTATTATGCCTACAGTCTACACTCTGACTATATGGCAGAGTGGGCGTGCTTCACATCCTTCACACAATAACAGACAGTTCTCTAAAAAGTTATGTGGGCAAGGATTGTGTGTTTCTAAATATAGATAGGTTTCATAAACTTTAATCACTGAAGTATCTTTTTGTTTTTAAGAATTCAATCCTATGTGTCCATGAGGTGAACCCATGAAATATCTGAATATGAGACATCCAGTTATATATAAAATATCATTCTGGATAATTTTTCCTATGCAGAGATAAATAATATATCACAACAATCAACCATTTAAAATAGTTTATGGCTAAAATAATTTGCTCTTTGTAAAACAGACAAGTACTGGTCTAAATGGTGGCCCATCAAGATCATAAAAGTATCTAAATAATGCTATAATAAGCATCTGATTTTGACAATGGTTTTCCAGGAAACTCACCTGCATATCTGGGTGCAAAGTACATCTTTAAAGATAACATGTAGTAATCTGGTACATTTGATTAAAAGAACAACTTATCATGCTAATGGTGTCACCTGACATTCTTTTGTTTTGAAGTATAAAAGAAAATAAGAAATTAAGAAAATGAAAAATAATTTGGTTTTGGAAATTTTACTATACTATCCCTCACTCTCCAACCCTTGCATTCCTCTTCCTACCCAAAACTCTTGAGAATACCAGAATGCAAAATACTAATCTCGAATGAAATCCTAGTCAGTTTGTGCCTGGCATTCTATGCAACTTTCTGTTTGTAACATGTAAGAGTGATCTTTCAGAAATAGAGAAAGTTCAGGAGAGGACAGTTCTGCCAGATGGCAACATACTACTTCAGAGGAACCCTCTCTGGAAGCAAGGTCTTAAATATTTTGAGGAAAAAAGTGTCCTACTTTGAATTCTTTATAAACTAATTAGAAGTGCAGAATTTTTAGATGTACAAGTTCTCAAATAATCTGCCTCCATTCCATCCTTTTTTAAGTAATCCATGTATTCCACCAAATAAGTGAAGAAAGCAAGAAACAGAAATGGGATACACAAAGAAGGAATCATTGAGCGAGACCAACACTTAGACAACACCTAGTGCAAATGAAAATAGAATTATGGCAGGCTCTAGGAAAGCTACCTTCAAGAAGGAGGTGAAATTAATAGATTATCAAAGGTGTTAATATGTATTGAAAGGAAATTTGCACTTCATCTAGAAAATTAGTCATAACTATATATGTTGGTGGCAGTGAGAATGGCACCAGGTATTAGATTGATGGGCTCAAACCAACCCCAGTTCAGCAACTTTGGTTTTTGAGTTCTGGCTAGGAAAGAAGTAAGAGCCAAGACACAAACTGTAAGAGAAAATTTATTTAGAAAGTCACATAGGTAGAAGTGAGTGGTAGAAGAAATAGGCTCAGGAAACAAGTTACAGAGGCAAAAGAAGGGCCTTTGCAGCTTAGGAAAGAGAAAGGGGCAAGGAAAACACACCTGAGGGAAAGAATGGGAGTGGGAAATGGAGGGGAAGGCTCAGGCATGCTTCTGGGAGGGACAGTGCACTGAGTCCTCTGTCCTAAGGCCTTTTAAGGGGGAAGATTTTAGAGGAGGTCCCATGGGAGGATTTAAACAGACGCTTCATCAGTGTTCCAGGTGTGTCATTTCAGGGTTTTGGTCTCCATTGATTGGTTGGCGCCAGGGCAGGGGGTCATTAGTCAATGCAACTGTTCCTGAGGTCAGCTGTGACGTCACTTCTCTGGATTTCTGCTCTCCTGGGCCTGGAGCTGAAGCACAGTGGAGGCCCAGATGTATTTGATGTGGGTCAGAATCTCCTTGTCCTGGGGCTTAATGCTTAAGGCAGGGGTGTCAAACTCGTTTTCACCAGGGGCCACATTAGCCTTGTGGTTGCCTTCAAAGAGCCAAATGTAATTTCAACTTCTTAACAGTTAAGGAGCAGTTATATTTGTACAGTCCTTAAAATTATTTCGGTCCTTCGAAGGCAACTGAGAGGCTGATGTAGCCCCTGGTAAAAATGAGTTTGACACCCCTGGCTTAAGGGCTATCCTCCTGCCCATTTATTCATCTTTATTTTAAGGGGATCTAATCACCATGACTAGCAACATGCTAGGTAAGGAAATGCAAGAGAGGGTCTAAACTGCATGGCCAGCAATATACTCAGGGAGGAAAGGTTACCCTGGGGGCAAGGCCCTTGTTCTCTCAGTTTTGCCCATTGCAAAGCACTGGAGCTTTCAGTTCTGGTGACCTTCTGTATTTGGCCCATAGTCCTTGCTCTGCTCATGTTTAACTGCCTACCACATAAACTTTTGAAAATGAAAAAATAGTCATTGCAGGAAATGAAAGATTATACCAAGAAGGATGTGTAATTTTTGTCAACTCATGGATCATGTGTAATTATACTCAATTCATGTGAATCTAATTTAATCATAATATTTATACCCTGAATGTTGATCTAACCATGCCAGTAGACAATATTGGTGGGGAATTTCATCTTTAGTATTGTAGAAGTATTTAACTTTTTAATTATGACTTAATAATTAATTTCATAATGTAAAATGTCACCCCAAGATTTTAATTCAGAATTTCTGGGTTCCTGCTTTTAAGAGTCAAATAGATTTGCAGTAGAAATCAGAACCACAAAATCTTCCAGTTATTCTGGCTCAGGGTGATTTTGTATTTTTAAGTAAATACATTCCATATCATTTCCATATGAAAACAGATTGATATGTGCTGTTATTTGCTTACGGAAGCAGAAATTAATTTCAGGGCAGTTTTCATCTTCCACCAGGGCCACTTGGCCATTGCCTTTATTCTGTTATTTTCTACATAATTTATACAGTTTCACGCAGTGTTTTGTTATGTGATTTTTAAAAAGATTTTATTTATTTATCTTTAGAGGTGAATGGAAGGAGAGAGGGAGAGAAACATCAATGTATGGTTGCCTTTAGTGCGTCCCCTGCTGGGAACTGGCCTGCAGAGAACTGGTCTGCAACCCAGGCATGTACCCTGACTGGAAATCGAACCGCGATTGTCTGGTTCGCAGGCCCGTGCTCAATCCAGTGAGCTACACCAGCCAGGTTATGTGATTTTTTTGACTTGAGTTTTAAAAGGCACAAGTGGAACTGTTGAAGCATATGTAAATAGAAAGTTCATTTGCATAGTTAAGCATCACAGAGCCAGGATATACAAACAGAAGCACAAGGTTTTTTTTTTTGTCAATATTAACTTGCATAAAATCAGAAACACAGATAAACTGCAAAGATAAACTTTGCTTATTTAGAAGCAAAACTGGCAATCCTGGGGACATTGAGCACTTGCCTTTCAATTCAAGTAGAGAAATAAGTAAAAATATCCACACTTGAGGAGATTTTATGATTTTATATTGAAATATGTAAGTTTAGCCAGGGATGAATTTCATATTCTGAGATTAGCACCGGAGGCAAAGAACAGAGCAAAATCTTATTATTTGCATAATGGAATGAGTCACAATTCTAAATTTGCGTGAGCAGGCCTAGCCTCAAATGCAGATACAGTCAATAATTAACTACCCACGCACTATGATTCAAACCATTCACCCACGATAGTCTCCATCTAGTAGGGTGCAGGAAAAAATCCACAGCTAGAAATTCAGTATTGAATGTTATCACGTCACCATGTGAAAATCTTTCTAATAATGGGACAGGTTCCATAATTATTCCTAATTGTAAATGCTTTCATAAGCTTTATTGCCCTGTGACATGAAAGATGGGTCAGGCAACATGAGAATACTGGAATAGAAACTATAAAATGTAGGATGGGGGTAAAGGGATAGCTACAATGGGTGAAAGCCTAGGCCATTAATAATTGGTTTTCTCTAATTTCATAATTTTGTTTCTAGTTCTGTTAAAAAATGATAGCAAAATAAGATGATAATATGAATCACCCCAACATAGATCATAGGGCTGTTTGCATTATGATACCTATACTTAAAAAGAAAAGAAAAGCCATATAAAGTCTAGATAGTTGTAAGGTGGCTGCAATTATAGTGTCAGTCATAAGGAAGTTCTTAGCTAGATAATATTTTCTACCCCTGTTCCTCTATTCTACTGTCCCAACATACATCCTACAAACATACTGAGTCCTGTTTCTCACACCCTGAATTTACTACTTTGCTAAGCAAATCTAGTCGCTTAAAATACATTGTTTTATCTTCCCTTTCTTCCTCATTTAAATGCTACACACACTGAAGTTTAGGTCAGTTTGAAGTTTCTTTGAAACAGGCAAAGTTTATTCCAAGAAATAAGCATTCTCTTGCATTGTACATAGCTAACTTCACATGTGTTAGTAGTTCTTTTAATCCCTGTGAGGGTCACATACTTGTGGGTAAAATCACATATTCTCCATAGCTATGGTGATCTGGATTTTCAAAAAGCATATAAATTTCAAACATCCTATCCCATTTGCACCACAAATAAATTACATTTATTATCTTGTATTCTAATATAAGATATATTATATATATAATTCACAAAGGAATTATATATATAATTTCTTTGAGCAGATATATTATATATAAAATTCCAACCTTATCACAAAGATATATTATATACATCAAGATATAATATATATTATATATATATCTATTATATATTATTCTATATAATGTATTTTCATTATAAATTTGGAAACTATGGATATCATAGTCATTGGTGTCAAAGAATATTGGACACTGTGAACTCCCAGTTCCAAATATGTCCTCCCTGATATGCATGCTCATTCCCTATTGTTTGTGATTTCCTCTCAAGTGGATCCCTTTCAAAATGTTCAGTTGTTTCCTGTAATTACTAACTTCTGGACATTCCCAGTCTTATCACAAAATGTTCCACACTTCTTTTTCCTCTGAAAAGGAGATTCTCACTCAAGGATATCCCAACTTCCTGCCCCATCCCTCTTGTTGGATCCTGTATATTTGCCCATTCCTCACAAACAACAGAAAAGCGTGGGAGTAGTTATGAGAGGGCAGGAGTTGTGGAAGTGTTCATTTCATTTTTCCCCATTGCCGCTTTTAAATAATCACTCTTCCACCATTTTGAAATAAAAACATCCTTTGAAGTCTGTTGAACCTGAACCAAGTACTACATATAAATACTATATGCTAAATTAAAAAAAAATCAACTGACTTCACAAGACAAAAGTTTCAACTGTAATGATTAGCAGGTAATGTGACTGGAGTTTCATTCTTGACCCAAAACTCTTAGAAGTTTGTGGAGAGGTGAAATTAACTTCTTAACTTATTAGTATGTGATTATTATTGATATAAATCAAATAAAATATATGCATGGTACAAAATGAGTATAATCTTTACTTATTTAATTAAATACCAGATGTATGCATATTTTTAACTTAAAGGTATTATTCTAAAGTAGGATTTATAAAATTAAATAAAGGTTTAAAATATTTAATTGAAATATTAATAATAACACAATTCATTTTCATTGCAATTTGCAAAGTTCAAAAGAAGAGCTTAATTAAATCTAAATTTAATTTATTTTCATGAAAATTACATTATGATCATTTCAGTGATGTTTAACAGATGAAATGAAATTATATTAATATATTTAAGAAACTAATTCCACTTGAATAATTATATTTTAATAAACGAATAAGCACCATGTATGTGCCTGAAAAATTTGATCAAAACTTTTATCATTCTGAATGTCCTAGAAATATGGCCCATTATCTTTCTGCAGTCTTTACAGACACTTTTTATTGGAAATCCTCACTTCAGAAGAGAAAGTGTCCCCTACATTGTTCTGAATTTCATGGAAATTTCCTTTAATCTGTCCTAGATTGGGTTCCACCAGAGGTCATCCCTTGAATTAGTGTGCAAGTGGTTTATTAGCAAAGTGATCCCAGGATGTACCAGCCAAGGAGAAGAAAAGTGAGACAGGGAAAGGAAGAGTCAATATTGTATTTTAATTAGCAGATCAGAGTGTGGGTAACTGGTGCTAAACTTGATAGGGACCTCTGGGAACAACCCATTTCTGTTCTCTTGAATCAGGAGGAAAATGGGCCACTCATCTTCCAAATTCTATCCATCACTAGTTGAGGGTTGCATTAGTTTTCCATGGTTGATTTAAGCTTACCACAAATTTAGTGGCTTAAAACAACACAAATATATTATTGTTATTAATCATCTGACAATCTGTAGGTCAGAAGTCAAAATAGACTTCACCTAGCTAAAAACAAAATGTCAGCCCTGACTGGTGTGGCTCAGTGGCTTTGGTGTACAGAAAATCAAAAGGTCACTGGTTCAATTCCTGGTCAGGACACATTCTTGGGTCATGAGTATGCCAGAGCACCAATTGATGTTTCTCTTGCACATCAGTGTTTCTCTCCCTCTCTTTCTCCTTCCCTTCCCCTTTCTCTAAAAAGAAATAAATAAAATATTAAAAAAATAAAAACAAAATGTTAACCTGGCTGTATTTCTTTCTGGAGGCTGTAGACAACACACTTTCCATTTCTAGAGGTTTGCCTTGGCTCACAGTGCACTTCCTCTACCTTCAAAGCCAGAAAAGTTGAGTTAAATACTTCTCATGTATCCATCTCTCTGGTTTTCTGTCTTCTTCCTCTTTCTTCCACTTACAAGGACCCTTATTACATTATCCAGATAATCCAGTATAATTTTCCCATCTCAAGGTCAGCTGATTAGAAATCTTGTTTTTCCTTATTTGTGTTACTTAATATATGTACAGGTTTCTGGCATTAAAATGGGGGCCTCTTTGGGCAGGGCATTATGTTGCCTACCAAAAGGTTTTTTCCTCCAGTCATTAAATCCCTATACCCCTGGCCACAGAAAGTCCTAAGCCAGGAAGTTGAAGCTTCTTGCAGCAGAAATCTGTTGGTATATAAGAGAATGGTGAGTACCAAAATGGACATGGGAGGGGCACAAACCTTTTCTAATAAAAATTCCTTGCCTTAATTGAAACCCAGGTCTTTTCAAAGAATACTGTCTCACTTGTGGGCTTCTCAAATAGATGCTGTTAATCCCATTGCCTACAGACTTATGTCCTGTATTGTTAGTAATCCAAGTATTCCACCCTCTGCCCCTCCTTGTTTAAAGTGTAGGTACTATGATATATTAGTAAAGAACCTGGACTCTGGAACCAGATTGTGCTTAAATCTTAGTTCTTTAATTTACTTAAAGTTACTTAATATCCCTGTGTCTCAGCTTTCTCATCTGTGAACTCTCAATGTATCTTTTTATTAGGGAAGTTGTGAGAATTATGTAATATAATATCTATAAACTGCTTAGAATAATTCCTAGCATTTAGTAAGAACTATATTAGTGTTTGCCAAATGATGATAATCTGTCATTGTAAAGAATGTTCTTTCTTTCTTTTTTTTTTATCATTTTTTAAATTGTTGTTTCAATACAGTTGTCTATATTTCCCATCACCACTTCCCCCTGCCTCACCCACTCCCACCTTCCACCTTCCATTTTCCCCCCCTTTGGCTTTATCCATGGGTCTTTTATACATGTTCCTTGATGACCTTTCCCCTTCTTTCTCCCGTTATCGTCCTCCCCTCTCCCCTCTGGTTACTGTCAATTAGTTCTTTATTTCATTGTGTCTGGTTATATTTTGCTTGCTTGTTTGTTTTGTCAACTTTCTTTTCCATTCCTAGTCCTTTCATTTTCTTGGAGGACTTTAAAATCCATATATCACTCACAGGGCCTTGACTCCCCAAATATTCATATGCACTGAATTGCAGCAAACCATCCCCTTGGCCACATGATGATTTCTGACTCTAGTATCTGACCATAATTTTTTATTTTTCTAGCTCCTTCCCTCCCTTAAATATACTCCTTGAAACTATCATGATTTTCTGTCAAATGATTCTTTAAGTTTTTCTTTGTTCATCAGCTCTGAACACAATTTACTTTCTCCCAACCTAAATACAATGGTCAATCAATAAAGTATTCTATGACCAGCATTCTTAGTTCCTTAACATCTTGTCCTTTCTATCATGCCTATGTTAGAGATCGCCAACTTTGAAACAATCTTAATATTAGTCTTCTTTGCTCCTGTATTGCAGGGTGGGTGTCGATGACTGTGCAAATGTTCAGATTATTTTCTCTGCAAAATATTTGTTTCCATTAGTAGAGCTCTAATCTACTAATGGAAACACTCCATTAGTAGGAGAGGAATCAATCTCCTACTTTTGTTTAACCATTTCCTCTTATGTTTAACATGAATAGTTATTAAAATTTTTGCCACTGTCTACCAGCTTCCTATCCAATATCCATTCTTCTCATTCTTAGTGAGGACTTTACCTCCTATTTAACATAGAAAAATACCCATTAAGGGGGAATTTCAATTTTCTATGAAGAATGCTATGCCATTTTTTGTGCCCTGGATATACTATAGTCCTTCCTTTCTAATTTTAGAGGAAGCAGCATCACTTTCCTAACCTAAAGCTAACCTCACTAGTACCATACTGGGCCCTATCTCCTTCTGTAACTTCAAGGCCATACTCTATCAATTAATCCATTTTCCCTAAGTATTCAGCTTTTCTTCTGGTTTTTTAAAATTATTTAGGCAAAGGAACACATTTAATTATCTTCTATTAAAAAAACAAAACCAAATAGATTATGTGTTGCTATTTAACCCAGTTTAGTAGCAACTTGTTACTTGATTTGCTTATTTTTTTCTACATAGTTTATCCTTAAGTAATATTTCTTTTTTTTTTTGGAATTTTTTTTATTGATTATGCCATTACATTTGCTCTATTCCCCCCTCCCTTCCCCTCCACCCTGCATACCCCTCCCCCACCATTTCCCCCTTTAGTTTATAACCATGTGTCTCAAGTCCTTTAGATTCTATATTTCCCATACTATTCTTGCCCTCCCCCTATCTATTTTCTACCTACCATCTATGCTACTTATTTTCTGTACCTTCTCCCCCCTTCTCCTCCTCCCACTCCCCTGTTGCTAACCCTCCATGAGATCTTCATTTCTATGGTTCTGCTCCTGATCTAGCTATCCTCTTAATTTGCTTTTGTTTTAGGTGTGGTTCTTAATAACTGTGAGTTTGCTGTCCTTTCACTGTTCATCTTTTTTATCTTCTTTTTCTTAGGTAAGTCCCTTTAACATTTCATATAATAAGGGCTTGGTGATGATGAACTCCTTGAATTTGGTCTTATCTGAGAAGCACTTTATCTGTCCTTCCATTCTAAATGAAAGTTTTGCTGGGTAGAGCAATCTTGGTTGTAGATCTTTGGTTTTCATGACTTGGAATACCTCTTTCCAGCCCCTTCTTGCCTGTAAGGTCTCTTTTGAGAAATCAGCTGAAAGTCTGATGGGAACTCCTTTGTAGGTGACTGTCCCCTTATCTCTTGCTGCTTCTAGGATTCTCTTTTTCATTTTAATCTTGGCTAATGTAATGATGATGTGCCTTGGTGTGTTCCTTCTTGAGTCCAACTTCTTTGGGACTCTCTGAGCTTCCTGGATTTCTCGGAAGTCTATTTCCTTTGCCATCTTGGGGAAATTCTCCTTTATTATTTGTTCAAATAATTTTTCAACTGGTGGTTGTGCCTTTCCCCCTTCTGGTACCCCTATAATTCGGATGTTGGAGCATTTAAAGATGTCCTGGAGGTTCCTAAGCTTCTCCTCATTTTTCTGAATTCTTATTTCTTCATTCCTTTCTGTTTGATCATTTTTTTCTTCCGTCTGGTCCTCTCCCTTGATTTGAGTCCCAATTTTCTTTCCATTACTATTGGTATCTTTTGTATCACCATTCATTTCAATTAATTTAGCTTCCATATGTTTCTCTAATTTGTGACTAAAATCCACCAGTTCTGTAAGGATCCTTATAACCAGTGTTTTGAACTGTGCATCTGAAAGACTGGCTATTTCTTCATCACTTAGGTCTATCGGTTCTGGGGCTCTGAGTTGTCCTAGAGCCATTTTTGGTCTATTCGTGCTGTTAAGTGAGCGGAGTGAAGCCTTAGTTGTTTACCAGGACGGGGCGACCCAGGTCGCTGGTTTGTGACGCTGTGTGCGGGGTCAGAGAGGGAGCAATGGCGTTCCTCTCCGCTAGCCCAGCGCATCCAGTCACTCACACGCCTCGGGCTTGCTTATCCGATCCTAATTGTGCGAGCCTGCTGCACCGCCGGGTTTCCCTTCTCACTGGTTTCTCCGCACGTAAATGCACGCGACCGACCGACCCACCGCGCCTCTTCCCTGTGCACTCCGGCAGCCAGCTCGCTGGCGATCAGCGCCCTCAGTTGCCTGCGCGCACCGCGCACCGCCCCGGGAATTTTTTCTTGCTAACCTGCTCCGCTGCTGGCCTCGCTCCTCGTACTGGTCCAGCCGAGTATCTAGTTGTCCTTTGGACTCCGTATTGTCGATTTTCCGTGTGGCTTGGTTGTGACTGCTGTTAAAAATAGTTGTTCTTAGATTTGGTTGTGCACAGAGGTGAGGTGGATCCTCCACCTACTTCTCCATCTTGGCGGAAGTCCTTAAGTTATATTTCTAACTGGCATGTATTTCTAAATTCTATTTTTCTTTACTTTTTAAAATCCAGTGTATGTTTATTATAAAATATTAAAACTTTTCATTAAAATATGATAGACTGAATATACAAATGGACAATAGCCAGCCCGTATATAAAAACAGAACTCTGACCCACAGTCAGCAGCAACTAGGCCAGGAAACCAACTCATTATCTCCAGCAATTAGCCCAGGAAGCCAGCTAGCTTACTGAAAGTCCAACTTGTAGGAAGTCAGGCCACCATAGCAACCAGTTCAGGAAACCAAATAATAATTGCTGTAACCATTGGCCCCAAACAGCCATGGCTTCATTAACAACTGAGAGCTTCCCTAATTTTTGTGTCTGCTTCCAATTTAGGACCAACCAGAAAAAGCCAAATATGCACACTAACCAATCGCATATGATGCTCAGCTTCTAGTTAGCCTGCCTCCAGCTTCCCTGTGTCAACAGCCTCTAATCAGGGCATAACTAAAGCCTTAACTTTTTCCTACTATAAAGCTTTCCCACTGCTCTGCCTGACTTGGTGTCTACCAAAACACAAGTGATTGTAGCTTACTCTCTTACTATAGCAATCACTGAATAAATATTTATTTGTTTTCACTTAGTTGGTCGTCATTTTATTTCTGCAAAGTTTTGCTGATCCTAAAGGTCAGCCAGAGGTGAGGTCTTTCTTGGGCATGTGCCCAACTCTCCATATGTATGCAGTCTTTTAGCTCCCCAAGAATAAATACATCAAAGCTTTTCAAAGATCCATGGGGACATCTTATTCCTTGGATCTTCCTTTTAGGTTTTTGGTCAAGCTCTTGTTTGCTCCAGCTGCAATGTTATGTAATTATCCAATTGTTTCCACCAAATCCTTGTGATAAGTCTTTTCCCAAGAAGTGAACTCTGAGTCGGCTGAAATAATAACAAGGTTCTATGCTTAAGGCTTTTCCAGGAGTAAGTGAGTAGATATAAAATAGAGGGAGGGGTTAAGAATGGTATAGGAAACAGAGAAGTCAAAGAATTTACATGTACAACCTATGGACATGAACTAAGGGGGGAAATGCTGGAGAGTTGGGGGGTGCAGGGCGAAGGGGGGATAAGGGGGGGAAGTTGGAAAACTAATAGCATAGTCAATAAAATATACAGAGTGAGATTGAGCACTGATTTTATTTTTCTTAAACTTTCCATATTCAATTTTGAAATTAAGTTTATATTTTCCATATGGAAAATATTTTCCAGTCAGGATTATCTCTAGGTTCTTTCTAGCAAGCTTCTAGAAAAAAAAATCAGATTATGATCAGATTAGATCTCAATAATGGATTGAAATAATTTGAGGGTGAGTTAACCTTTACTCCTAGTCCACTGGGGTCCTAAGTTATCATCAGCTTGATAACCTGGGGTGTTGCCCAGAGCCCATAAACCTTTGTGCTCCTTAATTACCATTTTTCCTCTCTTGTTAGCACTGTAGAAATTATCAATAGTTCTGCTTAATTTCTCAGTTTATTAGTTGCTGTTTTCAACTTGGTTTTTGTCTTTCTTATTCTATGACATTTATAACTTGTTTAATGCCTGGAGAAGAAAAGCAACTGAGAAAGTTTGGCCCACTTCATTGTGCTTTTCGTGTCTCCTTGATTTTGATCTTTTAAGTCCTGACTTATTTCATAACTGGTCACTCCTATTTTTGTCTCCCTGGCTCTATGCAACTGCTTGAAGCTCTACTTAGCTACTCTGCCTCTTATGAACAACTTTCTGCTTCTTGTCAGTATCCCTGTTCCTGGTGTTTATCAATCAACAAATGTACAGGGAAAAGCAGCACAGGATGTTGGGTTAATGACAATTGCTTTATTTCCTTTCTAGGATCATGCCCCCCCTCCAGTCCTGACTTCTGTGGTGGCTCTACAATGCCTTCAAACACTTCTCTTTTCCTACTTCACCTTTCACTTCTTGGTTTCCATGGGAGGACTGGTCTGCTACAATGCTAGTATCATGGCAAAAAGTCTTCATTGCTATTATTATAAAATATCCATTATGATTAATTCTATGACTAATGATGCATTTAGAAAATTTTACTTGAAATTCACTAAAAGAGTAGATCTTGTGTTTTATACACACATGCACACACAGTAACTATGTAAGGTGATGGATATGTTAATTAGCTTGATTGTGGTAAACATTTAATAATGTATAGGTATATTGAATCATCATGTTATACACATTAAATGATATGATTTTTATGTGTTAAGCAGTTGAGAGAAAATAAAATATAAAAACTTTCCATTCTTATGTTATTTTTAATTACTGCTTTTACTATTTATTTCTAACTTAGTGAACATGGTCTATATGATATTTAAAGTTTAAAATTTGTTAAGAGTTGCTTAATGGCCTAATATCTAGTCAAATTTCATAAATGTTTTGCATGTGATTAAAAGGAAACTATACTGTCTTCACTCTCCAGTTGTTGAGTTTGAGAGTTTATGTATTTTCATTAGATTTAGCTTGTTACTTATATTTTTATCTTCTATTTACTTTTTTGTCTACTTGATTTGTGAGTTGCTGGGAGAGGGATATTAAAATGCCCCACTATGTTTATATAATTTTCAGGTGCTTCTTGTAGTTGTATCAATTTTTCTTTATATATTTTAAAGTTTTTATATTTGATAAATATACATTTATAATATATGTTTCCTGGAGAATGAAATATTATATCACTATGTATCAGTCTACTTTTCTCAATAATGTTTTATAATCTAAAGTTTATTAGCTTTATATTCTAAAGTTTAGAATAAATCTATGACTATAGCTACAACCTCTTTGAGTTAATATTTCCTTGGAACATTTCCATCCTGTCATTTTCATTATTTCTTTGCCATCATATTTTGTGCATGTGTTTTGTAAATAGCATGTAGATGAATTTAAATAAATACTGTTAAATAAACTATACCTTTTAACAAGATAGCTCAATCCATATACTTTTTTTTGTGAACAATACATCTGGTTTTTATTACTATCATCTTATTTTTATTTTTTATTTGTCTATCTTTTTACGTTTTTATCAATCTTGATTTTTTATGAATTTATTGTATTTATTCTTATACAAGCTGCATGGTATCTCTTCTTAGAAGGGCACTAAACCCATTATGAGAGCCCCAGCCTCACGATCTCATCTAAAGCAGGGCTGTAAAACTCATTTTCACCAGGGTCCACATCAGCCTCACGGTTGCCTTCAAAGAGCGGAATGTATTTTCAGCTCCTTAACAGTTAAGGAGTAGTTACATTTATACAGTCCTAAAATTATTTCAGCCCTTTGAAGACAACCGTGAGGATGATGTGGCCCCTGGTGAAAATGAGTTTGATACTCCTGATCTAAACCTAATTACCTGCCAAAGGCCTCCATCTCCAAATACCAAGTACTATAATTAGAGCTTCAAAAGAAGAATTTTGCAGGGACACAATTAATTCCATACTTCTGCATTTCCCTCTCACCTCCTGCCATCACCTACTCTGGCCCTAGGCTTTCTGTCATAATATTTCGACTTGTATTTTCTAGAATTTTACATAAATTTAATGATACAGTATGTATTCTTTAATGGCTGCTATTTATTTTCATGCAGCCTAATTATTAAGATTCACCAATGTTATTGTATCAATAGTATATTTCTTTGTATTACTTAGTATTCCATTATGTGGCTGTACCATGGATTTTGGTTGGTTTACCAATTAAAGAAAATTAAATTGCTTCCAAATCAGGCTGCTAAAAATGAAGCTGCTATGAATGTTTGAGTATAAGTTTTTTCATGTACATATGCTTTCATTTCAATTTGAAAAATGCCTAAGAATAGAAAGACTGGATCATATGGTAGGTATAAATCTAATCTAAAACTAATAATTTTTTCTACTTTATTTTTTATTGTTATTCTATTGCAGTTGTCCCATTTTTTTACTTTTTTTCCCATCCACCCAGCCCTACCCTTCTTGTCCACAATCAATTGACTCTCCATTGTCCATGTCCTTGGGTCATTCATACATGTTCTTTGATTAGTCCCTTCCACAATTCCTTGCCTGCCTCCCTCCACTCTTACAGCTATCAGTCTGTTCTATGTTTCCATGTCTCTGGTTCTACTTTCCTCATTCATTTATTTTGTTCACTAGAGTCCAGTTATAAGTGAGGTTATATGGAAAGAAAAAATGAGAAAAAAATCCCATTTACTATAGCAACAAGAAAAATAAAGTACCTAGGAATAAGTTTAAGCAAATATGTAAAAGACCTGTACTATAAAACTATAAAACAACTGAAGAAAGAAATTGAGGAAGACACAAGTAGATGGAAACATATATCATGCTCATGGATGGGAAGAAGTTACATCATTAAAATGTCCTTACTACCCAAAGCAATCTACACAGTCAACACAATTCCTACTAAAATACCAATGAAATATTTCATAGTTCTGAAACAAATATTCGAAAAATTTATATGGAACAAAAAATGGCCCAAATAGCTTCAACAATCCTGAGAAAGAAGTTGGAAACAAAGTTGGAAGGATCACAATAACTGATATGAAACTGTACTACAAGGCCACTGTAATCAAGACAGTCTGGTACTGGCATAAGAACAGACAGATATATCAATGGAACAGAATAGAGAGCCCAGAAATAAATCTATGTCTCGATGGTCCATTAATATATGACAAAGAGGGCAGCAACATAAAATGGAGTAAAAATAGCCTCATCAACAAATGGTGTTGGGAGAACTGGACAACTACGTGCAAAAAAAAAATGAAACTAGATCACCAACTTACACCATACACCAGAATAAACTCAAAATGGATAAAGGACTTGAATATAACTCATGTTATCATAAAAGTCCTACAGGAAAATATGGGTAGTAATATTTCAGATATCCTATGTAGCAATACTTATGTCACAATATCTCCTAGGGCAAGGGAAATAAAGGGAAAAATAAACAAATGGGACTACATCAAACTAAAAAGCTTCTTCACAGCTAAAGAAACCATCATCAAAATGAAAAGGGAACCAACTATACAGAAGAACACATTTGTCAATGATATATTGGACAAAGGCTTAATCTCCAAAATAAGTCAAGAACTCATATGACTCAATATCAGGAAGACAAACAACTCATTAAAAATGTGCAAAAGACCCAAATAGACACTTCTCCAAGGAGGACATGCAGAGGGCCCAGAGACATATGAAAAAATGCTCAGCATCACTACCATCAGAGAGATGCAAATTGAAAGCACAATGAGATACCACTTCACACCAGTCAGAATGGCCATTATAACCAAACCAACAAACAACAAGTGCTGGTGTGGTTGTGGAAAAAAGGGAACCCTGCTGCACTATTGGTGGGGATGCAGACTGATATAGCCACTGTGGAAAACAGCATGGACTTCCAGCCAAGATGGAGGTGTAGGTAGATATACTGTGCCTCCTCACACAACCAAAAGAAGGATAACAAATTTAAAAACAAAAAAAACAAACAAAACTGACAGAAAATTAAACTGTATGGAAGTCCAACATCCAAGCAGTTAAAGAAGAAACATTCATCCAGACTGGCAGGAGGGGCAGAGATGGGCAGCTGGGGTGGAGAGGATTCATCGCAAAGTGGTGGCTGGTGGAGCTGGCAGTTCCACATTTGCATGCAGATAAACTGGGAGGATTAACTGGGGAGCAAGACAGACCATGCAACCCAGGGTTCCAGCTCGGGGAAATAAAGCCTCAAAACCTCTGACTGAAAAAACTCGTGGGGGTTGAGGTGGCAGGAGAAACTCCCAGCTGCACAGGAGAGTTCATTGGAGAGATTCACAGGATCCTAGAATGTACACAAACCCACCTACCGGGTAATCAGTACCAGAAGGTCCCAATTTGCTTGAGGGTAGTGGAGAAGTGACTGAAAGCTGGCTGAGAGCCGAACAAGCCCCATTTTTCCTTCTTATACCCCTCTCCCACATAAAGCACTACAACACTGGGGTTGTGGTTGCCCCACTCTGGTGAATATCTAAGGCTCTGCCCCTTACTACGTAACAGGCACATAAGACAAAAAAAAAAAGACCCAAATAAAAGAACAGATCAAAGATACACAAAAAATACAACTAAATGACGAAGAGATAGCCAACCTATCAGATGCACAGTTCAAAACACTGGTAGTTAGGATGCTCTCAGAATTGGTTGAGTGTGGTCACAAAATAGATTAAAAAATGAAGGCTACAAAAAGTGAAATAAAAGAAAATGTACAGGGAGGAAAGGAAACCAGGACTCAAATCAACAGTTTGGAGCAGAAGGAAGAAAGAAACATTCAACCAGGAAAGAATAAGGAAACAAGAATTTAAAAAAAGGAGAAGCTTAGGAACCTCCAGGACAACTTTAAATGTTCCAACATCCAAATTATAGGGGTACCAGAAGGAGAAGAGGAAGAGTAATAAATTGAAAACTTATTTGAAAACATAATGAAGGTGAACTTCCCCAATTTGACCAAGGAAATAGACTTCTGGGAAGTCCAGGAAGCCCAGAGTCCCAAAGACATGGGACTCAAGGAAGCACACACCAAGGCATATCATCATTAAGTTATCTAAGATGAAAGATAAAGAGAGAATCTTAAAAGCAGCAAGCGAAAAAGAGACAGTTACCTACAAAGGAGTGCCCAGAATACTATAAGCTGATTTCTAAAAGAAACTTTGCAGGCAAAAAGGGGCTGGAAACAAGTGGTCAAAGTCAGGAAAGGCAAGGACCTACATTCAAGATTACTCTATTCAACAAAGCTCTTATTTAGAATGGAATGGCAGATAAACCTGTGGGTCTCAGGCCTTATCTGCTTCTCAGATAAGGTCAAGTTAAAAAAGTTCTTCAACTCCAAGCCCTTAATATATGAAATGTTAAAGGGACTTATCTAAGAAAATGATAAAGAATATGAACAGTGAAATGACAACAAACTCACAGCTATTACAAACTGAACCTAAAAATAACAAAAACAAAAACAAACTAAGCAAACAACTAGGACAGGAACAGAAACACACAAATAGAGATGACATGAAGGGTTATCAGCAGGGGTGGGTGGGAGAATGGGGGGAAAGGTACAGGGAATAAGAAGCATTTATGCTACATACAAAATAGACAGAGGGAGGTTAAGAATAGTATAGAATATGGAGAAGCCAAAGAACTTATATGTATGACCCATAGCCTTGAACTAAGGGTGCGGAAATACTGGTTGGAGAAGGGTGTGCTGGAGGAACAGAATAGAGGAGAATGGGACAACTGTAGTAAGAGCATAATCAGTAAAATGTATTTTAAAAATAAAAAAAGAAAATGGTATGGAAATTTCCTCAAAAAATAAAAAATGAAACTGCCTTATAACCCAGTGATTTCACTTTTGGCAATATATCCTAAAAATCCTGAAACACCAGTTCAAAAGAACCTATGCATCCCAATGTTCCTAGCAGTACAATTTATAATAGCCAAGTGCTGGAAACAGCCTAAATGCCCATCAGTAGATGAGTGGATTAAAAATTGTGGTACTTTTACACAATGGGATCATACTCAGCAGTAAGAAAGAAGGAACTCCTACCCTGTGTAATAGGATGGATGAAAGTGGAGACTATTATGTTACATAAAATAAAGCAGTCAGTGAAAAATAATCTAAAATATTCTGTCAAACTGTTTTCCAATGTGGCTGTATTATTTTTCATTCCTAACAGCAATGTATTAGGATTACAGTTCGTCCTTGTCAGAACTAAGTATGATCAGTCATCTTAATTTTAGCAATTCTAGAACAAGTGCAACAGTATTGCATTGTGGTTTTATTATGCATTCCTTAATGACTATTGATGTTGAACAATTTTTCATGTGCATATTTGCCATTCAAAAACATATTGTGGTTTTAATTTGCATCTCTCTGATAGCTAACGATATTGAGCATCTCTTCATGTGTCTCTGGATATTCTGTATGTCCTCTTTGGAGAAGTGTCTGTTCAAGTCCTTTTCCCATTTGTTAATTGGGTTGGGTGTCTTCTTAGAGTGGAGTCTTGTAAGTTCTTTGTATATTTTGGAGATTAAACCTTTGTCTGAGGTATCATTGGCAAATATGTTTTCCCATACAGTTGGTTGTCTTTTTAATTTAATACTGTTTTCTTTAGCCATGCAGAAGCTTTTTATTTTGAGGAGATCCCATTTGTTTATTCTTTCCTTTATATTCCTTGCTCTAGGGCACATATCCGTAAAAATGTTGCTGCGTGGAATATCTGAGATTTTCTTGCCAATGTTCTCCTCTAGGACTTTAATGGTGTCACGGCTTACCACTTTACACCAGTCAGGATGGCTATAATAGACAAAGCAACAAACAACAAATGTTGGAGAGGGTGTGGGGAAAAGGGGACCTTAGTTCACTGCTGGTGGGATTGCAGACTGGTACAACCATTATGGAAAACAGTATGGAATTTTCTCAGAAAAATAAAAATCGACCTGCCTTTTGACCCAGCAATTCCACTGCTAGGATTATACCCCAAGAATCCTAAAACATCAATTTCAAAGAGCCTATGCACCACAATGTTCATAGCAGCACAATTTACAATAGCCAAGAGTTGGAAGCAACCTAGGTGCCCATCAGTAAACGAATGGATCAAAAATTGTGGTACATATACACAATGGAATTCTATGCAGCAGAGAGAAAGAAGGAGCTACTACCTTTTGCAACAACATGGATGGAACTGGAAAGCATTATGCTGAGTGAAATAGGCCAGGCATTGAAGGACAAATACCATATGATCTCACCTTTGACAGGAAGCTAAAGAATAAAACAAACAAGCAAACAGAACAAAAACAAAGACACTGAAATAGAGAACAAGTGGGCAGCGACCAGAGGGGAGAGGGAAGGGAACTTAAGGGGAAAAAGGGGGAGGGATTTTGAGGAACAAGTATGAGGGACGCAGAGATGAGGACTGGGGGGGGAATGGGGGGGAGACCGAGTGGGGGGGTGGGGTGGGATGGGAAAAATAGATTAAAAAAATGTACTTGAAAAGTAACTAAATAAAATTTAATATTAAAAAAACATTTTGTGAAGTGTCTGCAAAATATCTTACCTATTTTAAAATTATTTTCTTGTTAGTGGCTTTAGGAGTGAAGTACAGCATCAAATAAATGATTCAAAAATATTTTTCATAGTATAAAATATTATACTTAGTATAAAATTATGTTTTAATTCTCTTAACAATGTTTTAATCCAAGTAGAATTTTAAATTTTATTGAAGTAAAATTTATCAGTTTCTGTATTATGAATGTGCTATTGGCATTGAATTTTAAAATATTTTTGCATTAATAACAGGTTATGCACAAAAATTTTTCCCCATGTTTTCTACAAATTGTAGTTTTAAGGTTTACATTAAGGTCCATGATCCATATTGGATTAATTTTTCCATTTGCTCTGAAGTATGTATTAAAGTTCTCTTATTTTTATTTTTATTTTATTGATTATGCCATTACAGTTGTTCTATTCCCCCCCCTTCATTCCCATCCACCCTGCACACCCCTGCCCCCACCATTCCCCCTTTTAGTTTATGACCATGTGTCTCAAGTTCTTTAAATACTGTATTTCCCATACTATTCTTGCCCTCCCCCTATCTATTTTCTATCTACCATCTATGCTACTTATTTTCTATACCTTCTCCCCCCTTCTCCTCCTCCCACTCCCCTGTTGCTAACCCTCCATGAGATCTTCATTTCTATGGTTCTGCTCCTGATCTACCTGTCCTCTTAGTTTGCTTTTGTTTTAGGTGTGGTTGTTAATACTGTGAGTTTGCTGCCCTTTCACTGTTCATCTTTTTTATCTTCTTTTTCTTAGGTAAGTCCCTTTAACATTTCATATAATAAGGGCTTGGTGATGATGAACTCCTTGAATTTGATCTTATCTGAGAAGCACTTTATCTGCCCTTCCATTCTAAATGAAAGTTTTGCTGGATAGAGCAATCTTGGTTGTAGGTCTTTGGATTTCATGACTTGGAATACTTCTTTCCAGCCCCTTCTTGCCTGTAAGGTCTCTTTTGAGAAATCAGCTGAAAGTCTGATGGGAACTCCTTTGTAGGTGACTGTCCCCTTATCTCTTGCTGCTTCTAGGATTCTCTTTTTCATTTTAATCTTGGCTAATGTAATGATGATGTTCCTTGGTGTGTTCCTTCTTGGGTCCAACTTCTTTGGGACTCTCTGAGCTTCCTGGATTTCTCGGAAGTCTATTTCCTTTGCCATCTTGGGGAAATTCTCCTTTATTATTTGTTCAAATAAGTTTTCTACTGGTGGCTGTTCCTTTCCCCCTTCTGGTACCCCTATAATTCAGATGTTGGAGCATTTAAAGATGTTCTGGGGGTTTCTAAGCCTCTCCTCATTTCTTTGAATTCTTCTTTCTTCATAGTGTCCTGTTTGGCCATTTTTTTTCTTCCTCCTGGTTCACTCCTTTGATTTGAGTCCCAGTTTCCTTTTCATCACTATTGGTTTCCTGTGCAATTCCCTTCATTTCAATTAGTTTCGCCTTCCTATGTTCCTCTAATTTGTGACTAAAATCAACCAGTTCTGTGAGCATCCTGATCGCCAGTGTTTTGAACTGTGCATCTGAAAGTTTTGCTATTTCTTTGTCACTTAGCGTTATGGGCTCTGGCTCTTTGAGATCTTCTTGAGCTATTTTTGGTCTGTTCGCGCCCGTTAAGTAGAAGGAACACAGCTGTGGTGTTCACCAGGGCCGGGCCGCCAAGGTCGCTGGGTTGTGATGCTGTATGTGGGGGCGGGGTCAGAACGGGGAAATGGCAGCCCCCTCTGCTGCCTCTGCCCCTTAGGCCTGCTTGGTCCTGTCTCACCGCCCACTCCCTTGCTGGTCTATCTGCGCATGAATGCGTGACCACAGTCAACCCGCTGCCCTGCGCCCTCGCTGGGTCTGCTGGTAGTTCACTGGGTCCACCCATTGCAACTCCAGGCCTGGGATCCGCACACCTAAGTCCGCCTGACTGAGTTTTTTTGCAACCCCACTCCTCCAGCTGCTGGCTTCACCCCTCTTACCGGTCAGGCTGAAGAATTTGTTGTTATCAGACTTCTGAAAAGTTCAATTTTCTGTGTTTTGGCTGTGTTTTCTGTTGCTAATATTTTACTGTCTCTAAACTTGGTTGTGTGAGAAAGTGCGGTATCTCCACCTATGCCTCCATCTTGGAGGAAATCGACTGTATTAAAGTTCTGTTTTTGTTTTTTTAAATAGATGGATACCTGATTTTCCAGAACCCTTTGTGGAACTGTATTTCACTAATGAATTACCTTTGCACATGTGTAAAAAAAGCAAGCAAAAACAACCAACAGTTGTCTGTGCATGTGTAGGTCTATTTCTAGACAATCAATTCTCTTGCATTGGCCTATTTGTCTATGTTTATATCAATATCACACTGCTTTTATCAAGGTAGCTTTATATTATGTCTTGAAATTAGGTAGCATTTGTCCTCAAAATTTGTTCTTTGTCAAAGTTGTTCTGGCTATTTTAACTTCTTTGCAATTTCATATGAATTTTAGAATGTCACTTTATGGAATAAAAATGCTGAGATTTTTATTGAAATTACATTAAATCTATAGATCAATTTGTGGGTGAATTGTTATTGAATACTAACCTTTCCAGTCAAGGAAGAAACTATCTCTTTTCATTTATTTAGATGTTCCTTAACTTCCCTCAGCAAACTTTTATAGTTTTTATTGTAAGTGTTTTTTAAACTGTTTGGTCAAGTTTATCACTTAGCATTTCACATTATTGATGTTATTTTAAAAGTTATGATTTTTATTTTGATTTATGATTGTTCACTGCTAATATGTAGAGATAAAATTAGTTTTTGTGTTGATTACATATTCAGCGATCTTGCTAAATTCATTTATTTCTATTATGTTTGTTGTAGAGCTATATAATTATGTATATGGTTGATCATTGTGGGTATTATTTCTTGAAATTTTTTTTCCACCTCACCTCCTTTGAAGAGACCAACTACGTTTATGTATTTTTGAAGCATTTTTAAACTTAATTATTGTTCAAGTACAGTTTTCTGTCTTTTACTCCCATTCCAGCCCCTCCCAGTGTTCCTCACCTCCTTCCCATTTCCACCCCACTTAGTTTTTGTCCTTGTGTCCTTTGTACTTGCTCCTGTGAATCCTTCTCCTTTTCCCCTGAAATTCTCTCCTCTCACCCCTCCGATCCCTGTCAGCCTGTTCTCTATTTCAGTGTCTTTGGTTATATTTTTCTTGCTTGTTTGTTTTGTCGTTTAGGTCCCTGTTATAGGTGATATCATATGGTATTTGTCTTTCACTGCCTGGCATATTTCACTCAGCATAATACTTGCCAGTTCCATCCATGCTGTTACAAAGGGTAGGAGCTCCTTTCTTTCTGCTGCATAGAATTCCACTGTGTAAATGTACCATAGTTTTTGGATCCATTCATTTACTGATGGGCACCTAGATTGATTCCAGTTCTTGGCTATTGTAAATTGTGCTGCTATGAACATTGGGGTGCATAGGTTCTTTTGGATTGGTGTTTCAGGGTTCTTAGGATATAATCCTAGCAGTGGAATTGCTGGGTTAAAATGCAGATTCATTTTTACCTTTCTGAGAAAATTCCATACTGTTTTCCATAATGGTTGTACCAGTCTGCAATCCCACCAACAGTGAACTAGGGTTCCCTTTTCCCCACAACCTTTCCCACATTTGTTTTTTGTTGCTTTGTTTATGATGGCCATCCTGACTGGTGTAAAGTGGTATCTTATTTTGGTTTTAATTTGCATCTCTCAGATAGCTAGTGATATTGAGCATCTTTTCATGTGTCTCTGGATCCTCTGTATGTCCTCCTTGGAGAAGTGACTGTTCAAGTCCTTTTCCCACTTTTTAATTGGGTTGGTTGTCTTCATAGAGTGGAGTCATGTAAGTTCTTTGTATATTTTGGAGATTCAACCTTAGCCTCAGGTATCATTGCTAAATATGCTTTTCCATACTATTGGTTCTCTTTTTATGTTAATACTGTTTTCTTTAGCCATGCAGAAGCTTATTATTTTGATGCGATCCCATTTGTTTATTATTTCCTTTACATCCCTTGCCTAGGGGACATATCAGTAAAAAAGTTGCTGCGTGAAATATCTGAGATTTTCTTGCCAATGCTGTCCTCTAGGATTTCAATGGTGTCACAGCTTATATTTAAGTCTTTTATCCACCTTGAATTTATTTTGGTGTATGGTGTAAATTGGTGCTTGAGTTTCAATTTTTTGCATGTAGCTGTCCAGTTCTCCCAACACCATTTGTTGAAGAGGCTATCTTTATTTCTTTATGTTACTGCCCCCTTTGTTGAATATTAATTGACTGTAGAGAGTTGGGTTGATTTCTGGGCTCTCTGTTCTGTTCCATTGGTCTATGTGCCTGTTTTCATGCCAGTACCAGGCTGTTTTGATTACAGTGGCCTTGCAATATAGTTTGGTATCAGGTATCGTAATCCCTCCTACTTTGTACATCTCTTTCAAAATTGCAGCTGGTATTCTGGGTAGTTTATGGTTTTATATAAATTTTTGAAGTGTTTGTTCTATGTCTGTGAAATATGCCATTGGTACTTTAATAGGTATTGCATTGAATCTGTAAATTGCTTTGGGTAGTATGGACATTTTGATGATGTTAATTCTTCCAATCCATGAGCAAGGTATATGTTTCCATTTGTATGTGTCATCCTTGATTTCTTTCTTCAGGGCTGTGTTTTCTGCTTACAGGTCTTTTACCTCCTTCATTAGGTTTATTCCCAGATATTTTATTTTTCTTTTTGCTATATCAAATGGGAATTTTTCCTTGATTTCTGCTTCTGCTGTTTCATTGTTGGTATACAAAAAATGCCTTTGTTTTCTGGATATTGACTTTGTATCCTGCTGTTTTGCCAAATTCATTTATTAGGTTGAGAAGTTTTTGGGTAGATTCTGTAGGATTTTCCATGTACACTATCATGTCATCTGCAAACAATGACAGTTTTGTTTCCTCCTTTCCAATTTGGATGCCTTTTATTTTCTTTTCTTGCCTAATGGCTGTGGCTAAAACTTCCAATACTATATTGAATAGAAGTGGTGAAAGTGGACATCCTTGTCTTGTTTGTTTTCTTAGTGGAAAAGATTTTAGTTTTCACCCATTGAGTATGATGTTGGCTGTAGGTCTCTCATACATGTCCTTTATTATGTTGAGAAATGCTTCCTCTACTCCCACTTTGCTGAGTGTTTTTATCATAAATGGGTGTTGTTACCTTATCAAAAGCTTTTTCCACATCTATTGATATGATCATGTGGTTTTTGTCTTTGCTTTTGTTTATATGATGTATTACATTTACTGATTTGCGAATATTGGACCATCCTTGCATCCCTGGGATGAATCCCACTTCGTCATGGTGGATGATCTTTTTAATGTATTGTTGGATGTGGTTTGCCAGTATTTTGTTGAGGATTTTAGTGTCTATGTTTATCAGGAATATTGGCCTGAAGTTTTCTTTCTTTGTCGTATCTTTATCTGGTTTTCGGATTTGGATGATGCTGGCTTCATAAAAACAGTTTGGGAGTCTTTCAAGTTTTGGATTTTTTGGAATAGCCTGTGAAGAATAGGGGTTAGCTCTTCCTTAAATGCTTTGTAGAATTCTCCTGTGAAAACATCTGGTCCAGGGCTTTTGTGCTTCAGGAGATATTTGATTACTGCTTCAACTTTTCTTGGTGTTATTGATCTATTTAATCTTTCTCCTTCTTCATCGAGTTTTGGAAGATTACATTTTTTTTAGAAATTTGTCCATTTCACCTAAGTTTTCAAATTTCTTGACTTACAGTTCTTCATAGTAATTTCTTACAACCCCTTCTATTTCTGTGGTGTCAGTTGTAATCTCTCCTCTTTCATTTCTGATTGTGTTTATTTGTGTCATCTTTCTTCTTTTTCATGATGAGCCTACTTAAAGGGTTGTTGATTTTGTTTATTTCTTCAAAAAACCAGCTCCTTGATTCACTGATCTTTAGAATTATGCTTTTAATCTCTATGTAATTTAGTTCTGCTCTGATCTTGGTTATTTCCTTTATTCTGCTTGCTCTGGGCTGTCTTTGTTGTTGTTCCTCAAGTTCTTGTAGGCATAGGGTTAGGTTGTTTGGTTGAAATGTTTCTATCTTTTTTTAGGTAGGCCTGTATTGCTATGAACTTCCCTCTCAGGACTGCCTTCGCTGTGTCCCATAAATTTGGGGCTGTTGTGAGTTAATTTTCATTTGTTTCCAGAAACTTTTTGATTTCTTCCCTAACTTCATTCTTGACCCATTTCTTGTTTAATAGCATACCATTCAGTCTCCATGATTTTGGGTGTTTTGGGTTTATTCCTTTGTGGTTGGTTTCCACTTTCAGTTTCTGGTGGTCAGAAAAAATGCTTGGTATGATTTCAATTTTCTTAAATTTGTTGAGGCTCATTTTGTGTCCTATCATGTGGTCTATCTTTGAAAATATTCCATGTGCATTTGAAAAGAATGTGTATTTAGATTCTTTGGAATGAAGGGCTGTATAAGTCCATTTCATCTAGGGCGTTGTTTAATGGTGCAATATCTTTGTTGATATTTTGTTTAGAAGATCTGTCCATTTTTGACAGTGGGGTGTTAAAATCCCCTACTATAATTGTGTTGCTGTCAATATCTTTCTTGAAGTCCTCTAAGATTTTCTTTTTATATTTGATTGCTCTTATGTTGGGTGCATATACATTATATATATTAATGTCTTGGCTGATTCTTCCCTTGAGTATTATGAATTGACCTTCTGCGTGTCTCTTTATGGCCCTTTTTTTTGAAGTCTATTTTGTCTGATATGAGTATTGCTACCTTGGCTTTTTTTTTTCTTGTCTGTTTGCTTGGAAAATTTTTTTCTAGCCCTTCACTTTAAACTGTGTAGGTCTTTTGTCCTGAGGTGGGTCTGTTTTAGGCAGTATATGTGTGGGTCATGCTTTCTTATTCAGTCAGCTATTCTATGTCTTTTGATTGCAACATTTAATACATTTATGTTTAAGGTTATTGATAGGTACTTTTCATTGCGATTTTTGTGCCTGTGTTCCTTTCTGTCTCTCTCTTTTCCTTTCTTTCCTTAGAGCAGTCCCTTTAGCATCTCTTGCAGAGCTGGTTTGGTGGAGGTGTATTCTTTTAGACTTCTTTTGTCTTGGAAGCTCTTTATTTGGCCTTCTATCTTGATTGAGAGCCTTGCTGGATAAAGTAATCTTGGTTGAAGGCCTCTGGTTCTCATTACATGGAATATTTCTTGCCATTCTCTTCTTGCTTGGAGTGTTTCCATTGAGAAGTCAGTAGCTAACCTTATTGGGGCTCCCTTGTATGTTACTTCCTTTTTCTCCTTTGCTGCCTTTCAGATTCTCTCTTTATATTGGAATTTTGCTATTTTAATGATGATGTGTCTTGAAGTGGGCCTCTCTGTGATTCCTGGATTTGTGTGACTTTTTCTCTCATCCAATTAGGGAAATTTTCCATCATTACTCTTTCAAATAGGGGTTCTATCCCTTGTTCTTCTTCTTCACCTTCTGGTATCCCTATTATTCAGATATTATTATGTTTCATATTGTCTTGCATGTCTCTTAATCCCTCTTCATTCTTTCTGAGCCTCATTTCCTTTTCTCTCTCTTTCTGGGAGTTTTTTTTTTCTATGTTGTCCGCCAAGTCACTGATCCAATCTTCTTCATCGATTCTGCTTTTGATTCATTCTACTTACTGTGTTCTTCAGTTCAGAAATTGTATTCTTCATTTCCTCTTGTTTCTTGCTCATAGTTTCTATTTCCTTTTTCATGTTGATATAGTTTGCAGCGATTTCTTTGTAGCTCTCCTGTAGTTCTGGTAGTTCACTGTGAGCTTTTGAACTCCCTGATAACCAGTAATTTGATCTAAATACCTGATAGTTGACTTGCCTCTATTTCATCTTACATTCTTTCTGAGGCTTCCTCCTTTCCTTTCATTTGGGAATTTTTTTTCTTTGTTTTCCCATTGTTTGTGAGCCTCTTCTTGTTAGCCTCAGATTCTTAAATTGATCTGTTTTGACTCCCTGGGTTTATGGTGTGAACTTCGGTGGTAGAATACTTGTGAAATTCAGTCATGCCGTCTCTTTCGGATATCCTGGTGTTCTCCGCTTCCACCTACTCCTTTTTTTTTTGGTGTGTGAGATTAGTTGGTGGGGAAAGCAAAATGGTTTATGACAGTGGGAGGGTATTTTATGATATTTACAGTCACAGCCAGTAGAGAAGAGATAGAAGGTCTTTAGGCTATATACAGTTTTAACCATAATCTTCAACCCAACTTGCCACTTTTAAGAAAGGATGGACAAAGGTAAGTCTCTTGTTGGGGAGGGAAGGCTTGTGAGTTGGATCTAGAAAGCAGTGAGGTTGTGGGCAGTCAGATTCTGAGGTAAGGTGAGAGCGAAGGATAGTAAATTGGTGTAGTATGTGAGCAAATAGAGTTAATCACTAGAGTAATAGAATTCAGGAAATTGTAAAGTGGGCTAAGGTCTGGGAGATGTGTTGTGAAGTATTTACAGTTGTTTAGAACAGCTATTATTTACAATAATATTAGAGCAACAATTATATGACAGACTGTATGTGATCTGGATAACATGAATGGGGGTATAGTACTTTGCGTAGGGTGCTAAAGGAAAACAGGTGGCATGAAGTATAGAAAATTAGCAATACACTGTGGAGGAAAGAACAGGGAAAACCTGTCAAATGATACAAGATAACCAGCCAAGGCAAAGAAGCCTGTACAGAAAGAGGAGGAATACAAAGATACTATTAAAATATAAAAGAAGTTAGAATAATGAAAAAAATAATAATACAAATTATTATTTGTATTATTTGGCTTCTCTGCTATAGCAAAGTGAAATTTGTCTCTCTGTCTCTACTGTTGGGATGCCCCTTCTTTGGGTCCAACTCTGGTCTTTTCGCAGTTCCAAGTTGTTTGTGTCACTTGTGGGTAAAAGAAAAAAAACAACAAAAGGGCTGGAGAAGGGAGGAAAAAGCAATAAGTTTGGAAAGAAAGGAAGAAGAAATAAAAAAGGAAAGAAGCAAGGAGAGGAAAAAAGTATTGAAAAATAAAACAATAATGAAATTAAGAAGATACAAGATTACTTAAAATAAATAAAACAAAACAAAACAAAACAAAACAACAACACCTGTGTTGTTGGTTTCAAACATACCAAACTGGTTTTTCTGGCTGCAGCAGGCTGAGGGTTCATCCGTGCGGTGTTTCTGTGAGCACTCTCACAAGAGCTAACCTGGCACCTCTCCCCAGCACCCCACGAAGGGGATCTAGGTTCTTTTCAGAGCACTTTCCCTGGGGGTCCTTGCTGTGGGCTGGGGTGTGGGCACACATGCACCAGCCAGGCTGTCTGGATCCCCTGGGATCTGGTACAGTCCTTCCCAGTTCTGTGGGGGAACTCAAGGGCTCCCGCCCATCCTCTGGATTGGTGCCAGGCTGGGTGGAGAGCAGGCCAAGCAGCTGTCTCAGGAGAATCCTTCAGTTTACTTTCCAAAAAATTTCTCAAGAAAGCCTGCCTCTCAGCACAGCCTAATCCCCCAGCCAGACCAGTGACTATTGGAGTCAGAGCCTGGCGATGCACCTCTCAATTCTCTGGGGCTGGTGACCACAGTGTCTGCAGTTGAACACAGCCCTTTGTCCTTATCACCCTCTCTGTAAACTCAAGCAGAAAGGTCTCTCCCCAGTGTTGCCCAGCCTTGCTTAGCTGGGGAGGAAGGGAACTGATGACCCGGCTCTCTCCCAAGGACCCTGTAGCAGTCCCCAGGCTCCCAAAGAGTCTGCTGTAGACCTGCAGGGCTCTGGGGCTCCCAAAGAGTCTGTGGCAGACACACCAGGTGTGGGCGCTGGGCGAGGCTTCCGGGCACCAGCTGAGGCTGCTGGGCACGGTCTGAGGGCACTGTTGCTCCTGTCTTTGCTCCTGTCCCTGAGACCCTACTGACCTGCAGCTGTCTCCTTACCATCTGTTTTTTCAGTGTCCGTTACAATTTCTGGTCTCTTATTTTCATATATGCTGGGGAACTGTTGGCTGTTTGCTCTGTTCCTCCGTAGATCGGCCAGGAATTTTTCTATGTGTATGGGAAATGGAATTCGCTCTGTTCTACTCTGTCACCATCTTCCCACCTCCCCAATTACGTTTATATTAGGTTGCTTGAAGTTGTCCCTTAGCTGAGAACATTTTCATTGTTTTGGATTCTCTTTTCTGTGTGTTTCATTTGAATTTTTTATTGTTATGTCTTCTAGTTTACTAATCTATTCTCCTTCAATATCTGATATGTCACTAATCTATCCAGTATATTTTTAATCCCATACATTGTCATTTTCATGTTTGGAAACTTGGTTTGGATCTTTTTATATAATATTTTTCATGTCTTAACTTTTCGAACATATGAAAATATTTTAAATAATTTCTTTTAATTTCTTTCTCTGTTAATTCTAACATCTGTGTCAGTTCTGTTTTTAACAGATTATTTTCTTCATTTTTATTCATATCTTCTTGCCTTTTTTCATGGATGGTAACTTTGATTGAAAGACAGACTGTGAATTTTACCTTGGTGAATATAGGAATAAAAATTATCCTTTATATTCTTAAACTATTCGTAAACTGTCTGGAACACAAAGAGTTTACTTGAAAACTGTTTTCCAGTTCCATCCATGTTGTTGCAAAAGGTAGTAGCTCCTTCGTTCTCTCTGCTGGAAAGCATTATGCTGAGTGAAATAGGCCAGGCATTGAGGGACAGATACCATATGATCTCACCTTTGACAGGAAGCTAAAGAATAAAACAAACAAGCAAACAGAATAAAAACAAAGACGCTGAAATAGAGAACAAGTGGGCAGCGACCAGAGGGGAGAGGGAAGGGAACTTAAGGGGAAAAAGGGGGAGGGATTTTGAGGAACAAGTATGAATGACACAGAGATGAGGACTGGGAGGGGGGGGGAATGGGAGGGAGGGGGGAGACCGGGCGGGGGGGGGAGAGAAAAAAAATGTACTTGAAAAGTAACCAAATAAAATTAAAAAAAAAAAAAAAGAAAGAAAACTGTTTTATTTCTTTGGATATTGCTGTTAGGTTATTTATTTATTTATTTATTTATTTTTATTTTTTATTGATTATGCTGTTACAGTTGTTCTATTCCCCCTTTTATTCCCCTCCACCCTACCCCTCATCCCCACCATTACCCCCCTTTTAGTTTATGACCATGTGTCTCAAGTCCTTTAGATTCTATATTTCCCATGCTATTCTTGCCCCCCCCATCTATTTTCTATCTACTGTCTATGCTACTTATTTTCTGTTCCTTCTCCCCCCTTCTCCTCCTCCCACTCCCCTGTTGCTAACTCTCCTTGAGATCTTCATTTCTATGTTTCCACTCCTGATCTAGCTGTCCTTTTAGTTTGCTTTCATTTTAGGTGTGATTGTTAATAACTGTGAGTTTGTTGTCCTTTCACTGTTCATATTTTTTATCTTCTTTTTCTTCGATAAGTCCCTTTAACATTTCATATAATAAGGGCTTGGTGATGATGAACTCCTTGAATTTGATCTTATCTGAGAAGCACTTTATCTGTCCTTCCATTCTAAATGAAAGTTTTGCTGGATAGAGCAATCTTGGTTGTAGGTCTTTGGATTTCATGACTTGGAATACCTCTTTCCAGCCCCTTCTTGCCTGTAAGGTCTCTTTTGAGAAATCCGCTGACAGTCTGATGGGAACTCCTTTGTAGGTGACTGTCCTCTTAGCTCTTGCTGCTTATAGGATTCTCTCCTTCATTTTAATTTTGGCTAATGTAATTATGATGTGCCTTGGTGTGTTCCTTCTTGGGTCCAACTTCTTTGGGACTCTCTGAGCTTCCTGGATTTCCTGGAAGTCTATTACCTTTGCCAGATTGGGGAAATTCTCCTTTATTATTTGTTCAAATAAGTTTTCCACTGGTGGCTGTGCCTTTCCCCCTTCTGGTACCCCTATAATTCGGATGTTGGAGCATTTAAAGATGTCCTGGAGGTTCCTAAGACTCTCCTCATTTTTTTGAATTCTTGCTTCTTGACTCTTTTCTGTTTGGCCATTATTTGCTTTCTTCTGGTCCACTCCATTGATTTGAGTCCCAGTTTCGTTTTCATTTCCTTTGGTGTCCTGTGCAATTCCATTCATTTCAATTAGTTTCGCCTTCATATATTTGTCTAATTTGTGGCTATAATCAACCAGTTCTGTGAGGATCCTGATCATCAATGTTTTAAACTGTGCGTCTGTGAGTTTTGCTATTTCTTCATCACTTAGATCTATTGGCTCTGGGGCTTTGAGATCCTCCTGCACCATTCTTGGTCTGTTTGGGCCCTTTAAGTGTGAGAAGTGGCGCCTTGGACTCCCAGGTCACTGGGTTGTGACGCTGTATGTGGGGGCATGGTCAGAGCGGGGAAATGGCGACCCCCTCTGCCGCTTCTCACAGCTGGGTGCGGAGGAACAGTGCCTTAGGTGGTTCACCTGGGCCGGGCCACTCAGAGTCGCTGGGTTATGATGCTGTATGTGGAGGTAGGGTCAGAGCAGGGAAATGGCGGCGCCCTCCACTGTCGCTTGCCGCGGGGACCTGCCGGCCCGGTCCAACCGCCCACTCCCTCGCCTGTCCACCCGTGCACAAATGCGCGACCTCAGTCAACTCGCAGCCCCGCTGCCCCGCTGTCTCCCCCGAGGTCGCTCGCCTGGTTGCTTGCTCGGTCGCTCACTAGGTCCGACCCTGCGCCTGGATTCCGCAGGCCTGAGTCCATCTGGCCGAGTCCTCCTGTGCAACCCTGCTCCGCCAGCCGCTGGTTTCGCCCCTTACCGGTCAGGCTGAAGAATTTGTTGTTAACGGACTTCCGAAAAGTTCAATTTTCCGTGTTCTGGCTGTGTTTTCTGTTGCTAATATTTAGTTTTCTCTAATCTTGGTTGTGGGAGAAGGCACGGCACATCCACCTATGCCTCCATCTTGGCGGAAGTCCTGCTGTTAGGTTTTGTTAGGTGGGATCAGAGAGGTGTTCAGTCTAGGGTTAATTATTCCTAGTTACTGAAGTAATATCTTTTTGTGTATTCAATATAATGTCTCATGAATTATGATGTTTTCTCATCTCTTTGGTCAGAATAATTTTCTCATACCTTTGTGAATACCAGGCAATTACCTCTAATCCCTTTCTCAGTCTCAAGCATTTTCCTCACATGCATGAACATATCAGTTCTCAGCTATACACTAGCAAGGGCTTCCCTGAACTCTCTTGAATTTTCTCTTTGCAGTTCTCTCACTCTGGTATTCTGTACTGCCTAACTGTTTTGGTCTTTCTACACCCTCAGTCCCATATCCTCATCTCTGAGAGTTTGCCAGGCCCTGCTTGGGTTCTGTATTTGCGTGTGGAGGTCAAGGGACCATACTTGTTAAACATAGTGGGTCCAGAGTAGAAGCATTCCTCTTCAGGGTCACCCAGAGACTGCAATAATTTTCAAAGAGAAGTTTGATCATGGACATGGGTTTGGTCAGCAGTACTGTGTAGGTCAGAATCAAGGCAGAACATTCTAAGGTTATCGTTGCAAAGTTTACCACTCAATGGATATAAATCTTTTACGACAATGGTTAACATATTCTTTCTCCTTGATTCATAGTCACACTAAACATGTGCCTTGAAGCAGTATTCTGGAGGGAATGTGAGCAGATTTTCCTTTTACTTAACCTACAGCAGAAAACAAAAGGCCTCTGACAAAGACATATTGCTCCCTGAACTGAATGTCAGAATTTTGTACTATGATTTTGATTAAATATAGACCCAATCTCTATTTTTGTCAGGATTCATCTCTGAAATTATGATGGAAGTCCAAGGAACACCATTCAATGGACAAAATATTTGTTTTTCACACATCTTGTTCAAAGGATATATTTAGATATACAAGAAGCTTGCAGATTGCATTTTGGTTTGGAGGGCACATAAGTGATTCACATGCAATAAATGCATCTGGTCAGTAATTTCCCATTGTCAGATAAAGAAGTATTTAAAATTACTCATTGTTTACCAAATGTAATCCAAATAATTGAAATAGTATTGTCATTGAAGTAAATCTTAAAGCTTAGAAATAGGGAAATAGAAGTTTTCAGGGAACTAGGATGACTGCCTTTAGATATGAATGGCTGCCATGTGAAAGAGATTAAGAATAATCTGTTTGGCTCAAAATATTACAGTTCATACCAATGGTTCAAAATTTATTGTGTTAAATTTGGTTTAGTTAAAGAAAGAATTTTGTAATGACTTTCCTATCTTGGAATAAGTTTCTTTGCATAATAATGATCACTTCTTTCATTCACAATCACTTTAAATTTTCAAAACATTTTTTTCTGTTTTGAATCTTAAAACAATCCAGGGAAGTGGGTTAAAGGAAATGGTGCCAGTGCACTGATTTACAGTAATCTTACAAGTTGATTTTTTGCATCTTTTCCCAAATCTGTATTCAATGATATGTTAATAGCTTAAAATTGGCCACTGTAGGAATATTAACACCATGCTAACCTACAAATATTTACCTGTGCATGCTTTCCAAAAACAATTGTTAAATATTTGCCAGCACATCATTGGGTAAGGACAAATAAGGAGTCTGAGGCTTTGATAAATTGAGTAACTTTTCCAAAATCTAACAGCAAATAGATGACTGAAAGACTGAATCATCTATACCTTAGGGCCGGGGTTCAAAATTACTTCCTGTGAGATTACATTCTGTATTTATGTGACCCTCAAACTAAGAATGGTCTTTACATTTTGAAAGATGTGGAGAAAAGAGTATGCAACAGAGGACATGGGTCATAGGAAAGTTTGTCACAGGCAAGTAGACTAAAATATTTATTTGACCTGTTACAGAAAATGTTTGCTGATCTAGAGCCTAGCTGTGTCACAGTCTCTGTGGCAATGACTGCTGTTTTTCCATGGAATTCCAAGCTCCACATTTTCCATACTAATTGAGCTGTAGCTGGATACTCTAAGTATGGAATCAAAGTTATCTGTCATCAGAAAAATGGATTAATAAGACATCATTTTATTTATATGTATATAAAACAATGGAATAGTACTATATATGATATATACATGTATACTTATATAATATATAAGTATATACACATATATAAAACAATGGAATATTATTCAGCTTTTAAAAAGAAGGAAATCTTGCCATTTGCAACAATGTGGATAAACCTGGAATGCATTATGATAATTGAAATAAGCCAGACAGAGAAAGACAAATGCTGCATTGCATCACTTATGTAAGGAATCTAAAAAAAAAAGTTAAACTCAATAAAACAGAGAGTAGAAAAGTGGTTGCCAGGGGATGAGAGGTAGGGGAAATAAGGAGAAATTGGTAAAACGATATAAATTTTCAGCCAAAAGATCAATACGGTCTAAGGATCTAATGCAGAATATGGTGACTATAGTTGATAACACTATATTGTATCATTGTAACTTTGATCAGAGTGTAGAATTAAATGTTCTCAGCAAAAAGGGTAAATGTGTGAAGTAATGGATAGGTTTGTTAACTGGATGCAAGGACTGCTTTCACAGTGTATATCAATCATCACGTCATATATTTTAACTATCTTACAATTTTATTTGTCAATTACACCTCAATAAAACAAAAGAGAGGGAGAAATCTATTCAATAAACATGCTGAATTATTTCTATAATTCTATGATGAATATGGAAAAGATTGGTGGTTTAAAAATCTTCAAATGTCTTAAAATAGCTCCCCATTCCAATCCTACTCCCTGAGGCCAATCTGTAAATTATATTATAACAACCCATAATAGGTAAAACATATTTAAAGTAAAGTCATGCTTGTGTGAATAATGGAAAAAGACTTTCTGAAGTGAGAAATGCAATTTTGATTTAATTTCTTGAGGCACAAAATCAATAGTTTGCCCAAGCTGACTGTGGACTTCAACCAAACTTTTAAATTTAAATCTTCTAATATTTACCAGTCATATTCTAAATCCTCTCTCTGGTTCTTAAAAATTGTCTTCACTTTGCTCCCTCATCTCTAGTTGGGTGGAATTTGTCCCTCTTATATGTTGTGTTTAGGTGTTCAATAGCATAGCACAGGAGACAGAACCAATCAATCTCTTTTTCTCACTCTCCCCTCCCCTCTTCTCTTTTACACACACACACACGTGCACACACACACACACACACACACACACACACACTTTAAAGGAAGCTGGGGCTGGTCAATAAAGCATTGGAAAGCCTTTTACCTTTTTTAAAAACTATTTATTTTAATTGTTGTTCAAGTATAGTTTTCTGTCCTTTACTCCCATCCCAGCTCATCACGCCCAGTGCTCCCCACCTCCCTCCCATTTCCACCCCCCTTAGTTTTTGTCCATGTGTCCTTTGTACTTGTTCCTGTAAACCCTCCCCATTTCCCCTTAAAATTTCCTGCCCTCTCCCCTCTGGTCACTGTCAGCCTGTTCTCTATTTCAGTGTCTTTGGTTATATTTTGCTTGTTTGTTTGTTTTGTTGTTTAGGCTCCTGTTAAAGGTGAGATCATATGGTATTTGTCTTTCACCGCCTGGCTTATTTCACTCAGCATAATTGGAAAGCCTTCTACTTTTTATCTAAATATGTTTCTGCATACTAGTTACTAAAGGTATAATTTCTTTGATGCAGTGGAAGATTTTGTTATTTAAATCTGGACCAGAACAGTTACCAGTAGATTAGATAAGTGTACAAGACCAGTTCCACAGAATTGGTCTCTCTGGATAGCTACCATCAAATAAAACTTATCCGGACAGCAAAGAGCTCAACATCAGCTTGAAAGTAAAATCACTAAGAAAAGCAAAAAGAGAAACTACTTATTTATGCCTTCATTTATTCAAAAATATTTATCCAGGGCACAGCATTGAGTGTCTTGGGGGCAGGGAGATGGAAAATATTCTATATGCTCTTTCTTACTGGGGATCGTAGTCACCAGCTGAAATGCCAGGAGTGAAGAAGTAGATAAAATGAATGAAAGGAAGCTGGCTGAGTGTAAGACTCTTGGTTCCTTGGACGTTGCTGAGAGCTGGACCAGGCCTCCTGCACAATGCAGCCACTGCTCAGTTGCTGTGGCTGCAGGAGGACATTTGGTCAATATTACTAGATCTTCCAATTCTAGACTTCTAGAAGTTGGAAGTCTAGATTGCTGTGTAAAATTTCCTGATTTGAAAATGTTGGCACTTAATTCATAACCTGTTTAGTCATTAAAATTTTTTATATATCTGTAGTTAGGATTATAATAAATTATTATTTATAATTTCATTGCTTCTCATTATAGTGTTATTTATATGTGTAGATGTATCAGGGAAACAAATGTACACAAGTATTATGAGTATTATAGATTGAACTGTAAGAAAATAAATTTCTGTTGTTTAAGCCACCCAGGTCAAGGTGGTTTGTTATGGCAGCCCTACCAAATGAATCCAATGGCAGTAAGTGATTGGTTACAGCAAGGGTGTCAAACTTATTTTTACCGAGGGCCACATCAGCCTCACAGTTGCCTTCAAAGGGCCGAATGTAATTCTAGGACTGTATGAATGTAACTACTCCTTAACAGTTAAGCGAGAGAGCTCGGTGCTGCTGCTGGGTGGAAACACAGTGCCAGCTGGATAAAACAAGGTGCCAGCTGTAGGGCGGGATTTGGCCCAGGGTCTTGTGTGTGTCACCTGTGGATTACAGTATTCAGAACTTATATCCACCTGAACCACTAACGAAGGTAGACAAGTCAGAGAATATGGGCAAATTTCAGAAACTGAGCACATGTGCTTGCCAAAGTTGTGTCATGAAAGACACAACTTTGTGTCTTTACTAAATCATGAAAGATTTAGTAAAGAGTTCTGTGGAAACTGCCATTTCTGCAAAAGCTGTTCCCTTAGTGGAAACTGCTACTCTGTAAGATCACAGCCAAGCACTTGATGATGGGCTTGAGCCTGCTGTTGATTAGTAAGGTCATTAGTGAGAAAGATAAATTAGGAAAGAAACAAAAGAGCAGGGCCATGGTAGGGCTATCTAAGCTTCTCTATAACTTTCTGCCACTATATCTCACTTTAACAAACTTCCTAGTATAGTGGCTTCTGTCTCACTTCTTCATTTCAAGTAGCACATGACCAATTCAAATATAGGAGAAAGGATTCTTGAAAACAAAGCTCCCTGTTTTATTTGGAAGTGGTAGTGCTAAGTGGCTAACACACCTGCATACACAAAACATATCATTAATATATTATTTACTTCCATTTTTTGACTTATAAACAGTAACACATTGTATACATTCATCTGTGACTTTGTCTTTTTCACTCAACATTAGGATTCTGAAATTGTTTATGTTTATGACTGCTGCCAGAGTTGCTTTCTTGTTATTCATATATAGTGTGCCATAATTTATCCATTCTGCTGATGTGCATTTGGGTTGTTCCTCATCTCTGGCTATTGCAAAGAGTAGTTAAACAAACAATTCTGTGCATGTCCCCTGGCACACATGTTCAGGAATTTTTCTATGGTGTATACATAGGAGTGGTATCCTCAGGTATGTGCATTTTTGAATTTCAAAGATAATGCCAAAAGATTATTTTCCAAAGTGTCTTTCTAATTTTGAATTCTAATAGTAGTATCTAAGACTTTCCATTACTTCATATCTTAGAAAATATTTGGAATGTTCAGAATTCTAATGTTTAAAATCTGAAAGGTATAAATCTGTATTTCATGTGGTTTTTATTTTTAGTTTATTACTAATGGAAATCAGTATCTGTTATATAATTTTTGAGCTTTGTTTTATGTGAAATTCTATTTATGTAGTTAGTTCATTTTTCATTGGGTCATTAGTGTTTTTTCTATATTAAGTCATGATGATTATTTATTACCTCTATCAATCCTTTTGCAGTTATATATGTTAGAAATATCTTTTTATATTTCTTGACTTGTCTTTTTACCTCTTGTATGTTTGATGAATCTAATATCTTAAATTTAATGCAGTCAAATGCATCAGTCTTTTCTTATATATTATTTGCATTTTGTATATCTTCTGTTAAAAATCCATTCTTATCTGAGATCATAGAGAATCTGATCTCAGTTATGATATCTCCTATATTCTTCTAAGAAAGTTTTGCATTTCACATTTAAGTATTTAGTGTACTGTAAATTTATTTTGTGTGTGGCATGTGGTTTTGTATCTCAAATAAATATACAATTATATTTTATATGTAAAATGAATAAACATATCTCTTAGCACCATTTCATCATATTGTTCATTCCCTTTGTATTTACTTGCAGTGTCAACTCTGTCACATAACATATCTATTTATAACTGTCTTTCTACTTCCTCCCTCCATCCTTAACTTTCTTCCCCCTTCCCTTCCTTTCTTCTTTCTTTTCTTCCTCTTTCTTTCTTCCATATTTCCTTCCTTTCTATTGTGATCCATTGATTTACTTATGTAGTCCTGATCCAGTACAATATTGTCACAATTCCTATATCTTACATAAAGTTTTAATATTCGGTAGGAGTGTTTTCATTTTTTTCTTTAGTAGCACCTTCATTTTTGCTTCTCCACATAAATTCTAGGATTATGTTCTCAAATTCCAAGAAAAATCTTATCGTTATTTTAATTGGAATTGCATTGATTCTATAGATGACTCTTGGAAGAAGAAATATTTTGTGATATTAATACTTTCTATGCATTAGCAAGATAAATTTCGCTATTTATGTCATCTTTAATTACTTTAAATAAAGTTTCATAATTTTCACCAAAATGTTCTTAGATATCTTTTATTACTCTGTATATAGGTATCTTATCATTATTTGAAAAACATCTTTATTAAGATATTATTCACATACCATGCAAGTACTCATGTAAAGTGAACAATTCAATGGTTTTTACTATACACACAGAGTTGTGTAATCACCATCACAATCAATTTTAGAATATTTTCCTTTACCAAGCAAGAAATCATATACCCATTAGTCATCACTCTCTGTTGCATCCCTGTTGGGATGCCAGATGTTGCAGACCCTGTCCAGCAGAGTCCGCCTGTTGTGGTTTACGACGAGAATCAATGCACAGGCGACAACAACCCTATGTGGAAAAAGGGAACAGGCACTACTTTTTTTTTAAATTTTTATTTTATTTAGTTTTTTTCAAGTACAGTTTTTTGTCTATTTCTCCCATCCCAGCCCCCCCCCCGTCTCCCCCCTTCCTCCCATCCCCCGCCCCTGGTCCTCATCCCTGTGTCTTTCATACTTGTTCCTCAAAATCCCTCCCCTTTTTTCCCCTTAAATTCCCTTCCCTCTCCCCTCTGGTCGCTGCCCACTTGTTCTCTATTTCAGTGTCTTTGTTTTTATTCTGTTTGCTTGTTTGTTTTGTTGTTTAGCTTCCTGTTAAAGGTGAGATCATATGGTATTTGTCCTTCAATGCCTGGCCTATTTCACTCAGCATAATGCTTTCCAGTTCCATCCATGTTGTTTCAAAGGGTAGTAGCTCCTTCTTTCTCTCTGCTGCATAGAATTCCATTGTGTATATGTACCACAATTTTTGATCCACTCGTTTACTGATGGGCACCTAGGTTGCTTCCAACTCTTGGCTATTGTAAATTGTGCTGCTATGAACATTGTGGTGCATAGGTTCTTTGAAATTGATGTTTTAGGATTCTTGGGGTATAATCCTAGCAGTGGAATTACTAGTTCAAAAGGCAGGTCGATTTTTATTGTTCTAAGAAAATTCCATACTGTTTTCCATAATGGCTGTACCAGTCTGCAATCCCGCCAACAGTGAACTAAGGTCCCCTTTTCCCCACAACCTCTCCAACATTTGTTATTTGTTGCTTTATTTATGATAGCCATGCTGACTGGTGTAAAGTGGTATCTCATTGTGGTTTTAATTTGCATCTCTCTGTTAGCTAGCGATATTGAGCATCTCTTCATGTGTCTCTGGATATTCTGTATGTCCTCTTTAGAGAAGTGTCTGTTCAAGTCCTTTTCCCATTTTTTAATTGGGTTCAATGTCTTCCTAGAGTGGAGTCATGTAAGTTCTTTGTATATTTTGGATATTAAACCTTTGTCTGAGGTATCATTGGCAAATATGTTTTCCCATACAGTTGGTTGTCTTTTTAATTTAATACTGTTTTCTTTAGCCATGCAGAAGCTTTTTATTTTGATGAGATCCCATTTGTTTATTCTTTCCTTTATATTCCTTGCTCTAGGGGACATATCTGTAAAAATGTTGCAGCGTGGAATATCTGAGATTTTCTTGCCGATGTTCTCCTCTAGGACTTTAATGGTGTCACGGCTTATATTTAAGTCTTTTATCCACCTTGAATTTATTTTTGTGTATGGTGTAAGTTGGTGCTCAAGTTTCATTTTTTTGCATGTAGCTGTCCAGTTCTCCCAACACCATTTGCTGAAGAGGCTATCTTTACTCCATTTTATGTTACTGCCCCCTTTACTTCTCTCAAGGGGAGAATGCCTATGGTGCCTCGGCCACTCCCTCAAGAGGGGAGTGCCCCAACCCTTGCCTAGACAGGCTTTTATTGTTTTCCTGGGGTCTTACATCATAGGAAGATTTATTATCTATTACATAGAATATGATTGTCTACATTCTAGGAACAATCAAGGAAATAAAAATAACATGCAAAGGGGAATGACGATGAGTTCATTAGCTCTGTCTTTTGGAGAACTCATACAGGCTTTGGAAATTACCTTGAAAATAGACAAGACACATTTGTTGTTTTAGACCAGGGTGATGGAGTTTTAGCAAGAGCAAGCCATAACAATCTATATGCATTTTCTAGGCCTGATTCCCACAGGAAAACTTGGTTTGAAGGTCTGGCTCCTGCCCACCACTTCGCATCTGTAGGTTTTCCATACAGAGCTGAGTCACATTTTCCAGGCCAAGACAAACCGGTCCCCTACAACTCCCTAATCCCACCGTCTCTCCCAGGCTTACACAGAAACTAATGTACTTTTTGTTTGCATGGATTTTAGTGTTCTGAACATATCATCTCAATGGAATCATGCAGTATGTGTTCTTTTGAGTCTGACTTTTCTCACCAGCATAATATTTTCAAGGATCATAGAAGTTGTAATGTTTGCTCAATCTTCTTTCCTTCCTTCCTTCCTTCCTTCCTTCCTTCCTTCCTTCCTTCCTTCCTTCCTTCCTTCCTTCCTTCCTTCCTTCCTTCCTTCCTTCTTCCTTCCTTTCTTCTTTCTTTTTTTGATAAAATATATAAAAACATAAAATTTATGATTTTGACCATTTTACATGTGTAACTAGTGGCATAAAATATATTCACATTGTTGTATAGGCATCACTACTATCCATCTCTATAATTTCTTTATCATCCCAAACTGAAACTTTGTCTCCATGAAACAATAACTCCCAGTTACCACCCTCTCACTCATCCTCTGGTGACAACTACTTCTATCTGTATTTTTGTAGCTCATATAAGTAGAATTACAGTAACTCATAGTAGAGTTATATAGTATTTTTCATTTGTGTATGGTTATTTCACTTAGCATAATGTTTTCGAGGTCTATACATGTTACAGCATTTATCAGAATTTCATTCCTTTTGACCAAATAATATTCCATTTTGTGTATGAACCATATTTGTCTACCCATTCATCTGCATGTTTATCCATTCATTTGAGTGTCATTTGAGTGTTTCTACCTTTTTAAATAATATTTTATTTATTTATTTTTAGAGAGAGGGGAAGGGAAGGAGAAAGAGTGGGAGAGAAACATCAGTGTGTGGTTACCTCCCATGTGCTCCCTACTGGCCTGCAACCAAGGCATGTGCCCTGACTGGGAATCGAACCAGTGACCCTTTGCTCAATCCACTGAGCTACACCAGCCAGGTGAATACTGTGAATAATGCTTCTATGAACAATGGTGTGCAAACGTTTGTGTGGATTTATGCTTTCAATTTATTTTGGCTATATGCCTAAGAAGGAGAGTTGCTACATCATGTTTCACTTTTTTCAAACACTACCATGCTGTTTTCCACAGTAACTGCACCAGTTTACATTCCCATAGGCAATGTGCAAGAGATCTAATTTCCCCATAGTTTTGATAACACATAATTTTTTGTGTAATGTGCATGTGTGATAGTTAATTTTATGTGACAACTTGTCAAGGTGACAATACCCAGGTATTTAGTCAAATGTTATTCTTCATATTTCTTTGGAGGTATTTTTTAGATGAAATTAAAATTTAAACCAGTAGACATTGAATAAAGTAGATTACCCTCCATAATGTGTGTGGGGCTTCACCCAGTCAGTGAAATATCTTTTTTCCTTTTAGGTATTTTACTATTTATGCTGCTACAGTTGTCCCATTTTTCCCCTTTGCCCCTTCCACCATTCTGCACCTCACTCCCACAGTCAATCCCTACACCATTGTCCATGTCCAGGGATCATACATACATGTTCTTTAATTATGCCCTTCACCATTTTTCACTCAGCATGTACCGTCCCATTTTTTTCTTACAGCTGTCATCCTGTTCCATGTTTCTGTGCCTCTGATTCTATTTGGTTGTTTATTTTGTTCATTATATTCCACTTATAAGTGAGATCATATGGTATTTGTTTTTCACTGACTGGATTATTTTACTTAGCATAATAGACTCCTTCTTTGTTACTACTGCATTGTATTCCATTGTGTAAATGTACCAAGGCTTTTCCCCATCCAAGTACTAACCAGGCCCAACCCTGCTTAGCTTCCGAGATCAGATGAGATCAGGTGCGTTCAGGGTGGTATGGCCGTAGACTGTACCAAGGTTTTTTAATCTACTCATCTAGTGATGGGCAGTTAGTCTGTTTCCATCACTGGGCTGTTGTAAATAACACTGCTATGAACATAGGGGTGCATACATTCTTTTGAATTGATGTTTCAGTGTTCTCAGGATATATTCCCAGAAGTGGAATTGCTGGATCAAAAGGCAGTTCCATTTTTAGTTTTCTGAGGAAATGCCATACTATTTTCTATAATGGCTGCACTTGTCTGCATTCCCACCAACAGTGTACTAGGGTTCCCTTTGCTCCACAACCTCACCAGCACTCCTTGATTGTTGATTTGTTTATGATGGCCATTCTGACCTGTGTGAAGTTGTATGTAATTGTGTTTTTTAAATTATTTTTATTTAATTTATTTATTTTAATTGTTGTTCAAGTATAGTTTTCTGTCTTTTATTCCCAGCCCAGCCCACCCCCATTGTGCTCCCCACCTCCCTCCCATTTCCACCCCCCTTAGTTTTTGTCCATGTGTCCTTTATACTTGTTCCTGTAAACCCTTCCCCTTTTCCCCTGAAATTTCCTTCCCTCTCCCCTCTGGTCACTGTCAGTCTGTTCTGTATTTCAGTGTCTTTGGTTATATTTTGCTTGTTTGTTTTGTTGTTTAGGTTCCTGTTAAAGGTGAGATCATATGGTATTTGTCTTTCACCGCCTGGCTTATTTCACTCAGCATAATGTTTTCCAGTTCTATCCATGCTGTTGCAAAGGGTAGGAGCTCCTTCTTTCTTTCTGCTGCATAGAATTCCATTGTTTAAATGTACCATAGTTTTTTTTTGCATTTTTAATTTGTATCTCTCTGATGGCTAGTGATATTGAGCATCTCTTCATGTGTCTCTGAATGTTCTGTATGTCCTCCTTGGAGAAGTGTTTGCTCAAGTCCTTTTCCCATTTTCTAATTGGGTTGGGTGTCTTCTTAGAGTGGAGTTGTGTAAGTTCTTTGTATATTTTAGAGATTAAACCTTTGTCTGAGGTATCATTGGCAAATATGTTTTCCCATACAGTTGGTTGTCTTTTTAATTTAATACTGTTTTCTTTAGCCATGCAGAAGCTTTTTATTTTGATGAGATCCCATTTGTTTATTCTTTCCTTTACATTCCTTACTCTAGGGGACATATCAGTAAAGAAGTTGCTGCGTGAAATATCTGAGATTTTCTTGCCAATGTTCTCCTCTAGGACTTTAATGGTGTTATGACTTACATTTAAGTCTTTTATCCACCTTGAATTTATTTTGGTGTATGGTGTAAGTCTGTGCTCAAGTTTCATTTTTTTGCATGTAGCTGTCCAGTTCTCCCAACACCATTTGCTGAAGAGGCTATCTTTACTCCATTTTATGTTACTGCCCCCTTTGTCGAATATTAATTGACTGTAGAGGGTTGGGTTGATTTCTGGGCTCTCTGTTCTGTTCCATTGGTCTATGTGCCTGTTTTTATGCCAGTACCAGGCTGTTTTGATTACAGTGGCCTTGTAATACAGTTTGGTATCAGGTATTGTGATCCCTCCTACTTTGTTCTTCTTTCTCAAAAGAGCAGCTGCTATTCAGGCTCGTTTATGATTCCATATAAATTTTTGAAGTGTTTGTTCTATGTCTGTGAAATATGCCATTGGTACTTTAATAGGTATTGCATTGAATCTGTATATTGCTTTGGGTAGTATGGACATTTTGATGATGTTAATTCTTCCAATCCATGAACACGGTATATGTTTCCATTTGTTTGTCTCTTCCTTGATTTCTTTCTTCAGTGCTGTGTAGTTTTCTGCATACAGGTCTTTTACCTCTTTGGTTAGGTTTATTCACAGATATTTTATTTTTCTTTTTGCTATATCAAATGGGATTTTTTCCTTGATTTCTGCTTCTGCTGATTCATTGTTTGTATACAAAAATGCCTTTGATTTCTGGATATTGACTTTGTATCCTGCTGTTTTGCCAAATTCATTAATTAGTTTGAGCAGTTTTTGGGTAGAGTCTATAGGATTTTCCATGTACACTATCATGTCATCTGCAAACAGTGACAATTTTGTTTCCTCCTTTCCTATTTGGATGCCTTTTATTTCCTTTTCCTGCCTGATCGCTGTGGCCAAAACTTCTAATACTATATTGAATAGAAGTGGTGAAAGTGGACATCCTTGTCTTGTTCCTGATCTTAGTGGAAAAGCTTTTAGTTTTTGTCCATTGAGTATGATATTGGCTGTAGGTTTCTCATAAATGGCCTTTATTATATTGAGGAATGTTCCCTCTATTCCCATTTTGCTGAGTGTTTTTATCATAAATGGGTGTTGTACCTTATCGAAAGCTTTTTCTGCGTCTATGGATATGATCATGTGGTTTTTGTCTTTGCTTTTGTTTATGTGATGAATTACATTTACTGTTTTGCGAATGTTGAACCATCCTTGCATCCCTGGGATGAATCCCACTTGGTCAGGGTGTATAATCTTTTGGATATATTGTTGGATGCGATTTGCTAATATTTTTTTGAGAATTTTAGCGTCTATGTTCATCAGCGATATTGACCTGAAGTTTTCTTTCTTTGTTGTATCTCTATCTGGTTTTGGAATTAGGATGATGCTGGCTTCATAAAAGGAGTTAGGGAGTTTTCCATCCTTTTGGATTTTTTGGAATAGTCTGTGAAGAATGGGGGTTAGCTCTTCCTTAAATGCTTTGTAGAATTCTCCTGTGAATCCATCTGGTCCAGGGCTTTTGTGTGATGGGAGTTTTTTGATTACTGCTTCAATTTCTTTTGCTGTTATTGGTCTATTCAGGTGTTCTACTTCTTTTTCATTGAGTTTTGGGAGATTATATTTTTCTAGAAATGTGTCCATTTCCCCTAGGTTCTCAAATTTCTTGGCATACAGTTCTTCATAGTAATTTCTTACAATCCTCTCTATTTCTGTGGTATCAGTTGTAATCTCTCCTCTTTCATTTCTGATTGTGTTTATTTGTGTCCGTTCCCTTCTTTTCTTGATGAGCCTACTTAAAGGCTTGTCTATTTTGTTTATTTTTTCAAAGAACCAACTCCTGGATTCATTGATCTTTAGAATTGTACTTTTAGTCTCTATGTCATTTAGTACTGCTCTGATCTTAGTTATTTCCTTCCTTCTACTTGCTTTGGGCTGTTTTTGTTGTTGTTCCTCGAGTTCTTGCAGGCGTAGAGTAAGTTCATTTGTTTGAAATGTTTCTGTTTTCTTTAGGTAGGCCTGTATTGCTATAAACTTCCCTCTCAGGACTGCCTTGGCTGTATCCCATAAGTTTTGGGTTGTTGTGAGATCATTTTCATTTGTTTCCAGAAACATTTTGATTTCTTCCCTAATTTCATTCTTGACCCATTCATTGTTTAATAGCATACCGTTCAGTCTCCATGATTTTGGGTGTTTTGGGTTTTTTCCTTTGGGGTTGGTTTCCAGTTTCAGTCCCTTATGGTCAGAGCAAATGCTTGGTATGATTTCAATATTCTTGAATTTTTTGAGGCTTGTTTTGTGCCCTATCATGTGATCTATGAGAATGTTCCATGTGCATTTGAAAAGAATGTGTATTTAGCTTCTTTGGGGTGAAGAGCTCTGTATATATCAGTTAGGTCCATTTCATCAAGGGTGTTGTTTAATGCCGCAATGTCTTTGTTGATATTTTGTTTGGAAGATCTGTCCATTTTTGATAGTGGGGTGTTAAAATCCCCCACTATAATTGTGTTGCTGTCTATATCTTTCTTGAATTCCTCTAAGATTTTCCTTATATATTTTGGTGCTCCTATGTTGGGTGCATATATATTTATGATGTTAATGTCTTCTTGGTGGATTCTTCCCTTGAGTATTATGAAGTGACCTTCTGGGTCACTCTTTATGGCTCTTTTTTTGAAGTCTATTTTGTCTGATATGAGAATTGCTACCCCAGCTTTTTTTTCTGGTCCGTTTGCTTGGAAAACTTGTTTCCAGCCTTTCACTTTTAGTCTGTGATGGTCTTTTGTCCTGAGGTGAGTCTCTTGTAGGCAGCATATGTGTGGGTCATGCTTTCTTATCCATTGAGCTATTCTGTGTCTTTTGATTGGAGAATTTAATCCATTTACATTTAAGGTTATTATTGATATGTACTTATTCATTGCCATTTTTCTACCTGTGTTCCTCTCTGTCTGTCTCTTTTCCTTCCTTTCCTTAAAGCAGACCTTTTAGTATTTCTTGTAGAGCTGGCTTGGTGGCAGCAAATTCTTTTAGACTTCTTTTGTCTTGGAAGCTCTTTATTTGGCATTCTATCTTGATTGAGAGCCTTGCTGGGTAAAGTAGCCTTGGTTGTAAGCCTCTGTTTCTCATTACTTGGAATATTTCTTGGCAATCTCTTCTTGCTTGGAGTGTTTCCATTGAGAAGTCAGTGGCTAACCTTATTGGGATGCCCTTGTATGTTATTTCTTTTTTCTCCCTTGCTGCCTTTAAGATTCTCTCTTTGTCTTGGAAGTTTGCCATTTTAATGATGATGTGTCTTGAAGTGGGCCTCTTTGTGTTCCTCTTGAATGGGACTCTGTGTGATTCCTGGATTTGTGTGACTTTTTCTTTTGTCAAATTAGGGAAATTTTCTCTCATTACTCTTTCAAATATGTTTTCTATCCCTTGTTCTTCTTCTTCTCCTTCTGGTATTCCTATTATTCGGATATTATTACGTTTCATATTGTCTTGCATTTCTCTTAATCTCTCTTCATTCTTTCTGAGCCTCTTTTCCCTTTCCTGTTCTTTCTGTGAGATGCTTTCTACTTTGTCCTCCAATTCACTAATCCGATCTTCTGTTTCATCCACCCTATTTTTAATGCTTTCTACTGTGTTTTTTAATTCAGAAATTGTATTCTTCATTTCTTCTTGGCCCTTGCTAATAATTTCCATTTCCTTTTTCATGTTGATATAGTTCACAGTGAGATCATTGTAGCTTCCCTGTAGTTTCTGGTAGCTGATTGTGAGCTCTTTGAACTTCCTGATCACCAGTGCTTTGAATTCAGTATCTGATAGTTGACTTGCCTCTGTTTCATCTAACATCCTTTCTGAGGATTCCTCCTTTCCTTTCATTTGGGGATTGTTTCTTTGTCTTCCCATTGTTTGTGAGACTCTTCTTGTTAGCCTCAGCTTCTTAGATTAATCTGTTTTGACACCCTGGGTTTATGGTATGAACTTTTGTGGTGGAATGCCTGTGACTTTCAATGGTGCAGCCTCTTTTGGTTATCCTGTTGTTCTCTGCTTCCACATACTCAAATATGCAGCAACTTGTGGCTTCTCTCCTACAACAATGTGCAATTTGTCTCTCTGATTCTACTATTGGGAGGCCTCTTCTATGGGTCCAGCTCTGGTCTTTTTATATTTTCAAGTTGATTGTGACTCTTGTGGGTAAAAGAAAGAAATGATAAGGAAAGAAACAAAAGGGAGAAAGAAAAAATGGTAGGGGAATGGAAGAAAGAGCAATAAGTTTAGAAAGAAAAGAAAAAGAAATAAAACAGGAAATCCGGGAAAAGAGGACAAAAGTATGGAAAGATGAAACAGTAATAAAGTTTAAAAGAAATAACAGATTACTTTAAAAAAGCAAAAAGATAAAGAAAAGGAATGGAGAAGGGAGAAAGGTAAATAAAAAAAAAGAAAGAATAAAAATAAAATAAAGTAAAAAAAAAACCCAAAAAACAAAAAACACACCAAAATAATCTCTCAAAAACAACCTCAGAAAAAGGAATGTCACTTGTTGGCTTCAAACTAGCCGAACCGGTTTTTCTGGTTGCAGTTGGCTGAGGGTCGATTGTTGTGATTTTTTCAGCCAGCCCCTCTCAGGATCCAGACACTTGGCGCCTCTCCCCCAGCTCCCTACAATGGGGAGCTACGACTTTCTCGCAGCGCTCCCCTCCCAGGGGTTACTGCCATAGTCTGGTTTGCTATTTTTGCAGGCACCTGCACCAGCCTAGTTGCCTGGTTCCCTCGGGATTGAGCACAGGCCTGCCCCCGTTCAGTTGGGAGGCCCCAGACCCTCTCCCCAATCCTGGGCTTGCTGCCAAGCTGGGTGTGAAGCAGATTGTCTACTGGATTCAGAGCCCCAGGCTGCACCTCTGAGTTCTCCTGGGCTGGCAACCACAGAGTCTTTGGTTGGGGCCCTTTGTCCTCCGCACCCTCTCTGTAAACTCTATCAATCAAGTCTCTCCTGGCCCCCCACCTTGCTTGGCCAGAAAGGGAGGGGGTTGAGGGTCTCAGCTCTTTTCCCAGGACCCCTCAGCGTCCCGGGATTCCAGATAGTCTGAGGGGGGTAGACTGGAAGCCGGGAGCCGATCTGAGGACTGGGCGCAGACCTAAAAACTCTGTGTGCTCGTCATGGCACGCTGCGTGGTGTGTATCCCTTCTGCTCCTGTGTTTGTCTGGGTCCCCTGGCCAACCTCTGGCAAAAAAAAAAACAAAAAACCAAAACCCAGATAAACAATAACAACAACAGAGAATCCTTTCCCTTGTTGGTTTCAAACTGTCCAGACTGGTTTTTCTCGTTGTAGCAGGATCTCCCTGTGTGCTGGGATGCCGGCGCAAGTGCGCGCACCAGCCGGGCTACCAGCTTGGGGTGTGGGCGCCTGCACACTTGCTGGGAGCACCAGCCAGGCTACCGGATTGGGGTGTGGGGGCCTGTGCACTTGCCGGGCACACTCCCGGGCTGTCCGGGACTGCGCAACCAGCGTTTCCCGGTCCGCGCCGGCCCCGAGCCCTTCCCGGTCGGCACTGGCCCCAGCACCGGCCCTAGCACTTCCCGATCCTAGTGGCGTCAGCCTAGAGTTCTCTGGGCCCCGCTCCCGCGGGAAACCATCTGGAGCTTCTAGGACCTGTAGCCCCGGCCCAAAGATCCCTGCGCCAGTGCGTGCCAGAGACCGGCTATGCGTGCGAGCAGGAAACCGTCAGGGAGCGTCTTTGTCCTGCGGCGCCTCTCTGAACTCTCTGCGCCCGCAAGCTCGTCCTTCTGGGACTGGCGTAACCGGCAGCGGGCTTCCCAGTCCCCTGGTGGTGGCTCAGAGGCCTCCGCTTCCAACAGACCTTCTGGGACCCGGAGTAACCGGCAGGGCGCTTCCCATTCGTGTGGCTAGTCCCCAAATACCTCCACTTTCCCCCTGGCTCGCTGCAAGGCCGGATAGGAAACAAGCCAATCTGCCTTGGCAGGAGAACACCTCAGTCTACTTTCAATAAAACAAAACAAAACAAAACTTTCCGGACATCCTGTCTCTCATTCCTGCTCAGTCCCCAACCAAACCCGTGAGGCTAATGCGTCTCTGGATTCCTCCCAGGCTTGCAATCACAGAGTCTGCGGTTGAACCGGGCCCTGTGTCTTTGTACCCCTCCCCAAAAATGCAAGCCGGCAAGCAGACAGGTCTCTGCCCGGTGTTGTCCAGTTTTGCTTATACATGAAGCAGGGGAGCTACTGGCCCACGCTGGTGGCCACTGGAGCCGCTGGGTGCCCAAGCTCCTGTGGTAGACCTCTCTGGTGTTGGTCTCAGACCCATGGTTCTGGACCCCGGCTGTAGATGCAGCACCCAGGCCACCTGGCCTGTGGCGCCAGCCCCCAGCGCTGCTTTGTCTTTACTCTGGTCCCCAAAGCCCCACTGACCTGCCGCTTTCTGGTGTTTCAGTGTCCAACAGAGTCTCTGTTCTTTCAATTTCACAAATGCTGGATAACTGATGGATTAGTGCGCTGCTTTTCTATAGATCTGCCAGGATTTTCACCCACGAGTGCGGGAGCTAGAATCCCCTCCCTCTTACTCCGATGCCATCTTCCCCGGTCTAGGTTCTTTGATATTGATGTTTTAGGATTCTTGGGATATAATCCCAGCAGTGGAATTGCTGGGTCAAAAGGCAGGTCGATTTTTATTTTTCTGAGAAAATTCCTTACTGTTTTCCATAATGGTTGTACCAGTCTGCACTCCCACCAACAGTGAACTAAGGACCCCTTTTCCCCACAACCCCCCCAACATTTGTTGTTTGTTGCTTTGTTTATGATAGCCATCCTGACTGGTGTAAAGTGATATCTCATTGTGGTTTTAATTTGCATCTCTCTGATAGCTAATGATATTGAGCGTCTCTTCATGTGTCTCTGAATGTTCTGTATGTCCTCCTTGGAGAAGTGTTTGCTCAAGTCCTTTTCCCATTTTCTAATTGGGTTGGGTGTCTTCTTAGAGTGGAGTCGTGTAAGTTCTTTGTATATTTTAGAGATTAAACCTTTGTCTGAGGTATCATTGGCAAATATGTTTTCCCATACAGTTGGTTGTCTTTTTAATTTAATACTGTTTTCTTTAGCCACGCAGAAGCTTTTTATTTTGATGAGATCCCATTTGTTTATTCTTTCCTTTACATTCCTTACTCTAGGGGACATATCAGTAAAGAAGTTGCTGCGTGAAATATCTGAGATTTTCTTGCCAATGTTCTCCTCTAGGACTTTAATGGTGTTATGACTTACATTTAAGTCTTTTATCCACCTTGAATTTATTTTGGTGTATGGTGTAAGTCTGTGCTCAAGTTTCATTTTTTTGCATGTAGCTGTCCAGTTCTCCCAACACCATTTGTTGAAGAGGCTATCTTTACTCCATTTTATGTTACTGCCCCCTTTGTCAAATATTAATTGACTGTAGAGAGTTGGGTTGATTTCTGGGCTCTCTGTTCTGTTCCATTGGTCTATGTGCCTGTTTTTATGCCAGTACCAGGCTGTTTTGATTACAGTGGCCTTGTAATACAGTTTGATATCAGGTATTGTGATCCCTCCTACTTTGTTCTTCTTTCTCAAAAGAGCAGCTGCTATTCGGGCTCGTTTATGGTTCCATATAAATTTTTGAAGTGTTTGTTCTATGTCTGTGAAATACGCCATTGGTACTTTAATAGGTATTGCATTGAATCTGTATATTGCTTTGGGTAGTATGGACATTTTGATGATGTTAATTCTTCCAATCCATGAACAAGGTATATGTTTCCATTTGTTTGTGTCTTCCTTGATTTCATTCTTCAGGGCTGTGTAGTTTTCTGCATACAGGTCTTTTACCTCCTTAGTTAGGTTTATTCCCAGATATTTTATTTTTCTTTTTGCTATATCAAATGGGATTTTTCTCTTTATTTCTGCTTCTGCTGATTCACTGTTGGTATACAAAAATGCCTTTGATTTCTGGATATTGACTTTGTATCCTGCTGTTTTGCCAAACTCATTAATTAGTTCGAGCAGTTTTTGGGTAGAGTCTATAGGATTTTCCACGTACACTATCATGTCATCTGCAAACAGTGACAGTTTTGCTTTCTCCTTTCCTATTTGGATGCCTTTTATTTCCTTTTCTTGCCTGATCACCGTGACTAAAACTTCCAATACTATATTGAATAGAAGTGGTGAAAGTGGACAACCTTGTCTTGTTCCTGATCTTAGTGGAAAAGCTTTTAGTTTTTTCCCATTGAGTATGATATTGGCTGTAGGTCTCTCATATATGGCCTTTATTATTTTGAGAAATGCTCCCTGTATTCCCACTTTGCTGAGTGTTTTTATCATAAATGGGTGTTGTACCTTATCGAAAGCTTTTTCCGCATCTATTGATATGATCATGTGATTTTTGTCTTTGCTTTTGTTTATGTGATGTATTACATTTACTGATTTGCGAATATTGAACCATCCTTGCAACCCTGGGATTAATCCTACTTGATCATGGTGTATGATCTTTTTGATACATTGTTGGATGCGATTTGCCAATATTTTGTTGAGGATTTTAGCATCTATGTTCATCAGCGATATTGGCATGAAGTTTTCTTTCTTTGTTGTGTCTCTATCTGGTTTTGGAATTAAGGTGATGCTGGCTTCATAAAAAGAATTTGGGAATTTTTCATCCTTCTGGATTTTTTGAAATAGTCTGGGGAGAATAGGGGTTAGCTCTTCCTTAAATGCTTTGTAGAATTCTCCTGTGAAACCATCTGGTCCGGGGTTTTTGTGTGATGGGAGTTTTTTGATTACTGCTTCAATTTCTTTTGCTGTTATTGGTGTATTTATATTTTCTGCTTCTTTTTCATTGAGTTTTGGAAGATTGTATTTTTCTAGAACTGTGTCCATTTCCCCTAGGTTTTCAAATTTCTTGGCATACAGTTCTTCATAGTAATTTCTTACAATCTCTTCTATTTCTGTGGTATCAGTTGTAATCTCTCCTCTTTCATTTCTGATTGTGTTTATTTGTGTGCTCTCTCTTCTTTTCTTGATGAGCCTACTTAAAGGCTTGTCTATTTTGTTTATCTTCTCAAAGAACCAACTGCTGGATTCATTGATCCTTAAAATTGTGCTTTTAGTTTCTATGTCATTTAATTCTGCTCTAATCTTGGTTATTTCCTTCCTTCTGCTTGCTCTGGGCTGTCTTTGTTGTTGTTCCTCGAGTTCCTGCAGGCGTAGGGTTAGGTTGTTTGTTTGAAATGTTTCTATTTTCTTTAGGTAGGCCTGTATTGCTATAAACTTCCCTCTCAGGACTGCCTTCACGGTGTCCCATAAGTTTTGGGTTGTTGTGAGATCATTTTCATTTGTTTCCAGAAATGTTTTGATTTCTTCCCTAATTTCATTCTTGTCCCATTCGTTGTTTAATAGCATACCATTCAGTCTCCATGTTTTTGGGTGTTTTGGGTTTTTTTCTTTGGGGTTGGTTTCTAATTTCAGTCCCTTGTGGTGAGAGAAGATGCTTGGTATCATTTCAATTTTCTTGAATTTTTTGAGGCTTGTTTTGTGCCCTATCATGTGATCTATCTTTGAGAATGTTCCATGTGCATTTGAAAAGAATGTGTATTTAGCTTCTTTGGGATGAAGGCCTCTATATATATCAGTTAAGTCCATTTCATCTAGGGTGTTGTTTAATGCCACAATATCTTTGTTGATAATTTGTTTGGAAGATCTGTCCATTTCTGATAGTGGGGTATTCAAATCCCCTACTATGATTATGTTGCTGTCAATATCTTTCTTGAAGTCCTCTAAGACTTTCTTGATATATTTGGGTGCCCCTATGTTTGGTGCATATATGTTTACAATGTTAATGTCTTCTTGGTGGATTCTTCCCTTGAGTATTATGAAATGACCTTCTGGGTCTCTCTTTATAGCCTTTTTTTTTGAAGTCTATTTTGTCTGATATGAGAATTGCTACCCCAGCTTTTTTTTCTGGTCCGTTTGCTTGGAAAACTTGTTTCCAGCCTTTCACTTTTAGTCTGTGATGGTCTTTTGTCCTGAGGTGAGTCTCTTGTAGGCAGCATATGTGTGGGTCATGCTTTCTTATCCATTGAGCTATTCTGTGTCTTTTGATTGGAGAATTTAATCCATTTACATTTAAGGTTATTATTGATATGTACTTATTCATTGCCATTTTTGTACCTGTGTTCCTCTCTGTCTCCCTCTTTTCCTTCCTTCCCTTAAACAGTCCTTTTAGTATTTCTTGTAGAGCTGGTTTGGTGGAGGCATATTCTTTTAGACTTCTTTTGTCTTGGAAGCTCTTTATTTGGCCATCTATCTTGATTGAGAGCCTTGCTGGGTAAAGTAGCCTTGGTTGTAGGCCTCTGGTTCTCATTACTTGGAATATTCCTCGCCATTCTCTTCTTGCTTGGAGTGTTTCCATTGAGAAGTCAGTAGCTAACCTTATTGGGTCTCCCTTGTATGTTATTTCTTTTTTCTCCCTTGCTGCCTTTAAGATTCTCTCTTTGTCTTGGAATTTTGCCATTTTGATGATGATGTGTCTTGAAGTGGGCCTCCTTGGGTTCCTCTTGGTTGGGGTTCTCTGTGATTCCTGGGTTTGTGTGACTTTTTCTTTTATCAAATTAGGAAAATTTTCTCTCATTACTCGTTCAAATACGTTTTCTATCCCTTGTTCTTCTTCTTCTCCTTCTGGTATTCCTGTTATTCGGATATTATTACATTTCATATTGTCTTGCATTTGTCTTCATCCCTCTTCATTCTTTCTGAGCCTCTTTTCATTTTCTTGCTCTTTCTGTGAGATGCTTTCTACCTTGTCCTCCAACTCACTACTCCTATCCTCCACTTCATCTATCCTACTTTGGAAACTTTCTACTGTGTACTTCAATTCGGAAATTGTATTCTTCATTTCCTCTTGTCTCTTGCTGATAGTTTCCATTTCCTTTTTGATGTTGCTGTAGTTTGCAGAGAGATCATTATAGTTCCCCTGTAGTTTCTGGTAGTTCACTGTGAGCTCTTTGAACTTCGTAATAACCAGTGCTTTGAATTCACTGTCTGATAGTTGATCAGCGTCTATTTCATCTAACATTCTTTCTGAAGTTTCTGCTTTTTCTTTCATTTGGGGATTGTTTCTTTGTCTTCCCATTGTTTGAGACTCTTCTTGTTAGCCTCTGCTTCCAAAATTGATCTGTTCTGAAACACTGGTTTTATGGTGTAAACTTCTGTGGTATGATCCTTGTGAAGTTCAGTGGTGCAGACTCCTTGAAGTTTCTTGATGTTCTTAGTCTCCACCTACACTCACGCTGGTCCTTGCGCTGGTCCCTGCGTTGGTCCCCTACCACTGCTGAATGTCCCGGCTCTAGTAGCCGCCTCCTCAAGCACCCAGGCCCGTTACTACGGCAGTGGCACTGAGGCTGGGAATGTCCCGGCTCCCGTATCTGGCTCTCTCTGCCGCCCAGGGGCTGCTGTCACAGGGGCTTGGAGTGTCCCGGTTTCCATACCTGACTCCCCGGCATCTAGTCCTGTCTCTATGGCAGTGGCACAGAGGCTTAGAAAGTCCCAACTCCCGTACCTGATTCCCCAGTGTCCAGTCCCGTCACTATGGCGGCAGAACAGGGGCTGAGACCGTCCCAGTTCCCGTAGAGGGATCCTCTGACACCCAGGGCTGTCTCAGGGGTTTGGAGTGTCCCGGCTTCCGTACCCGACTCCCCGGCATCCAGTCCCGTCGCTATGGCAGCGGCACAGGATTTGAGAGCTTCCCGGCTCCTGTAGCTGGCTCATCTGCTGCGTCACAGGGGTTTGGAGAGTCCCAGCTTCCATACCTGACTCCCTGGCATCCAGTCCCACCGCTATGGCAGTGGCCCAGGATCTGCGAACGTCCCGGCTCCCGTAGCTGGCTCCTCAGGGTCCAGTCCTGTCTCTATGGCGGCGTCACAGGGGCCTTTGGTGTCCCAGCTCCTGCAACTGACCCTTCCGTTGCCCAGGCTAGTAGCTATGGCATCGGCACAAGGGTGTCCCCGCTCCGGTTCCTGACTCCTCTGTCTCCCAGGACCGTCACGGGGGCTTGGAGTGTCCGGCTTCCGTACCTGACTCCCCGGCTCCCAGGCCTGTTGCTCTGGCGGCAGCACAGGGGGCCGCGTGAGACCCAGCTCCAGTAGCTGACTCTGCCGCCGTCTGGTGTTTCAGCGTCGGTCACAATCTCTGGTCTTTTAATTTCATAAATGCTGGGTAACCGATGGTTTATTGTGCTGTTTCTCTATAGATCTGCCAGGATTTTCACCCATGAGTACAGGAGCTAGTATCAGCTCCATCTTACTCCGTCGCCATCTTCCCAGCATCCTCCATTTCTTTTTTTTAATTTTTATTTTATTGATTATGCCATTACAGTTGTACTTTTCCCCCTTCATTCCCCTCCACCCTCTACCCCTCACCCCTACCATTCCCCCCCTTTAGTTTGTGACCATGTGTCTCAAGTTCTTTGGATTCTATATTTCCCATACTATTCTTGCCCTCCCCCTATCTATTTTCTACCTACCATCTATGCTACTTATTTTCTGTACCTTCTCCCCCCTTCTCCTCCCACTCCCCTGTTGCTAACCCTCCATGAGATCTTCATTTTTATGGTTCTGCTCCTGATCTAGCTTGACTTTGAATACTTCTTTCCAGCCCCTTCTTGACTGTAAGGTCTCTTTTGAGAAATCGATCAGCTGACAGTTTGATGGGAACTCCTTTGCAGGTGACTGTCCCCTTATCTCTTGCTGCTTCTAGAATTCTCTCCTTCATTTTAATCTTGGCTAATGGAATTATGTTGTACCTTGGTGTGTACTTCCTTGGGTCCAGTTTCTTTGGGACTCTCTGATCTTCCTGCATTTCCTGGAATTCTATTTCTTTTGCCAGATTGGGGTAGTTCTCCTTTATTATTTGTTCAAATAAGTTTTCCACTTGTTGCTCTTACTCTTCCCCTTCTGGCACACCTGTGATTCGGATGTTGGAACGTTTAAAGATATCCTGGAGGTTCCTAAGCCTCTCCTCATTTTTTCTGAATTCTTGTTTCTTCATTCTTTTCTGTTTGGATGTTTCTTTCTTCCTTCTGGTCCACTCCATTGATTTGAGTTCCAGTTTTCTTTCCATCACTCTTGGTTCTCTGCTAAGTTTCCTTCATTTCACTTAGTGTAGCCTTCATTTTTTTCATCTAATTTGCAACCAAAACTAACTAGTTCTGTGAACATACTGATGACTCGTGTTTTGTACTGTGCATCTGGTAGGTTGGCTATCTCTTGGTTACTTAAAAGTATTGGCTCGGGGCTTTGACTTGTTCTTGTGTTTGAGCCCTAATGTTCTGATCTGCTCGCACCTGTTATGTATGAGGGGCATAGGCTTAGATGTTCACCAGAGCAGGGCAACCCCTGTTGTTTGGTTGTGATGCTGTATGTGGGGGTGGGGTCAGAGAGGGAACAATGGCGCTTGCTCTGCTCTCTCTCAGATTTCGATCCCCTCTGCCACTTCCCACAAGCAAATGGGCCCTTCTGGTGCTGGTTCTCAGGTGGGTGGGCTTGTGTACATTCTAGGACCCTGTGGGTCTCTCCAATGAACTCTCCTGTGAGGCTGTCTTGGCACCTGAACCCCCATAAGTTTTTTCAATCAGTACTTTTATGCTTCATTTCCCATCTCTGGGGCCCTGGGTTGCATGGTCTGTCTCACTGCCTGTTTTCCTCTGGTTTATCTGCACGTGAATGTGTGTCCACTGTCAGCCAGCCGCCTTGTGCGCCTCACTGGGTCTGCTCATTTTCTCTCTGTGCCCGGGTCTGCCAACCACTGATTTTTCTTGCTGTGAGCCCTCTCCTCCAGCTGCCAACTTCATCCCTCTTACTGCTCTGGATGAATTGTTCATTGTCAAACTTTGGTACAGTTCAATTTTCTGTCTGTTCTGGTTGTGTTTTTGTTTGTAAATTTTTGTTGTCTTTAAATTTTGTTGTGTGAGGAGGCACAGTGTTTCCACATATGCCTCCATCTTGGCCAGAAGTCCATATTTTTAAAACTTCATATTTTTCTGATACCTCAACATCCCCACAGTCTGAGAATACCTCATATAAGTGACTAGATGCAACAGTATAATAAGGTGGGTCCTTGCCAGAAGTTTCTTGCTCTTCCATGACTGTGACTATGTTGAAATGTTCCGATAAAATTCCCTCATGCCTTTTGCTTCTATAGCCCTGTCTGACCCCATATAAAGGGACTTTATCACTGGTTCTCATTTGCCCTCTTGATTCCCTCCCTTGGTTGAGCTACCTCCTTGAAACTCCTATATGGACCTTGGAATCATATGCCATTCCTGGCTCTTTTTGGACTTGTGAGTATACATAAATCCCCTTCACTTATTTTTTAATCCTCATCTGAGAATATTTTTATGAATTTTAGAGGTAGAGGAAAGGGGGAAAGAGAGAGAGAAAGAGAGAGAAACAGTGGTGTGAGAGAGAAACATCAATAGGTTACCTCATATACATGATGTCCAGATAGAGGACTGAACCTGCAACCAAGGCATGTGCTGTGATCCAAAATCTAACCTGCAACCTTTTGATGTATGGGACAATGCTCCAACCACTGAGCTACCCGGCCAGGGCTACTTTACTTTTTGTACACTCTCTGTGTTGTTATTCTGGGTCTCTACCTGATTAATCATCAAGAAAACCCATTTTAATTATTATAATTATTCCTTAAAGCACAGTTGCCAACCAGAATGGGATAATCTGTGTCATGTATAGAAAACCCTCAGAGATACCCTTGCACTGCTGATGATTCACTAATTGGCTATCCTGATTTGGCTCCATCATTTGGAAATGTTCTGTGTCTTGCTGGTGTTCATGTGCACTGTTATATATTGCTTGGGTTTCCACTTAGAATGAGTGCTGCCAAGATTTTTCATCATAAAATGCATGCAGCTCCTGCCCCAATACCAATAACACATCTCAAAACATCACTTCCTGACTACAATCCAGAGAGAAGGGGATAATTATGCTATAGCTCCTCAAGAACTGGAGTCACTGAGCCATATGAATTGGCAATTTTTCAGTGTAAGTTGGAGTGATTGCGATTTGAAGGACCAGTGTGGATAGAAGTGGAGTTCCTTCTCCTATCAGAGTCATGCTGAGTGTGTACACAGTGTTAGCCTAAAAAATTAAGGGGCAGTGGCCTTCAATATATGTGGGCGACTCCATCAGTCCAATTCAATGTGTCATTAAATAGCACTTGGGAAAAATAAATAATTCACTCTCCTTCTTGGTGTTAGGTGGTCCCCTTTCCTCAGAGAGTCCTCCATGGCTCTTTGTAAATGTTGATGCTGCTGGGGACCTGCAGCCCCTCCTCTGTTGCATCACTTGCTGATGCTACTCTTTGTCCCCCAACTTCATGGGGCATTGCAGGTCCCATGTATGGATACTGGTGGCACAATATATTTTAAAAAAAGAGGGGTAGGATCACTTTGAATCCTTCTCCCTGTAAGCCTGAGGAGTTTTCTCTGATCATTCGAGATTACAAATCTCCTGGAGTGTACTTGGGAATTTTTTAGTGCTCCTACCTGTTAATGTGCTAAGAGTTGCCTCCTAAAATTAAATGAAAACAAAAATTTTTAAAACTATGTCAGAAATTTGAGGGCAATATTATTTTTTGAGGCCATTATTGCTGTTCTGTATATAGACCATAATCTCTCTGAGGTTGAGTGGAACGCCCTAGAGTGGGGGTGTCAAACTCATTTTCACCTGGGGCCACATCAGCCTCAAGGTTGCCTTCAAAGGGCTGAAATAATTTTAGAACTGAATGTATAAATGCAACCACTCCTTAACTAGGGGCAAGGAGCTTGGTGCTGCTGCTTGGTAGAAACAAGGTGCTGGACCGGAAAGAACAAGGTGGAGGGCTGGATTCAGCATGCCTGCCCCACCCTTCAGCCACCTAGACATATGCCACTCTAAAGATTTTGCTTAAGAAAAGAAAGTGGGGGAAGGGATTGAGCTTACTTGAGACTGGGGCCATTTTAGGGGGAAGTTGTCTAGAGGAACCAGACCTCTTCCCCTTCCTTTCTTTTACTCTAATGAATCAGAGACAGAAACTAAAGACTATAGCCTCAAGTGGCTAAAACCCTGGAAAAAAAGGAAGAGAAAAAAAGAAAGTAGAGAGAGAAAGAAAGAAAAAAGTAAGAAAGGAAGAAAAATAAGACAGACACCAAGAAAAAGGAAGAAAGAGTAAGAAAGAAAGAGTAAGGAAAAAAATTGTGGCTTCAGGCAGCTATAAACCCAAATTGGGGAGAAAAGGAAATTGAAATCTTATGTGTTGAACATATTGTAGATTGAACAAACATAATGCAAACCCTAGATTACTTATTGATTTAAAAATAATCCCCCAGCATCAGGGAGTAAAAAGGTAATTAAATAAAGTATACATATATATCACATTTTAATATAAATGTATAATAAATTATGTATTTACACATAATATATAACTACATCTTTTAAGTTCCATAATCTGATTTATCAGAAATCCAAAAACATGTAGAAAATTTATACACTAAAGACTTTCTATAACAAAAAAGAATGAAAAGGGCACACTGATTGGCTTTTGTGAATTCTGCATCTAGGTTCTAACTTAACTTTAACATTTGCTAAAATATACTAGTTGGAAAAATTTCATGGATCCAATACTGGGCCTCAAATTATATTTATACCTGAGGATTCCACTAAAGTTACACATTGTTCTCCATATAACATTTAAAAGTAACAAAATAAAATACAAGACAATGGCTACTTTAACTGTAGCCTTGCCTAAATTTCTCATAGTCATAGTGCCTATTGCTCTAAAATCTTTTATATTGGGCATAGATGCTGTATAATAAGTAATAAATAATAAATTAAAATTAAGGTAAGTCTTTAACACAAATTGGCATAATAATAATGAGATCTCATGGACTTCTAGTTAAAATAGTTAATATGGGCCAATGTAAGTCAAAAATAGGTCTATAAATAATTAAAACTTATATAAAACCTAATTGATGAAAGGAGTGATTATTCCCACTGCTTTTTTATCTGACAACCTAATTTTGCTTGTTCTTAAATGTGGAAAAGATAAAGGGTGCCTCATGATGGATTACTGCAAACTTAATGCTGTGTTTCCATCCAAGGCTTTCATACCCAATGTCCAATATTATTAAAATTATTAATTCTATTCAATCAACAACAGGTAAATATTTTGCTTTTACAGATTTGGGAACATTCTATTCAATGTCTATTTCAATAACCTTTTAGCTATAATTTGCTTCTACCTCCAAAGGAGAAAAATATACTTTTTTTTCAGGCTACTCACGGAATACCCCAACAGCTTTGCTATCACACAAAATCTTGGCAAATCTGATCTTGAATACATCCATCTTTCTCCAGGAACACAAGTATGACATTATGTTGATAACATACTCTTCCAAAGAGATTCATTTGACTGGCTTATTAATGACCTGTAACTCCAACATCTTTTAGTCCTTTTGGGGTTCTAGTGTCAACATTTTCTCATTTACAAATTTTACTTAACAGTGTATGTGCAGGGGAGGAGATGTCAGCAGTGTGGGAAGCAGCATGAGGAGTCCAGTGAGCAGCTAGGCTCATTGAGATGGGCTGCCATGGCCCTCCAGAATGCACAGTTTATTTTTGGAGATTTTAGCCCTGATGAATTCAATCAGTTCTTTGTGACTCCTCACTCTTCAGTTGAGCTTCCTCTATACCATGGAACAGTTCTGTGTGGTACATAAACTACCTGATGGACAAGAATATCATATAATCCAGTTTGGAAGCCAAAGATACTTTGCAGAGAACTCCCAACTACAGTATTTCAAGCATATTGAATCGTCAGGCCCCAAATTTATTCTTGGTTGCACAACTTCCAAAAAGACCCCTGATGACATTTATAAAGAAGTGAACTACAGCTCTATTGACTTCCAATACCCAAGCTCTGCCCCTGCTCTGGATGGCAGTTCCAACATGGAGGCAAAGGTTTTGGAAACGATGGTATCTCAGTTGGTCTTAGATAAAGAGATCATAAAAAAGAAGTCAGTCTGGTCATTATAGTTACTAGAAATATGGCAGCAAGGGTAGTATTTTCCCAGAATCCCTAGTCAATGGCCATGCCAGACAAGCAGTCATGAACGTGGTAGGCACAGATGATGAAGAGTTGATGGGTGATGTGCCCTTGCTGGAGACACCCAAGACTGTAGCAGCCCTCAGGACTCCAAAGGCTTCATCAGTGATGCTATTCCTGGTGGTTCTTTCCCCAGAGTCCTGGACTGCAGGGCAGATTGGGGGCTGACTTTGAACAGTCCTGCTTCTCTGCAGAGGATGTCAGGGGCAGCATGTTGAGGACAGCTGTGACTCAACCTTATATTGGGACCGATACTACTGAAAACCTTGGAGTTGTTAAGGGCAAATACTTGAATTCTTGTGTAAGGGCTCAACTGCCAATGGGGTGGTGTTATATACTGTGGAAAGCATGACTCAGATCCAGCATTAAGTCGAGAGGACTTCCCCCTCCTACCCATAACCCAGCATCTGTGTCAGGCTCCTCTCCCAACAGTCAACCTAAATCATGGGCCAGTCTTTTCTATGATTCTAAGCTCTCCTCCTCTTCACTTGTGGTTTCTGTGGAAACTAAGTATCCCCTCCTGTCACATCTCCCCTGGTCTCTGAAAAACAGGCTGCAGTCAAGGAAGGGCTTGTTCCAGTTTCAGAGGACCCTGTAGCCACAAATATTTCAGTTACTGGAGAATATAACCCTAATACATAAACCAGCATCATTGCAACCTCATGGACTAATCAGTAAAGGAACCTGGTACTATTTTATGCTATATTGCAGGCACTGGTTGTTTGCAGTCCCATGTATCACCTGGTGAAGTCATTCCTCTGTATTCTAAAGTATAAAGACCTTGTAGGTCAACAGTCATAATAGACAGCTTTTTAGGCTAATGAATGAGTTTACTAATATGCCAGTACCTCCAAAACCCAGACAAGCTCTTGGAGATAAAATTATGAAGGATATCTGCCCTGGAGTTGCCTTTGAAAAAAAAATATCCTCACCTAAGTATATATGTATGCATTTGAGAGAGAGAGATGGACAGACAGACAGAGACAGAGAGAAATGATGTGAGAGATAAACCAATTGGTTGCTTCTTGTGTACACCCCAACTGGGGATGAAACCTGAAACCCAGGTATGTGCATTGATTGGGAATCAAACCCACAATCTTTTGGTGCATGGGACAGTGCTCTGACAAACTGAACCATCTGGCCAGGGCTAAACCTACATATAATAATAGGCTCCTGATAATCAAGAAGATGCTGTCTGAAAAGGGTCAACAGGAAGATGCTGAGGAATACTTAGGCTTCATTCTAAATGGATTTTATGGGGAATAGTTAACCTAAAGAAACTTCTCTCAACAAATAATGAGCAAGTTACCATTTTCAATGGACCCAAGAGCCACTCAGTGAATGAAGAAGAGATGAAGAACCAGGCAAAGGAAGTGAGTATGATTGGGAGCAATTGGGACCCAGAAATAAGACTTTAGTCACTCACCAGGCAGACTTTGTTCAGATCCTAATCACCAGCATTTTTGGTGGACACATCAGGTCTGTGGTTTACCAGCAGAATTCAACATAATCTGCCACTTTGCAGCCATTTTCCGCACTGCAGTTGGATATCTAGTCTGGCAAGATACATATAGTTCAGGATGCATTGGAAAACTTGGTGGCAAGAGGATCTTGCCAGAGTCATGCCACAGAAACCAAACAAGAGGTTGATATCAGTTGAAGGGTGACTCTGGAAAAACTTCCTCCTGTCCTCATGCTGCACCTAAAACAATTTGATTAAGAGAAGATTGGTGGATGTCAGAAGCTTATAAAAATATTAAATATTGCCCTGGCTGGCATAGCTCAGTGGATTAAGTGTGGACCTGCGAACCAAAGGATTGTGGTTCAATTCCCAGTCAGGGCACATGCCTGGGTTGCAGGCCAGTTCCCAGCAGGGCATGCACAAGAGACAGCCATAAATTGATATTTCTCTCCCTCTCTTCTTCCCTTCCCCTCTAAAGGTAAATCAATAAAATCTTTAAAAAATATTTAATATCCTGTAAACTTTGAACTTGGTAAAGAACTGCTTGCTCCAGGACTTAAAAATAAGAATTTTATTCTTAATTTTTATTTATTTATTTTTTACTTCTTTAAAATTAATTTTTTAATTTTGAGGTAAATATGGACTCATATACAATTATAAGAAATAATACATTGATCCTGTATACTCTTTTCCCAGTGTCCCCACTGGTGACATCTTGAAAACCTATAGTACAATATCACAACCAGGATATTGATGTTGATATTGAAGTTGTACACATACAAAAAAGCTGTATGGTCAAAACATATGAAACTTCCATCACCACAAAGATCCCCATGTTTCCCTTTTATAATCATACCTTCTTCCTTGCCACACAACCTATAGACAATTTGTAGTGGTCTACCATCACAGAAGCAGTGTGACAGGTGGTCATTACACTACAGATGTCTTCTAGGTCAGTCTGAATAGCTGGCTGCACATCAATGACTAGTACCAGGTGGTGAAGCCCACTGTTGACAGCACAGCCTACCTCCTCTATTATCAGTAAGTGGACCTGCTGTAACTGCCTGTGTGATGTGTGTGCCCATTCCCACTTTAGAATGCCAACTCTCATTGATTTCTTTCCTCTCCTTAGTGGCATTTTATTTTATTTAATTTTTTGGTTTTTTATGAGGCAGAATTTTAGATAGAAACTCTCTCTTTTGCAAAAATGGGCTAGAAAGAAAAGAAGATGCTTTGGGGGTTGTGCACAATGTAGTTTCTGTTGACCTCTAACTTCCAAATCAAAATCATTTGGTTGAAAGACTGTCACTTGATTTACGAAAATATACAAAAATCCATAATTCTGAAAAAATGCTGATTCTTGAGTGAGAAGGGGGAACCTGTCTTTGATTCCCTATATAATTGCTTAGTAGAATAAATTGTGCACTAGCAACAATACTTGTAAATTTGTGAAAATGAATTTCATCTTATTTTAAAAAATAAAATTTTAATCCATTACACTTTTCTCCCCTACCCTTTAGTTTTTGATCTGTGATGAAAATGAGCCAATTAGCAGAGAAGAAATAGTTCTTCGAAAGAAAAATAAACACAAAAAATAAGTTTCTGATTTGTAATGGGAAAACATACATTTTAATAATTGTGTGATGAGAAGTTTCTTATGTACATATTACAGATTAAATATATGGAGTTTAGGTGTTAGGCACATAGATAGGTAATTGTAACCTTATTGTCATTAAAAGATTTTTAATTGCATTCATGCTTCTATCCACATAATGAAATATGGATAAAATAATGAAGTTAGATCTTTCTTTAAGTCTGCCCTGTTTAATTGTGCTGCTTGCTCTTCTACACAGTTTAGTAATATCCAGTAGTATAAAGTTGTCACCCACCCATTAATAAAAATCATAAAATTGGTTTAAAATTTTTACTTACAAATTAAAATCAAGAGGTACTCTTGCTAGTGCCATCAGAAACTCCTTCACTAAAGAAGTTCTAACAACCTTTTTTGCATGACTTCTGGAGTTTCTGGACAACCAATGATAGCCATTAGGTGCCCCAGTGCTTCTGATGCAAAACATTTCCTCCTTTTCTTTGGTGTCATAGTATAAAATATTAAAACGACAAATAAATGACTAACTACTGGGCTGTCCTGGAAAAAGAGGCCCTCACAGAGTCTGAATCTGTGACTCCCCCATAGTGCACTACCCATTATGTTTTGAGTCATGGAAACAGCAGCTCAGAAGCTCAACACAGCTAACAAGTCCTTAAAGCATGGTGGAACCAAATCTGAGCCCTCTGGTATATCCCACCTGCAGGTGGTGGGGAAGGGGTGGTTTCTCTTGTCTTCAGTCCCTTGCCAGATGCCAAAGTACTAGAGAAGGTCATCCTTCCACCTGACCCGTTGGCTATCTCGTAGCCCCTTGGGATTAACTGAGTGGACAGCAACAGGTGTTCATAGTCTGCAAATGGCACTGCTAACCATCATACATCATGGAGTTTAGTGTTGCTGCTTTTCTGGGGACCACTTTGCGTGGTTTTGAAAACTGTAGCCCCATGCAAGCATGCCTTGAAAGAGGCTAGTAAGTCTCACTGGAAAGCCAGGAAGCAGGTGGAAGGCACCATCCAACACTAACACTGAGGGTTCCTGTGAGAAATCAGGGCTGACAAATGCATTGTATCCTTTGAAACTTGCTTTGTTTTGTATAGCCCTGTTGATATAAACCAGATGTTTGAATTCAAAGCATAAGGAGTAAACTCCTTGCATCATGAAATACACCTTTACAACCATCTGCCTTTGGCATGTCTAGCAGACCCTGACCTGAGACAATCTCTGAGTTTCTTCAGTTGTTATCTATAGATAATATGTTTTCTACAACTGTAGCCTTTTGACATTGATTGATGAGCTATACATGTATACCCCTGCACCATACCATCCCCCCAAAAAAAAACCTTTTGGAGAAGGGCTCCGGGCATTCTCCACTACAGGGAATCACCACCCCCTTTCCTGCTGGAAAAACGGATTGTGTCCGGGACAACTTATTTTCATCTGTGGTAGCCAGAAGAGCTCCACAAGATGGGGCATCCCACATTACTTTTCATCCCTTAACCAGAGAGCCCTAATACAGGACAGAACCCCAAAAATAACACAAGGTCAAACTCCAGGCAGTTGTCTCAGGACAGAATGTCCTGGCCAGCAAATGGCATCATCTTCACATGTATTATTAAGTATTGGGCCATTACCTAAAAGGTAATCTCCTTTAAGGTAAAAAGCTCTAAGGATCTCTTACCTCTTGGATACCCCCAATATAAACCCAAGTCATACCTGTTTTTACATATACTAAAGTTACAATGCAAAGCCTTGCCAGGACACTACTTAGTCTCTTCAGAGCTGCAGACATTGCTCTGAAGAGCTACTACCATTGCTGGTAGTAACCTGGATACACATTTTAGTTCTTAGAACGCACAATGCTGAGCTTTTGGAAAGGGCATTCAACAGAATTTTCATGTCCTTAGTAGTCTCAAATAGCCGGTTTAACTGAGAGATATAATGGTGTCTTCAAACAACTCCTTTTCCAATTCCAGTTCAGTAAACAAACTTTTAAAATTCTCTATCTTGCCCAGGCTTTAACCTATTAAAAAATTTCAATATTGCTCCCAATCCACAATGGCTAGAAGACAGATGGAGGACACATACTCTTCTGGTATTCATTAACCACAAATTGTCTTACAGTTCAGAAAATTGCTCATCTGACACGGGAGACATTTGGACCTAAACTTCTACCAAAAAGTAACCAACAAAAACACTGTCAAGTGCAGCTGAGCACCATTCTGTTGACTGTAGGTTTTATTACTATTGTTTTGTGTGCTCTCATTGGTTTTCAATCTGGAAGCCCACATCAACTCAAGTGGATATCCACTTGAAAAGCATATTGAGTCCCACATTCTGTATATATTGTCCTAGCCCAAAGGCTCACCAGTAGAGAAGACATTGCCTTAGAAGACATTTTCTCAGGCAAAGACATTGACACTGTAGATGATTTTGCTCCCTAAGCCACAGACAACCTCACCCTGGATACTTAAATCTCTGCCCCCCCCCAAATGCCCATGAATTAACTACCTCTTTTTAATTTTTTAAAATATTTTATTTATTTATTTTTACAGAGAGGGGAAGGGAAGGGAAAAGAGAGGGAGAAACATCAATGTGTGGTTGCTTCTTGCACACCCCCTGCTGGGGACCTGGCCCAAAACCCAGGCATGTGCTCTGACTAGGAATCAAACCTGCAACCCGTGTGTTGGTTCACAGGCGGGCGCTCAATCCACTGAGCCAAACCAGCCAGGGCAAATTAACCACTCCTTAAGGTATAAGTTAGACACACCATACTTTTTTTTTTTCTGTCATAACTCACTGTCTGGTTAGCTTGTGATCTTGGTATACTCCTTCCTCTCTGCTAAGTCATACACCCCTGCACTTTCATGCCTAAAGGAAAATCTGGTAAAAATAACTAAAGTTAATGGAGATTATTGCTTTCCCCAGAAGGCACCTACTTCATATCAATCAACCCTTTGACCCTTGGGGGAGAGGATTATACACTCCCTGATGTCCTTTTTTTTTACACTCTTCCAGCTTTCCACCACAGTTCCTCACTTTCCATCTCTGACCATGATGATCATAACCACTCTTTCTCCTTAGCTAAACACATCACATTCTTATGGGTACATTATGCTCTAATGTACCAAGAATGTCATTTTGGGGTTGTATTGTGACCAAAACTCACAGGCACAACATCTTACCTATTTTTCTTTCCTGACTCCTTCATATATTTTTCCTAATGAGACCAAACCCCAGTGTGTAATGATCACACTGGAGATCACCATATTTCTTCACTCACTGGGTATTTCTCTGTTTCCATCAGTACAAAAGGACAGTGTTTATTCATATCTCAATAGAATTTGCTATAACCATCGGAGCCACCAGCAGTGTGTAGAGTGTGTAGAGGGCTCTAGTTGAAGATAAGATTTTTTTAAAAAGCAGATTGGGACCAATGGATTAAAAGATTTTATATGCTATCTTCAGAATCTAATTTCAATGATAATATTAGCAATGCACACCTTTTTTTGGTCAAGGGAATGAAGTAATATGATTTGCATTTGTAAGAAAATCCCTCTGTAGGTAATTTAGAGGATAGATTTTAGTGGATAAGACCTACTAATAAATATTAAAATAGTATCAATGAGAAATAATGAGTAACTGACACAAGACAACAGCAGTAAGAATAAGAGTGTCATTTTCTTTATTTTTTCTAGCTATACTTCATAAAATAATACTTAACAAATTACTTTCTCTGGGGATAAAACAATGTCTCTATATCATCTACAGAGTGAATATGCCCAAATGAGTTTGGCCTTATATATTACAAGCATGTGGAAGAGGTCTACTCAGAGGGGTTTCAAAAGTTACAGACTTCCAGTTATAAAAAGAAAATAAGTCATGGGAGTGTAACATTCCACATGGTGACAGTAGTTAATACTTCTGTACTGCATATTTGAACATTGCCTACAGAGTAGATCTTAAATGTTTTCATCAGATTAAAGATTATAGCTCCATGAATGCCTTGCTGGTAGTGCTAATTGCAGTTAATACCAAGAGTGTAATACAAAGCTTGTCCAATAGTGGGGGTATAGTAATTATTATTTTTTGTTTTTTTAAATATTTTATTGTTGTTCTATTAGAGTGGTCCCAGGTTTTCCCCATTTTCCATCTGCCCAGCCCACCCCTCACTCCCACAGTCAATCCCCACTCTATTGTCCATGTCCATGGATCCTTCATTCATGTTCCTTGACTAGTCCTTTCCCCTTCTTCCCACCCTTATCCTCTTTCCTCTCCCCTCTGGTCATTGTCAGTCTGTTCTTTGTTTTCATGTCTCTGGTTCTATTTTGCTTGTTTATTTCTTTGTTTTGTTCATTAAATTCCACTTATATGTGAGATCATATGGTATTTGTCTTTCACCACCTGGCTAAATAATATTTCACTTAGTGTAATACTCCACAGTTCCATCTGTTCTATCTTGAAAGGGAGGAGCTCCTTCTTTTTTTCTGCTGCATAGTATTCCATTGTGTAAATGTTTCATAGTTTTTTGATCCACTCATTTACTGATGGGCACTTTGGTTGCTTCCAGCACTTGGCTATTGTAAATTGTGCTGCTATGAACATTGGGTGCATAGGTTCTTTGGATTGGTGTTTCAGGGTTCTTAGGATATAATCCCAGCAGTGGAATCACTGTGTCAAAAGGCAGTTTTATTTTTAATTTTTTGAAGAGATGTTTTACTTTTTTCCACAGTGGCTGCATCAGTCTGCATTCCCACCAACAGTGCACTAGGGTTCCCTTTTCTCCACACCTTCACCACTACTAGTTGTTTGTTGATTTATTGATGGTGGCCATTCTGATCAGTGTGAGGTGGCATCTCATTATGGTTTTAATTTGCATCTCTCTGATGGCTAGTGATGTTGAGCATCCTTTCATATGTTTATGGGCCCTCTGTATAGATCAGTGGAACAGAATAGAGAGCCCAGTAATAAACCCATGTCTCTATGATCAGTTAATATTTGAGAAAGGGAATAAGAGCATAAAACAGTAAAAATAGCCTCTTTAATAAAAGGTGTTGGGAGATCTTGACAGGTACATACAAAAAATGAAAATAGACTACCAACTTACATCATACATGAGCATAAACTCAAGATGGATAAAGACTTAAATATAAGTCACAACACCATAAAAGTCCTAGAGGAGAACATAGGCAGAAAAAGCTCAAATATTCCACACATCAATATTTTCACCCTTATATCTCCTAGAGCAAGGGAGATAAAGAAAAAAATTAACAATTTTCTTAATTTTTTTAGAAAAAATTAATTATTTTTTCTAATTATTTTTCTTAATAAATGATTAAAAGTCATGAACTTCTCTAGTGGCTACAGATAGTTTATAACTGTAGTAACTATGTGCCACAGATCTTTTGGAGCAGTTCCAAGTGACGCAGCTGAAGTTCAAAACAGCCTTTACAATTTTGGTCAGAACCCCTGCATATCTGAGTGTTTCATCTGATTTTTATTCTTTGTCAATTACACCTCTGAGCACAGAGCCTAATGAGTCAACAAATTGATTGATTTAAGGATTCCGTGTATACAAAGAAGGCAGCAAGGAGGGATAAGTGTTTGGCATTTTCTGCTTTTAACTTAAAGCCCATAATTCAAAACCATCAGAGAGAAAATAATTCCCCTCCCTCCATTGTGGACAGAGGACCCACAGGCACATCTGCAAATGAACAAAATGTATAAATGAATTAATGTATTACAAGCATTTGCTCTATACTAAGTGAATAAACAAGTGTTCTAAATCACCAGAACTACCCACTTAGCTCACTAGAAGCCAATGATGATAAATTGAATGTAGAGTCAATACATTTCAAAGAAAAACATGCAATTACCTAGAAATTTGTTGGGCACTCACTGTTGTTTTGTGGGTTGTTTTAGTTACTCTTTTATGACCTGCAAACCCTAAAAATGATTGATACTGGACAAAGTAGTAGTACATCATAAGTACTATATTTTCATTTTCCTTGAGCCTTATATTCAACAATTGTTTTGGTTGTAGTCAACTGAAGATTAATAAGAAAATGAATGCCTCTACTTTGGTCCTGAATAATCATGAGAGTTCAAGAGGTATTCACCAATGATATTTAAGTTATACCAAAGTTATTTCTTTTATTTTAAAGATTGTATTTATTCATTTTTAGACAGGGGGAAGAGAAGGAAAAAGAGAGGGAGAGAAACACTAATGTGCCTCTCATGTACCCTGTACTGAGGACCTGGCCCACAACCCAGGCATGTGCTCTGACTGGGAATTGAACTGGTGACCATTTGGTTCACAGGCTGGTGCTCAATCCACCGAGCCACACCAGCCAGGCCCCAAAGTTATTTCTGAAACAACAGGATAAGGGTGAAGTGTTTCTTGTCTGCAAAATAGAATAAAGAGCCTTGTGTAAAGTCTAACTCCTGCATTTCAAGAATGAAGTGCAAGAGTTGACTCAATTAAGAGTTTCCTCTTCTGAATACTGACACTTCTCATTTTCCATTCCTCTAGCTGATGGATTTCACATTTTTACTCAACTGGTATACTAATAAAGAATGTACTTTGTTGTCTGACTTGCATGGTCCTTTCACTGACGTGTTGACATAAATTTTCATTATTCTTTTTATTGTGCAACCTTAACACTTCTTTGGTTCTTTTCCTTCAGTACAAGCTGTCAAGAAAGACTTCAATTGTCTGAATATACATTCTTAGGAAAAAACTTTGTCGATAGAGGTTATGAGGGTAAACTTAACCTTAATGTATAATTGGAGGGGTGAGAGAATGAAGTTGCCTTATATAAGAAAAATGAGAGGAACTCAGAAAAAAAAAGAGAGATAAAAAGGGAGAGCAGGAAAGGGAGAAAGACAGAGTAAGAGAGAGAGAGAGAGAGGGAAGGAGAAAAGAAGGAAGGAAAAGAGAAGAAAAAAGAAAAAGAAAGAAAAAAGAAAGGAGGAGGGAGGAAGAAAGAAGGGAAGGAGAAATTTAAAACTGTTAGAACTGTCAGAGGGAAAAAAGAAGGCTGTGACTACAAAATCGTAGGGTTTTGTCTGCCTCTGAGAGGGGTATACAGTAATCAATGAGGAAGAGTTCTCTATAGGAGGCAAATTGCTTGTGGATTCTGAAAATCACACAATACTTATAAAACATTAAATATATCCCTGGTTACAAGTACTTAACTATGTAATTTGGTTCATCTTGATTAGGAAATTTTTGTATTACACAAATTTGTGTTTCAGAGCCTTCTTGAATTCTGGATGCAAGCTGAATAGCCCAGTGGGAGGTGACAGGTTTTTATATCAATCATTATGCAAATCTGCCTTTGGCTTTGTCTCAGGTTTAAAATATTTTCAAGTCTATAAAAATTATCATGGTTGGGGAAGTAATAGTTTTCCTAAATAAATGCTCTTTCTTTCAAATCAACCTGCATTCTTTATTAATGACATGCTTTATATGAAAGTCAAAGGAGGCAAAATGGGTGAGTGGTGATTTAAATGACAGATTTTCTGTATATATCCTCTAACATCAGAGCTAGTAGAAACCCTGATTCTACTAAGGTGCAGAACTTGAGGCAACTTCTCTTAAGAATCAACCTTAAATTAGTGATAGAAATAAGACTAAATTTCAGATCCTATGGCTCACAAGCTGTTGCCTTATGCAAGAACTGTCTCTGTAAGACTGCAAATGAAAGGAAACCTTCAACTACTCTCACTCAATCAAGCATATATTTTCCTTCCTATTAACTCTTTCCCTATCCTAATATATTACCCTTCCTCACATCCTATTATGTCCTATACCAAAATTTACCACTTTTGTGAAACCTGACTATTTTCCTCAGCCCACACTAATCACAGATTTACACCTTTGGCTCTCAGAACAACACTCAAGTTTTAATTTTTATGTGTATATGCCCTTAATTATGTGGTATGTTGGGATTATTCTTAATTATTTCATGGGGTTTGTTTTTGTCCCTTCAATTTAATTGTGAGCTCCTTAGGGACAGGGTCATGTTTCCTGCTTGCTTAATAACAACTCCTAATTCTTTGCCAACTACCCACACATAATCTTACATACAACAGACAATTGATGTATCTTGTTATAACTAGAGGTTTCAGTGAATTACATTTTAAATACATTTTCAAATACATTTTAAAAATGTGTCCTTTTCCACTTTGCATATTTCCTTATTTTTAAAATTCTATACAATGCATCACTTTTTAAGTAGAAAATTATATACTATTAAAAAATGGGAACTTCTGGCCAAGATGCAGGTGTAGGTGGGAACACTGTACTTCCTCCCACAACCAAATGTAAGGACAACAAAGATTTAGAAACAAAAACACAACCAAAACAGACAGAAAATTGAACTGTACCAAAGTCCAACAACAACGAACCATTCATCCAGACCGGTAAGAGGGGTAGAGTCAGCAGCCAGCAGAGAGGGGGATCTCAGCAGGGAAAAGCGGTGGCTCCTGGACAAACCCAGGTGTGCAGGTAGTGGTTGGCAGATCCCAGGCATGGGGTTGCAATGGGCAGACCCAGTGAGAGTGCAAGGCAGTTGGCTGACTGCGGCCACACATTCACACGCAGATAAACCAGGTGAAAAAATGGACAGTGAGACAGACCTTGCAACACAGGGCCCCAGCACTGGGAAATAAAGCATAAAAGCATTGATTAAAAAAACTTTTGGGGGTTGAGGTACTGGGAGAGGTTCCTAGCCACACAGGAGTGTTTTCTGGAGAGACCCACAGGGTCCTAGAATGTACACAAGCCCACCCACCGGGAACCAGCCCCAGAAGGGCCCACTTTGCTTGTGGGAAGTGGCAGAGGGGACCGAAATCTGAGAGAGAGCCTAACAAATGCCATTGCTCCCTCTCTGACCTGCCCCCAGTCACAATCCAGTGATAGGGTTGATCTGCCCCAGTGAACACCTAAACTTTTGCCCCTCATATGTAAGAGGAGGGAACAGACCAAAACATTATGGTTCAAGCAGAAGAACAACTCAAAGCCCCAGAGCCAATACTTCTAAGCAACCAAGAGATAGCCAACCTATCAGATGCACAGTTCAAAACACTGGTGATCAGGATGCTCACAGAACTGGTTGATTTTGGACACAAATTAGATGAAAAAAAACAAAGGCTACACTAAGTGAAATGAAGGAAAATGCACAAAGAACCAATAGTGATGGGAAGAAAACTGGGACTCAAATCAATGGAGTGGACCAGAAGGAAGAAAGAAACATCCAAACAGAAAAGAATAAAGAGATAAGAATTCAACAAAATGAGGAGAGGCTTAGGAACCTCCAGGACATCTTTAAACATTCCAACACCCCTTCAATGTTCCAGAAGGGGAAGAGGAAGAGCAACAAGTAGAAAACTTATTTGAACAAATAATAAAGTAAAACTTCCCCCATCTGGCAAAACAAATAGACTTCCAGGAAATCCAGGAAGCTCAGAGAGTCCCAAAGAAGTTGGACCCAAGGAGGAACACACCAAGGCACATCATCATTACATTAGCTAAGATTAAAATGAAGGAGAGAATTCTAGAAGCAGCAAGAGATAAGGGGACAATCACCTGCAAAAAAGTTCCCATCAAACAGTCAGCTGATTGATTTCTCCAAAGAGACCTTGTGGGCAAGAAGGGGCTGGAAAGAAGTATTCCAAGTCATGAAAGGCAAAGACCTACATCCAAGATTGCTCTATCCAGCAAAGTTTTCATTTAGAATGGAAGGGCAGATAAAGCACTTCTCAGATAAGGTCAAGTTCAAGGAGTTCATCATCACCAAGCCCTTATTATAGGAAATGTTAAAGGGACTTATCTAAGAAAAAGAATATAAAAATATGAACAGTGAAAGGACAACAAACTCACAGTTATTAACAACCACACCTAAAACAAAAGCAAACTAAGAGGACAGGTAGATCAGGAGCAGAGCCACATAAATGGAGATCACATGGAGGATTAGCAACAGGGGAGGGGGAGGAGGAGAGAGGGGGAGAAGGTACAGAGAATAAGTAGCATAGACAGTAGGTAGAATATAGACAGTGGGGAGGTCAAGAATAGTATGGGAAATGTAGAAGCTAAAGAATTTGTGATACATGGACATGAACTAAAGGGGGGAATGGTAGGGGAGGGTTGTGCAGGGTGGAGGGGAATGAAGGGGGGAATGGGACAACTGTAATGGCATAATCAATAAAACATATTTTTAAAAAATGCAGGGGCCCTCATTTTTTTCTTTCATGATTCCCTTTCCTCAACAAGTTCAGGTAGCACCTATTCTAATACCTCCTAAAAATATAAATCTTTGTTCACTAAAGTCATATAGATGTACATCTTAGTGCTCAATACCTATAGGTCTCTCTTTCAACTTAGTGTCTTAAATATGTTTCATTGTAGTGTTTATTCAGTCAGCCAACAAACATATATCAAGCATGGGTAAGCACCAGGGACAGCTTTAGGTGTTGGGTATACATCAGAAGTGAAACAGATAAGATTACTCAATGAAGATTAGTGGGGAAAGATGTATGACAAGGAGATAAACACATTGATGCCTCTGTAATTTCTAATCAAGAAAAGTAAATTACAGATTCAGATAGTTTTAGATTCTGATAACTAGAATGAATGTGAATGAATTTCAAACCTTTTTTTCTATTTTTTTGTTTCTATTTTTACATAGTGCTCTTTTGCTTATATGGTACATCCATCCTGTCACCCATCCGTTCAGATGGAAACTTATCATCTCAAACCCAACTTCTTCCAGCAAGTATTAATTGAGAAGCAAGATATTCTATGATCTGTACTAGGTTCTAGGAATAGAGTGGTAAAAGCATGAACAAGAACATCAAAAACAACAAATGCAAATCTCTGCCATTACGAAACTCACCCTAGAGAGTTTGAATCTTGATAGAAGTTTGCCTGTTTTGTTAGATTTTTCAGAGAACCAGCCTCTTTTTAAACTCTCTTTTTGTTACCATTTTTGGATTCAATTATTTTCTTATGTCTATTATATATTTATTATTTTCTTTTCCCAGTTTTTTGAGTTGACTCAGTTATACACTTTCTACCTTCTTATTTTGGCTACTGATACATTTTTTTATCCTTAACATTCTAAATTAGAGGAGAAGATTTTAACAATATGCACTTTATTTCATGTGCCATTTTAGCTTAATCCCCAAACCAAAATACAGCATTGTCATTTTTGTTCAGTTACAAATGTTTCCTTATTTTTATTACAATCTCTTTTTTGTACTATAAATTATGTAAGTTCTTTTGTTTTTCATTTTCTAGATGAACGAAGGCTATTCTCTTTTTACTGATTTTTAATTTTATTATATAGTCATCAGCAAAAGTGGGCTAGCTATCTTATTTTTAGACTTGCTTTGTGATCCACACATGGTCAATATCTGTGTTACATGAATATGTAGTGTCTGCAATGATGGGTGTTGATATATCTACTCCAGATAAAGCTTTTTAATTTTTTTTCATATATTGCATGTCTTTGTTTGTGTTTGTATAATCTATCCATATCTGGGGGAAAATCTTGCTAAAATCTCCTGGTATAATTATGGCTTTGTTTATTTCCTTTTGTAATTCTTTCCATTTTCCTCTATATTTTAAGCTTAAATGACTACAGCACACTTTTACATTTTCTTGTATTTGCCTTTCCTTGTATAACCACTAACTTCCTAAAATGCAAATTTGAAGAAATTGTTCTGCACAGAACTCATTAATGATGCATTTGCCAATGCATCCATTTTGAGTACTTTTGCATGATTTCCATGTTTAGAATCTGCCCTATATCTCCACTCCTATTTCTACCAATTCCTCATCATAAAATTTATGCAAGAATTGCTCTTTTCTCACACTAACCTCATTTTTACCTCCATGTTATTCTTTCATCTAGGAATCTTCCTCCTCCTATCCTTTTAAAATCTGATTCCTAATTACTCCCTAATGACATTTTCTCCATAAAGCCTTTTTAAATTCTTTTTTATTGTTGTTCAATTAGTCATCCCCATTTTTACTTCATTACTCTCCTCCTGCCCTACCCAACCCCCACCTCCCACATTTAATTCCCCTGCCGGTCCTGCACTCCCTCTCCTGCTGGTCTTTGTCTATGGGTCCTTGGTACATGTTCCTTGAATTGACCTTTCCCCTTCTTTCGCCTGTTACCCGCCTTTCCACTCCACTCTGGTCACTGTCAGTTTGTTTCTGTGGTTCTATTTTGCTCATTTGTTTGTTTTGTTAATTAGGTTCAACTTATATGTGAGATCATATGGTATTTGTCTTTCACTGCTTGGCTTATTTCCCTTAGCACAAAGCCTTTTAATTCACCAAAACCTGTACTTATGACTCCTTTCTCAAACTTGTAGAAGACTTTGGTTTAAAGGGCATTTCAGTCTATGGCCATACCACCCTGAACGCGCCCAATCTCATCTAAAGGGCAATTGATAGTTTTGTGTTTTTAACCAGACTGGACAATCTTTGAAGGAGAAGATCTATATTATACAATACGAGGTATAACATCTTGTAGGAATTTAATCTATTTGTGCTGCTTAAGGTTTTTATTGGCACTGTACTCTAAAATGGAGAAGTTGGTGTTGATTTGCTAAGTTAAGACTGAAGACATAATATATTGAAATTCCTGGCACAGTAGCTTAGTTTGATCTAACTATGAGAACCCTATTAATCTTATTAGGGGGGTATAAGAATTGTTCTTATTGTTGGTGTATTATTTCTTATTTTTAAGATCAATGAAATGAAAGGTTTCACCCTTCTAATAAAAGAAACTGAAAAGAGACTAGCAAGGTAATTCCAGTTACTAAATCATAGGTGAAAAACATCTATGCTGTGCTAGATACTACATCCTTATTTGCAGTTCCTACTTAAACTTGACCTGCATCCAAACCAAGAATAAAATGTTAAGAAATAAGTCTTTTCACCTCTATTTCTTAATGGAAAAGATCAAATAAATTTAGGATGAATTTTCAAAAGGTTAGTTGTTGGTTCAATTTGTTTCCTGACAGTTTATTACATGCTTCAGTACACATGATGTTTTCTGCAGAGCGATTACTAATCAATGTCTTATTAAGAAATGGTATTTCTTGTAAATCACAGAAAGAGCATCTGTCTAAATACACTAATTTCTTTTCTCATGGTTTGACTTGGGGGAACCCAATTATATAATGCAGAATTTAATCCAGAAAAAAAGACCACAATGAGGGCCACGCCATTATAATCAATGTTCCATTATCTGAGAGATCTTTCACAGAAAATCTTTCTTTTTTAAACAGATTCTATTTGGTGTGAACATGATTAAATCTTTCTCTCTCTCTTTCTTTCTTTCTAATTTTATCATGTAACATTATATAGTTTTCAAGGTACACAATTTTATTGGGTTGGCCAAAAAGTCCATATGGCTTTTTTTCATAAAATAAAAGACACATTTTTCATTTTCACAGATAATTTTATCGAGTTATTTGTTTTTCCTTCTCTCTGGAGTTGCTTACTTTCACTGTTTGATAGTCAGTGCCTTGAAAACTATTGTTTCTTATAGTTTATCTGTTTCATTTTTTTGTTTGCTTGTTTGTTTAAGTAGGAAGGGTATATCTGGTCCAAGTCATTTTATCGGGGTGACCAAAAAGTCCATATGCCTTCTGACATGAAATAAAAGAAATTTTAATTTTCACCAATAATTTTATCATTTGTTTTTTTTCTTTTTAATATATTTTATTGATTATGCCATTACAGTTGTCCCATTCCCCCCATTCCTGTCCACCCTGCATACCCCTCCCCCCACATTCCCCCTTTAGTTTATGCCCATGTGTCACAAGTTCTTTAGTTTCTATATTTCCCATACTATTCTTGACCTCCCCACTGTCTATATTCTACCTACCGTCTATGCTACTTATTCTCTGTACCTTCTCCCCCCTTCTCCTCTTCTCACTCCCTTGTTCCTAACCCTCCTTGTGATCTCCATTTATGTGGCTCTGCTCCTGATCTACCTGTCCTCTTAGTTTGCTTTTGTTTTAGGTGTGGTTGTTAATAACTGAGTTTGCTGTCCTTTCACTGTTCATATTTTTTATATTCTTTTTCTTAGATAAGTCCCTTTAACATTTCCTATAATAAGGGCTTGGTGATGATGAACTCCTTGAACTTGACCTTATCTGAGAAGTGCTTTATCTGCCCTTCCATTCTAAATGAAAACTTTGCTGGATAGAGCAATCTTGGATGTAGGTCTTTGCCTTTCATGACTTGGAATACTTCTTTCCAGCCCCTTCTTGCCCACAAGGTCTCTTTGGAGAAATCAGCTGACAGTCTGATGGGAACTCTTTTGTAGGTGACTGTCCCCTTATCTCTTGCTGCTTCTAGAATTCTCTCCTTCATTTTAATCTTAGCTAATGTAATGATGATGTGCCTTGGTGTGTTCCTCCTTGGGTCCAACTTCTTTGGAACTCTCTGAGCTTCCTGGATTTCCTGGAAGTCTATTTGCTTTGCCAGATGGGGGAAGTTTTACTTTATTATTTGTTCAAATAAGTTTTCTACTTGTTGCTCTTCCTCTTCCCCTTCTGGAACATTGAAGGGGTGTTGGAATGTTTAAAGATGTCCTGGAGGTTCCTAAGCCTCTCCTCATTTTGTTGAATTCTTATCTCTTTATTCTTTTCTGTTTGGATGTTTCTTTCTTCCTTCTGGTCCACTCCATTGATTTGAGTCCCAGTTTTCTTCCCATCACTTTTGGTTCTTTGTGCATTTTCCTTCATTTCACTTAGTGTAGCCTTTGTTTTTTTCATCTAATTTGTGACCAAAATCAACCAGTTCTGTGAGCATCCGGATCATCAGTGTTTTGAACTGTGCATCTGATAGGTTGGCTATCTCTTGGTTGCTTAGAAGTATTGGCTCTGGGGCTTTGAACTGTTCTTCTTGAGCCATAATATTTTGGTCTGGTTGGGCCTGTTATGTATGAGGGGCGGAGCTTTAGGTGTTCACCAGGATGGAGCAACCCAGGTGGCTGGGTTGTGACACTGTCTGTGGGGGCGGGGTCATAGAGGGGCAATGGCATCTATTCTGCTCTCGCTCGGATTTTGGTCCCCTCTACTGCTTCCTGCAAGCAAACTGTGCCCCCCTGGTGCTGGCTCCCAGGTGTGTTGGCCTGTGCACCCTCTAGGACCCTGTGGGTCTCTCCAACAAACTCTCTGTGAGGCTGGGAGCCTCTCCCAGCACCCCGACCCCGAAAGTTTTTCCAGTTGGTGCTTTTAGGCTTTAATTCTTGTCATTGGGGCGCTAGCCTGCAAGGTCTGTCTCACCGCTCGCTCCTTTGCCTGGTTTATCTGAGTGTGAATATGTGACCATGGTCAGCCAGCTGTCTTGTGCCCTCACTAGGTCCAACCTTTGCCACCCCATGACTGGGATCTGCCAACCACTGCCTGCATGCCTGGATCAGTATGGCCACTTTTTCTGTGTGACCCTGCTCTGCCAGCCGGTGACTCTGCCCCTCTTACCAGTCTGGCTGAATGGTTAGTTGTTGTAAGACTTCCATACAGTTCATTTGTCTGTGTTTTGGTCGCATTTTTGTTTCTAAAACTTTTTGTCTTTAAACTTGGTTGTGTGAGGAGGCACAGTGTTTCCACCTATGACTTCATCTTGGCCGGAAGTTCTATAATTTGGATATCTTCAGTGTGTCAGCTATCTTCCATGTGGCATGACATTTATTGTTCTCAATTAATGCCTCAATTTGATTGCTATCCACTTCAACTGGTCTACCTGACTGTGGAGCATTGTCCAACGAGAAATGTCCAGCACAAAACTTCTCAAACCACTTTTGTCATCTTCAGTCACAGTACCTTCTCCTTACACCGTTCAAGTCTTATATTACATTTCAGTTGTGTTTTTATCTTTCTTGAAATAATAAAGCATGATATGCTGAAAATGTTGTTTATGAAGATAAAGTCAACTAAGTACTACTAGAGCCATCTTACAGAAAAAAACAAATGAACTTTCTGGCCAACCCAATAATTTGATATCCATGTACTCTATTATGTGCTTCCTTACCCGATGTATAGTTTCCTTCCCTTAGCATATATTTGACCCCTTTATGCCCTTTGTCCTCCCATGACCCTCTTTCCCCTCTAATAACCACCATTCTAATGTCTGTGTCTTTTTGTTTTTGTTTGTTTTTGCTAGTTTGTTTATTGCTTTTTCTTTTATATTCCACATATGAGTGAAATCATACAGTTTTTGTCCTTTTCTGTCTGACTTATTTCAAGATCTATCCATGTTGTCATAAATGATAGTGTTTAATCTTTTTTTATAGCTGAGTAGTCTCATATATATATATATATATATATATATATATATAGTCTGAAAAAAGTCCAGCCATTGTTAATATAACAAGAACAGTTCGTGTGACATCAATGTAATCCGGCAGCCAAGGAGAATTGACTGGAATGCGCATGCATGAACAATGATGATTGTACTGTACTAGTCAGTAGGGGCAGTAGATGCCCTTGAGTGAGCTTGTGTACTGTGTGGCTGTCACATTAAAAATGGCTGAGCTAGTAGAGCAATGAATCTGCATCAAAGTTTGCATTAAGCTTGAGCATTCCTCTATGGAAACTCTTCAGATGATTCACAAGGCCGCAGCTATGGGCAACTGCTGATTGGCAGCTTTATCAAGACAACGCACATGCTCAAGCATCACATCTTGTGCAGAGTTTTTTTGAAAAATATCAAGTAACTCAGGTGACTCAGCTCCCTCTACAGCTCAGATTTGGTGCCCTGAGATTTCCGACTTTTCCCAAAACTAAAATCACCTTTAAGGGAAGAGATTTCAGACCATCAATGAGATTCAGGAAAATACAACGAGGCAGCCAATAGTGGAAGAACTGTGTGAGGTCCGAAGGTGCCTACTTTGAAGGGGACTGAGGTGTCATTGTCCTATGTACAATATTTCTTGTATCTTGTATCCTCTTCAATTAATGTCTCTATTTTTCATAATACATGGCTGGATACCTTCTGGACAGACTGTAAGTATAATCACATTTTCCTTAATCATCCATCATTAGGCACTTACAATATCTGCATGTCTTGGCTGTTATCAGTAATGCTACAATGAATATAGGGTTACATATATCTTTGTAAATACATGTTTTCATGTATTTGGGAGAATACCTGGAAGTGGAATTGCTGAGTCATATGGTAGTTCTGTTATTAATTTTTTGAGAAACCTCCATATTTTTTTCTATAGAGGCTGTACTAATTTACATTTCCACTAACAGTGTACAAGTGTTACCCTTTCTGACTGAACTTGTAACCTTTAGGAAATGACATTTATAATTAAATGTGAGTATTAGGCAGTCCTAACTTGTCTGTTTATTCCAAGGGTTAAATAGTTGTTTTGGAGGTGGGTTATCCACTCCATTTCCACAAGAGACAAGATGCAAGAAACATTGTACATAGGACAATGACACCTCAGACCCCTTCAAAGTAGGCATGTTGGGACCTCACACAGTTCTCCCAGTCACCATCAGCTGCCCTGTTATATTTTCCTGAATCTCATTGATGATATGAAATCTCTTCCCTTTCAAAGGTGATTTTAGTTTTGGGGAAAGTCTGAAATCACAGGGTACCAAATCTGGGCTGTTAGGGGTGCCGAGTCACTTTGGTGATGATGTTCCGCCAAAAACTCTGCACAAGACATGATGCATGAGTGGGTACATTGCCATGATGAAACTGCCATGATGAAATTGCCTATAACTTTGGCCTTCTGGATCATCCAAATAGATTCCATAGAGGAATATTCAAGCTTAATGCAGAATTTGATGCCATTTCATTTCTCTACTCAGTCACTTTGAATGTGATGGCCACACAGTACATGTGCTCACTCAACAGCATCTACTGCCCTCACTAACTTACACAGTGAAGTCATCCTTGTTCATTCATGTTTATTCAAGCCCACTCTCCTTGGCTGCTAGATTACACTGATGTTGCATAAACCATTGTCATTATATGGTTGGGCTTTTTCCTGACAGACTTCATATGTTTAACTTGACAAAAAAAGAGGAATACAAATCCAGGGTAATATGTGATAACAATCATGTGCTTATTTTTTTTTTATAATCCAAAATTTTTTTTTCTGGACTATTTTTTAATTAATTTTATTTAGTTATTTTTCAAGTACAGTTTTTTTGTCTATTTCTCCCATCCCAGCCTCCCCCGCCCCTTGCTCCCCACCTCCTTCCCATTTCCACCCCCCTTAGTTCTCTTCCCTGTGTCCTTCCTATTTGTTCCTCCAAATCCCTCCCCCTTTTTCCCCTTAACTTCCCTTCCCTCTCCCCTCTGGTCACTGTCCCCTTGTTCTCTATTTCAGTGTCTTTGTTTTTTGTTTTTTTTCTGCTTGCTTGTTTATTTTGTTGTTTAGCTTCCTGTTAAAGGTGAGATCATATGGTATTTGTCTTTCAGCACCTGGCCTATTTCACTCAGCATAATGCTTTCCAGTTCCATCCATGTTGTTGCAAATGGTAGTAGCTCCTTCTTTCTTTCTGCAGCATAGAATTCCATTGTGTATATGTACCACAATGTTTTGATCCATTCATTTACTGATGGACACCTAGGTTGCTTCCAACTCTTGGCTATTGTAAATTGTGCTGCTATGAACATTGTGGTGCATAGGTTCTTTGAAATTGATGTTTTAGGATTCTTAGGATATAATCCCAGCAGTGGAATTGCTGGGTCAAAAGGCAGGTCGATTTTTATTTTTCTGAGAAAATTCCATACTGTTTTCCAAATGGTTGTACCAGTCTGCAATCCCACCAACAGTGAACTAAGGACCCCTTTTCCCCACAACCTCTCCAACATTTGTTGTTTGTTGCTTTGTTTATGATAGTCATCCTGACAGGTATAAAGTGGTATCTCATTGTGGTTTTAATTTGTATCTCTCTGATAGCTAATGATATTGAGCATCTCTTCATGTGTCTCTGGATATTCTGTATGTCCTCCTTGGAGAAGTGTCTGTTCAAGTCCTTTTCCCATGTTTTAATTGGGTTGGATGTCTTCTTAGAGTGGAGTCCTGTAAGTTCTTTGTATATTTTGGAGATTCAAACTTTGTCTGAGGTATCATTGGCAAATATGTTTTCCCATACAGTTGGTTGTCTTGCTAATTTAATACTGTTGTCTTTAACCATGCAGAAGCTTTTTATTTTGATGAGATCCCATTTGTTTATTCTTTTCTTTATATTCCATGCTCTAGGGGACATATTAGTAAAAAAGTTGCTGAGTGAAATATCTGAGATTTTCTTGCTGATGTTCTCCTCTAGGACTTTAATGGTGTCACAGCTTATATTTAAGTCTTTTATCCACCTTGAATTTATTTTGGTGTATGGTGTAAGTTTCTGCTCAAGTTTCATTTTTTTGCACTTAGCTGTCCAGTTCTCCCAACAGCATTTGTTGAAGAGGCTATCTTTACTCCATTTTATGTTACTGCCCCGTTTGTCGAATATTAATTGACTGTAGAGAGTTGGGTTTATTTCTGGTCTCTCCGTTGTGTTCCATTGGTCTATGTTCTTGTTTTTATGCCAGTACCAGGCTGTTTTGATTACAGCTGTCTAGTAATTCAGTTTGATATCAGATACTGTGATCCTTCCTACTTTGTTCTTCTTTCTCAAAAGTGCAGCTGGTATTCGGGGTCATTTATGGTTCCATATAAATTTTTGAAGTGTTTGTTCTATGTCTGTGAAATATGCCTTTGGTACTTCAATAGATATTGCATTGAATCTGTAAATTGCTTTGGGTAGTATGGGCATTTTGAGGTGTTAATTTTTCCAATCCATGAACAAGGTATATGTTTCCATTTGTTTGTGTCTTTCTTGATTTCTTTCTTCAGTGCTGTGTAGTTTTCTGCATACAGGTCTTTCACCTCCTTAGTTAGGTTTATTCCCAGATATTTTATTTTTCTTTTTGCTATATCGAATGGGATTTTTTCCTTGATTTCTGCTTCGGCTGATTCATTGTTAGTATACAAAAATGCTTTTGATTTAGGGATATTTACTTTGTTTCCTGCTGTTTTGGCAAATTCATTAATTAGTTCGAGCAGTTTTGCGGTAGAGTCTATAGGATTTTCTATTACACTATCATGTCATCTGCAAACAGTGACAGTTTTGTTTCCTTCTTTCCTATTTGGATGCCTTTTATTTTGTTTTCTTGCCTAATTGCTGTGGCGAAAACTTCCAAAAGTATATAGAAGTGGTGAAAGTGGACATCCTTGTCTTGTTCCTGATCTTAATGGAAAAGCTTTTAATTTTTGCCCATTGAGTATGATATTGGCCGTAGGACTCTCATATATGGCCTTTATTATATTGAGGAATGCTCCCTCTATTCCCACTTTGCTGAATGTTTTTATCATAAATGGGTGTTGTACGTTATCAAAAGCTTGTGCCACATCTATTGATATGATCATGTGGTTTTTGTCTTTGCTTTTGTTTATGTGATGTATTACATTTACTGATTTGCAAATGTTGAACCATCCTTGTATCCCTGGGATGAATCCCACTTGGTCTTGGTATATGATCTTTTTGATATATATATATATATATATATATATATATATATATATATATATATATAAATTTTTTATTGATTATGCTGTTACAGTTGTTCTATTCCCCATTTCATTCCCCTCCACCCTACCCCCCATCCCCACCATTACCCCCCCTTTAGTTTATGACCATGTGTCTCAAGTCCTTTAGATTCTATATTTCCCATACTATTCTTGCCCCCCCATCTATTTTCTATCTACTGTCTATGCTACTTATTTTCTGTACCTTCTCCTCTCTTCTCCTCCTCCCACTCCCCTGTTGCTAACCCTCCTTGGGATCTTCATTTCTATGTTTCCACTCCTGATCTAGCTGTCCTGTTAGTTTGCTTTCGTTTTACGTGTGGTTGTTAATAACTGTGAGTTTGCTGTCCTTTCACTGTTCATGTTTCTTTAACTTCTTTTTCTTAGATAAGTCCCTTTAACATTTCATATAATAAGGGCTTGGTGATGATGAACTCCTTGAATTTAATCTTATCTGATAAACACTTTATCTGTCCTTCCATTCTAAATGAAAGTTTTGCTGGATAGAGCAATCTTGGTTGTAGGTCTTTGGATTTCATGACTTGGAATACCTCTTTCCAGCCCCTTCTTGCCTGTAAGGTCTCTTTTGAGAAATCTGCTGACAGTCTGATGGGGACTCCTTTGTAGGTGACTGTCCCCTTAGCTCTTGCTGCTTCTAGGATTCTCTCCTTCATTTTAATTTTGGCTAATGTAATGATGATGTGCCTTGGTGAGTTCCTTCTTGGGTCCAACTTCTTTGGTAGTCTCTGAGCTTCCTGGATTTCCTGGAAGTCTATTTCCTTTGCCAGATTGGGGAAATTCTCCTTTATTATTTGTTCAAATAAGTTTTCCACTGGTGGCTGTGCCTTTCCCCCTTCTGGTACCCCTATAATTCAGATGTTGGAGCATTTAAAGATGTCCTGGAGGTTCCTAAGACTCTCCTCATTTCTTTGAATTCTTGCTTCCTGACTCTTCTGTTTGGCCATTATTTGCTTTCTTCTGGTTCACTCCATTGATTTGAGTCCCAGTTTCGTTTTCATTGCTATTGGTGCCCTCTGCAATTCCATTCATTTCAATTAGTTTCGCCTTCATATATTTGTCTAATTTGTGGGTATAATCAACCAGTTCTGTAAGGATCATGATCACCAGTGTTTTAAACTGTGCATCTGAGAGTTTTGCTATTTCTTCATCGCTTAGGTCTATAGGTTCTGGGGCTATGAGATCTTCCTGCGTCATTTTTGGTCTGTTTGTGCCCTTTAAGTGTGAAAAGCGGAGCCTTGGACTCCCAGGTCGCTGGGTTGTGACACTCTATGTGGGGGCGTGTTCAGAGCGGGGGAAATGGCGACCCCCTCTGATGTTTCTCACAGCTGGGTGAGAAGCAGTGCCTTAGGTGGTTCCCCTGGGCCAGGCCACTCAGAGTCGCTGGGTTATGATGCTGCATGTGGAGGTGGGGTCAGAGCAGGGAAATGGCGGCACCCTCCACTGCAGCTTGCAGTGGGACCCACCGGGCCTGGTCCATCCGCCCACTCCCTCCCCTGTCCACCCACGCACAAATGAGTGACCACAGTCAACATGCAGCACAGCTGCCCCGCTGTCTCTCCCGCGGTCGCTCGCCTCGTCGGTTGCTCGCCTGGTCGCTCACTCGGTGGCTCACTAGGTCCAAACCTGTGCCTGGATTCCGAGCACCTGGATTCCGCGCGTGTGAGTCCGCCTGACCGAGTCCTCCTGTGCAATCCCGCTTCACCAGCCACTGGTTTCACCCCTTACTGGTCAGGCTGAAGAATTTGTTGTTAACGGACTTCCAAAATTTCAATTTTCCGTGTTCTGGCTATGTTTTCTGTTGCTAATCTTTAGTCATCTCTAAACTTGGTTGTGTGAGAAGGCACGGCACATCCACCTATGCCTCCATCTTTGCAGAAGTCTGATCTTTTTGATATATTGTTGGATGCTATTTGCCAATATTTTGTTGAGGATTTTAGTGTCTATGTTTACCAGCCATACTGGCCTGAAGTTTTCTTTCTTTGTTGTGTCTCTATCTGGTTTTGGAATTAGGATGATGCTGGCTTCATAAAAAGAATTTGGGAGTTTTCCATTCTTCTGAATTTTTTTGGAATAATCTGTGAAGAATAAGGGTTAGCTCCTCCTTAAATGCTTTGTAGAATTCCCCCGTGAAAGTGTCTGGTCCAGGGCTTTTGTGTGATGGGAGTTTTTGATTACTGCTTCAATTTCTTTTGCTGTTATTGGTGTGTTCAGATTTTCTGCTTCTTTTTCATTAAGTTTTGGAAGATTGTATTTTTCTAGAAATGTGTCCATTTCCCCTAGGTTCTCAAATTTCTTGGCATACAGTTCTTCATAGCAATTTCTTACCATCCTTTCTATTTCTGTGGTATCAGTTGTAATCTCTTCTTTTTCATTTCTGATTGTGTTTGTTTGAGTCCTCTCTCTTCTTTTCTTGATGAGCCTACTTAAAGGCTTGTCTACTTTGTTTACCTTTTCAAAGAGCCAACTCCTGGATTCATTGATTCTTGGGATTGTGCTTTTAGCCTCTATTTCACTTAGTTCAGCTCTGATCTTAGTTATTTCCTTTCTTCTGCTTGCTCAGGGCTGTTTTTGTTGTTGTTCATTGAGTTCTTGCAGGCGTAGGGTTAGGTTGTTTGTTTGAAATGTTTCTATATTCTTTAGGTAGGCCTGTATTGCTATAAACTTCCCTCTCAGGACTGCCTTCGCTGTGTCCCATAAGTTCTGGGATGTTGTGAGTTTATTTTCATTTGTTTCCAGAAACATTTTGATTTCTTTCCTAATTTCATTCTTCACCCATTAGTTGCTTAATAGCATACCATTCAGTCTCCATGATTTTGGGTCTTTTGGGTTTGTTCCTATGGGGTTGGTTTCCAATTTCAGTCCCTTGTGGTCAGAGAAAATGTTTAGTATGATTTCCATTTTCTTGAATTTTTTGAGGCTCGTTTTGTGTCCTACCATGTGGTCTATTTTTGAAAATGTTCCATGTGCATTTGAAAAGAATGTGTATTTAGCTCCTTTGGGATGAAGGGCTCTATATATATCAGTTAAGTCCATTTCATCTAGGGTGTTGTTTAATGCCGCAATATCTTTGTTGATATTTTGTTTGGAAGATCTGTCCATTTTTGATAGTCGGGTGTTAAAATCCCTCACTATAATTGTGTTGCTGTCTATATCTTTCTTGAATTCCTCTAAGATTTTCCTTATATATTTTGGTGCTCCTATGTTGGGTGCATATATATTTATGATGTTAATGTCTTCTTGGTGGATTCTTCCCTTGAGTATTATGAAATGACCTCTTGGGTCTCTCTTTATTGCCCTCTTTTTGAAGTCTATTTTGTCTGATATGAGAATTGCTACCCCAGCTTATTTTCTTGTCCGTTTGCTTGGAAGATTTGTTTCCAGCCTTTCACTTTTAGTCTGTAATGGTCTTTTGTCCTGAGGTGGGTCTCTTGTAGGCAGCATATGTGTGGGTCATGCTTTCTTATCCATTGAGCTATTCTGTGTCTTTTGATTGGAGCATTTAATCCATTTACATTTAAGATTATTATTGATAGGTACTTATTCATTGCTATTTTTGTACCTGTTTTCCTCTCTGTCTCCCTCGTATCCTTCCTTCCCTTAAAGCAGTCCTTTCAGTATTTCTTGTAGAGCTGGTTTGGTGGAGGCGTATTCTTTTAGGCTTCTTTTGTCTTGGAAGCTCTTTATTTGGCCTTCTATCTTGATTGAGAGCCTTGCTGGGTAAAGTAGCCTTGGTTGTAGGCCTCTGGTTCTCATTACCTGGAGTATTTCTTGCCATTCTCTTCTTGCTTGGAGTGTTTCCATTGAGAAGTCAGTAGCTAACCTTATTGGGGCTCCCTTATATGTTTCTTCCTTTTTCTCCTTTGCTGCCTTTAATATTCTCTCTTTGTCTTGGAATTTTGCCATTTTGATGATGATGTGTCTTGAAGTGGGCATCCTTGGGTTCCTCTTGATTGGGACTCTGTGAATCCTGGATTTGTGTGACTTTTTTTCTCATCAAATTAGGGAAATTTTCTCTCATTATTCTTTCAAATATCTTTTCTAACCCTTGGTCTTCTTCTTCTCCTTCTGGTATCCCTATTATTCAGATATTGTTACGTGTCATATTGTCTTGTATTTCTCTTAATCCCTCTTCATTGTTTCTGAATTTCTATTTATTTTCCTTCTCTTTCTGTGAGATGCTTTCCACTTTGTCCTCCAGCTCACTAATCCGATCCCCCACTCATCTATTCTAGTTTTGAAACTTTCTGCTGTGTTCTTCAATTCAGAAATTGTATTCTTCATTTCCTCTTGTCCCTTGCTGATAGTTTATATTTTCTTTTTCATGTTGATAGAGTTTGGGGTGAGATCATTGTAACTCCCCTGTTGTTTCTGGTAGTTCACGTTGAGCTCTTTGAACTTCCTGATAACCAGTGCTTTGAATTCAATATCGGATAGTTGATTAGCCTCTATTTCATCTAACATTCTTTTTGATATTTCTGCTTTTTCTTTCATTTGGGGATTGTTTCTTTGTCTTCCCATTGTTTGGGACTCTTCTTGTTAGTCTCTGCTTCTAAAATTGATCTGTTCTGAAACCCTGGTTTTATGGTGTGAACTTCTGTGGTATGATCCTTGTGAAGTTCAGTGGTGCAGATTCCTTGAAGTTTCTTGATGTTCTTCATCTCCACCTACTCTCAGGCTGGTCCTCGCGCTGGTCCCTGCTTTGGTCGCCTACCACTGCTGAATGTCTCCGCTCTAGTAACCGCCTCCTCAAGCGCCCAGGCCCGTTAGTACGGCAGCGGACAGGGCCTGGGAATGTCCCGGCTCCAGTAGCTGGCTCCTCTGCTACCCAGGGCCATCACAGGGGTTTGGAGTGTCCCGGTTTCCGTACCTGACTCCCCAGCGTCCAGTCCCGTCGCTATGGCAGCGGCATAGGGGCTGAGAATGTCCCTGCTCCCCTAGCTAGCTCCTCTGCCACCCAGAGCTGTCACAGGGGTTTGGAGTGTCCCAGTCCTGTACCTGACTTCCAGGTCCCAGGCCTGATGCTCTGGGGGCAGCACAGGGGCCGCGTGTGTCCCAGCTCCAGTAGCTGACTCTGCTGCTGTCTGGTGTTTCAGCATCGGTCACAATCTCTGGTCTTTTAATTTCATAAATGCTGGGTAACTGATGGTTTATTGTGCTGTTTCTCTATAGATTTGCCGGGATTTTCACCCATGAGTACAGCAGCTAGCATCAGCTCCGTCTTACTCAGTTGCCATCTTCCCAACATCCTCTATTGTGTCTTTTTAATCATTTTAATTATTCTATTATAGTTGTCCCAATTATTCACCCTTTTCCCTCCTCCACCCCTCCCACTCCCCCTCCCACAGTCCATTCCCATACTGTTGTCCATGTCCATGAGTCATTCATACATGTTCTTTGACTAGTCCCTTCCCCTTCTTTCCACCATTATCCCTCTTCCTCCTCCCTTGTGATCACTGTCAGTCTGCTCCATGTTTCCATGCCTCTGGTTCTATTTTGTTCATTAGATTTCTCTTATAGGTGAGATCATACTGTATTTGTCTTTCACGGACTGGCTTATTTCACTTAGCATAGTATTGTGTCTTTTAAACATAAATTCTGAATTTATATTAATTGGGGTTTCTTTTGCCTTATGAATTATATCTTATCTTCTGATAGTAGCCATTCTAACAGGTGTGAGATATATCTCATTGTGGTTTTGATGTGCATTTCCATATGATGTTGAGCATGTTTCTATGTACTTCCTGGCCATTTCTATGTCTTCTTTGGAAAAATGTCTATTCACGTCATTTGCTCATTTTAACTGATTTATTTGCTATTGAGTTGTATGAGTTTTTAAAATATATTTTGGAATTAAGTTCTTATCAAATATATGATTTACAAATAATTTCTCCCATTTTTCAATTTGACTTGTCATTTTGCAGATTATTTCTTTTGTTGTACAGAAGCTTTTCAGTGTCATGCAGTCTGATTGATTTTTGCTTAGGTTTTCTATGCTTTTGGTGTCATTCCCAAAAATCATTGCCAAGACCAATGTGAAAGATTTTATACCCATGTTTTCTTCCAGGAGTTTTGTGGGTTCAGGTCTATGTCCAAGCCTGCAATCTATTTTGAGTTAATTTTTTGTGGGTGGTGTAAAATTGTGGTCTGATTTTATTCTTCTACATGTAATTATCTACTTTTTCCAGAACTGTTTATTGAAGAGCCTATCCTTTCCCCATTGAGTGTTCTTGGCTCCCTTGTGGAATAGTATTTTACTATATGTGTGCACATTAATTTCTGGGCTCTCTATTCATTTCAATTGCTTTACAAGTCTATTTTTATACCAGCCTCATATTATTTTGATTACTATATCTTTTTAGTATAGTTTGAAATCAGGAAGTGCGATGTGTTTAATTTTGTTCTTCTTCCTCAGAATTACTTTGGCTATTCAGGGTCTTTTGTGGGTCCATACAAATTTTAGGATTTTTTTTCTATTTCTGGGAGTAATGCCATTGGAATTTTGACAGGAATTTCATTAAATTTATAGATGGGTTGGGATAGTATAGGTATGTTAACAATATCAATTATTCCAAGCCATGACTACAAAATATCTTTCCATTTGTTTTTGTCTTTTTAAATTTCTTAATGTTTTGTAGTTTTCAGTGTATTGATTTTGTACCATCTTCGCTAAATTTATTCCTAAGTGTTTTATTATTTCTTATGCTGTTGAGACTTTTTAGTTAAACTACTCCACAGAATTGCTGCCTCAGTATCCATTTTGTGTAGCCAAAAGGTCTGCAGGGTGTCCCTCATGCAAGCAGGTATGCTGGAAAACAGCCGGAAGAGTCACAAGTAAATGTAAGTTCCTGATATGGTTTCCCCAGTGGTACTTGTGATAGACAGTCTTCCATACCTCCCAAGGACTTCCCCTTGTTCATCCCTTAGAAAAGACCTCCACAAAGCACACCTGTATTGTTCGGTGCCTGATATTTATGTATTACTAATCCTTTGTTCTAGAATTTAGTTATGCTACTTAGAAACAGTTTGATCATTTTGTATCTTGCTTTTAAGTTTTGTTAGGTGGGACCCAAGCCATTTATAGTCTAGGGATAATTATTTCCAGTTATTGAGGTGATACTGTCCTGTTTCTTCAACCCAAAGTGTTTTAAATATTGAGATTTTTAATAATATTTAGCTGGTAGAAATAGTCACTACTCCTGGCTTATGTGAATGCTTGGAATTCTTACCTCTAATACTGTGGTGGTTATTTCCAAGGCCATGGTAGTTTCCTCACAGGCATGTACCAATACTCAGCTGAACACCTGACTGCAGCACTCTCCTCTCCAGTACTGTTTTATAAACTATAATTGCCTTAATCTACTTAGACCCTCAGCTGTTTAACCTTTCCTTAGGTAATTCACTAGGCTCTGCCTTGGGTCCCTTTCCCTATAGACTAGAAACTCTCTCAATGCAATACACTGAGAGAACCATGGGACTCACATTGTTTATTTTTTGGGGGGATCACTTTCTTTTATTGACAGATATCCAGTGTCTTGTAAACTATTATTTCATGTATCTTGTTTTTGTATTGTTGTTTTTGATGAGAGGAGAAATCTGTTCTTTTATTCCATTTTCTTTGGAAGCAAATATCCTGTGCATAGTTTAAAACTAATCAGCAGTGGGAAAAACTTGGGAATATCAGAATGTTGGAAGTCATTCAATAGTTTGACAGGAGAGACAGAATTTGATTCCAGAGTCAATAGCCTACTATTACTGAATACTACCTATATTGTTTTGTAAATAAACCTCATGTAATTTACAGATATGCCTTAATGCAATTTCAATAAAGAGCAAATTTTAAACTTCAGGGGTTTTCAAAGCAAGAAACATTACAGAAAAATATTTGCTGCTTTTTATCATCTGTTTTTTTCACACAGTATCATCCATTCACAGGGTGGAAGAGTTTCCAGATTTTTCTCATGACATCTGGTCGCATAATTTAGATATACAAATGGAAATCAAAATGCAGAATTGAGCTTATTATCTAAACTACCCTACCTTCAGTTTCTCTGCCTTCGTAGACCTAAATAAAATCCAGACAAAGATGTGTGAAATATTCATAAACACAAAGCAGAAGTATCTGAGAGTCTTTCATCAAAATAGTTGAAATAATTGCTTTGCAATTCCTACTAGAGGCTTTTTTCCCCTCAATGTGTAGTCCTTTTCCAGGTGGTTTGGATATATAAAAAAATAGCTCATGAAGAAGGGCAAAATACATAAGGAGAAATATTGCAAGTTTAGTGGTTAAGAAATGTTGATTAAGGGATCTCTAGGGATGATAAGAATTTGTCACAGAATAAAGTCGGTGAAGTAGAATTTCATAGTGGTTGATGATTATAATTTTGTTCTTAACCAAATTGGTTTAAATTAATTGAGAAAAATAGAGAACATTCCAAATAGAGGCAATGGCATTAATAAAAGCACGGTGGCAGGAGGGAGCAAGATGTATTAATAAGAGTGATTTGGCTGAAGAGATGGCTTACATTATGAAGAATGAGGAATAAATTTATGGAGAGAATATGAATAGAAGGATAAATCTGTGGAGAATTTTACATAAGAGGCTAAGGACTTAAGGATGTATAAACTTCAATTTCTGAAATAAAGTGTAGTAGGAAACCTTAACAACCCTCTCTCTCTTTGAAATCAACCCAGAAATTAGTTTAAAAATAAAACAAAACAGCTTCCTGATTTGGAACAAGATGGCCTAGACCCATCTCTCCCAGCTCCTATCTACTAAGTACAAGTAAAAAGCCTGAAAATAATAAAATAGATAGGCATAAAAGAACGTTTAAGGGTAAAAGGGGGAAAGCAGGCTGCCTGGGGGCATGCGAACTTGAAGAAAAAGAGTGAACCAGTATCTCCTAACCACCCATTAGGGGCAAAAACACAACAGGCCCAAAGTCTTTGACTTTCCAAAATTCAGAAAGCATATCAGGCTCAGTGCCTTGATAGAGGTAGCCCCACTAGCAGACACTTTAAAAGAAATTTGCTCATTGTGATGAATTGGTTCTATTTCTACACCAGTTTGCTATGTCTTTCAATTTTCCTTTGGTACTTTTGTTGTGCAGAACCTTTAATGTAATTTTTATTTTAAAAATATACATAATAGTCCATTTTTATTTTTAATATTTTAATTTTCAGTTTCTCAAGCTCTGCACAGTTTTACTACTCCCTGAGAAATTAAACACTTTCCACAAAAATGAGAGGAAAATGTAGCAATGAATTCTGATTACTGCTGCAAAACATTAGTGTTTAACAAAAAGGCATACATGGCAGGACTATTAGAAAGAGTACTAGAGAAATTAAAATTTATCTTTAAACTTGTCTTATTGAATTGTACACGTGAAACCTATATGGTTTTTTGAACCAATGTCATCTCAATACATTCAATAAAAAATATATAGAGGTTTAAAAAGGCCTAATTATTTTTGTCATTCTATTAAATATGACACAAGCATTCCAAAATGATCAGTGCTAAAATGCCTAACAGTCTAGTTTCTAACATTTTAACTTCAAAAAAACCAACCAGTTTAAATAATACAACCTAAGAAAAATGTTTCAAAATAAACATAAAATTTAGATAAATTCTTAAAGTTAAGAGAAATTTTAAAAAGATAGTCATTATTATTTTAGTTATTAGTCCTAAATAATTACATTTGTATTTTTACTTACTATTGCCAATGCCCATTACCAAACTATGAGCTACAGAAAATGCCATACAACTGACCAGTTAGTTATTCTACATTTTATAATTCACTTAATGACACTAAAAATAAATCAGGAACTCTTTTAAAATGTAAACATAAACCAAGACAATCTGATATGTAATATTTGTGCCTAAAAATGAAAATCACAAGACACAGCAAGAAGGAGTTAAAAACAAAACAAATGTGAGCTCTGTCTGGTGTAACTCAGTGGATTGAGTGCTAGCTGTGAACCAAAGGGTCTCCAGTTTGATCCCAGTCAGGTCATCTGGCCAGGTCCCCAGTGGGGGCCATGTAAGAGGTAACCACACATTGACATCTCTCCCTTCCTTTCTCTCTCCCTTCCTCTTTCTCTAAAAATAAATAAATAAATTTTTTGAAAAAAAAAAAAAAAAAAAAAAAACCAAATGTGAAATAAATAAATAAATAAATAAAATTTATCTTAAAACCCACTTTAGTCGGGGAGACTATTTCCCCCCTTTTTGGTTATGGTCTATTCCAGGAAGATTTAATTGCATAATTTGTAATTTGAGGCATTCTGATAATATTTACCATAAAATGTAAAGTGAAATTGCTCCTTCAAAAATGTTATTTTGGTCACTGTCCCCTTGTTCTCTATTTCAGTGTCTTTGTTTTTATTTTGCTTGTTTGTTTGTTTTGTTGTTTAGCTTCCTGTTAAAGGTGAGATCCTATGGTATTTGTCTTTCAACACAAGGGGACAGTGACCAGAGGGGAGAGGGGAGGGAATCTCAGGGGAAAAGGGGAAGGATTTACAGGAACTAGTATAAAGGACACATGGACAACGACTAAGGAGGGTGGAAATGGGAGGGAGGTGGGGAGTACTGGGGGGTGGGCTCGGATGGGAGTAAAAGACAGAAAACTGTACTTGAATAAATAAATTTCAAAATATGTCAAATAATTAAATTTCCAATAAATACACTTAAAAAATGTCATTTTGGTTAGATAGATTTTAGTCTATTTTAGACAAATTGGTTAGTTTCTGACTACACTTCATTTCAGCACAATCATTACTCAGAGAGCAATCACTTTTTTTGGGGAAAGGGAAAACTAAATTTTAAGTTAACATCAAAATTCTACCCACAATTACCTAATCAATGTTGAAAAAGATGCCATCAAATTGAAAAGATTAACAGAATTTCAGTTACAAAATTTGGAGGAAAATATTTCAATAATGTATTAAAACATTGCCAAATTTAAACTAAAATTAGTCCTGAGACATTTTGTTGTATTTTTTACCTTAAAAGGATAGACAAGCAAATATCAGCAGAAATACTATTAAAACTGCTGTTTGTTTGCTCATAGTTATTCATATTAATGAGACAAAGATTAATAGTCTCTAAGTAAAATTTTACAAAATGAAATCACTGCCTTCTGATTTAACTTTGAGCCATAATATAGGGCAAACCTGAAGTATCATACTTTCTATTCTTGCCCATAAACACGAACAAAAGTCAATATTAATACAAATAATAATATAATAAAATAAGCAAATGGTTATTTATGTTTCAGATTCCACAGCATAGGATATTGTTACATAACTCTCCTACAGAAATTTCTATTTTTTTCCTGGAATATCAGACTAATAGAAATGTGAATTTCCAAAGGTTTAGGCAATTTTGTAACTAATTTTGATTTTGATACCAGATACTATGGTGTGAAAAGTTGTAAAACCCAAATGTTTTCTGTGTCATTTAAGAATGAGGAAGAATGCTCTGCCAAACTGTACCTGCTACTCCATCCTGGACTCAGTTTCTGATGGCCAGCTCAGTTCCAATGCTTCCAAATGATCAATTCGTCCCATTCAGCCTCACCTCAACTCTTAACACCTTTTGTTTCATGAGTCTAGTTTTGTTTCTGTCAATTAACCCTAATTTTCCAGAAAACTGATTTTTTGGATTTCATGTGGATCCTAACCCACTTGATATCAAAGAAAATGCTATAATGATTAAAATAATTAAAAGATGGTATCTAGATTATTTTTAGTATTATGCAAGATGAATTTTGATTGCTTTACAAATACATGGGAAAGTAGCAAGAAAACTTAAATTTTAAACTTGGATTTCTTTACCACTTAGGATAGTATAATCTTGCTTTGATTACTATAGGAGAAAAAGGTGAAGAAAGGACATAACACATGCATGTTTTGAGAAAAAAAGAGAGAGCTTCACAATCCATCTGTACTAGACTATAAAATATTCCCTTTAACCATGCATTACTTTCTTTATTTCTGAAATATCTGTAAGGAATGCACTTTTAAATACATTGCGATAATCTCTAGTAGAATTTGGCATCTTTCTTCCATTAACATTAAGTAAATATTACAACTGGATCATAAAAGAAGGCTGCTAATTTTAATTTTTTGAGTCTTTCTTAGTTTTGTTTAAATTTTATTTATTTATCTTTAGAGGGGAAGGGAAGGAGAGAGGGAGAGAAATATCAACGTATGGTTGCTCTGGTGTGTCCCCTGCTGGGCACTGTCCTGCAACCCAGGCATGTGCCCTGACTGGGAATCAAACCGAGATACTCTGGTTTGCAGGCCTGTGCTCAATCCACCGAGCTACACCAGCCAGGTCTTTCTTAGTTTTTTAATGCTTTATATCAGTTTGTTTTTTGCAGTTGCTGTCTTTGGAATTCTTCCTTTGTCCACTTAGCACTTTGTCTGGACCTGAGGATGTAGCAGGTGGCAGATATTCATCCAAGGATTGTTTTTGCTGGGTTGGCTTCATTCGTTCTTTGTCTATCTCTTTCTGAAGCTCTAATGTTAATAAACATTTCTTGTTCTTCTTGGTTTTATCTCTCAAAAGGTAGATGTACCAAATCTAATAGCTTTCAGGGACAGTGACTTATGTTTCTTGTTGGTCTGAGGAAGCTTTGGGGAACATTATCACCGCTCCTTTTTTTTTTTTTCCGGAAACGTCCCTGGCTCTTTCAAACAAAAATTCCTGTTTTTTTTCTTTTGGAAATGTCTTCTTTAATGATCAATACATAAGATTCTGACTCTTCATTTTCTGTCTTAACTGTGTTTTTTCCAGTTATCTGTGCCATGGCTAATGTAGTATACCCACTCTCTGTTTGGACTCAAGGCTTAACTGCAGCTTTTCTAGAGTATGGAACTCTCAGTTTGGGTTCCTTATAAATTGTGACACATACCTCTCTATCAAAGTAGTTTGGTCTCATTTTGACTTTTCTTTCAAGGTGTGATCCAGTATGCCTGGTCATAGGCATAACTGAGTCATAGGTGACTCTATTGAAGACTTTGCACTTTGTTTTTGAATCTCAAGGCATATTTGAGAAGAAAGTGTTAGCATATCTCTCTCAAATTTTGTGCCTTGCCACTTAGGTTTTTTTTTTTTATATCATTACTGTCAGTTTCTTTAGACATGGAATTTTTCTTGCCTTCTTGCACAATTTGTAACAGTGATACTGACCCAAACTGAGATTCAGGTGACAAATACTCCTGAGTATATCCAATGTGTGTTTGTTTGTTGTTACTTTTCTTTTGCAACCTGGTTGTCATGGGAGAAGCCAAGACACTTTCCTCACTGAAATTATTAATATGAAAGCTTAGCTTTCTTGCTGGTTCTTTATCGGTTTTCAGTTGTTCTTCTATCTCTTTTGTTCTATTTTTGCCTGTTTTCTTCCCTCTTTTTCTTCCTTGGCCAGTAATTTCTGTATGTATTCTTCCCTGGCTTTGCTTTCTTTTTGTTCATTGTCCAATTACACTGCCTCCATCTTTATTTTCTCCTCTTCATATTCTCTTCTCAATTCTCCAGGTTCACTTAACAGATGAACTGGCTGAAAGTCATCATCGCTGTCTTCTGATTCTTGGCAAGAGACTCTAACCTTACATTCCTTTGGATAGTGTTTTTGAATTTTCTCCCAGAATTTCACACTGGCAAGAGAATTTCTTTGAGTATAGTACCGGGTCCATGAAGAGATCCACAAGCAACAGAAGGGATGGCATAAATTTGAGTCGTCTGTGATGCTTTGGAAGCATTCCTTACTTTCAATGAGCATATGATCACATGGCAGTGTTATGGGCTTGATTAGGATTTTCAAATAGATTCTGCACTGGTATTTGGACAAGGGAAGAATGGTCTGTTCAGGTATAGCCATTCTAATATGCTAATAAGGCATAGCCAACATCAACACTCAGAAGAGAAAGAATAGTATTTCCAGCCTAACTATGAAGAAAGACAGTCAAGAGTTTTATGTTTAAATATTATGCCCAGTAGGCATATCAGAATTCAGAGACTGGCATCATCAAACATGTCTTGAAGCAAAAGGGACTCTGAAGGTCAGGTAAACAGTATTACTATGGAAGGCGGTGTATGTGTCCACTTTTAGGACAAATGTCGGGTATAAGAAAATAAATGAACCTTTCCATTGGGAAACCTTGGCTGCTGCTCTTTGGCATTGACATAAAGGTTTTGGTAGGACTGATGGTGGCGATGATAGGTTTGCTTCAGCTCTCTGGCATGGGGGTAGGTCCAACCCAGGTTTCCCTCTTCCCTCTCACCAGGTGAGGGTACTCCCTTGTCTACAGGCAGCCAAGACAGAGACAGCCCAAGAGCACCACCTTAGGGACACCAGTCCAGGAAGAACACTGCTTCCATCCTGAATCACGGGTTTGCTAAAGCTGGACTTCCCTTTTTACTGTTGCTGTGGCTGCATCGCACAATCACCATGTCTGCTTTCCAGCATCTGGGGAGGTTTCTTGATGCTGTGGGCCCACCCCTCTCCTCTCTTCAGTATACCAAAAAGCTTCTACAAATATTATCATTTAAAAAAAAGTTAGGAAATGTCATCCCAACCTATTTCCTTTCCTTTTCCTTTTCCTTTAATCTTTTTTTTTTAAATAAATGCATTTATATAGCAGCAAGCCTAGTCAAACCAGGGATTACTATGATATGGAAAACAGAATAAACCATTAATCAGGCAGATAAACTAAGAAGGACTCAAGCAAGAGAAAGGTGCTGAGGGTGAGAGTTGAAACCACCCACAGCAACTCTGTTTCAGAGACAAGATTCCAATTTCTAAAATTCTTGGAAGTGGATCAAAGCAAGAAGAAAGAGGGTACCAGGAAGAGAGTCAAGGGAAGAATTTATCAAGCCCAGTTAGTAGAATTATGGTTTGATTTGAGGGCAGGACCAGCAAGGAGTAAGGTTAAATCTTGAGATATAAAATCACCAAAGTCTTTTCTTCTCTAACTTCAACCTCCTATCCTTTCAGCTTGCTTGTTCAACTGTTTTCCTTATGGTCATACCTCAGGGTAATGGAGATTTCCTGTCTATTGATCCCTTTAGTTTTTTCCATTCACTCACATCCTGTCTTTCATCACTTGCCTTCTTATTCAGTATAGATTTCATAGCACATCGTTTCAATAATATCTAGCTAACTATTGTTGGTCTAAGTTTACACTTACAAACTTAAACAGTAGGACTGCAACACTACTCAGTATCCTTATCATGTTTGTCCAGTTAAGTCACTTTTCTAGAACTTCTCTACTATCCTTAAGCCTCTCGCCAATGTCCTCTTCTATTCTGTGCTTGTGTATAAAGAGGGAGAGGGGGTCAGAGATTTGAGAATAGAAGATAGAAACTTTCAGGAAGAAATTTTCTAATTTTCTCAACACAAATATCCAAACATTTACTTAAATTTTCAAATAGCCTATCACCCTTGTCCCCAGTGAGGACAAAGGAACTCCTTTACAGGGGTAGGAAAAATTAGGTTAACAGTTGTGAGTACACAAAACAGTTTATTCTTGTGTTCTTATTTATTAATTATTGTATTATTCATTTTTACAACTGTAAACCTACTTTTTCCTACCCCATATGTAAAGCTAATTTCTTCATATTACTTATACTCACTGTCTCTATGTATTTGTCTCCCACTCACCCACTTCAGATAGGGTTAATGTCACTGGTGTCACTAAATAAAATGGACTTTACAGTTTACATTTTATTTGACCTCTTACTACCAGTGTTCACTGTTAACCTACACATCCCTTCTTGAAACAGTTTTCCCTTACCGTGTACAACACTATACTTAATTGTTACTTACTTTTCTGAATTTCTTCCCATTTCATCTCTAATCCTTTGCAGGCTCATGCTCTTCTACTCAGTCATTACATGTTACATGTTAGATAATTAATATGTTCATAGAGTCCACTGGTTTCTCATTCTCATTTCCCTCGGTTTGAGGAGCCTTTTCGTGTCCAAGTGAATGCTATCTCCAGACAACTGATGTCAGACCGAGTTTCAATAATCTTTTCCCTGGTTTCAATTAGCACATAAGCTCAAATAAGTTTTAAAATGTATATATGTGTAGTGGATAGAGAGCCGGAAAAGTAATAACAGTTAAGTGTCATACATGTCATCTTTATATATCAGACAGCTATCTGTAATCCAAAACAATACATTCGACTACTTGTTCTATACCTTTTCTCAGTTGTTTTAAAGTTACCTCAGTCCAACACTGAACACATTACACACACATTGGCACACATATCTACCCCACCAAATACTGTTCTCCTTCAGGATCTCCTATAATCAAAATGCACCCTCATCACCTCATGCCTACCTCATTGTTAATATAGCACTAAGTTTTATGAATTTTATCTCCAAAATCACTTACATGCATCCAGTCCTTTCAAACTCTGCTGCTATCACCTTAGTGCTAAGCAGTATCTCTTGACTAAACTATGACAGCTCCGTAATTTTGTCTCATCATATCAACTCTTACTCCCTATCTGCTTCTAACTGCCGCCAAAAAATGTTAACACAAATTTTATCCTTGGTTCCTCTCTTGATTTAAAATCTTTCAATGTTTTCTCATTACTCTTATGTCAAGATAAAACTATTTAACGTGTTCAACAGGCTTCTGTGTAGTCTGCCTTTGTCTACCCTTTAAGGCTTTCTTGCCATATTCCCTCACAGCTCAAGGCCTTTACACACGCTACCTCTTGTTTTCTGGAACATTTCATTCCATTTCTATCCAATCATCCAGCAGAACTCAGGTCAAATCACTTTCTGATACTCTTTCCTTCTTTCTGGTATTAATCTTAATTTGTAGTTATTTATTTGTATGGTCATTATTGCCTTCATTTTCTTTTTAGAGGTCAGACTGTAACTCTGTAAGAGCATATCTGTTTTTGTGTAATTCATATTTCTAGGTCCTAGTGAATAATTGTTGAATGAATGGTCACTTTCACTGCACAACAGTGAAATTTACCAAGTAGGAGTTTAGTTCTTTAAGCCACTCTTTCCACATTTTTCCACCTCTACAATGGTACAACATACTTAATTTCCTTGGACACAGAGCATTCTCAAAACCTTTGAGGGGTTTTTTTTTGTTCTAAAATTTCACTTTTGAAGAAGTGAGTTCATAAGCTCATTGAAACTTATGAGTGACAGGCTGGTAAAGCTCAATAGTTTTCTCCTCCCAACTGAATTTATATTTTTTAAATGGGTTAAACCTTAGAATTAAAACAAAGAAAATGTATTATAACATTTTTTCCTATCAGTCAGCTAAATGAAAGAGGGCTCTGAACTGATACCAGAATGTCTATTGAAGAAACAGTTTTTTCCTTATTCAATTATTGTGAAATTGATTTCATGATCATAGTATAAATTTATTTTAGATTCTTGTGAAAAATGTTGATACCATTTTTTAAACTGAGATTTAATCAAATACCTAATTTTATGATATCTTAGAACTGAACATGACGTAAGTATTTTTCATTTCCACAGAATGTAATACATTTTATTTCCTAACTGCCTTGAGTAGTAATTATTGTTGGAGTGGTTATCATCAAGAGTATATAAATTATGTCAATTGCTATGTGGATATTCAGATAGATAGAGATAAAGATAGCTTATTTTCATTCCTATGTTATTGGTGAGGACAAATGATCATACCATGCCATTCTCCCTGCTATGCCAAGGAAGAATAACTTCCCTTGAGAGCCATAGACCAGCTGAAAGACTTAGCACTGGAGTTGACAAATTTACTTTGGCTTTGGTGACTTGTAAGAGGCTATACATTTTGTTTGTTGAGAAATATAATCTCCACATTAATCTAGCAGAGAAAAAGAAATCCACAAGTAGCTGAGAATATGATTGATATGCAGCTGCATTAAAATGAGAGAAAATGTAGTGCTCTTTGCCTATGGTTTCCTTCAGTCACCACAGGGTAATAAAAACAACATATTTTATAATTACCATTTCTTACTAGAATGTGGAAATATTAGCCTCCAGATACCCATTTAACAACTTGAAACCAGATGGTGGAAAATATCCAACTGAACTGAAGTACAGGGGAGAACAATCTGAATAAAGTGATGTGGAAACATCTGATTCATGGAGAGGAAGTACATATAGACTGCAAGAGAAAGGAAGGGAACTCAAGTAGCAGAGCCTCTGAAAATGTCAGACATATTTGAGAAAATGATATCAAGTTAATAATGACCAAGTTTACATCTTATTTCAGGGAATGGCTCAAAATCATAAGTTGTAAGTTCTAGAATGAGATGTGAAATTGTTCTTTTAAGGAAAAGTAATTTTGATAACTTAAATTTCCATTATATCTTTCTTTTCAAAGAAAATTATCTCAGACTGAAGCTGCAAGTATGTAACATTAGATGTTGGCAGAAATTTGCAAAGAGAAAAAAATGTCCCAAGCCATGTTGTTCTCTTTTTCTATCTTCCAGCTTAACTTCATAATCTTCACCACATACCCTCCCACATTTGACTACCATATATCCAAAGAAAAACATAAAATATATGTCACTACACAGGTAAACACTTCTGGAGTAGAGAAATTTTTTTCTCAGAATCAAGTCTTTTCTGGGGGATCTCATTATATCCATTCACCTATTGAGTAAAAATTCACTGAGTGGCCATGTTTTACCAAACACTTAGATTCAGGGGTGTGAAACCCATTTTCACCAGGGGCCACATCAGCCTCGCAGTTGCCTTCACATGACTGAATGTAATTTTAGGACTGTTTAAATGTAACTACTTCTTAACTAGGGACAAGGATATTGGTGCTACTGCTGGGTAGAAACAAGGTGCTGGGCTGGATAAAACAAGGTGGAGGGTCTGATTCAGTCTGTAGGCCTTGTGTTTGCCACCTGTGATCTTAGAATAAGTCTCTCCAGGATAAAAACATGAGCAAGATATACAAGATTCTTGCCCTTATGGGGCCCCCTACTTGTAGGGGTAAAAATCAAAATATTGCGTGAAAAGTGACTATAGGGGAAATACAAATTGTTACAAGTAGGATTTATATATGTTGGCTCAACAAAACTACTGATATCACTTTTCTTATCTTAAAAAATGTTCTCGTTTAGATATTGAGATATATGACTTCTCTCACTATAGAGTCCAAGAGGAGATACATCCATCATAGTCCTGGAAATTCAAGAGCAACCTCCCAGAGGAAACTGTGGTTAAAAGCCAACCTAAAGGGTGAGTAGGTGGCAGGTGATGGTAGCTGGACAAAAAGGAGAGAAATGGTGCTTGTGACAAAGAACACAGATATGAAAAAAGCCCAGGCAGAGGATTTGCGTGCACACTGAACAAAAGGAAGTATGGTTGAGGTGTTTCAAGAAAGGGAGAGAGTGTATGTATAAGATGAGGAAGCAGAGTAGTCAGGAATCAAAGCCACCTTTCTGTGTCCTCTACATGCCAAGCAAGCTCCAGCCTCAGTGCCTTTGCATCCTTTTTTTCCTCTATTGAACACGTCTCCTCCAAAAATCCACACGGCTCTTTCTCACTTTATTGTAACCTAGGCTCAAATGTCAACCTAAGGAAGGTCAGAGAGACCTTCCTTACCCTCTAAGTTGAAAACACCATCCCTCTCCACCATTCCTATGACCCTTGATTTACTTTATTTTCCCTCATAGCTCTTATAACTACTTGCTACATTATTTATCATCTCTCTTTCCCCAGTAGAATGTAAGCTACATGAGATAACCTTTATTTGTTCTTCTCATTTCTATATCCTTCAGTACCTAAAATTATCCCTGGCAGTGTGGTTGTTCAATAAATAGCCAGTAAATGAAGACAAGAAAAGCTTAGAAAAGCTAAAAAATGTTAGCTATTTTTATCATGAAGTATGAATAATGTGGAAGAGATAATAAAAAATATAAAATAAAACTTGAATATTTGAGTAGTACAGTATCACTGACAGGAAACTTGGGTTCAAGTCTCTGCTTGAAAACTCACATAAAAGGAAGGACTTCACTACTTCCTAGGGCAGATAAAGGGTCCATTTATCTAAGGTTTTCTTGTAGGCTGACCTGAAATCTGCCTTTATAACTTCTTCCATATCTTCCAAAATTATTAAAAAACAGAAAGCAAATGCTTGCTGGAGAGTTAAAGTCTGTTATTATGTTTCTTTACTTTTTTTAGATTATTTTTATTTAATTATTTTTCAAGTACAGTCTTCTGTCTTTTACTCCCATCCCAGCCCACCCCCTTGTGCCCCCCACCTCCCTCCCATTTCCACCCCCTTGGTTGTTGTCCATGTGTCCTTTATACTAGTTCCTGTAAATCCTTTCCTTTTTTCCCCTGAAATTCCCTCCCCTCTCCCCTCTGATCGCTGATGTTTCTTTACTTTTAATTGGAAGAAAAAGACTCAATTCTTTGAACTATACTTCATGAATTTCTGTTAGTCTTTTAAAAATCTTCAGGCATATAATCTGACCCATGGGCTTCATTGATTCATGGGTATAATTTTTAATACAATTTATGATTCTGTAAGCATTTTAATAACTATACTTACTGAAATAGTTATGCAATTAATTGTATATGAGCATTGATTCATTTCAAGTATTTTCTCTAAAACATATATGCTTTACTGATTAAAATTGTTAGTTTAGCTAGTTAATACAGAATTCCATATTTTTATACTTGAAACAAGAGAAAAGCTAATCTTTTAATCAAATGCCTTCCCCTAAACATGGTATAGTAAATCCTTAGTGTTTGATGCTTTAAAATTCAAAATTTTAAGTATTCACAGAAGACCCAGACATTAACTGCATGTAACCATCTGTAATTTTGTTGAAGTATGAGTTTTTCATAAGCATGAACTGGACGCCCTGCAAGGTTAGCATGTGGCCAAGCCGTGAGTCTCTCAGTTTATGAGTGAGCTAAGCTAACTCTCAAGCTTATATATCTTAACATGACTTTGGTATTCTCTGCTCAAAATTGCTTATAGATTTTTATGGGACTAATATATGTTACAATAACACTAGAAAATATGGGAGATACCCATAGAGATGAAGTAGTTTTTTCTAGTGATTATTGTAGGTCGAATATGCAGTTCTTAGACAGGTGGTTATAAATTACTCTACTGCCACCTGGTGACATTATGTTGTTCATTCAGTATAAATTTATGATCCAGTCTCTTCCATCCCATTGTACGTAGGATTTCATTGTCAGTTTGGATGAGCTCTTGATCAATATCCATGCTCTCTACAATCTCAAATTACAGTAAGGAAACCACGTTTTGTGTGAATGATTCTAACTGGAAAAAGTCAGAGAATACTCATACTGCTTAACCATAGTAAAAGAAATATTTTTAAAGTAAATTCAATTGATTAAGTCATGACAATAATGTTTGGAACATAAAATTTTCCATTTGAAATTATTATGGCATTTAAATACTCTGTGCATCTGGTTAAAGGTAAAGTTTTAGCATAATGCTTTAGAGAAACTGTTCTATATTTTTAATCCATTTATCTTTAAAAATGTGTGTTTTCTTAACTTTTTATTTTGAAATACTTATAGATTCATAGGAAGTTGCAAAGATAATGAAGAGAGGTTCCACATACACTTCATGCAGTCTTACAATGGTTATATTTTAGGTAATCATGCTATAATATCAAAACCAGAAATGACATTGTTACCATGTAATTTTATTACAGTGATTACCACCAGAATCATGATATAGAACTAACTACCCCATCACTACAAAGATCCCTTGTGTTACACCGTTACAGTTTCACACATCCCACCATCCCACCCACTGCTATGGTGAAACCTAGGAACTACTATGTTCTCCATCTCTATAATTTTATCATTTCAAGAATCTTATACAAATAAAATCATAAAGGATATGATATTTTGAGATTGCCTCTTTTACAATCAGCATAGTGTATTTCAGATCTATCCAAGTTGTTATATGTTATAAATAGCTTGTTCTTTTTTGTTGTTGAGTAGAGTTTCATGGTATAAATGTAACGATTTGTGTAACTATTCACCCATTATAGGGAATTTTGCTTGTTTTAGTTCGGGGATACTGCAAGTAAAGCTTCTATGAACATTTGCATACATTTTTGTGTGTGTGTGTGTTTGAAGATGCTCAGAGACAGGGAGCATCTGTCTCTTCTTTGCCATTCTTTGATGGTTTTACACAAAGAAAAGGGTAAAAATAGCCCTGGCTGGTGTAGCTCAGTGGATTGAGCGCTGGCCTGTGAACCAGACAATCGTGGTTTGATTCCCAGTCAGGGCACATGCCTGGGTTGCAATCCGGTTCCCTGCAGGCCAATTCCCAGCAGGGGACTCACGAAAGGCAACCATACATTGATGTTTCTCTCTCTCTCTCCTTCCCCTTCCTCTCTAAAGATAAATAAATAAATTCTTTTTAAAAAAGGGTAAAAATGTCTTAGCATCCGCTAGTAACTTTGTTAAAAGGAAAATTCCAAATCAAATTAAAGGGATTAAAAATCCCAGTCTCAATTAAAGACTTCAGTTACAGAAAATAATCTGTAAAAAGTAGGTTCCTACTACTATTACCACCACGCTACCCTGATATGTACAAGTACATGTATCACCTGGGCTTTACATTTAGTGTGTTTTTTAAATCTTAGATGAAAACATCAACTAGGACAACTGTTAACCAACCACTGTATATGTCTTGGTACATTTTACACCAAAGAAATCTGTCCAATGATTCTATGGTCATGTGTTAAGTGAATATGTGTGAGATGGGGAGTTAGTAGATCCAAAAAAATAACCATATTTTAAAATATGGGGTTATTCAATGTCAGTAGATTTACAAACTGGACAATATAAAATATCTCTTATCTCCAATGTAAAAAATGAAGTGACAAAAATAGTGCATAATAAAGGGAGTGATGTGTTTGGCACATCTCATAATAAACCAGCCATTTAAGATGGGTTCAAAAAGAATTTATTGTATCTCATTCAATGTTTCTCCACCAAGAATGGGAGGTGGGTATGGCAGAGGAGAGTAATGGGGGGGGGGAAGTGGGGACAATTGTAACTGAACAACAATAAAATTCTTTTAAAGAGTTTATTCTATCACATTCAATGTTTCTCCAGCAAGGTATCCATAAATAGATTAAAGACCCATTTTCAAAAAGTCTCTTACAGGTCAGTGGTTGCCAGAGGTAGGGGTTGGGAGTTGGAGAAGTGGGTGAAAGTGGTCAAAAGGTACAAACTTCTAGTTATAAGATAAACAATTTCCAGGGCATAATGTACAGCACTATAGCTAATAATACTTTATTATGTATTTGAAAGTTGCTAAGAGAATAAATCTTTAAAGTTCTTACCATAAGAAAAAACAATTATAACTATGTGAGGGGGTGGATATTGTGCTAACCCACTTGCAATATATACATATATTAAATCATTAGGTTGTACATTTAAAACTAATACAATGTTATATATCAATTATATTTCAATAAAACTGGGAAAAAGAGTCTCCTGTCTCTATGACAAGGAAATCAGCAGTTTTTGGTCTCCATATTAATCTATAGACAGGTCAAATAAGTTGAAACATAGTTTGGGCATATCCCTCAATTTCTCCTTATGGGAAATAAGGTTTGCAAAAACTCTTTTTTTATTTTTATTAAATTTATTGAGACAACATTGGTCAACAGGATCATATAGGTTTCAAGTGTACATTTCTCTGAGACTTGATCTGTATATTGCACTGTGTGCTGAGCATGTAAAGTCAAATTATCTTCTGCCATCATATATTTGGGCCCCTTTACCCTTTCCTACCATCCTCCTCCTTCCCTCTGGTAGCTGCCATACTGTTGTCTGTGTCTATGAGGAAAACCTTTTTCTTATTCACAGAGTTTATTGTGAAGGTAAATTAAAGAATGGGGTAGACATTTTTTCAGTTCTTTGTTAAAAATACCTAGTATAAATTCAGAACACTGATATTTTGGGGCAATTATTACAAAACTGGACAGGTTGTTCAGTTCAAGAGGTGAGAAAAGACACTGCCCTAAAAATGTGGTGACAAATAATTTTGGATTGAGTCCTAAACTTATTAAACTGTCAGTACTGAATTATCAGTAAATCAAGAAGGATGTTAATGAGCATCTGTGCTTCAGCTTTCATTGCCATTTGGCAAACAGTAGCACAAAAAAGAAAATGGTAATTAGCAATAAAGGTGCGTTTATGGCTTTGTGCGATTGACAGAGGCTGTATGTCTCTTCTGCACGGTATAAAGTCTTTTATAAAACTATCAGACAATGAATGCAAAACTCGTTCTCTTTCCTTTAGGCTAGAGAGCTTCATGACCTTGAAGTGCCACTTGGTGAAAATCAATTAATGTGGGAATGACAATTAATTCTTTTCACTGAAAGACAAAATAAAAAGATGTAATAAAATGAGTAAAACATAGGTAACACTCAATTTTTACCTCCTCCAAAGGCCTTCCCGAAACCTTGCTTTCCCACCGCAATCCATCCTCCATACTGCCTCCTGTGATTTTTCTAAGGGAAAATTGATCATGACATTCTCCTGATGAAACTGTTCCATGGGCTCTCAGGATAGGATCCAAGTTCCCTAGTCTGTTATGTATACCTCTTTGTGATCTAGCTCCTGACTATTCTGTAGCCTCTTCTCAGACCACTATCCCTCATTCTCTCATAAGAAGAGGGAAACAAAAATGCTTAAACACTTGTAGAGAAAATGTACATTAACCACAGTAAGGTTTGAGAGCAATGTGACAATCTGTAGAAAAGTAGAAAATGTTCACACTCTGTGATCCTGTGAAAATCCCATTTCACTTCTGGATATTCCATTAAAAACCTGCATCTGGAATTGGACTGGTATCTTCATTGCAGTGTTGCTTACAAAAGTGAAAAGTAGTATGAGAAAAACAAAAGCTCCCATGTAAACAGAAGAAAGAATAAATAAATTGTGGTCTATACTCATAAGGGAATCATAGATAGAAAGCAGCAATTATAGAGGTACTACATGAATAAGTATAAAAAACTTACTGTTGAATTAAAAAATATTTCATCAAATGATAAATACAACATGATGCAGTTTGCATAAATATTTTAATAAATAAAAAGTTATATATGGTCTACGGGTACATACATGTGTGCTTACACATACTACAAATTAAACTCAATTTACCACCATAAATTAAAAAATTAAAGAGTTATTTAAACCACAGTTCTTTAGTAAGTAAAATACACACTAATGCAGTGATCATTTAAATCTTTTATTTTTTAGTATATCAATGACAAAAAATTTAAATAAAAATCAAAACGACTATTAAAAAAAAAGAAAAGATATACAACTTTAGGAGACAGGTTACTTCTCCAGAGAAGTGAGAATAGAATAGGATAGGAGAGGATTACAAAAGGGTTTTACTTTCAAATGAAATATATTATTTTATGTCTATCTGTGATATAATTTCTAATGAGAAATGTATGATTGCTCATCTTGTTGCTGACACAGAGCTCCTAAAGCCCTTGGAATTTCCTAAGTGATGAAAGCCATAAAGGTGTCTTTTGTTATATTAATGAGATGACATTTGGAAAGCACTTAAGGATTGAGACTGGTAGCCAGTGGAACCAACCATGTTATTAGAGGGTTGGAACTTTCAGTTCCACTGCCCTGATATCTTGGGAGAGGGGAGGGGCTCTAGAATGAGTTCAATCACTAGTGGCCAATGATTTAATAAATCATGCCTATGTAATGCAGCCTCCATAAAAACCAAAATGAAGGGGTTCAGAGAGCTTTTAGGTTGGTGAACATGTAGAGATTTGGAAAGAGTGGGGCCCTTGGAGAAAGCATGGAAGTTCCAAGTCCCTTTTTACGTACATCACCATATGCATCTCTTCCATTTGGCTATTAAACTGATAATCTAGTAAATAAAACATTTCTCTGAGTTCTGAGAGCTGCTTTGGCAAATTAATTGAACCCAAGGAGGTTCTATGATATATATAGTCTCCAGTGGGCCAGAAACACAGGTGACAACATGCGCTTGAGATTGGCATGAGAAGTGGGAGTGGGGTTTGAAAGAAGTCTTGTAGGACTAGGCTGTAGATCATGTGAGAATTGAATAGAATTGTAGCACATGCAGCTGGTGTTTGTGAATTGCTCATTTCCCCACACCAAGTGGGGATTGGGTGGAATCATTTTGCTATCTACCTATCTTTAACTAAGGAAATATACAAAATATTAACATTATTATATTTGGGTGGTGAATATATGGGTGTGCAATCTATTTTTTTGTAGTTTAGTTTATTTGAAAGATTTTCACTAACAATTATTATTCACATACAATTTTTAATAATAATATAAAAAACACAGAAATAAATGCCAATCCATGCAATAAGTGGAACAGGATGGGATGGGAATGGTGTGTGGGGGGGTGTTGTGTTAATTTTCTCCTCAGTCACCTACATTTTCTCTTCTTCCTTTTCATGGTTATAGTACATAAAATAAGTTATACCTTTTCATGGGCTTTCATACTGTGTAATTTTATTAATGATGGAGTGTTTCTTTAGTCTACAGCTGTGAGACATGAAGCTAAACAGGATGTGGACTTAGCTAAGTGAGTGTGTGTTGTAGTCTACTAGGTTGATGAATGTGGCTATGGGATAGCATAATTACCACAGGTTGTATTTATTTTCCATAAAGATCCTTTTGAACTTAGTTTCTTTACACTGTAATGGAATGCAAGTTGGTACAAGTACTATGAAAAACTATTTGGCATTGAAATATATGAACCAGCAATTGCATTTCTATTATAGTCTCTGAAAAAACTATTAGAAATGCTTATCAAGAAACATAGTCACAGGAGCTGTTGCAATAGCTTAAAAACCATCATTCAGACAAGCAAACAAATGTCACAAAGTCCAAACATTGGAGAATAACTTAATAGTGGTAGTCACAGAGTGGAATTCAATAAAGAAGAGAAAATGAAGGACCTAGAACAACAGGTCATGGAAGAATACATACAAGATGATTCTGTTTATATAAAGTCAAAGACATGAAAAAATTAAAGTATAAGTTTTAAGAGACACATATAAATGTAGAATAACTAAGAAAGAAAGCATTGGAATGATAATTACATAATTTAAGATATTAGTTTCCTCTGTTGGGAGGAAGGGAACTATTAGTAGGGACTTAGAGGGGACATCAAAGAAACTGAAAATGTTTAATTGTTTAGGATTGATGGGGGATAGATGTAGGTTTCTTTTTATTTTCTCTCTTTTGTGACTTTAAATATTTTTTTATTTTGAAGTTACAGTTGGCATACAATATTATATTAGTTTCAGGTGTACAACCCAGTGATTAGACATTATAAAACTTACTAAGTGATCATTCCAATAAACCTAGTACCAATCTGACACCAAACAGTTACTGCAATATTATTGACTATATTTTCTATGCTGTACTTTACATCCCAATGACTATTCTGTAACTACCAATTTGTACTTCTTAATTCCTTCACCTTTATACCCAGCCCCCTAACCCTCCATCTATCTAACAACTGTCAAAATGTTCCCTGTATCTATCAGTCTGTTACTGTTCTGAATTTTTTATTATTTTGATTTTTAATTTCATATACAAGCGAAATCATACGGCATTTTTCTTCCTCCACCTGACTTGCTTCGTTCAGCACAATACCTACCCCCTAGGACCATCCATGCTGTTGCAGATGACAAGGTTTTATTGTTGGGGTTTTTTTTGGCTGAATCATGTTCCTTTGTATATATGCACCATTTCTTCATTTATCTACTGATGGCCACTTAGCTTGCCTCCATATCTTGGCTATTGTAAATAATGCTGCAATGAATATATGAATGTAAATATCTTTTAGATTTAGTGTTTTGGGTTTTTTTGGATAAATATCCAGAAATGGAATTGCTAAGTGCTTCTTTCTCTCTTGTTATATAGCCTTTGTTTTAAAGTTTATTTTGTCTAGTATTTTTGTATGTGTTCATTTGCACTGAATATAATTTTCAATCCCTTTACTTTCACTCTGTGTGAGTCTTTCCATCTGAAGTGAGCCTGTTGTAGACAGCATTCATGAGGATCTTGTTTTGTTATTCATTCAGCCTCCATATCTCTTTTGATTGGAGTATTTACTTGTATTTAAAATAATCACTGATAGATACAAATTTATTGTCATTTCACTATTTATATATTTGATTTTCTTCTTCTTCTTAAATAGAACCTTTAACATCTCTGTAATACTGGTTCGATGATAATGAACTTCATTAGCTTTTTCTTGTCTGGGAAGCTCTTTATCTGTCCTTTGCTAGCCTTGCTGGGTAGAATAATCTTGGTTGTAGTTCCTTGTTTTTCATCGCTTAGGATATTTCTTGACTATTCCTTCTGTTCTGCAAGATTTCTCTTGAGAAATCAGCTGACAGCCTATGGATGCTCCCTTGTAGATAACTAATTGTCTCTCTCTTGTTGCTTTTAAGATTCTCTCTTTGTCTTTAACCTTTGGCATTTTAATTATGATGTGTCCAGATGTGGGCCTCTTTGGGTTCACCTTGTCTGGGACTCTCTGTGCTTCCTGGACTTTACTGTCTATTTCCTTCACCACATTAAGGAGGTTTTCTATCACTATTTTTTTCACATAGATTTTTGGTTCCTGGCTTTCTTTTCTTTCAGGCACCCTCATGATGCAAATGTTGGTATGCTTGAAGTTATCCCAGAGGCTCATCACACTACCCTCATTTTTTATTTTTTGTACCAAATTTTTATTTTATTTTTTTATTGATTATGCTGTTACAGTTGTTCTATTCCCCCCTTCATTCCCCTCCACCCTACCCCCCAACCCCACCATTACCCTCCCTTTAGTTTATGACCATGTGTCTCAAGTCCTTTAGATTCTATATTTCCCATGCTATTCTTGTCCCCCCATCTATTTTCTATCTACTGTCTATGCTACTTATTTTCTGTACCTTCTCCCCCCTTCTCCTCCTCCCACTCCCCTGTTGCTAACCCTCCTTGAGATCTTCATTTCTTTGTTTCCACTCCTGATCTAGCTGTCCTTTTAGTTTGCTTTCGTTTTAGGTGTGGTTGTTAATAACTGTGAGTTTGCTGTCCTTTCACTGTTCATGTTTCTTTAACTTCTTTTTCTTAGATAAGTCCCTTTAACATTTCATATAATAAGGGCTTGGTGATGATGAACTCCTTGAATTTGATCTTATCTGAGAAGCACCTTATCTGTCCTTCCATTCTAAATGAAAGTTTTGCTGGATAGAGCAATCTTGGTTGTAGGTCTTTAGATTTCATGACTTGGAATACCTCTTTCCAGCCCCTTCTTGCCTGTAAGGTCTCTTTTGAGAAATCTGCTGACAGTCTGATGGGGACTCCTTTGTAGGTGATTGTCCCCTTAGCTCTTGCTGCTTCTAGGATTCTCTCCTTCATTTTAATTTTGGCTAAAGTAATTATGATGTGCCTCGGTGTGTTCCTTCTTGGGTCCAACTTCTTTGGTACTCTCTGAGCTTCCTGGATTTCCTGGAAGTCTATTTCCTTTGCCAGATTGGGGAAATTCTCCTTTATTATTTGTTCAAATAAGTTTTCCACTGGTGGCTGTTCCTTTCCCCCTTCTGGTACCCCTATAATTCGGATGTTGGAGCATTTAAAGATGTCCTGGAGGTTCCTAAGACTCTCCTCATTTCTTTGAATTCTTGCTTCCTGACTCTTTTCTATTTGGCCATTATTTTCTTTCTTCTGGTCCACTCCATTGACTTGAGTCCCAGTTTCCTTTTCATTGCTATTGGTGTCCTGTGCAATTCCATTCATTTCAATTAGTTTCGCCTTCATATATTTGTCTAATTTGTGGGTATAATCAACCAGTTCTGTGAGGATCCTGATGACCAGTGTTTTAAACTGTGCGTCTGAGAGTTTTGCTATTTCTTCATTGCTTAGATCTATGGGCTCTGGGGCTTTGAGATCTTGCGACATTTTTGGTCTGTTCTGGCCCTTTAAGTGTGAAAAGCAGTGACTTGGACTCCCAGGTTGCTGGGTTGTGACGCTGTATGTGGGGGCGTGGTCAGAGCAGGGAAATGGCGGCGCCCTCTACTGCTGCTTGCCCGGGGAACCCGCCGGGCCCGGTCCAACTGCCCACTCCCTTGCCTGTCCGCTCACGCACAAATGGGCGACCATAGTCAACACGCGGCACCGCTTCCCTGCTGTCTCCTCCGCAGTCGCTCGCCTGGTGGCTCGCTTGGTCGCTCACTAGGTCCAACCCTGCGCCTGGATTCCACGCCTGAGACCATCTGACCGAGTCCTCCTGTGCAACACCTCACCAGCCGCTGGTTTCACCCCTTCCTGGTCAGGCTGAAGAATTTGTTGTTAACGGACTTCCGAAAAGTTCAGTTTTCCGTGTTCTGGCTGTGTTTTCTATTGCTAATATTTAGTTGTCTCTAAACTTGGTTGTGTGAGAAGGCACGGCACATCCACCTATGCCTCCATCTTGGTGGTAGTCCTGCCCTCATTTTTTTAGGATTACTTTTTTGTTGTTCCGATTGGGTGTTTTTTCTTCCTTATATTTCAAATTGCTGATTTGATTTTCAGCATCATCTAATGTACTGTTGATTGCCTGTAAATTATTTGTCATTTCAGTTAATGTATTTTTCATTTCTCACTAGTTTTTTCTGTTGCTGAGGTTGTCACTAAGTTCATTGATCATCCTTATAACCAGTGTTTTGAACTCTAGATCTGATTGATTGCTTATCTCCATTTTTAGTTCTTTTTTGTATTGTATTGTATTTTTTATTTAATCTCTGTTATATTTTTTACATTACATTTTAGTTGCCTCATACCCACATCCCACCAGCAATCACCACACTGTTGTCCATGTCCATGAGTCCTTTTTTTCTTTTTACTCAATCTCTCAACCCCCTAACCTCCCACCCCAACTAGCTGTCATCCTGATGACTACTATGAGTCTGTTCTCATTTTCCTTAGGAGTTCAGTTTGTTCATTAAATTCCACATATGAGTGAAATCCTATAGTATTAGTCTTTCTCTGACTTGCTTATTTCACTTAGCATAATGTTCTCTGGGTTCATTCATAGTGTTGCAAAGGGTAAATTTTTCTACTTTTTTCATGGCCAGATAGAATTCCCTTGTGTAAATATCCCATAGTTGTTTTATCCACTTATCTATTGATGGATACTTGGGCTGCTTCTACATCTTGGTGATCATAAATAATCCTACAATGAACATAAGGGTGTTTATGTTATTTCAAATCAATGTTTTGTGTTCCTTTGCATATATTCCCAGAAGTAGGATCACTGGGTCTAAAGGGAGACCCATTTTTCATTTTTTGATGTATCTCTATACTGCTCACCACAGTGCCTGCACCAGTCTGCATTGCCACCAACAGTGCAAAAGAATTTCTCTTTCTCCACATCCTCACCAGCACTTGTTGTTTGTTGATTTATTGATAACAGTTATTCTGAGAGGTGTGAAATGGTATCTCATTGTGGTTTTAATTTGCATTTCTATGATGACTAGTAATGTTGAGCATCTTCTCATATGTCTTTTGGCCATCTGTGTGTCCTCTTTGGAGAAGTATCTATTCAGGTCCTATGTCCATTTTTTAAAAATTTTTATTTAGTTATTTTTCAAGTACATTTTTTGTCTACTTCTCCCATCCCAGCCCCCCGACTCTCTCCCCCCCTCCCATTCCCTTCCCCCAGTCCTCATCCCTGTATCTTTCATACTTGTTCCTCATAATCCCTCCCCATTTTTCCCCTTAAATTCCCTTCCCTCTCCCCTCTGATCATTCTCTATTTCAGTGTCTTTGTTTTTGTTCTGCTTGCTTGTTTGTTTTATTGTTTAGCTTCCTGTTAAAGGTGAGATCATATGGTATTTGTCCTTCAATGCCTGGCCTATTTCACTCAGCATAATGCTTTCCAGTTCCATCCATGTTGTTGCAAAGGGTAGTAGCTCCTTCTTCCTCTCTGCTGCATAGAATTCCATTGTGTATATGGACCACAATTTTTTGATCCATTTGTTTACTGATGGACACCTAGGTTGCTTCCAACTCTTGGCTATTGTAAATTGTGCTGCTATGAACATTGTGGTGCATAGGTTCTTTGATATTGATGTTTTAGGATTCTTGGGGTATAATCCTAGCAGTGGAATTGCTGGGTCAAAAGGCAGGTTGATTTTTATTTTTCTGAGGAAATTCCATACTGTTTTCCATAATGGTTGTACCAGTCTACAATCCCACCAACAGTGAACTAAGGTCCCCTTTTCCCCACACCCTCTCCAACATTTGTTGTTTGTTGCTTTCTTTATTATAGCCATGCTGACTGGTGTAAAGTGGTATCTCATTGTGGTTTTAATTTGCATCTCTCTGATAGCTAATGATATTGAGCATCTCTTCATGTGTCTCTGGATATTCTGTATGTCCTCTTTGGAGAAGTGTCTGTTCAAGTCCTTTTCCCATTTTTTAATTGGGTTCAATGTCTTCCTAGAGTGGAGTCATGTAAGTTCTTTGTATATTCAGGAGATTAAACCTTTGTCTGAGGTATCATTGGCAAATATGTTTTCCCATACAGTTGGTTGTCTTTTTAATTTAATACTGTTTTCTTTAGCCATGCAGAGACTTTTTATTTTGATGAGATCCCATTTGTTTATGCTTTCCTTTATATTCCTTGCTCTAGGGGACATATCAGTAAAAATGTTGCAGCGTGGAATATCTGAGATTTTCTTGCCAATGTCCTCCTCTAGGACGTTAATAATGTCACGGCTTATATTTAAGTCTTTTATCCACCTTGAATTTATTTTTGTGTATGGTGTAAGTTGGTGCTCAAGTTTCATTTTTTTGCATGTAGCTGTCCAGTTCTCCCAACACCATTTGTTGAAGAGGCTATGTTTACTCCATTTTATGTTACTTCCCCCTTTGTCAAATATTAATTGACTGTAGAGGGTTGGGTTGATTTCTGGGCTCTCTGTTCTGTTCCATTGGTCTATGTGCCTGTTTTTATGCCAGTACCAGGCTGTTTTGATTACAGTGGCCTTGTAATACAGTTTGATATCAGGTATTGTGACCCCTCCTACTTTGTTCTTCTTTCTCAAAAGAGCAGCTGCTATTTAGGCTCGTTTATAATTCCATATAAATTTTTGAAGTGTTTGTTCTATGTCTGTGAAATATGCCATTGGTACTTAAATGGGTATTGCATTGAATCTGTATATTGCTTTGGGTAGTATGGACATTTTGATGATGTTAATTCTTCCAATCCATGAGCAAGGTATATGATTCCATTTGTATGTGTCATCCTTGATTTCTTTCTTCAGGGCTGTGTTTTCTGCATACAGGTCTTTTACCTCCCTCGTTAGGTTTATTCCCAGATATTTTATTTTTCTTTTGGCTATATCGAATGGGAATTTTTCCTTGATTTCTCCTTCTGCAGATTCATTGTTCGTATACAAAAATGCCTTTGATTTCTGGATATTGACTTTGTATCCTGCTGTTTTGCCAAATTCATTAATTAGTTTGAGCAGTTTTTGGGTAGAGTCTACAGGATTTTCCATGTACACTATCATGTCATCTGCAAACAGTGACAGTTTTGTTTCCTCCTTTCCTATTTGGATGCCTTTTATTTCCTTTTCCTGCCTGATCGCTGTGGCCAAAACTTCTAATACTATATTGAATAGAAGTGGTGAAAGTGGACATCCTTGTCTTGTTCCTGATCTTAGTGGAAAAGCTTTTAGTTTTTGTCCATTGAGTATGATATTGGCTGTAGGTCTTTCATAAATGGCCTTTATTATATTGAGGAATGCTCCCTGTATTCCCACTTTGCTGAGTTTTTTTATCATAAATTGGTGCTGTACCTTATCAAAAGCTTTTTCTGCATCTATTGATATGATCATGTGATTTTTGTCTTTGCTTTTGTTTATGTGATGAATTACATTTAGTGATGTGGGAATGTTGAACCATCCATGCATCCCTGGGATGAATCCCACTTGGTCATCATGTATAATCTTTTGGATATATTGTGGATGCGATTTGCCAATATTTTGTTGAGGATTTTAGCATCTATGTTCATCAGTTCTATGTTCTATCTGGTTTTGGAATTAGGATGATGCTGGCTTCATTAAAGGAGTTTGGGAGTTTTCCATCCTTTTGGATTTTTTGGAATAGTCTGTGAAGAATGGGGGTTAGCTCTTCCTTAAATGCTTTGTAGAATTCTCCTGTGAACCCATCTGGTCCAGGGCTTTTGTGTGATGGGAGGTTTTTGATTACTGCTTCAATTTCTTTTGCTGTTATTGGTCTATTCAGCTGTTCTACTCCTTTTTCATTGAGTTTTGGGAGATTCTATTTTTCTAGAAATGTGTCCATTTCCCCTAGGTTCTCAAATTTCTTGGCATACAGTTCTTCATAGTAATTTCTTACAATCCTTTCTATTTCTGTGGTATCAGTTGTAATCTCTCCTCTTTCATTTCTGATTGTGTTTATTTCTGTCCATCCCTTCTTTTCTTGATGAGCCTACTTAAAGGCTTGTCTATTTTGTTTATCTTTTCAAAGAACTAACTCCTGTATTCATTGATCCTTAGAATTGTGCTTTTAGTCTCTATGTCATTTAGTTCTGCTCTGATCTTAGTTATTTCCTTCCTTCTGCTTGCTTTGGGCTGTTTTTGTTGTTGTTCCTCGAGTTCTTGCAGGTGTAGTGTAAGGTTGTTTGTTTAAAATGTTTCTATCATCTTTAGGTAGGCCTGTATTGCTATAAACTTCCCTCTCAGGACTGCCTTCGCTGTGTTCCATAAGTTTTGGGTTGTTGTGATATCATTTTCATTTGTTTCCAGAAACTTTTTGATTTCTTGCCTAATTTCATTCTTGACCCATTCATTGTTTAGTAGCATACCATTCAGTCTCCATGATTTGGGGTGTTTGGGGTTTTTTCCTTTGGGGTTGGTTTCCAGTTTCAGTCCCTTGTGGTCAGAGAAAATGCTTGGTATGATTTAAATATTCTTGAATTTGTTGAGGCCTGTTTTGTGTCCTATCATGTGGTCTATCTTTAAGAATGTTCCATGTGCATTTGAAAAGAATGTGTATTTAGCTTCTTTGGGGTGAAGAGCTCTGTATATATCAGTTAGGTCCATTTCATCAAGGGTGTTGTTTAATGCCACAATGTCTTTGTTGATATTTTGTTTGGAAGATCTGTCCATTTTTGATAGTGGGGTGTTAAAATCCCCCACTATAATTGTGTTGCTGTCTATATCTTTCTTGAATGCCTCTAAGATTTTCTTTATATATTTTGGTGGTCCTATGTTGGGTGCATATATATTTATGATGTTAATGTCTTCTTGGTGGATTATTCCCCAGAGTATTAAGAAGTGACCTTCTGGGTTACTCTTTAGGGCTCTTTTTTTGAAGTCTATTTTGTCTGATAAGAGAATTGCTACCCCAGCTTTCTTTTCTTGTCCATTTGCTTGGAAAATTTGTTGTCAGCCTTTCACTTTTAGTCTGTGATGGTCTTTTGTCCTGAGGTGAGTCTCTTGTAGGCAGCATATGTGTGGGTCATACTTTCTTATCCATTGAGCTACTCTGTGTCTTTTGATTGGAGCATTTAATCCATTTACATTTAAGGTTATTATTGATAGGTACTTATTCATTGCCATTTTTGTGCCTGTGTTCCTCTCTGTCTGTCTCTTTTCCTTCCTTTCCTTAAAGCAGACCTTTTAGTATTTCTTGTAGAGCTGGCTTGGTGGCAGCAAATTCTTTTAGACTTCTTTTGTCTTGGAAGCTCTTTATTTGGCCTTCTATGTTGATTGAGAGCCTTGCTGGCTAAAGTAGCCTTGGTTGTAGGCCTGTTTCTCATTACTTGGAATATTTCTTGCCATTCTCTTCTGGCTTGTAGTGTTGCCATTGAGAAGTCAGTGGCTAACTTATTGGGACTCCCTTGTATGTTATTTCTTTTTTCTGCCTTGGTGCCTTTAAGATTCTTTCTTTGTCTTGAAAGTTTGCCATTTTAATGATGATGTGTCTTGAAGTGGGCCTCCTTGGGTTCCTCTTGAATGGGACTCTGTGTTATTCCTGGATTTGTGTGACTTTTTGTTTTGTCAAATTAGGGAAATTTTCTCTCATTACTCTTTCAAATATCTTTTCTATCCCTTGTTCTTCTTCTTCTCCTTCTGGTATTCCTATTATTCAGATATTATTATGTTTCATATTGTCTTGCATTTCTCTTAATGCCTCTTCATTCTTTCTGAGCCTCTTTTCCCTTTCTTGTTCTTTCTGTGAGATGCTTTCTACTTTGTCCTCTAATTCACTAATCCTATCTTCTGTTTCATCTACCCTATTTTTAATGCTTTCTACTGTGTTTTTTAATTCAGAAATTGTATTCTTCATTTCCTCTTGGCCCTTGCTAATAATTTCCATTTCCTTTTTCATGTTGATATAGTTCACAGTGAGATCATTGTAGCTTCCCTATAGTTTCTGGTAGCTGATTGTGAGCTCTTTGAACTTCCTGATAACCAGTGCTTTGAATTCAGAATCTGATAATTGACTTGCCTCTATTTCATCTAACATTCTTTCTGAGGATTCCTCCTTTCCTTTCATTTGGGGATTGTTTCTTTGTCTTCCCATTGTTTGTGAGACTCTTCTTGTTAGCCTCAGCTTCTTAGATTAATCTGTTTTGACACCCTGGGTTTATGGTGTGAACTCTTGTGGTGGAATGCCTGTGAATTTCAGTCGTGCAGTCTCTTTTAGTTATCCTGTTGTTCTCTGCTTCCACCTACTCAAATATGCAGCAACTCTTGGCTTCTCTCCTACAACAATGTGCAATTTGTCTCTCTGACTCTACTATTGGGAGGCCTCTTCTATGGGTCCAGCTCTGGTCTTTTCATATTTTCATGTTGATTCTGACTCTTGTGGGTAAAAGAAAGAAATGACAAGGAAAGAAATAAAAGGAAGAAAGAAAAAAATGGTAGGGGAATGGAAGAAGGAGCAATAAGTTTAGAAAGAAAAGAAAAAGAAATAAAACAGAAAATCCGGGAAAAGAGGACAAAAGTATGGAAAGATGAAACAGTAATAAAGTTTAAAAGAAATAACAGATTACTTTAGAAAAGCAAAAAGATAAAGAAAAGGAATGGAGAATGAAGAAAAATAAAAATAAAGAAAGAATAAAAATAAAATAAAGTAAAAAAAAAAAAACAACAAAAAACACACCAAAATAATCTCTCAAAAACAACCTCAGAAAAAGGAATGTCACTTGTTGGCTTCAAACTAGCGGAACCGGTTTTTCTGGTTGCAGTTGGCTGAGGGTCGATTGTTGTGATTTTTTCAGCCAGCCCCTCTCAGGATCCAGACACTTGGCGCCTCTCCCCCAGCTCCCTACAATGGGGAGCTACGACTTTCTCGCAGCGCTCCCCTCCCAGGGGTTACTGCCTTAGGCTGGTTTGCTGTGTTTGCAGGCACCTGCACCGGCCTAGTTGCCTGGTTCCCTCGGGATTGAGCACAGGCCTGCCCCCATTCAGTTGGGAAGCCCCAGACCCTCTGCCCAATCCTGGGTTTGCTGCCAAGCTGGGTGTGAAGCAGATTGTCTACTGGATTCAGAGCCCCAGGCTGCACCTCTGAGTTCTCCTGGGCTGGCAACCACAGAGTCCTTGGTTGGGGCCCTTTGTCCTCCGCACCCTCTCTGTAAACTCTATCAAACAAGTCTCTCCTGGCCCCCCACCTTGCTTGGCCAGAAAGGGAGGGGGTTGAGGGTCTCAGCTCTTTTCCCAGGACCCCTCAGCTCCCGGGGCTTCCAGATAGTCTGAGGGGGGGCGGACTGGAAGCTGGGAGCCGATCTGAGGACTGGGTGCTTACCCAGAAACTCTGTGCGCAGGTCGCAGCACGCTGCGTGGTGTGTATTCCTTCTGCTCCTGTGTTTGTCTGGGTCCCCTGGCCAACCTCTGCCAAAAAAAAACCTAGGGATGGAGCAGCCCCACACTGGGCGCTGGACCCAGAGCTGTAATCTCCTCTGCTCCCCTCTGGTTGGGTCTCTTGGCAGGTCTGGGCCCAAAAATCCTAGGGAGGGAGCTTTCCGGGCGCTGAATGCTGGCCTAGGACCTCCCAGGCACTTGCCCAGACACACTGCGTGTGGAGCGACTAGTTCCCCAAATTGCACGCAGGCTGAAATTTCTTCCACACCTCTTTGCCTGGGCCACTTGGCCTGCCTGGTGGAAAAATCCCAGGGAGGGAGCCATCTGGGTGCTAAACGCTGTCCCAGGCTCCATTAGGTACTCTCCCGGACACAGTTCCCACCAGCAGCCAGACCTCCGGACCTCCGAACTATGCACAGACTGAAATCACCTCTGGTCCCCTCTGTTTGGGCCACTTGGCAGGTCCCCGGCCCAAAAATCCTAGGGAGGGAGCTTTCCGGGCGCTGAATGCTGGCCTAGGAGCTCCCAGGCACTCTCCCAGATACACTGTGTGTGGAGCAACCAGTTCCCCAAATTGCACGCAGGCTGAAATTTCTTCCACACCTCTTTGCCTGGGCCACTTGGCCTGCCCGGTGAAAAAATCCCAGGGAGGGAGCCGTCTGTTCCCTGTATGCAGTCCCAAGTGCTGTTGGGCTCTCGACACTGGGCGCTGGTTCCCCTACCCTGCACCGGCTGTTTCCCTCTGCTCCATCCCAGAGACTACTGTAGTGCTGCTGTCTCCCTACCGTATGGTTCCTCCATGACCAATGAGGTTTCTGGTCTCTTATTTGCATATATGCTTGGCAACTGCTGGCTTGCTGGTCTCACCTCCTCCAATGGGACAGGTCTCCCTCTCTTTTGTACTAGGAACTGGTATCTGCTCTGTCCTAGTCCACCGCCATCTTGAACCCCCCTTTGTCCATTTTTTAATAGTTTGTTTTTTTTGTGTTGAGTTTTGTAATTACTTTATAAATGTTGGATATTAACCCATTATCAGATGTATTGGTGAATATGTTCTCCTGTTCTGTGGGTTGTCTTTTAAATTTATTGATGATTTCCTTTGCTGTGCTAAAATCTTTTAATTTGATGTAGTCCCATTTGTTTATTTTTTCTTTTGTTTCAGTTGCTTGGGGAGAAATATCCTATAAAAATTTCTATAAGCAATGTCTGAGGTTTTGCTGCCTATATTTGTTTCTAATATTTTTATGGTTTCAGGTCTAATATTTAAGTCTTTGATCCATTTTGAATCCTTGTGTGTGGTGTAAGAAGGTGGTCTGGCTTCATTTTTCTGTACATATCTGTCAAATTATACCAACATCACTTATTGAATGAAATACCTTTATCCTATTGTGTATTCTTGCTTTCTGTGTCAAATATTAATTGACTCTAAAATTGTGGGCTTATTTATGGGTACTACATTCTGTTCCATTAATGTATGTGCCTATTTTTATGCCACTACCATGATGTTTTGATTACTATAGCCTGATAGCACAGTTTGATATTAGGTAGAATGATTCATCCAACTTTGTTCTTTCTTGGGACTGCTGTTTTTATATGGGGCCTTTTGTGGATCCATATACATTTTTGAAATATTTGTTCTAGTTCTACAAAATATGTCATTGGAATCTTGATAGAAGTTGCATTGAATCTATAGATTGCTTTCAGTAGTGTGGACATTTTAATGATGCTAATTTTTTCTATCCATGAACACAGCATGTGCTTCCATTTATTTGAATGTTCTTCAATTTCTTTCTTCAGTGTCTTGTAATTTTCCATGAACATGTCTTTTACATTCTTTTTTTTAAATTTTTTTATTGATTATGCTGTTACAGTTGTTCTATTCCCCCTTTATTCCCCTCCACCCTACCCCTCATCCCCACCATTACCCCTCCTTTAGTTTATGACCATGTGTCTCAAGTCCTTTAGATTCTATATTTCCCATGCTATTCTTGCCCCCCCATCTATTTTCTATCTACTGTCTATGCTACTTATTTTCTGTACCTTCTCCCCCCTTATCCTCCTCCCACTCCCCTGTTGCTAACCCTCCTTGAGATCTTCATTTCTATGTTTCCTCTCCTGATCTAGCTGTCCTTTTAGTTTGCTTTCGTTTTAGGTGTGGTTGTTAATAACTGTGAGTTTGCTGTCCTTTCACTGTTCATGTTTCTTTAACTTCTTTTTCTTAGATAAGTCCCTTTAACATTTCATATAATAAGGGCTTGGTGATGATGAACTCCTTGAATTTGCTCTTATCTGAGAAGCACTTTATCTGTCCTTCCATTTTAAATGAAAGTTTTGCTGGATAGAGCAATCTTGGATGTAGGTCTTTAGATTTCATGACTTGGAATACCTCTTTCCAGCCCCTTCTTGCCTGTAAGGTCTCTTTTGAGAAATCTGCTGACAGTCTGATGGGGACTCCTTTATAGGTGACTGTCCCCTTAGCTCTTGCTGCTTCTAGGATTCTCTCCTTCATTTTAATTTTGGCTAATGTAATTATGATGTGCCTTGGTGTGTTCCTTCTTGGGTCCAACTTCTTTGGGACTCTCTGAGCTTCCTGGATTTCCTGGAAGTCTATTTGCTTTGCCAGATTGGGGAAATTCTCCTTTATTATTTGTTCAAATAAGTTTTCCACTGGTGGCTGTGCCTTTCCCCCTTCTGGTACCCCCTATAATTCGGATGTTGGAGCGTTTAAAGATGTCCTGGAGGTTCCTAAGACTCTCCTCATTTCTTTGAATTCTTGCTTCTTCACTCTTTTCTGTTTGGCCATTATTTGCTTTCTTCTGGTCCACTCCATTGATTTGAGTCCCAGTTTCCTTTTCATTGCTATTGATGTCCTGTGCAATTCCATTCATTTCAATTAGTTTCGCCTTCATATATTTGTCTAATTTGTGGCTATAATCAACCAGTTCTGTGAGGATCCTGATCACCAATGTTTTAAACTGTGCGTTTGTGAGTTTTGCTATTTCTTCATCACTTAGATCTATTGGCTCTGGGGCTCTGAGATCCTCCTGCGCCATTCTTGGTCTGTTCTGGCCCTTTAAGTGTGAGAAGCGGCGCCTTGGACTCCCAGGTCGCTGGGTTGTGACGCTGTATGTGGGGGCATGGTCAGAGCAGGGAAATGGCGACCCCCTTTGCCGCTTCTCACAGCTGGGTGCGGAGGAGCAGTGCCTTAGGTGGTTCACCTGGGCCGGGCCACTCAGAGTCGCTGGGGTATGTGGAGGTGGGGTCAGAGCAGGGAAATGGCGGCGCCCTCCACTGCCGCTTGCCGTGGGGACCTGCCAGCCCGGTCCAACCGCCCACTCCCTTGCCTGTCTACCCGCGCATAAATGCGCGACCTCAGTCAACATGCAGCCCCGCTGCCCCACTGTCTCCCCCGCGGTCGCTCGCCTGGTCGCTCGCTCGGTCGCTCACTAGGTTCAACCCTGCGCCTGGATGCCGCGCGTCTGACTGAGTTTTCCTGTGCAACCCTGCTTCACCAGCCACTGGTTTCGCCCCTTACAGGTCAGGTTGAAGAATTTGTTGTTAACGGACTTCCGAAAAGTTCAATTTTCCATGTTCTGGCTGTGTTTTCTGTTGCTAATATTTAGTTTTCTCTAATCTTGGTTGTGTGAGAAGGCACGGCACATCCACCTATGCCTCCATCTTGGCGGAAGTCCTCTTTTACATTCTTGGTTAGGTTTATTCCTAGGTATTTTATTCTTTCTGAAGCAATTGTGAATAGATTTTTTAAAAATTTCCCTTTCTGTTAATTTATTATTGGCCTATAAAAATGCAACTGATTTCAGAATATTAGTTTTGTATCCTGCTACTTTGCTGAATTCATTTATCAGTGCTAGTAGTTTCTTGGTGGGGTTCTCTCCATACAGAATCATGTCGTCTGCAAATAAGGTCAGTTTTACTACTTCCTTTTCAATTTGAATATTTCCTTTTATTTCTTTCTCTTGTCTGATGGCTGTGGCTAGGATTTCCAGTACTAAGTTAAATAAGAGATATGAAAGCAGATATCCTTGTCCTGTTTCCTATCTTAAGGAGAATGCTTGTAGTTTTTTCCATTCGAGTATGATGCTGGAAGTGGGTTTGTCATATATGGCCTTTATTATATTTAGGTATGTTCCCTCTATTCCCACCTTTCTGAGAGTTTTAATCATAAATGGATGCTAGATTTTATCAAATGCTTTTTCTACATATACTGATATGATCATGTGGTTTTTATCCTTCATTTTGCTTATGTGGTGAATCACATTTACTGATTTGTGAATGTTGTACCAACCTTGCATTCCCAGAATAAATCCCACTTGATTATGGTGTATGATCTTTTTGATGCATTGCTGAATTGGGTTTGCTAATTATGTTCATCAGAGATATTGACCTATAATTTTCTTTCTTTGGAGTGTCTTTACTTGTTTTTGGAATTATGATAATACTGGCCTCATACAATGACCTTGGGGGCCTTCCCTCCTCCTGAATTTTATGAAATAGTTTTGAGAAGCAGAGGTGTTAGTTCTTCTCCAAATGTTTGGTAAAATTCCCCTGTGAAGTCCTCTGGTCCAAGGTTTTTGTTTGTTGGGAGATTTTTTATTACTGCTTTGGTTTCATTAGGTGTTATCTGTTAATTCATATTTTCTGATTCTTCATTGTTTAGTTTTGGAAGATTATATGTTTCTAGGAATTTATCCATTTCATCTAGGTTGTCCAGTGTGTTGGCATATAGTTGTTCATAATATATCTTACATGTTTAGTTCTTTTTCTTGAGTTTTGTTCTGTTCTTTCACTTGGGACATGTTTCTTTGCCTCATTTTGGCAGCCTCCCTGTCTTTGTATCTATGTATTAGGTAGAGCTGCTATATCTCCCAGTCTTTGTAGGTGGCCTTATGTAGTATGTGTTCTGTAGGGTCCAATGGCACAGCCTCCCCCACTACTCAAGCTGGGTACTCAAGATGCACCACCATGTGGGCTGTACATAACCTCCTGTTTTAGTTGAACCTTGATTGCTGTTGGCACCTTAATGGGAGGGATTTACTCCCAGACTGAATGGCTGTGAGGATTGACCATGACCACCATGAAGGGGCTGACCCCACAAAGTAGAACTTTCTTCAGCTGCACTCTGGTGCCCTCTGTGTCTGGCTCTTGAATATGTTGCTTGGGAAGGTGATTGTATAGTGCTTTGACATTATCTGAATCTATCCACCAAGTGTGCTGGCTCTGGGGCCTCCTGAGAGGTGTTGGCCAATGTCAGCTGCCACTTGTGGCCTTCCTGGGGCCGCACAACATTAGTTAAAAAACAATCTACCAATTGCTACTACTTGTGCTGGACTTGGAGGTGCCCAGAAGAGGCCAGGTAATAAAACCAGGCCACAGCTGCTAGTGCTGGGACTGGAGCCACTTACTGAGAGGCATAAGGCATGTCCTGGCTGGATGCTGCTTGTTTGAGAGATTTTAGGAAAGTCTGAAGCCAGAGCAAAGACAGGTCTTTTGTATGGAAAACCTACTTGAAATGCCTTTGGTGGGTCCATATCTCAGGGAATCACCAGGATGGGGCAAACAGTGTTAGCCAGATTGATGGAGACTTAGCTATGGTGTCTGCCTGATGGCTTTGTGGATAGAGGGCTCATCAAAGAAACAATGACCTCTGCCAGCACTTCTCCCTAGAAGAAAGTTGCCACTTCAGCCCTCACCCTGATACCAGACAATTCAGTTCATCCCTATGTGTTTCTGGTGCCCTGTGTGTTTCTGATTCCTTAACACTGGAGCTTAGAGCAAGTGAGTCCAGGTAAGTCTGTGCATGAGCCTTTAAGAGGAACCCTGGGACTCCAGAAGCCCTCTGTCTCACTCAGCTTTAATTCCAACTGGTTTTTATAACCAGATGTTATGGGGACTTCTCTTTCTGGCATTGAAACCCTGGGCTGGGAGCCTGTTATGGGGCTGGGACCTCTTGCTTCCCAGGCAGGACCTCCACACCTGAAACAGACCTCCTTAATTTTATTTGTCACACGTGGGTCTGGGACCAGCCCATTCAGCTTCTCTGCCCCACTTACTAGTCTCAATGTGGCTTCTTTATATCCTTAGTTGTTAGACTAATATTTAGCTATGTTTCACAGAGTTCTGAATGATGGTTGCTATATAGTTTAGATGTAATTTTGATATGGTTGAGGGAGAATTTGTATACTCACATTATGATACTATGTTGACCAGAACCTTATTTTATTTTGTTATTTTAAATATATGCATATATATGTTTGTATATATGTCTTACTTTATAATAAAAACAAGGTAAAAATTTAAAGACAGTTCTAGATATAATGTACCAGGAAAGTCTCCTTTCAGTAATGATTGGGCAGCCACTGGGCCAAATTGTGGCCTTGCCAGAGTTATGGCCTAGCAATCTCCTTTGTCTTGTGGGTCTTCAAAAGCCTGCTTAAGTGTTTTGTCACAGTGCTGAAAGATGCTGAGCCATTGTGCTGTAACTTGTGGAGTATCTGGACTTCACTCCCATTCATAATTACTTCCTTATCTGATGGATGAAATTCTCATACTATAGATGCATTCCGTCTTTTGAGAATTTCCTTATCTCTTTGGTTTTTCAAAATGCAAATCTATCTTGGCCAGTGTAGCTCTGCTTGTTGGGGTGTTGCTCCATAAATCTAAAGTTTGCAAGTTCGATTCCGAGTCAGGGCACATACCTAGGTTGCAGGTTCTTTCCCAGTCTGGGGCATGAATGAGAGGCAGCAAATCGATGTTTGTCTCTCAACATCGAGGTTTCTCTCCCTCCATTCCCCTCTCTCTAAAGTCAATAATCATGTCCTTGGGTAAAGATTTTTAAAAATGCAAACCTGCCTAAAAGAAATGTTACATAAGGCTCTGTTACCTGAGTGTGAATGTAATTTTCATTTGCCTACCTGGGAAAGGAGAAATATGAGAAGGCTGAGGATACCGGGTATCTGAGTATGGAGCAAGACAGGAGGCAATGGGATCCAGAATAAGAGGTGAGAGTATCTCACCAAGAACCATTGTGGATGTCAGCATTTTTCCTATACTTTGTATAATAAGAATTGGGAGAATATTTCAGAGCATATTCACTGAACTAAGAATTTATTAGCCTTCTGGTGTTAGGGGAGGAAGTGGGATTTAGAAAGGCCCCTCTTTGGTATGTACACATTTCAGTCAAGAGCAGTGAAGTTCTGGCCTAATATGGGAAATTGATCTGGGGTCAATATCTAAAGGAAACCAGTTAGACAGAATGCCCAATAACTTGGAGTCAGAACAGGGGTCAAAAATCATAGGGTTAGTGAGGGGTAGAAAGCTCAAGTTGCAGAAAACAAGTGGCAGGTTGGGACCCTAGGAAATTAGAGCAACAAAAAAATATTAGGAATGTGTAGTGTTTTTAGCGTTCAGAAGCTTAAAACCTGCCACAAGCACCTAAGGGTAGCAGGCATGCATCATGTCTTCTTGCATTTATTTTTGCTAGCTGCGGCATAACCACATGAGCACATAGATGAAAATATGGCTTTATTTATTCAACAGTAAAGTTGACTCAAGAGCTTTAGCCAGAAGGTGCAGGATTCTGCTATCTCCGAGGAAAGCAAGGCTGGAGCTGGTAGCTTCAGTTCTGGCATGCAAATTAGCATGAAAATCACTCCCCATCTAAGGGCCAAGTTTGACAAAATCAACTTCAGTTGTTTTAATTGTCATGCAGCTGGGTTAAAATTATGTGCTTGTTATGATGCCATTAGCCTTTCAACTAAATATGTACATTCATAATTGTGTGACAAAGGTATAAAGTCATGAAAACACATTATTGAAATATTAAGTCTGACACATTTAAATTTAAAAGTGCAGTTCCTGGCACACAGTAGGGTCTCAATAAATGTTGTTCAGTGGAATTGAAATCAGGAAATTGGAGGTGATTGTTCAGCTTTCCTGCAGTGCATTAAATTGAGCACAACATTTTTCAAGCTGAAAGGACACTAAACGAAGGGAAATGGGTTTACTTAATTATTTCACATACACAATGACATGAAGTAATAAGGAAATTATTCAGATTATTCATCCCAAATTTTGCCTGACATAGACAGATGATTAAGGCTTTTATAAATCTGCACTATTCAGAGAGCTTCACCATCCTGTGCTCCTTCCCTTTATACATTAAAAAAAACAAGTCCTGGATTTGTGAGCATAGTATGGTAACCATTTGTCTATACCTTTTCAGAGGAAGTAAGTATAATATCATTGCAAAAAAACTCAGGATAGAGATATGACAAGCTAAGTGGCTTCCCAATGTGCCAGCACCTGCTTTCCTGGCTGTTTCTGATTTAGCCAGTGAAAGCCTGGAGATTCCTTAAAAAAAAAAGAGCTGCATTCTTCCTAGTCACAATTTTGTATTCTGGTGGTCTAGGAGTTAACTTCTATTAGAATAAAACCTTGACTTTAAAAAAATATTACTTCTATAGTGTCAAATGGGCATGCTTCAGACCAAGTAGATACTTGAAGAGAGAACAAAGATAACCAGATACAATTCTTAGAGCCATCTGGGATCGAGTGACCACTTCAGTCCCTTATAGGACATTTCCTCTAAGCTACATGAAGGATTACCTGAAAATAACTGAATCCTAAGAATAATCAAATGCCTCTTATCTGGTGCTTTTCACAGAAAACTTGTCTATTCCTGTTCTGACTTGAAATCATGCAGCTTTCCTCTGTCTTCATGTAAAGGTTAGCTTTGTACTTTCTTAGAACTTGATCAGTATTAGGTAGAATCTTAGTATCTTAAAGCTACCATCCTATCTATAATTTAATACTCATAGCTACTGTATTCATTACTTCAAAAATACTCATTTTTCCCATATAGCTCAACAAATGTCCACTTATTTCCTTCAACTCCCAACTCTCTCCCCAACTATGCCTATCTCCCACTCTCTCCTGTCTATGATCCATCTCAGCAAACCCGGGTAGTATTTTCTTTACCCTTCTACAAAGCTATATACACTTATTCAGGAGCAATGGGCTATGAACAAAATGAATCCCTTCTAACACTAGGCAAGAGTTCCTAAGCTAGCTGTGTACAAGTCCTGCAGCCAACCATGACCCTCCCCTAACATCTGACTGTTTTGATTTCTGCATAAGCACAACATTTCAGTAGCTTTTTTCATGCCAACATTCGATAGTCATTTTTATGAAAGTCATTGTAGACATTGTAATAAAGTAGCAATTCCTAAGCTATCAGTAGCCTAATTCCAAATTTGTTTTAAAACAATTCTATGCACAGATGTTGAATGGGATCCACTGTTGTCAGAATATACCTTTGCTGTGACATGAAGCCTAGAGTGACTTGAGCCTGAGGGGAGATTATAAGGCAATTAGGACTTTATAGATAATATTGGCTTGGTTATCCAGGACAACAAAGGTTTAAAAAATACTTAGAAAATCCTCTCTTCTTTCTCTGAAGCCCAAGACACACTTGCTAAGACAACAAATTCATGTTAACACAAATGATCACATGCCAGTGTTAAATTTTTGTCATTACTATACAGGAAATCACCTCACCTCTTAACCATACATTTCATTGCCCTCAAAAGCATTTTAAGAGTACTTACTGCTGTTCTGTTCATTCTTCTAACAGGCCATGAACATTCACTGACTAATACATGATATATGAAGTACTGTTTGCTGTTCCAGGAACTTAGTCATTCAGTCTTATTTTGTCCTAGATGGGGGACTGAACCCTCAACTCGGGTATGTGCTCTGACCATGGATTGAACCCACAGACTTTTGGTGTATGAGATGATGCTCCAATCAACTGAACCACCCCGCCAGGTCTTTCTTGATGTGGACACTGGCCCACAGTGTCCACAGAGTTATGGATGAGATCAGACAAATTCACATGGACTATAGATATCCTGTGGAGAAAAAGAGATGACAAGGCTGCTCTCTCAGTGAAAGAGAGGGTCAGCCCTGACTCTTGCCTGTACAGGCCTTTATTGGGTTTAATTTGCATAGGAATACAGGGCATATATGGAAAACTCATCAATTATTATCAGGCAGTAATGATCAAATAGAAAACATTCAAAGAACTCTGAGGTCTTATTTTGAGTCAGGATCAGATAGCTAAAGGCCATAAGGCTTTGGGGAACAAACTCATTTCATGCTTGGACCCTTATCATTTAAACTGAGGGTATTAGCAAAGCAGGTTTCACAGGATTTTATGCATTCTTTCTTAGGCCTGATTGCCCCAGGGAACCTACCCTTTCCAGCACTGGGCTGCACCCACCACCAGCATTATTTCAGGCTTAAGTCAGGCATGGGAAGTAAGGCAGTCAAGAGATTAGGAGACTTCTTACAGATAGAATGAGGACTCAGGCTATGTCAAAGCCAAGGGGTGAGGGTCCATCACTCCCTTTTGCTATAGCCCCCCCAAGTCCTTATCTGAGGGCCCCTTTGTGACCATGACTGTCTTAGGTCATCCCTCCTTTGAGGAATTTTACTCATCATTGGCTAACCAGTCATCCACCTGGGGCCAAGCAGGGTGAAGTGAAAGGGGGCAGAGGCAGTGCCCCAACAAGGAAGATAAACTTTGTCTCCTAAGTGGCTTTTGGCCCCAAGGTCTTTTTAGTCAGCTTTAGCAATGAGGGGTTATAGTTTCTGAAACTAGGCAGGGCAGTTCCCAATACTTTCTCTATTTTTATACTGTGTCACATATATCTGTACACTGTGATCAATAAAATCCTGCACCATTTCCATTCCTTTATGCTTTTAGACATTCCTTTATGCAGTTCCCTAGAATGCTGCCCTCCTCTCATCTTCTCCTCTTTAGAAAACTCCTTTTAATCCATTATAACTCAGTTCAAATGAAAACTCTTGAGTGAAACCTTTACTGGCTGTCATAATAAGGCATCTTTTGAGTACTTACTAAGTGTCCGATAATATTTTAGATATTTTCACATGTGCTTTCTAGATTGATAGCTAAATAGTGATGTAAATACTATTGTTATTCCCATTTTATAGATAAGTTAACTTGTGCAAAGTCACAGTAGTGAATAAATTTTAGATTCAGATTTAGAGTATTTGATTCTGTAGACCATAATCATTTCCTTCCTTTCTTTCTTTCTTTCTTTCTTTCTTTCTTTCTTTCTTTCTTTCTTTCATTCATTCAATCATTTGTCTTTATTTGTGCTAGGCACTAAGAATATAATACAGGAAAAAGTGTTTTTGCATGCTGAGCTTTGACTCCTTCCTTATGCTTCCCAAAGAGAAAACATGTAGATGAATAGGCAAAGGATCAAACAGAGATGCCCTCCACCATATGGTGAACAAGATTTCTATGGTTTTCTACCACTGTGCATGGGATTTTATTTATACTTTCTTTGGAAAAGATATTTCTTCGGCAAAGATATTTCTTCTATGAGTAAATCCAAATAAAATAACCAACTTCTTACCATGGTCTGAAAAGTATACATGGATTAGCAATTGTCTACCTTCAAAATCATATCTCATGGGACTCTACCCATCTTTAATTGCATCTACTCACAATGCTATCATTATGATTGCTGAAAATCTCTTCCATCTCAGGGCCTTTTCTTCTTCTTCTTCTTCTTCTTCTTCTTCTTCTTCTTCTTCTTCTTCTTATTATTATTATTATTATTATTATTATTAAAGGTAAAATAATACACTTGAAGGAATACTCATATTTACTTCAGATATTTTTAAAGAAGCAAAACACTGCAAACTCAAATTTCCTACTGTCTACTCTGCAGTCACAAATATCTTCCTTTTCCCCAGAGAAAATCACCATCATGAGTTTGCTTTCTCTACAGTTCATATTTTCTTATTTGTAACATATGTGCATATGGCTTCATTTCAAAATTTATAAGAATGATTTTATACTGTATTTAGAATTTGGTTTACTCACTCAACATTATATTTATTATGTTGATCCATGTTGACATGCATAGATTTAGTTTATTCATTTTTGTTGCTGTATTGTATTCTATTGTATTAATATAACACAATGAATGAATTCACTTGGTAGATTATGGACATCTGATTTTTCACAATTAAATACACTATTTCAATGAACATTTTGGACAATTATCGAAGGTATTATGCTAAATAAAAAGTAAGAAAAAAGTAATACAGAGAAACCCAAAAACTGAGTGACATAATTTATATGTGGAATGTGAAAAAGTGAACTCACAAAAAAAGAGAGTAGAATGATAGTTACCAGAGGCTGGGGAGTAGGGGAAAGGGGAGAGTATTGGTCAAAGGGTACAAAATTTCAGTTATAAGATAAATGAGTTTTGGATATTTAATGTATAGCATGGTGATTATAATGATTACATACAAAATGGTAATTATGTGATATGATGGAGGAGCTAGTTACAGCTATGGTGGTAATCATTTTAAAAAACATCCAAGTGTATCAAATAAACACTTGGTACATCTTAAACTTACTCAGTATGTCAATTATATCTCAATAAGCTGGAATAAATAGCAAGAGGATAATTAAGAAAATCTTTATGCCAATACATTTGAAAACCTAGGTAAAACAGACAAATACCTGAAAAAATATAACTTAATTGACTCAAGAAAAATGTTTCCTAAATATTTATATAACACCATAAAAATTAAATGAATAATTTAAACTTTCTCACACAGAAATTTAAAAATCCTGGTATGGTTTTCTGAGGAAGTATTACCAGACTTTGTAGGAAGACATATCTATAATTCTAATATTTCACAAAATTTCCACAGTATGCAAAAGAAGTAATTTCAATTTATTTTTAATGCTAACATAGCTTAATACCAAAACCTGACAATAAACATGTATAAAAGGCAACTTACAGAAAATCTCATGAATATAGGTGCAAAAATCCTAAACACAACATTAACAAACAAAACCACAGTATATAAGAAAGATCATATATGACCAAGTTACTTTTATTTCCACAGGTTAATAATCACACATACGCTATCTTCCAAGTTTTCTGATATGCATGAACATGTTTCAGATACTAATGCATTTCTTTTATAATTTGTCTATCTCTGTACCAATACAAAAATGTTTGAATTATTATAGTTTTAAATATATCTTGAAATCTAATAGCACACGATCTTCCACCATAGTCTTGTTTTCCAAATTTGCCTTAGTTCACAAATTTTACTATTTCAGATGAATTTTTTTTAATATTTTATTTATTTATCTTTAGAGGGGAAGGGAAGGAGAGAGGGAGAGAAACATCAATGTATGGTTGCCTTTTGTGCATCCCCTGCTGGGAACTGGCCTGCAGGGAACTGGTCTGCAACCCAGGTATGTGCCCTGACTGGGAATCGAACCTCAATTGTCTGGTTCGCAGGCCCGTGCTCAATCCACTGAGCTACACCAGCCAGGGCTATTTCAGATGAATTTTAAATAAAGTAGTTCAGTTCCAAGAAAAATTCTATTGAATTTCTAATGGAATTGCATTTAATTTATAGATTAAATTTGTGAAAAACTGGCATCTTTATACTGATTATAACAGATCTTTCCAGCTCTCATGTCCTTAATGATTTCTGGATGATGACCTTGATTTATTTCTCTTGTTCAGATTTATTAATAGGTACTTTAAAAAGTCATTGCTTTTTCAATGTGATCTTTTTGTCTCACTACATTTACATTTTCTTGCATAAGGACAATATAGATTTTGACGTTTCATGGATGTCAGTTGTCCTTCAAGTTTATCTGAAAATAATAGCAAGATTAAGATATAAACAAATAAGGAGAAAAGTAAACTTAGCATCCATTCTGAATGTTTCCACATTTGCTAAGTTGAGTATTTGTTGCTTGTGAGTTCTAATAATAATCAAAAGATACCTCACCCAATTCTAATACTTCCTTATGTTTCTACCCAACAGACCAGGTACTAAAACCAGTTGTGATCAGAAAGAACAATTTGACTACCAAACCATAGGATATGAGAGCTTCAGTGGTCATCAGATACCATGCATTCATTTATTCATTCAACAAATATCTAGAAAGTAGCATAATAAGTACTGAACATACACTGTGTTACTGGTATAGTGCTAGCATTATACCAAGAAAGCCATGGTCTCTGCCCTTTTATGGAGTTTTTTTATATCTGTCGTGATGGTTACTTTTATGTAAAGTTGAATACGCTATATCGGAGTCAGTTCTTTCATCAAACAATAATCCAGGTGTGGCACTGAAAGTAATTTATAGATGTGGTTAACATCTATAATGAGTTGACTTCACATAAAGTAAATAAGCCCTCACAACTTGAGTGAGCCTCATCTAATCAGTTGAAGGTCTTACAATCAAAAATGAGTTTCCCAGAGAAGAAGAAATTCCATCTCGGGAACACAACATCAACTCCTGCCTAGTTTCTGGCCTGCTGGTTTGCCTTAAAAAGGTCAAACTTGCCAGCCTCCCACAATCACACGCAGCAACTCCTACAATCAATTTCTCTAAATATATGTGTATGTGTATGTGTACATACTCACAATGGGAGATGCTCACACAGTCTTCTATTGCTTCTTTTTATATGTAGAGTCCTGATGCATCTTTAAAAACACAAATAAATATGTAATTATTAGTTACAACACATACTAGGAAAGGAAGAATTGGCAGGGATGGCACAGAGTGGGGACTGAAGGAGTCTCTACCTAGGTGGGCAAGGAAAGTCTGATGAATCGCTTTCTAGGCTGAGATGGGAAGCATAAGAAGCATCCAGGCAGGGGAAGAGCCTTCCAAAAATCTGGATCAAATTACGATCCACGGGAGTTTGTGAGAGTACCCAACACCCTTGCCAATATGGAACATAGCATTTTATGGTTCACTGTAAACCAGCTGGCTAGGAAAGAGTGACATCATGTTACTTTTTCAATTTCTTTTTCTGGAATTATTAATGAGGCTAATTTTTAAACATGGCACGTCATTTGAATGGTTCTATGCCTTGATGGTTTTGACCAGGATGGCTTAACAATAGCTCCAAGAACAGTGTCCTGTGTGTAGATAGCACCATAGATAAGCGGAGGTGGAAGAGCCCTAAGGAGTTGCCAGCCAATCAATACCCAATGCAAGAATTCTTCTGGTAGCATCAACTACAGATGGAGCTTCTGCTTGGCTAGGCTCAGGGACAGGACTCATGAGATACCCATACATTATCCTGGAAAGAACAAACTTTACATATCATCATTAGATTCCTTCATAAATTCATTCAGGTCAACAAGCATCTATTGAAATTTGCAATATAAAATAGCGCAGCCTCTTCATTTTAAAGATGAGTGAAAGAAGGTCACAGGGTTTATCTGACATCGATTTGCTAGTTCCTCAGAGGCGAGAGAAAAACAAACCAGGGACAAGGATCAGGTTGCTCTAGTTCAAGTCCATCATACTGTTTCGATAAGGTAATACTTTCCCCAGGATATTGAGGGAAACTAAAAATGAACATCCACATAAAAGTGGACCTAAAATCCCTTTCTTGTAGCTTTATGACTGAGGTGTTCATAAGTTTCAGTGTTGTCTTCTTAAGATTGTCTCAAGAAGGTAGAATGAGAAACTATAATAAGCTGCTTTCTTATGTTCCATAAGAGAAGCCAACTATTGGCACAATTAGCCAATGTCCACCTTTAGATTTAGCTCCATTTATCTTCTGCATTCTAGTCCTCTAAGCATAAGTTGAACAAATCACATTTAACAATTTGATAACAAAAGGCCTTTGACAAATATAACTATGTGGCCTCGTCTATGTTTAAAAATGAGTCTCTGGCAATTGCTTTCTTAACATTTAAGTGCCTATTGAGGTAGATAAGCACTTTCTTGTAGCTTTGAGCACTGGCTTTCATGTGATTATCTTGCTTTTAATAATCAGGAGAAAGAAAGAGAAAGCTAGGAAAATAGCCTGAGACTTGCACAAACACAATATTCACCATTCCTCCCACTATGTGTTTATCTATTTGAGTCACTATTTGAGGTGTATGGTCAGTGAGTAGTGCTGTGTTTACCACTGTGGGGTGATGGTTTACCTTTAGAACCCAAAGCAAAAATAGATAAACACTTGCCCATTGGGGCACAAAACCGGACAGAGATGGCAACCTGATAAGCTGCCCACATCTGAGAAGCAGGTGCAGTCTGGGTTTTGACGGAAAATATGCACCTACCATTTTCCGATGCATTTGATGCAATTGTACAATCACAAGGACAGAACATGGTCTCATCATTCAGGGTCATTCCTTGGGTAGAACCTTAACTTTTAGTTGTGCTGCATCTGCCTCAAAGACAGACCGTATCAGTTGTTACTGTGTTGTGCAACATTAATTCACTGACATTGATTCCTACTAGAGATGTGGGTTTATTTTATTCACCCTAAGCATTATTGAATTCCAAGCCAGGTTTCCTTGGCATTGTAGTATATTGCTTCTTGTATCCCATTTTTTTCAAGCCATACTATTTTTATTCCCAGGATAGAAGGCATCCTGTCAATGTCAGTGAGATTGCCAGAAGACATATTTCGATAGCGCAGTTGACTGAGGGACCATATCAGGGTGGGCAGTTAGTAGTTGAGGTACTCAGTGTTACACTGCATTCTTTTTTTTTCACTTTCTTTTTTAAAAATTTTTATTGATTATGCCATTACATTTGTTCTATTTCCCCCCTCTGTTCCCCTCCACCCTGCACACCCCTCCCCTACCATTCCCCCCCTTTAGTTCATGAACACGAGTCTCAAGTTCTTTAGATTCTGTATTTCCCCTACTATTCTTACCCTCCCCCTATCTATTTTCTATCTACTGTCTATGCTACTTATCTTCTGTACCTTCTCCACCCTCCTCCTTCTCCCACTCCCCTGTTGCTAATCCTCCACGTGACCTTCATTTCTATGGGTCACTCCTGATCTGGCTGTCCTCTTATTTTGCTTTTGTTTTAGGTGTGGTTGTTGATAACTGTGAGTTTGCTGTCCTTTCACTGTTCATTTTTTTGTCTTCTTTTTCTTAGGTAAGTCCCTTTAACATTTCATAGAATAAGGGCTTGGTGATGATGAACTCCTTGAATTTGGTCTTATCTGAGAAGCACTTTATCTGTCCTTCCATTCTAAATGAAAGCTTTGCTGGATAGACCAATCTTGGTTGTAGGTCTTTGGATTTCATGACTTGGAATACCTCTTTCCAGCCCCTTCTTGCCTGTAAGGTCTCTTTTGAGAAATCCGCTGACAGTCTGATGGGAACTCCTTTGTAGGTGACAGTCCCCTTATCTCTTGCTGCTTCTACGATTCTCTCCTTCATTTTACTCTTGGCTAATGTAGTGATGATGTGCCTTGGTGTGTTCCTTCTTGGGTCCGATTGCTTTGGGACTCTCTGAGCTTCCTGGATTTCCTGAAAGTCTATTGCCTTTGCCAGAACGGGGATGTTCTCTTTTATTGTTTGTTCAAATAAGGTTTCCACTTGTGACTGTTCCTCTTCCCCTTCTGGTACCCCTATAATTCGAATGTTGGAACGTTTAAAGATGTCCTTGAGGTTCCTAAGCCTCTCCTCACTTTTTTGAATTCTTGTTTCTTCATTCTTTTCTGTTTGGTCATTTTTTCCTTCCTTCTGGTCTACTCCCTTGGTTTGAGTCCCAGTCTCCTTTCCATTACTGTTGGTTTCCTGTGCATTACCGTTCATTTCAATTAGTTTAGCCTTCATATGTTCCTCTAATTTGTGACTAAAATCAACCAGTTCTGTGAGGATCCTGATCACCAGTGTTTTGAACTGTGCATCTGAAAGTTTGGCTATTTCTTGGTTGCTTAGAGTTATTGGCTCTGGGGCTCTGAGTTCTTCTTGAGCCATGTTTTTACCTGTTTGTGCCTCTTAGGTATGAGGAGCGGAGCTTTAGTTGTTTCCCAGGGCAGGGCCTCCCGGGTTGCTGGTTTGTGATGCTGCATGTGGGGGCGGGGTCAGAGAGGGAGCAATGGGGGTCCTCTCTGCTTGGCCAGTCCGTCCCACCGCTCACCCCCGCCTGTTTATCTAAGCGGAAATGTGCGGTCTCAATGTTCGCCTCTTCACTGGTTTATCTGCACGCAAATGCTCGACCGACCGCAGACAGCCAGCCGCGCCTCTTCCCTGTGTCCGCCCACAGCTAGCCCACAGCTGGGATCCGCACCTTCAGCTGCCTGTGCACCACCCCGGTTGGGGATCTTTTTGGCCAACCCGCTCCACTGCTGGCTTCGCCCCTCTTACCGGTTTAGCTGAACGTTTCGTTGTTTTCGGACTCCGTATTGTCGATTTTCTGTGTGGTTTGGTTGCGTGTATTGTTGTTAAAAACTTTGTTGTTTTTAAATTTGGTTGTGCGCGGACGCAAGGTGTTTCCACCTATGCCTCCATCGTGGCAACAGTCCCCTCTACACTGCATTCTTTTTTTTAAAAAAAATTATTTATTTATTTTTCGAGAGAGGGGAAGGGAAGGAGAAAGAGTGGGAGAGAAACATCAATGTATGGTTGCCTCTCATGCATCCCCTGCTGGGAACTGGCCTGCAACCCAGGCATGTGCCCTGACTGGGAATCGAACCTCGATACTCTGGTTCGCAGGCCCACGCTCAATCCACTGAGCTATGCCAGCCAGGGCTCTACACTGCATTCTTGATGTCATGAGTCTTTGTCATCAATTGCGATCACCTCTGACTACTGCTCAGCAGAACCCACCCCAATGGAGGCAGAGTCCAGGCCTGACATCACGCCACACTGTGGGGCTCCTTACTTGAAGTCATTTGAGCCAACACAAAGTATGTTGGAATAAAAGGAGGAATTCACCACCAAGGTATGTCTTGAGGCACTGGAATCAGTCCGTGTGGCCCCGAATCTGCCCGAAGTTGTTTCAGCTCTGTAACCACAATAAGGTGTTTGATTGGGTAACTCTGGCTGAACCATTACTGGTTGTGATCTAGGCTCTCAGTATTCCTCTTTTCCCTACTTCAACAGCTATCCTCTAACATACACTCATACTTCAGTTTGAATAAAGTTCCAGTAAATGCATTCATTATATCGCTGGTTCATTTGTCAAATATTTTGTGGAAATTATACATGTGCCAGAGAGTCTTCTGTGCATTGCACAAATAGAGATGAAGAGGGTATGTATCCTTTCATCACGGATAAACACTCATGGAAACACTCCATAACATGTTCAGCTCTAGGGTAAAGGTAGCCACTATAAACTACAGTAATTCAGAAGAGGGAAATCAATACTAGGCTTAGCTGGGAGAGCTAGTCATGGAAAGCTTCGTGGTGGTACCTGCCCGGATTCTTAAAATACTATCCAGGGTTGTTCTGTAGGAAAGGTAAAGACACTGCAGACAGAGGGCACAAAATGACTCGAGGCCAATAACTATGTGAGGTACACAGGGTCTCCAAACAGTTCTGTGGCATTGTGGTGTGATATGTACTGCAGAGGTAGTCAAGACATAAATGACACAGTAAAGTTGTGCTAAGAACTTTTGACTTTTACCCTCTCTGGAGGTGAAGGATTGCCAGTGAATGATTTCAAGCAAGAGAATTACATGGTAAGGAGCATTATTCATTTACTTATTTATTCTACATCTTGCCAGCTTTGCTGAGGTATACTTGACAAATAAAAATTGTATATATTTAAGATGTACAACTTGATGTTTTGATATAAATATACATTGGGAAATAAGCACCACAATCAAACTAATCAACACATCCATCACCTCACATAGTTACCATATGTTTTGGAGGTAAAACCCAGGTAGACTTGTTGATCGATTACTGGGAGTGAGGTAAATGAAGGAGAGCGGAAAACCTCTAAGAATGTTGATGCCATTAAATTAAGTAGGAAATATCGGAGGAAACAGATCAGGAGGCCTTGGGATGTAGGGGAAAGTGAGAGAAGATGAGTATCGATACTTGCTTTAGGGGCTTTCTGCTCCCTCAGGCAGGGCCAATACCTTAACTCAGTTTTCTTTGGGGGAAGATGCACCCTTCTGAACCAAGGGAATCAGTGCTGGGCCATCAGAGCTCTGAAATTTGATACTCAGAGACAAAGGCTACCATCCTTCTGAGGACCGTTTTGAGAAATATAACCTGGGCTAATGCAGAGAAGGCAGACCAACATCAAAGGCTAAATTCAGTTGGCGAAAAGGCCGAAAACAATTGCTCACTTTGTGAAGGGCAGGAACTCTTGCAGAAACCGCTGTGCCCTTTGAGAACTTACTCGTTCAGCATTTCCTTGTTCCCGAGCTCGGGCACCATATACCCTATCATAGGTTTGGATCCCAGTTCCAGCAACACAGGAAATCAGTGCAAAAATCATTTCTCTTAACACACCTGTAATGTGGTAAGAGATTACTTAAGTTACAGACATAAAGAAAACTGAGGCGGGCAATCAGAGCATCACAAGCTGAAAAGAACGAACAAAGGCAGACCACAAGGCGAAGGCGTATCTGATTTCTGAGCCTACAAGACTGAGGAAGTGCAAGACTGTCTTGCACACAGAAAACTCTTCATCTAATTCTCAGTCAGTTCCCCTAAAAATCATCTCCTCTGCTTCTTAGCTAAATGTAGCTTTGGCACGCAGACTAATACTGCAGAAAGTCCGGCATCTGATGTAAAGCAATCAGTATCACAGGAAACAGGAGCATATATCACCTTCTGACAGTCAGCAGGACATTGCCACGTGCTGTATTCTGAGACTGAACTATCTGAAACTATCTGAAAACTTTATGACCTCAAACACAGTGTTATGCATATAGGCCCATTTCCACTCCTGGAATGATGCCACCACTGTCCACATCCTGTTTCTTACAAATAATTCTGAACCCTGTCTCACGGCCAGTGCTAGTAAGTTAAGTAACTACCAAGTCCGATGGTTTATTCTTTCTCTCACAAGTCACCACTCACCTCTTGTTGTGTGATGGGCAGAATAATGGCTCCCCGAACATGTTCACGTCCTTATCCCTGGGAGCTGTTACAGGCAAAAGGGACTTTCCGGGTCAAATTCAGTTATGGACCTCCAAGTGCAGAGTTTATTCTGTATTATCGGGGTGATTCCAATGTAATCGCATAAATCCTTAAAAGCTCACAGAGGCCCTTTCCCTGCTGAGGTTACAGGGATGCGACGCCGGAATGAGGGTCAGAGAGATGGCGGCCTGAGAAGGATTTGATGCCACATTGCTAGTTCTGAGAATGAGGGAGGTATGTACGAAGACCAGAGAGAGGTCTGTACATGCTAATTGTGGCCCCCACATGATCGCCAGCAGGAAATCTCAGCCCCACAATGTTGTGAAGCTGACTAAAACGTTTAAGAACTTGACTTTGTAACAAAACTTTACAACCAGCATCCATGGGCCAGTTCAGGAGCATCGGTGCTCCGCCGCCTGCCTCCAGGCCAGACAGATTGCTGGAGCAGTGGCTTGTTGCCCTCATCCACCCCTTCCCCGCCCCTGGAGGGCGGAGTCCAGGCCTTCCAGAGTATGGCACTGCTCCACTGCACTGCACCACACCTCGCCCCCTGCAGGCCAGAGCAGCTGACTGACAGGCTAGAACAGCGCCCCCCATCAGGGGCCCAGGAGTGGGTCCTCCCAAGAGGGCAGTGGCACTAGGCTCATCCCCACCCCCACCCGTGGTCCAGAGCAGCGTTCCACCACGCCCTTGGTCCAAGGCCAGGGCCCCGTGGGCCAGAGCAGCATCCCACGCACTGGAGCACTGGTAGGCTGCCCTTCCCACTCTCACCACTAGGGCCAGAGCTGACTTAAGGTGGGTTAGAGCAGTGACTCCTTGCCAAGCCCCACCCCCTTCTCAACAAGAGTGGCTGTCCTACAAGCTAGAACAGCCTCCCCCATCCCGGCCGAGTCGAAGGTCCTGGCAATAAAGCAGTGGAACCTTGCTCACACCCTCCTCTCCCCATCCCCTACTACCTGGACCAGAGCAGCGTCCCCGTGCTCCCTTGGTCCCTGGCAGCAGCTCCATGGGCCAGAGCACCGTCCCATGCCCTGGAGCAGTGGCACACTGCCCCCAGACCTCCACCACTAGGGCCAGAGTTCACTCAAGGTGGGTTAGGGCAGTGACTGCTCGCCCAGCACCAACCCCTGCAGGCCAATGGTGCAGCCTTGAAGGCTGTGGCACTGGCACCCTCCCCACCTTTCCAGGACCTCTGCAGTGGCATGTCCCCATCCCTGCATGCACAGGCCCTGAGTCCTAGAGAAGAGCAACCTCAGGAGCCACCACAGTGGCATTCTGCCTTCAGTGGGAGATAGAGGCACTAGCCTCACCACTGGAGAGCCACTAGCTCTGCCCTTTCAAGTAGGACTCCCATGGCCCGGTCCTGCAATATTTCGAGCAGACTGTGGCCAGCCCAGTCCTGCCCTGCACAAGGTGTTCTGGGAGCGCCTGGCTGACTTTGGGTAAAACTGAGTTGTGTGGCTCCCGGGTAGAAGCCATATTTCTACCGGACCAGCACCCCCCGTCAAGTGCAGAGCCTCCTTCCATAAGGCCACCTCTTGGTCTCTTTGGGCCTGCTGTATTGTGCAAGCCACGCCCTGAGAGAAATCCTGAGACCCTGACCCACCGCCAGGTCCACAGGCACTGGATGTCAAAGTATATGGTACTTCTTAGCATCTCTCCGGTAAAGGTAGAACTGTCATTCAACAAATATCCACTGGGTTCCTCTACGTGCTAGGCCCTCTTCTAGGCATCATAGATACAAATGAACAAGACAGACAACATCTGTTATGCTTTATGACACTTGCATTCTGGTAGAAAGCAATGGCAGGAAATAGAGCCTAAAAGGCCCACTGGGACCAAATAGGAAGGCCCTCAGTGACCAACTAAGGGCCTTGGACATTGTCCTGAGAACAATAGGGCATCTTTAAAGGCTTTTCATCACAGGGTGGGCATGCTCAAGTTTGTTTTAGAATGCTTACTTTGGCTGTAAAGCACAGACTATCTTCTGAGGCAGGGCCCCAGCAATGGGTGGGTAGCAGAGACTACAGGCATGGAGACTACTCCAAAGCTACTTGTTTGAGCACACCTGGCTGGAGAGAATAATGGTCTGCCCTGGAGTATGGGGCAGTGAGAATGGAGAAAGCAAGCCCCGAGACAGTCATCATCAGGACTTTGTAACTGATTGGATAGGGTGGTCTGAGACAGAAGATAAGCAAAAGTGAGCCCAAGATTTCAAAATTAACCAAGGAAACTAATTTTAAATGCGAGCTGAAGGGTTAATGAATTCAGTTTGTAACAGGTACATCTAGCTCAAAATACAGGTCTGGAGACCAGCCTACAGACACAGAATTTGGGAGGCAAATGGGGGAAAGGGTGATACAACCATTCCCAGAGAAAGTGCAGAGTGAGCAGAGAGGAAGGCTGAAGAACCCAAAAGGACGGACATTCTTAGACAGGGGTCAGAGGAGGAGGAATCAGAGGGAGAGACTGAAACTGAGTTGGCCGCGTGCAGGAGAACCTGGAAAGAGGAGTAATCCACAGGCAGGCAGAGGGAGTTCTCAGGAAGGAAGAGGAGTAATCCCTCTTGGTCATACCTTTTCATGAAATGGATGTTGAGACAGGCCCCACACCCGTGAGTCCTACCACAGCATATTCACTGAGGACACACACATCTCAAAATGCAAACATCAGTCAAATGTACATTCTTAATACTAATTGGGCCAAGAAGTAGCCTCGTCTTTTGCCCATCTTCACCTATGCTCAATTATCTAACACAGCTCAGCACAGAAACTTGTAAAATGTTGATCGGAGAAAAGCAGACACAAGCAAATACAATGTCCAACACTTTTCATCTCTCCATGGAATTGATCACTGTAGAGTCCAAATTATTTCCCATCTTTTCATCCCAGAGACAAATTAAACTTCTCACAAAGCACATCTCTACTCCCTTGCTCCCACAGTGGGAGAAAAGTGTACAAAACATCTGCCTCATCCTAGTTTTTATTTTCTTATTCTACTCAGGCCCGGGAAGAAGAATGCCTGGTTAGAACCTGTTTCATTTAGCTCTTTAGCAACTGCGGCAATAGCTGCCGCGCAGCAACCTAGAATACCTTTCCTAAAACTGGTGGAGCCCCTTCAGCCCCCCTCCAGGCAGTGGGGAAACAGGCAGTCTCAGAAGACATTGTTTGGGGGCCTGCAAAAGAGATTCAGTAGCTAGAGAGGTGAATTTAGCAACGGCAACCAAAATTACAAATGTTTTACTTAACGATCCAGGGACCTAGTTCAGGAAATTTATCCTGTGGAGATGCCTGCACATGTAAGAAATGCTCTCTGTGTAATGCTCTGTCTGGATGCTTCACTTGTAATAACCACATACTAGGAACAGGTATGCCCGCCAGTAAGTGTGGTACAGCCACATGAAAGAGTATTATGGTGGAATTAAAAACACGTACTTAGGCCCTGGCTGGCATAACTCAGTGGATTGAGCGTGGACCTGCGAACCACAGGATTGCGGTTCGATTTGCAGTCAGGGCACATGCCTGGGTTGCAGGCCAGTTCCCAGCTGGGGACTCACGAGAGGCAACCACACATTGATGTTTCTCTCCCTCCCTTCCCCTCTCTAAAAATAAATATATATATATATATATATATATATATATATATATATATATATATATATATATAAAAAACCCACGTATTTATATTTGAATGTGTTTGCATGAAGGGTCATTGAATGAATTCATAGAACTGAACTGTGCCCATCTGTAGGGGCAGCAAGGTGAAGTAGGGAAGGGGTAGAGAGGAACGGGCTGAGAGTGAGACTTCTTTTTTTTTTTTTTTTTAAAGAACCATCTCCATCTTTCTCTCTGCTGCATAGAATTCCATTGCGTATATGTACCACAATTTTTTGATCCATTCTTTTACTGACGGACACCTAGGTTGCTTCCAACTCTTGGCTATTGTAAATTGTGCTGCTATGAACATTGGGGTGCATAGGTTCTTTGAAATTGATGTTTTAGGATTCTTGGGATATAATCCTAGCAGTGGAATTGCTGGGTCAAAAGGCAGGTCGATTTTCATTTTCCTGAGAAAATTCCATACTGTTTTCCATAATGGTTGTACCAGTCTGCAATCCCACCAACAGTGAACTAAGGACCCCTTTTCCCCACAACCTCTCCAACATTTGTTGTTTGTTGCTTTCTTTATGATAGCCATCCTGACCGGTGTAAAGTGGTATCTCATTGTGGTTTTAATTTGCATCTCTCTGATAGCTAACGATATTGAGCATCTCTTCATGTGTCTCTGGATATTCTGTATGTCCTCCTTAGAGAAGTGTCTGTTCGAGTCCTTTTCCCATTTGTTAATTGGGTTGGGTGTCTTCTTAGAGTGGAGTCTTGTAAGTTCTTTGTATATTTTGGAGATTAAACCTTTGTCTGAGGTATCATTGGCAAATATGTTTTCCCATACAGTTGGTTGTCTTTTTAATTTAATACTGTTTTCTTTAGCCAAGCAGAAACTTTTTATTTTGATGAGATCCCATTTGTTTATTCTTTCCTTTATATTCCTTGCTCTAGGGGACATATCGGTAAAAATGTTGCAGCGTGGAATATCTGAGATTTTCTTGCCGATGTTCTCCTCTAGGACTTTAATGGTGCCACAGCTTATATTTAAGTCTTTTATCCACCTTGAGTTTATTTTGGTGTATGGTGTAAGTCTGTGCTCAAGTTTCATTTTTTTGCACGTAGCTGTCACAACATGGATGGAACTGGAAAGCATTATGCTGAGTGAAATAGGCCAGGCATTGAAAGACAAATACCATATGATCTCACCTTTAACAGGAAGCTAAACAACAAAACAAACAAGCAAACATAATAAAAACAAAGACACTGAAATAGAGAACAAGTGGGCAGCGACCAGAGGGGAGAGGGAAGGGAATTTAAGGGGAAAAATGGGGAGGGATTTTGAGGAATAAGTATGAAAGACACAGGGATGAGGACTGGGGGGGGATGGGAGGGAGGTGGGGAGATGGGGCAGGGTGGGCTGGGATGGGAGAAATAGACAAAAAACTGTACTTGAAAAATAACTAAATAAAAATTTTTTAAAGATGTAAAAAAATAATAAAAATAAAAATAAAAATAATTTATTGGTTGTTCAAAAAAAAAAAGAACCATCTCCATTTAAATTTATTATGACAAAAGGCAATAGAATGGCAGATGTTATCATCGTCACTTTACTGATGAGATAACTGAAGACAGAAAATATTCCCATCATGGAAGGCCTTTGTGAACTTGAATTCTGGGGAAGCCCTTTGGAGGCCACTCTCCTACCATGTGGCAAGTCCTCACTTCTGCCCACTTCCTGTCAGTAGGGACCACTGAACACACTTTCTCATAATCACTATTCACTGACTCAGTGAATGCCTCAGAGGCATTGCTTTGCTCCCACATATACAAAATCCACATCAAAACATGGTGGGCACTGGGTCACTCTGCTCCTGACCCCACCAGGTACTGAGCCAGACCTTTTAGGTCCCCGATGTCTCCCCTGGGACAACATGCACGTCTCTGGAGTCCTGTCAATTCCCTGCACTTCAAAGTGGTGCCCACCCCGCATTCACTGCTTTGTTTTATAGCAGTTTCTGATGAGTATCTTTCCTTTTTTTACAACTTTAAGTAGAAATAATTTGTCCTGTAATCACAGTGCTATCTGAGAGTGAGACTTCTTAATGTTGCCTTTTTGGACCATTTTGCTCTTTGAATCATATTAATGTAGAACCAATTCAGAAGAACATAATTTAAATGAAAAATTATACTGTTACTGTCCAGTATGTGACGGTAAGCTTAGAAATTTATTTCATGCAGCTAATACATCCCTAACACCAGCACCGCATACAGGTAGTTGAAAAGAAAGAAATGCAGAGCTATCAAACTTTTTAAAACAGATGCAAAATTTATACACAAAATCTCAGAAATCAGAGCTGTTAATGCATCAAAGACTAGATCACGACCAAGTGCAATTTGTTTTGGGGATGCAAAAACTAGTCAACTTTAGCAAACTCTATCAACAAACTGAAGGACCGAAACATGATTAATGTAGCAAAGGCATCTGAAGAAAGTAGTATGCATTCTTCATGAAAAACAAAGACTATAAGTAAGATGGAAATGTCATGAAACAGCATGACAAAGACTCTACACCAAAACTCAACAAGAAATAATCTGTGAATATGAGTAAATGGCATATGGGAGTGAATTACACAATTCTTCCCGACTTCCTAAAAGGAAAAGAAAAAATTTTTTAAAGTAGACCAGTTGACTATAACAGAGCATCCAGGAAATATGTATAACTATTTAGTAATTAAGAAAAGCTACTGGTAATTTCACCTTGACTGGTATAGCTCACTGGGTTGGGTGTTGTCCAGCAAACTGAACAGTTGCCAATTTGGTTCCTGCTCAGGGTACACATCTTGGGTGCAGGCCAGGTTGGAGGCTGGGGACACACGAGAGGTAACCCAGTGATATTTCTCTCACACACCGATGTCCTTCTCCCACCCTTTCTCTATCCCTTTCCCTCCCTCTATAAATGAATGAATGAATGAATGAATGAATGAATGAATAAATAAAATTAAAAGACTAGGCAATAAACATCTTTTAGAAAAAGAAAAACCTAACTTCAGGTAAAGGGAAGGAAATATCTAATAATATATCCTGGCATCACTGGTTATCCACTTGAGAGAAAAGATGTTGTACCATAATGAAAAATAAGTTCCAGGTGCATGAGAGACCTCTGAACCAAAAAGGAGCCTGGAGGTAGAGGAGAGCTTCTTAAACTAATCATAAAATTAAAATCTATAAAAGATAGGGCATAAAAGATTTTCGGTGTGCAAAAGATAAAGTATCTTCTGATAAAACGAATCCTAAATCGCCTTAAAAGACAACAAAACTGGAGGAAAGATATTGTAACATAAATTCAGACAGAACATTCACACCTATAATATAGAAAGAACTCCTGTAAATTGAAAAGTAAAAAGGCAAAGAAATCACTATTACATGTGCTAAGGATCAAAAGAGACATCCCACAGGGGACAAAATTTAAATGACCAAACAAACTTGTAAAATGATACTTCTCAAGCATTCAACTAAATGCATGTTATTCTGGGGAAAAAAAAGATGCACCTGCCCTGGCTGGTGTAGCTGAGTGGATTGAGCGTGGGCCTGTGACCCACATGATCGCGGTTCGATTCCCAGTTAGGGCACATGCCTGGGTTGCAGGCCGGTTCCCTGTAGGCCAGTTCCCAGCAGGGGATGCACGAAAGGCAACCATACATTGATGTTTCTCTCCTTCTCTCCTTCCCTTCCTCTCTAAAAATAAATAAATAAAATCTTAAAAAAAAAAAAGATGCACCTATACTCGTCAAATTGCAAAACAACACCTCAGACAGGTGAAAATGCTGGTGGATGCAGACAAAGGGCTCTTTATGAAAGAGGCCCTGGTGATGAATACATACATTGCTGGGGCTTTTTAAAAAATATTTTTATTTATTTACTTGTAGAGACAGGGGAAGGGAGGAAGAAGAGAGGGAGACAAATATCAGTGTGTGGTTGCCTTTCTCATGGCCCCCACTAGAGACCTGGCCCGCAACTCAGGCATGTGCCCTGACTGGGAATCGAACCAGTGACACTTTGGTTCACAGCCCGCGCTCAATCCACTGGGCTACACCAGCCAGGGAGGGCTTTTTTATTTTTTAAAAAATGAAGAACACACATAGATTTTCCGATTCTATGTACAGCTATCATAAAGAAATAAGAGCAGCAGTGCATAGGAACGTGCATGAAAGAATTCCCAGTAGCCCATTGTTTGTTGTAGCAAAACCTTTCAATTCCCACTACCAGGAGATGATGCTTCAATAAACTGTGATGTGAGAAGACTGGCGTCAGCGTCACGGATCCATGAGAGGTCCCTTCTTCCACCACACCTTCACCTTCCCTCCCTTCTAACAACTAAAGTTTGCCATCCGTCCACGAACAAATCGCTTGTGTGGGAGTTGTGGGAGGCAGATCCGTATGTCAAGGGACCAGGGAGGAGTCCCATCCATTTGCATGTCAGGTAATAGGCAGACAGGCCTGGGCATGGGCTGCAGAAACCAGCGGGAACTGCTAAAGGGGCCCCAAACCCTCTGGACGGCCACAGGGGAAAACCTGGAGAGTATTGACTTGGGCAGATAGCCACAGATGAGAGACTTTGTAGAAGTTCACGCTTCCCAGGGAGCGATTCCAGCACTTCGTTGTAGAGAAAAACACTACGAGTCTGGACCCTGTCCAGGACACTGCTGGAGAAACCTATTTCTCTCCAGCAGCACCCCGAGTACTGGGGCAGTGCCTCCAAGACTGGGAGGCAAGGAGGAGATCAGAAAAGAGGCAGATGGTTTTGTTACAGAAAACAACTCAGCCGCTTTTGGGTGTATGGAGTGGAAGTTTATTTTGTGCTCGTGGACCCAGAGGAGTCAGTTTCCAAATTCTGGGCCCTCAGCAGTGGGGGAGCAGTTATTTTTACAGAGCAAGGGAGGGCCCGTCCTTCGGACCCTTACTTCTGGCGTGAAAGCAGGAGGCAGTCACAGAAGCAGAAAGCAGAGCGTTATTTCTGGTATGTAGACGATAAATAGTCCAGAGAAGCCAAAAGAGGCTTTTGGCCTCTTTGGCCCAAAACAAGCCACCAGGCTGCAAAAACGACTGGGCTGCAGAAACAAATCACTCTCTAGTCACTGTGTTGTGTCTTAAAATAGCTATCAATTTCCCCCAACAATATCACTGGGTATTAAAGGGATGTGGATCCTGAGTGCACTAAGGACTACAGCAAGAAGGCTGCCCACAAGCTGCTTGGGAACCCTCACCCCAGGGTTCCCCACCTGGCTCCTGGGCACAGCGGCACCCCAAGTATTAAGCCTGTACCACCCACCACTGCAGCCAGTGCCCTGTGCATGTTCCTGAGTGTAGTGGCCCGAGTGAGCTCTATTCTGTCCATATTTGTTCCCAAAATGGGTACCACCACAAAGAAATGAAAACCGATTTCATGGTATCTAGGAACCTTTTCTTGAATTTCTGCTTTACTGTGATAATGACAAAGATAATCAATTTCCATGTTTCCAAATGCAAGTTATTGTGAAAGTAACATTCACAATATTAAAATACTGATTCAGCATTTTAATACTGCAAGATTAAAATACTGATTCAGATTTAGGCGAAAGCTATGAACACTTGTTTACATATCTGCCCTGCTCTCATGCAGGCCATGTTACCACTGCAGGAAACTAAATTCGGCCAGCAACCTGAGTGTTTGGAAGAGAGTTCCGTCTCAAATGAGATTGCAGCCCTATGTGACATGCACCTCGACTTAGCGGATTTAATTGTGTAAAATCAGTTTGAGGGAATTTTGGCGGGTGGTGCAGGGGCTGGGCAGCAGACTTACAACTGATTTTCCAACCAGTCATGGAATGTAGATGGAAAAAATACATACTGCGTATTGTCCTGGCCATATGGCTCACTGAGTCAAACAGAAAGAATGAAGTGGCAGGGGCAATGCTCTCTTGTACACTCTCCTGTCTAGAGGAGCTGAGCTCAAGTCTACACACCTCTTCCTTGTTCGCAGCACATCTAGAGATTGAATATTCTGACCCGCAGTCAATCATCTATATAATCTGCCTAAATGCTTTAATTACTAGGACACCAAAGTATCCCAACGCTGACCCCACACCTGCAAAAGGACAGATAAATCAGGTGATTTCCCAGAATAAAAGAGCTTTCAATAAATTTACAATCTGAAAACCAAGTCCCGAAATTTCCCATCATAAATATGTCATCTCAGAACCCAAGACATATTATAGTCTGGACCCTTATTCCTGTTGTTAGACACAAACCAAATCACAAATTAATGATATTTGAGGGAAGGGAAAAGCCAGAGAAAAAAGACTTCATGGGTGTTCACCCCTTTGGGGGGAGGGGGATGCCCAGCTTTTAAGAGAACTGATGTAGCGCAACTCTGTTGACCCTACCCTCCTCTCTCTAAGATTTCTTTCCACGTGGCAACAGCAGCACAGAGCGCATGAGGCAATGTATATTCACAACAACTGGTTTATTTATGCTCGCTGCGATAACACCATCTTGATGAACATCAGACAAGTGCTATACTCAAAAACACCCCTGAGCATGCGAGCTCAATATGTGGTCACAAAATGAAAACAATCCAGCATCTTACTTCTGATGCGTCTTCACGTATTCCATAGACCAGGAAATCTTGTTAAATCCAGAAATGTATAACATTTTGTTTCTGATAGTACAACACTCAAAATATTTTAAAGCCTTTACAAATTCTCTAAAACACCAGATTCTCAAGTTTCAAAACAGTACATTTTTATCCCAAAGAGTATTACTCCCACTTGTGTACATGTCCTTCTATATCATCTCTTTAGACAAAGAAGCTCACCCTTGCATTCCCCCACATGTTTCCCTCTGCCAGGTAAAATTGCTACCTTTTTATATATTAGTTAATCATGCACTCCATTATGTCCGCACCATTGGTGTGAACTTCATGACAAAAACATTGAGTGTAGGGGTTGCATAAAGTGGGTCGATCAACATATAGCATTTTTATAGACAACATGGGAAATTCTTGTGTGCATAACGGCACCTTTGTGCATGCTTTACACTGCCTGTGCACTTTGAGTATCTTCGTGGGGTTATGTTTTAATGGACTCAGCTGCTTCAGTTGATTGCAATTGTTGGTTATTTTCTTTTTTTGATGCTCAATTTTCTCTCTCTGCCCAGTGAGACACTTCTTCAGGCAGGCGTCTCTCTTAATGCTCAACATGTCACTCTGCTGGGTGGCAGCCTTCTTCAAGTCTCTTTCTCCTTTGTACCCCCAGTCAGCATCCTCACTCTCTCCCTGTAAATGGCAAGATGTTCCAGGCTCATCTTGCTTTCTCCTGCCCCAAGGCTTGGTGCCAGCTACCCTCCAAGGAGCCCTGGTTCCTCTTATGGAGACTAGTTTAAGGAGCCAAACTCTGGGCGCCAGGCTACAGCACAGGTTTTCCACCATGCTACTGACGATGGGTAAGGTAACGTTAGAGACTGTTTAGGCAACTGCAGTGACAGAGCAAGGGATTTCAGGGCAAGAGCACATATTTCCAATTTATCTCTACTTTTTTCCAAATCTCTTTTCCCCAATCACGAATACCATATCATGCTATATATTGTCATACCCAACTCATGCATTGAGAGTTCACTGCTGATGAATGTTCAGAAGCTTCTGTTTTCTTTTCTTCCTTTTGGCTCTTCAACTGCGGGTCCTGGAATTCCCTCCAAACTTGCACAGATCTGAATGCTCCTCTCTTCCAGAATCACTGGTACCATTTTCACTTGAGAAGGAAAACAAGTGCCAGTCTCCCTCCAGGTAGTGTTGTCAGATACAGCAAATAAAAATACATGCAGTATTTGGTACATACTTATTTTAAAACAAAATCTGTCATTTTTTTTTCTGAACTTGAGATTAAACTGGACATCCTGAATTTACTGGAGAGCCTGCCGCCAAGCAAACAGTAAGAAATCTAAACAGCGTAGGTCACCTAGTATCACAGATAACATCCATTAACACTCGGTAGTCTATATGAATTGAAAGGAAACCATGGAACTAGGTTTTCGAGGCTCTTTTCAAAATCTTACTAATTTTTACAGAGAATAGACTGATGGTTGCCAGAGTGGAGGAGGGTTGGGGGGTAGGTATGCAAAAATGAAGGGATGGGGAAGTACAAATCTGTTGTTCTAGAACAGTCATGGGGATGTAAAGTACAGCATAGGGAACAGAGTCAGTAATATTGTAATAACTATCTACGTGGGGCCAGGCGGGTACTTGAAATATTGGGGCCGGGGGGACACTTTGTAAAGTATACGATTGTCTAACCACTGTGTTGTACACCTGAAACTAACACAAAATAATACTGAATGTAAACCGTAACTGAAAAATAAAACTTAACATAAAGACATTTTCTGATTAAAGAAAGCCTTCTTCATTTTTATTTTTATCAGCCAGAATGCAAATCTATATTTCTTTACTTAAGTCCCTAACTTTGAACACAGATTTCCTCCCCATCAAAACTATTTCATTAATGCTGTTCTATTCTGAATGTTGGCCCCACAGATGATTTTGGCTAGTGAACATGAATATTTCAGTGGCTCTTAGCTATACAGAACTTTGATCCATTACCAGAATGTTTTGTCATTTTAAAATCCCACAAAGCAACCTAAAACTTCAGAAAACCCAATGACATTCATATCAATAGGAAAAAATGTTTTTACTATGGTAACTCTTAAACTCCCCAAGCAGTAAGTTTCTGTGGATTAATTTCTGCAGTTTCTTATGAGTTTTCACAACATCGATGTCTGAAGATGCACAAACTGGATTGCAGTGTATTCTCATTATTATGACATTCCCCTCACATTGAGTCCTCCCCCCAAAAGCCACACAACAATTACAGACACTTTTAGGTATTTCAAGAGGTTTTGTTCTGTATTACAATGAACATGGAAGATTCAGAAACTTACTGCAAAAACAGTGCAAATGTCCTAATGTTTGCATGGATTAAAATACACCATGCTTGTTCTCCCAATTTGGCAGTCTGTGGTGATTGCACCCCCACCACAGAGTTGAAATGTAGTCAGAAAACATGGCAAAAGTATTTGCCAAGTAAAATTCCCCTTCTCAATTGCTACCATTTTAATTAAGAGTGTTGAATTAGAATCCCAAGGCAGGGGGAACAAATATGTATGTGCGTGGAAGGTATACACACACACACACACACACACACATACACACAAATTTATATACAGACATATGTTTACAAGTACACACGCACATGCATATACACATATACACACACTCTGTGTGGCATAAAGGCCATGTGCATTTGGTAGACATTCCTCATCTTTAAACATTACACAAAAAACATAAAGAAATCAACTGAACATAAAACCAGGAAGTGAAATTGAAGACAAAAACAACAACAAATCCTCAAGAAAGTAGAAGGGATGGGAGAAAAATGAATGAGTTGGACAGTAAGTAATAGGACTGATAAATGAAATGAAGAGCTGGCTCTTTGATTGGCCCAAAGGAAGAACAAAAAGAAAATAGCAGAAGGGATCTCCAGCAGACCCATTTAAAGAATGAATGGCCATGTCTAAGAGATCATACCCCTCCACAAAAGATGGGGAATAATGTTAAGCTCAGAATATAAACATACCATTTTAAATGTTATGTAAAAATTTAAAAATTATATGTACATACTTAGCTTAACATTATTGACATTTTATTAACATTAAATATAGAAATTAAAAAAATAATGGGTATTTACATAGAAAAATAATATTTTCCGGAGTAATAAGATAATACATAAAACTTATTTTCATCTTTTGCTTCTCCACTGTTTCTTACTTTAGAAAGAAGAAAAAGTTAATTTTAAATATTTTATATATATATATATATATATATATGTATAAATATTGGAGGAATTGATTTCAGGTGGTTGAATTAGCATTTTATGGTTATGCATGTGTGTCCCCGAATTTAATTTAAATGAAGGCAGTGTTTTCAGTTAGGTTCACAAAATACATGTTCAGTTGGGTCTCATTTTAGGTGCAAAAATAGCATGTTTGGGCATTCACACACACACATGTAGTTGTATGTGTGTGGGTCTGTCTGCGCACGATAGTGCGACTGGCAAAACCGAGCTCTAAAGATTGTTTCTAAGTGATGGTAGTTTTTGCGATTTTTATTCTCATTTGTATTTTCTCTCTGTGGTTCCCAAAGTTTATCGAACGAATAAGAGAACGCTTTTAAGTAATAAACTTAATTTTCAAAATGACCCTATTTTCCTAAGAAAACTATTTAATATAACAATTTATTATAACCCACATATGTAGTTCTACTCAGACCTGAAAGTAAAGGTAGAAATGGGAATTGTTTCTGAGTGGCAAGCTTTAAGATGATCTTTATGTTTTATTCCTCTTTGCTTGTCTGTTTACATAACGTCTAATCAAGAACATGCTCTTTTTCTTTTTCTAAATCAGAAAAGGATGTCAGGAAATGAATTTGTCAGCATTCAGTGAGGTCCCTAACTGGGGGGCAGAGTCTTACTTTCCCTTTGGGGGGCGGGGTGTGTCACATTTAAAACACTGCTTTCTCCGTGAGAAATTCCTGGAATGACACAGGTCACAGTTCCAGTCCCTAACTTTGTGCCTAAGCTTCCGGCTTGCAGAGGGATAGAGGCCAGGCTGCCCCTTAAATCTTCCTGGCAAGAATTTATGGCTGCCAGCATGCTTACCCGCCCATTTAGTCCTGAAATTTTTCAGAGTGGGACCTGCTGCCGTTTGTGCTGCTGCTCCTGGGAGAAACGCAGTAGGTGGGAATGAGTAAGAGGATGCGGAGGGATCCAGGGGTTGCAACCGACCAGCCCGGAACTGGGCCCCCAAGATCCCAGAGGAAGGAGAAATCGCTACATGCTTGTTCTCAAATCCGGAAATCACTTTCCCTTCCTGGGCCCCTCTCCCTACGGCGGCGGCTCCTGGAGCAGCAGCAGCCCCAGGATTAGCAGTGGTCATAGGAATAGTAGCAATCTCTTTGGCCTGGCCCCCCTCAGTGCCCTATAGCTTGCGCCCTGGTAACCTGCTGCAGCCTGACCAAAACCCATCATACCTGTGTCTGTCTGTTTTTTCTCGCCCTCTTCCACATGCCCTTCCTGCTTGTCAGACTGCGTGCTTAACACCGTAAGAAGCACTTTCTTCATCGCATCTCGTTCTGCCTGTACCCCACGAAGGGCTGTGAGGTTCTGTTGAAGTTGTAACTGCGCTTTGCCCCTCTCGCTTTCTTGTGTACCCCTGAGCCTATTCACCATCCCTACCAAGGCATCATTGAGCAGCTGCTGCTCTTCAAGCTGCTTCTGGAGCTTCATTACCTTTACTTCGTCTTCCTTCCTCTGCCTCTCTGCGAAGCGCACTGCCAGGGCCAAGGTGCTCCAGGCGTACGCATTCTTCCTGGCTCCTGATATTCCTGAGTCCCTCAGGATATCCCTCAACCTCCTCTCAGTATCACCCCAGGACTCACCCAAGTGCCTCAGGTAGAAGGAGGGAGTGCCTCCATTTTGCAGGATTTTAGTATTTATAAAATCTACAACCTCCCTGCAATGGAAGCCACAGGCCGGGTCCTTAAAATTGACAGCCATTTTGAGTGAAGCGGTCCCTGACTCGTCCTACCTCAGACTGAACACCGTGACAGGGTGTGGCCTTTGACCTAGACCTGGACCTCTGCCCACACTCCTCATGGGAAGTCAAGTGCCCCCCTTGTGGTGAGGGGTTAGCCACTCTCAATAGAGTCAGCCACTTCAGAGCCTCATTAGCATCAAGTCCGAGGAGGGCACCCAAAAGATACAATTGGAAAGCCTGAGAGAGTCGCTGGATGTAACCATTAGGAGGTGCGGGCAAAGGTTACGAAATAGAAGGAAAGGGAAACAGTGACCTCTTTGCCTCAGGCTGCTCGAGCTGGTGTTGAATACAGACAAGACACTTGCTCACACTGTACAGATTCATATTTTACCACTTGGAGACTTCATTCATGGAGAATAAAACTTGAACCTTACAATGTGTAATGATTTCAAAAAAGCTTTTATTAACCTTCTTTCTGGGGACAGGCATTGTGTTAAGTGGCACGGAGACACAAAGATCAGGAATATTATTCTCCAAACTCTGCAGACCCATTGTGGGGCGTCATTTTGAACGCTTGATTTCGGATAAGCCTGTTGCAAATAAAATTCAAAACTCAGGGCGCACCTCCTCAGCATCATTATTATTGTTTTACTATTGTTTGTTAATCTTTTAAAAAATAATTGTTTATTTTTCAATTACAGTTGAAGTACAATATTGTATTACTTTCAGGTGCGCGGCCCAGTGATTAGATATTTATATCCCCGACAAAGCAATCACCGTGATCAATCTAGCACTCACCTGGCTCCATGCATAGCTGTTACAATGTTCTGGACTAATACAAAATGAAAAAATTTCAAATATCTGTGGTGCTAGATACAGAGAACAGACTGATGATGGTTTGCCAGAGGGGAGGGGTGTTGGGGGCCTGGGTAAAAGAGGTGGAGGGATTCAAAAGTACAAATTGGTAGTTTCAAGATGGTCACAAGGAAATAATCTACAGCATGGGGAAAGTGACTGGCTTTCACTTAACATAATGTTCTCATGTTCTCAATAGAAAGGACAACATGCTCATACAAAAACTTGTACAGTAGATTCTCGGTTCTTGAACTTAATTCATTCCAGAAAACTGTTCAAGAGGTGATTTGTTGGAAAACCAAATCTCCTTTGTTTGTTGCTTGAAAGATGCATGACTGATCGATCACACAGGTATCATCATGAAAGGGTTGACAGGCAAAGAACCAAAGTTTTGTTAGACAACCACAGGATATTTTCCATTAAAAACTTAGTCAAGAACTGAATTGTTCAAGATGGGAGATATTTGAGAAATGAGGTTTGACTGTTATTATCAATACCACTGCTATGAACATTCATATACAGTCAAAACTATTCTTGAACATCTTGGTTCTCAAAAAATTCAGTTTAGCCTCTTAAGGAACTGCCACACTGTTTCTTAAAGGGTTGCAACATTTTATAGTCCTACCAGCAGTTTCTGAGGACTACGTCTTTTCAGATTCTCACCAAAATTTGATATTACCTGTCTTTTTAAATTATAGCCATACTAATGGATGTGAAGTCATCTTTCATTGTGGCTTTGATTTGCATTTCTTTAATGGCTAGTGATGTTGAGTATCTTTTCATGTGCTTAGTAACCATTCACAATCTTCTTTGGAGAAATATACATTGAAATACTTTGCCCATTTCTAAATTGGACTATTTGTCTTTTTATTATTGAGTTTTATAATAGTTCTTTACATATTTTAGATATGAGTCCCTTACAGGTTTATAATTTGCAGAAATGTTCTCTCATTCTGTGGCTTGCCTTTTTACTTTGTATCATTTAAAACACACAAAAGTTTTTCAATTTTGATGATGACCAATGTAGCTATTTTTTGTTGTTGCTTGTGTTTTTGGTGTCATATCTAATCCAAAGTCACAAAGATTTATTGTTGTTTTCTTTTACGAGTGTTGCAGTTTTAGCTCTTACATTAGGTTGTGGAAGAAAAGAGGTCACATACAAACCCAACAAGCTCAGGAGAGGACTGCATTGTGGCCCTACAAACTCAGAGACCTAAAGTAATCACATAGGATGGTTTGAAATTAAAACTTCCTAACTAAAAGTGGTTCCTGTTGGGTAGTTCTGTCCTAGGCTGGTATTTTACCTTCAAAAGGGGTTAGTTTTTACCATAACTGAGTCTGTCTACTGTCTTTTTGCCTATATGGAGACATACCTTTGGACTGTCAAATTTCCTTTTTCTGGACCCTTCAAAGCACCACACCAGGGGGTGACCACATGTTCCCTCATTGTTATTGTTATGTTAATTGTTGACTGAACTATCCTGTACCCATGTATTTAAAAGACATGTCTATCATTTTACTTTTTATTCAATCTCTGCTTTTCTTTCTCTCACCTCTCTAATCTATCAGCAATGGATTCATGTAATTCACTTACGCGTCCTCTTTTGATTATAATGTATAAAATAAGATGCAAAGCTGCCATTTTCTGGGGAATTTTCTCAATCCTTTGAGATTTTGCTTCCTAGAAATTGTCATCAGTTTGGCTCAAGTAAAAATTCTTTACAGGTTTGAATGTTTCTTCCATTGACAAGATATTTGACCCATTTTGAGTTAATTTTTGCATATGTTGTAAGATAGGGGTCTCTCTGCTCCATCCTCAGGCCAAGTTATCTTGTATATTTTGGACACAGTAGGGGGAAAAAGACTTGTGTCGCTCCACAATTGTTCAGGCAGAGGTGGGTCATCCAGTGAGAGGATTCAGTTTTTCAATTGAGTCAGTGTTTATAGTGTATCTGAGGACACCAAAGTAAGATGACAAGCATTGACAGGAGAGGCCACGTTGTAGGGCTGTTAAAAAAATTAATGGGCCCTGGCCGGTGTAGCTCAGTGGATTGAGCTCAAGCCTGTGAGCCAAAGGGTCACAGGTTCTATCTCCAGTCAGGGCACATGCCTGTGTTGTGGGCTGGGTCCCCAGCAGGGGGTGTGCAAGAAGCAACCACACATTGTTTCTCTCCTTCTCTTTCTCCTTCCTTTACCCTCTCTCTAAAAAGAAATAAATAAAATCTTTTTAAAAAATTGATGGTTTCTAGGAATCTAGCAATGACCTCACTTTTCACAGATTGGAGCTTCTTTGTCTAGTTTCACCTCTAGGAAGTGTAACAGGAAGGGTTGTGGCACCCAAGTTGCTGATATTGACAGATTTCAGCTCCTCTGCAGTCAGAACAGAGCCAGGGAATTCTGTAAGGGGGCCCAGCCCTTGCAAACACCCTGATATCACTGAAGAGTGAGGGATCTGCCCAGGCAGTGCAGCATTGCAGAAGTCTCTGGCAGAGGCAGTGCCCCATGGTCCCTGGCCCACTGCAGAAGCTGTGTCCATTCAGCGATGCTGTTACCTGGCTGCCAAGCTCCTCCCATTTCTCAAGCCTTCCTGACTCAGAGCCATTGAGGTACCAGCTCTGTCCTCAGCCTCCAAGCATCCCTCTTGCCAGCTGTGGTGAGTGGCCCCTCCTTGGTACTTTTAAAACGCTTCTTCTAGATTCTTATACTAGATTCACCTATGAATCCTCAAAAACCCTGGAAATAAAGCAACCAAATAACTTAAATAACTTTAAGAAACAGTTAATATATCTCATTCACATATGTATATTGGTTTCTAAAGAATAGCGTGGAGACTTCTGGCTGAGATGCAGGCATAGGTAGACACACTGTGCTTCCTCACACAACCAAAAGAAGGAAAACAAGAAATTTTAAATAAAAAAAACAACCAGAACTGATAAAAAAAAACAAACAAACTGTATGAAAGTCTGATGACCAAGGAGTTAAAGAAGAAATATTCATCCAGACCAGTAGAAGGGGCAGTGATGGGCACCCAGGTAGAGAGGACTCACAGGAAGGCAGAGGCTGGAGGACCATGTGAGGCAGCAGCTAGCAGGGTGGGCAGTCTCACATTAAACAGGGAGGAACAACTGGGGATTGAGACAGACTGTGCAGCCCAGGGTTCCAGTGCAGGGAAATAAAGCCTCAAAACCTCTGACTGAAAAAAAACCTATGAAGGTTGAAGCAGCTGGAGAAACTCCCAGCCTCACAGAAGAGTTCATTGGAGAGACCCACAGGGTCCTAGAATGTACACAAACCCACCCACCTAGGAATCAGCACCAGAAGGGCCCAATTTGCTTGTGGGTAGTGGGGGAAGTGACTAAAAGATGAGAGCTGAACAAGCAACGTTCCCCAACACACAGCATCACAACACAGTGACTTTGGTTGCCCCACCCTGGTGAATACCTAAGGCGCTACCCCTTACTATACAAATGGCACTCAAAGACAAAAAAATGGCCCAAGTGAAAGAACAAATCAAAGCTCCAGAGAAAATACAACTAAGCTATGACAAGATGGCCAACCTATGAGATGCACAGTTCAAAACACTTGTAATCAGGATATTCACAGAATTGGTTGAGTGTGGCTGCAAAATAGAGGAAAAAGTGAAGGCTATAAAAAGTGAAATAAAGGAAAATGTACAGGGAACCAACAGTGACATGAAGGAAAATGGGACTCAAATCGATGATTTAGAGCAGAAGGAAGAAATACACTTTTGGCCAGAACAAAATGAAGAAACAAGAATTCAGAAAAATGAGGATAAGCTTATGAACCTCTGGGACAACTTTAAACATTCCAACATCTGAATCATAGGGGTTCCAGGAAAAGAAGAGGAAGAGCAAGAAATTGAAAACTTATTTGAACAAATAATGAAGGTGAACTTCCCTAATCTGGCAAAGAAAGTAGACTCCCAGGAAGTCCAGAAAGCTCAGACAGTCCCAAAGAAGTGGGACCCGAGGAAGCACACACCAAGGCACATCATAATTGTACTTCCCGAGATTAAAGATAAGGAGAGAATCTTAAAAGCAGCAAGAGAAAAAAAGACAGTTACATACAAAGGAGTGCCCAGAAGACTATCAGGTGATTTCTCAAAAGTAACTTTGCCGGCAAGAAGGGCCTGGAAAGAAGTATTTCAAGTCATGAAAGGCAAGGACCTACATCCAAGATTACTCTATCCAGCAAAGCTATCATTTAGAATGGAAGGGCAGATAAAGTTCTTCCCAGATAAGGTCAAGTTAAATAAGTTCATCATCACCAAGCCCTTATTATATGAAATGTTAAAGGGACTTATTTAAGAAAAAGAAGATAAAAAATATGAACAGTAAAATGGCAACAAACTCACAACTATCAACAACCAAACCTAAAAAAACAAAAACAAAAATGAAAATAAACTAAGCAAACAACTGGAACAGGAACAGAATCACAGAAATGGAGATCACATGGAGGGTTATCAGCAGGGGAGGAGGAGGGAAAAAAGTATAGGGAATAAGTAGCATAAATGGTAGGTAGCAAATACACAGGGGGAGGTTAAGAATAGTATAGAAAATATAGATGCCAAAGAACTTATATGTATGAGCCATAGACATGAATAAAGGGGGGGAATGAAGGTGGGAGGGGATGTACAGGGCAGAGGCGAATAAGGGGGGAGACTGGGACAACTGTAATAGTATAATCAATCAAATATATTTTTTAAAAAAGATAAATACAGTGTGGACTATAAAGTAGTTCCTCTGAAAATCTGAACTACAGATGAGATGCTGCTTTAAGAAATTAAAAAAGGTATTTATATCAACATAATAAATTGAGTAAATAAATGATGAAAACTTCAACACTACAGTACACCTTATGTTCATTACACATGATATGCATATATAAAATATATGATATATATCCTTACTAGTTGTCATAGAAACTTGTCTATTATTTAATATTGGTTGGAAAACTGGTTATACATAGTATGTATAACATGATACTGCAAAATGTGCAATTTATAATATTGGTTAAAACATATATATGTTTCCTAATATATTTGTTTTATTATATATGTATAATTTTCTACTTTACTAATATAAATGTAAAATTCTAGAAGGAGAGACACCAAAATGTGTCCTGGTAGCAGGTTCATAAATACATTTAACATATTCTTTCTACTTTTCTATATTATCTTAATGTTTTATAATGAATGTGTATTGTTTTTATAATAAGAAGAATACAAAAAGTGCTATTTTAATATTGGGCAAAACATATGACAAAACAGCATCAGGGAACAAAAATGTGAACTGATAAAAGCTCCCAGACAATAAAGAAACAACAAAAGCAATAATTATGTGAGGTGAAGTGACAGATGTGTTAATTATCTTGATCTGAGTAATTATTCCACAATGCATACTTAACAAATAATCACCCTAATATCTACAATTATATTTTTGAATTATTCTTCAGTAATTAAAAAAATTAAAGCATGACTTTAAACAAAGAGTGCACCAATGATATCCTAGAAATCTTCAATGGGTAATAACAGCATCGATACAACTAATTTCCACTTATCATCCCTTCTATGATAGACATGTTTAAGCCACACCCTTTCTCTGCTGTTTCAAGAAAACACTTGTAAATTTATTTTCTTTTATTTCAGATAATATGCATACTAAGAGAAATATTTTCTGTCTGGTTCTCAATCCAAATGTCTCATGACTTTCTTTCTTTGTTCTTAATTAACATTCTTCTATTAAAACAGTACTACATGCATATGGTAAAATTTTTCAACAAGGCAAAAAATATATTCAATAAGATATATCCCTGCCACCCAGGACATCCAGATCGTTTCCCTAGAGGCATTCACTATTAACAGTGTCATCTATATAATTTCATATAAAGGTTGTGTCTGTTGATTTGTGTTTGTTTTACACAAAGCATAGTATTGACATTGTTCTGTACTCCAGTTTCTTACAGTTAACCATATATCTCAGAAACCTTTTTATAGGTACATATAAATCCACCACATTCTTTGAACAGCTTAACATTGTACAGAATTTATTAAAACGTTTACCTGAATGGATGCATGAAGAGTATTTCTACACTTTTGTTGTTATAAACAGACCTGCAATAAATATTCTTATGTGTGAGTGTATATATATTTTAGCATGTGATAGCTACAGGATAAAGCCTGAGTAATATAGTTAATGAATCAACAGATATGTGCATTTTTAACTTGATAGATGTTCTTAATTGTCTTCCAAACTAATTCCAGCAATATAGCCTTCAATCAATAAAATATGAGGGTTGCTATTGGCTCATAGATTAATCTATTCTGTGTAAGTGACTATTCCTCCACATGTGAAGAAATATTTGGATCTTTAGCAATCTAAGTGAAATAATATTGTATACTTGTTTTCATTTTGATTTTTTAAATTATGGATGAGATTAATCATCTTTTTCTCTTTCCTATTTATAAGTCATATATATGTTTGTGCACTTTGCTCATTCTTACATTAGTTGGTCACTTTTTATTTGGAAAGACTTGGAAGGGTTTACCCTGGCTGGTGTGGTTCAGTGGATTGAGCACTGGCCTGCAAACCAAAGGGTTGCCAGGTTAATTCCAAGTCAGGGCACAGGACTGGGTTGCAGGCCAGGTCCCCAGTAGAGGGCGTGCAAGAGGCAACCACACATGGGTGTTTCCCTCTCCTTCTTCCCATCCCTTCCACCTAAAAATAAAATAAATGAAATCTTTAAATTTTTTTAAAGAAAGACTTGGAAGGATTCCTGTATCATATGATACAAAATCTAGTTCCTTTCTTGTCATATGTGTTGCAAATGTATTTTCCACTTTCCATTTACCTTTGGACTTACCTTTTCTGGAGTGTATTCTGTTGAGAAAATTTGTAAAGTTTCCATGTCATTAAATTTATCATTAGTTTTCTTTAAAGTTTCTGGTCCTGTGTCTTTCTTTAAGAAAGCTTTTTCTATTTCATAAATATAAACATTTTCTCTACCTTTTTGTTCTAAGAAACATTTTACAAGTCTCTTCTTTATGTTTAAATCTTTTAGCCATATGACATTTATATATATATATTTTTTAACTTTTATTTAGTTATTTTTCAAGTACAGTTTTTTGCTATTTCTCCCATTCTAGCCCACCCCACCCCCATGCACCCCACCTCCCTCCCATTCCTACCTCCCTTAGTTATTGTCCCTGTGTCCTTTATACCTGTTCCTCTAAATCCCTCCCATTATTTTCCCCTTAAATTCCCTCCCCTCTCCCCTCTGGTCATTGTCCCCCTGTTCTCTATTTCAGTGTCTTTGTTTTTATTTTGCTTGCTTGTCTGTTTTGTCGTTTAGCTTCCTGTTAAAGGTGAGATCATATGGCATTTGTCTTTCAACCCCTGGCTTATTTCACTCAGCATAATACTTTCCAGTTCCATCCATGTTATGACATTTATTTTTAAGTAAGAAAGAAGTTAATCCAGGTTTATCTCTCTTTCCCTCAAAATGAGTGACCAGTTGTCATAACATCATTTATTGAATAATTGATATTTTCCTCATTTAAAAAAATATTTTGTATCATATACTAAATTCTTATATTTACTTGGATCTAATTCTGGACTATTTTCTGTTTTATTGTTCTGACTTTCTATTCATGTGCTAGTACCAAACAGTTTTATTTGCTGTGCTTGCATAATACTTTTTAATATCTGTTCAGGTGAGGCCTTTCTTGTTACTTTTCTTTTTCAGAAATTTTCTTTGCACATTTTGTTTTTAAGTTATATATAAAAAAATTTATTGCCGAGGAAAGAAGATGGCGACAGAGTAGGACAGAGTGTATTCCAGCTCTCGTACACATGGGTGAAAAATCCTGGCCGATCTACTGAAAAACAGCGCAATCAACTAATAGATCCACAGTATTTAGGAAGTTGGGAGAGCAGTGATTGTGACGGACGCTGCGCGCTGAGGGTCCTGTCAGTGGCAGGTCAGTGGCATATAGGGGAGTTGAGTGAATAAAGGAGCAGCGGCGGGGCAGGTGCCCGCGGCCGGGCAGCCCTGGTGCTATGACCGTCAAAGCGGGTCTGGGACACCCACCGGAGGCATCCTCCTTGGGAGCCGGGGTACATGGCAGCCTTGGTAGGTGACCGGCCAGGGTCAGCAGCTTTCTTCCTCCCTGTTTGGGCAGCACCAGGCAGAGGCCTGTCTGATTGAGTTTACACAGAGAGCGGAGAGTGGCAAGAACAAAAGGCCGTGTTCATCCGTAGACTCTGTGGTTGCCAGCCTGGGAGAATTGAGAGGCTCATTGTTGCCACAGGTCTGGCTGGGGACAGGACACGGCTGAGAGGCAGGCTGTCTGGAGAGGTTTTCTTTTTTTTGAAAGTGGGCTGAGGTGCTCTCATGCGACAGCTTGGCTTGCTTCCCACCTAGCCTGGCAGTGAGGAAGTACTATGCCAGAGACCAAGGTACCCAGGCAGCCTGGCAGGTACGCAGGCGCCCGCATCCCAGTCTGGTAGCCTGGTAGTCACTTGCTGACAACCCAGCCCACAGAGAGGTCCTGCTGCAACCAGAAAAACTGGTTGGACAGTTTGAAACCAACAAGGGAAGGTTTTTTGTTTTGTTTTGTAGTTTTCTTTTTTCTTTTTCTTTTTTTGTAATTTTATATATTTTTAATTTTATTATTGCTTTATCTTTCAACACTTTGATCCTCTCCTTCTTTTTCCTGTTTTAGTCCTTCTTCCTTTCTTCCCAAACTTATCGCTTTTTCCTCCCTTCTCCTGCCTTTTTTGTGCTATTTTCTTTTGTTTGTTTGTTGCTTTGTTTTCTTTTACCCACAAAAGACACAAACAACTGAGAACTTCGAAAAGAGTAGAGGGGGACTCAAAGAGGGGACATCTCAACAATAGAGACAGAGAGACAAAGTTCACTTTGCTATAGCAGAGAAGCCACAAGTTGCTGCATACTTGCATTATTTTTTCATCATTCTCACTTCTTTTATATTCTAATAGTATCTTTGTATTCCTCCTCCTTCTGTATAGGCTTCTTAGTCTTGACTGGGTATATTGTATTATGAAACAGGTTTCCTCTGTTCATTCCTCCACAATGTATTTCTAATTTTCTATACCTCACACCTCTTGTTCTTCTTTAGCACACTACCCAAAGCTCTACACCCCCTATTCAGACAGATCTCATAGAGTTAGTAATATGATAGTTGCTCTAAAACTAGTGTAAATAATAGCTGTTCTATATAAATGTAAATACTTCTCAACAAATCTCCCAGAACTTAGCCCACTTTACAGTTTCCTGAATTCTATTACTGGAGTAATTAACTCTATTTGCTCACACACTACACCTATTTAGTATTCCTTACTCTCACCTTACCTCAAAATCTGACCATCTACAACCTCACTGCTTTCTAGTTCCAACTCAGAAGCCTTCCCTCCACAACAAGAGACTTAACTTTTGTCCATCCTTTCGTAAAAGTGGCAAGTTGGGTTGGAGATTACAGTTAACACTATATATAGCCTGAAGACTGTGTATCTCTTCTCTACTGGCTGTGACAGTAAATATCATAAAATGCTCTTCTGCTGTCATAAACCATTTTGCGTCCCCCTCCAACTGATTACACACACATGAAAAAAGGAGTAGGTGGAAGCGGAGAACACCAGGATATCCGAAAGAGACGGCACGACCAAATTTCACAAGTATTCTACCACCGAAGTTCACACCATAAACCCAGGGAGTCAGAACAGATCAATTTTAGAAGCTGAGGCTAACAAGAAGAGTCTCACAAACAATGGGAAGATGAAGAAACAATCCCCAAATGAAAGAAAAGGCGGAAGCCTCAGAAAGAACGTTAGATAAAATAGAGGCAAGTCAACTATCAGATATTGAATTCAAAGCACTGGTTATCAGGAAGTTCAAAGAGCTCACAACGAGCTACCAGAAACTACAGGGGAGTTACAATGAAGTCACCGCAAATTATATCAACATGAAAAAGGAAATAGAAATTATCAGCAAGACACAAGAGGAAATGAAGAGTACAATTTTGAAATTGAAGAACACAGTAGAAAGTATTAAAAGTAGAGTTGATGAGACAGTTATTGCATAAGTGAGTTGAAGGACAAAGTAGAAAACATCTCACAGAAAGAGCAGAAAAAAGAAAAGAGGCTCAGAAAGAATGAAGACAGATTAAGAGAAATGCAAGACAATATAAAATGCAATATTATCCGAATAATAGGAATACCAGAAGGAGAAGAAGAAGGGATAGAAAACGTAGTTGAAAGAGTAATGAGAGAAAATTTCTCTAATTTAAAAAAATTTTTATTTATTTATCTTTAGAGAGGAAGGGAAGGAGAGGAGAGAAATATCAATGTATGGTTGCTTCCCGTCAGTACCCTGCTGGGAACTGGCCTGCAATCCAGGCATGTGCCCTGACTGGGAATCAAACTGCGATCTTGTGGTTCGCATTCCTGCACTCAATTCACTGAGCTACACAAGCAAGGAAATTTTCCGAATTTTTCCTTTTTTAAATTTATTTATTTTTTATTGATTATGCCATTACAGTTGTTCTATTCCCCCCTTCATTCCCCTCCACCCTACCTCCCCGTCCCCATTACCCCCCTTTAGTTTATGACCATGTGTCTCAAGTCCTTTAGATTCTATATTTCCCATACTATTCTTGCCCCCATCTATTTTCTATCTACTGTCTATGCTACTTATTTTCTGTACCTTCTCCCCCCTTCTCCTCCCACTCCCCTGTTGCTAACCCTCCTTGAGATCTTCATTTCTTTGTTTCCACTCCTGATCTAGCTGTCCTTTTAGTTTGCTTTCGTTTTAGGTGTGGTTGTTAATAACTGTGAGTTTGTTGTCCTTTCACTGTTCATGTTTTTTTTAACTTCTTCTTCTTAGATAAGTCCCTTTAACATTTCATATAATAAGGACTTAGTGATGATGAACTCCTTCAATTTGATCTTATCTGAGAAGCACTTTATCTGGCCTTCCATTCTAAATGAAAGTTTTGCTGGATAGAGCAAACTTGGTTGTAGGTCTTTGGATTTCATGACTTGGAATACCTCTTTCCAGCCCCTTCTTGCCTGTAAGGTCTCTTTTGAGAAATCTGCTGACAGTCTGATGGGGACTCCTTTGTAGGTGACTGTCCCCTTAGCTCTTGCTGCTTCTAGGATTCTCTCCTTCATTTTAATCTTGGGTAATGTAATGATGATGTGCCTCGGTGTGTTCCTTCTTGGGTCCAACTTCTTTGGGACTCTCTGAGCTTCCGGGATTTCCTGGAAGTCTATTTCCTTTGCCAGATTGGGGAAATTCTCCTTTATTATTTGTTCAAATAAGTTTTCCACTGGTGGCTGTGCCTTTCCCCCCTTCTGGTACCCCTATAATTCGGATGTTGGAGTGTTTAAAGATGTCCTGGAGGTTCCTAAGCCTCTCCTCATTTCTTTGAATTCTTGCTTCTTGACTCTTTTCTGTTTGTCCATTATTTGCTTTCTTCTGGTCCACTCCATTGATTTGAGTCCCAGTTTCTTTTTCATCGCTATTGGTTTCCTGTGCAATTCCATTCATTTCAACTAGTTTCGCCTTCATATGTTTGTCTAATTTGTGGCTATAATCAACCAATTCCGTGAGGATCCTGATGACCAGTGTTTTAAACTGTGCGTCTGAGAGTTTTGCTATTTCTTCATCGCTTAGATTTATAGGCTCTGGATCTTTGAGATCTTCTTGAGCCATTTTTGGTCTATTCGTGCCTTTTAAGTGTGAGGAGCAGAGGCTTGGACTCCCAGGTCACTGGGTTGTGACGCTGTATGTGGGGGCATGGTCAGAGCGGGGAAATAGCGGCCCCCTCTGCAGTTTTTCGCAGCTGGGTGAGGAGCAGAGCCTTACGTGGTTCACCAGTGCCTGGCCACTTAGTGTCGCTGGGTTATGACGCTGTATGTGGAGGTGGGGTCAGAGCCGGGAAATGGCGGAGCCCTCTGCTGCCACTTGCCGCGGGGACCCGCTGGGTCCTGTCCAATCACCCACTCTCTCGCTTGTCTATCCACGCACGAAAGCGCGACAACAGTCAACCCGCATCCCTGCTCCCTCGCTGTTTCCCCATGGTCGCTCACTGGGTTGCTTGCTGGGTCTCTCACTAGGTCCAACCCTGCGCCTGGATTCTGCGCACCTGAGTCCATCTGACAAAGTTTTCCTGTGCAACCCCACTCTGCCAGCTGCTGGTTTCGCCCCTTACCGGTCAGGCTGAAGAATTTGTTGTTAACAGACTTCGGAAAAGTTCAATTTTCTGTGTTCGGGCTGTGTTTTCTGTTGCTAATATTGAGTTGTCTCTAAACTTGGTTGTGTGAGAAGGCACGGCTTATCCACCTATGGCTCCATCTTGGCGGAAGTCCAGAAACTTTCCAAATTTGATGAGAGAAAAAGTCACACAAATCCAGGAATCACAGAGAGCCCCATTCAAGAGGAACCCAAAGAGGCCCACTTCAAGACACATCATCATTAAAATGGCAAAATTCCAAGACAAAGAGATAATTTTAAAGGCAGCAAGGGAGAAAAAAGAAGTAACATACAAGGGAGCCCCAATAAGTTTAGCTACTGACTTCTCAATGGAAACAATCCAAGCAAGAAGAGAATGGCAAGAAATATTCCAAGTAATGAGAACCAGAGGCATACAACCAAGGCTACTTTACCCAGCAAAGCTGTCAATCAAGACAGAAGGCCAAATAAAAAGTTTCTAAGACAAAGGAGTCTAAAACAATATGCCTCCACCAAACCAGCTGTACAAAAAATACTAAAAAGACTGCTTTAAGGGAAGGAAGGAAAAGAGGGAGACAGAGAGGAACACAGGTACAAAAATGGCAATGAATAAGTACCTATCAATAATAACCTTAAACGTAAATGGATTAAATGCTCCATCAAAAGATACAGAATAGCTCAATGGATAAGAAAGCATGACCCACACATATGCTGCCTACAAGAGACCCACCTCAGGATAAAAGACCATCACAGACTAAAAGTGAAAGGCTGGAAACAAATTTTCCAAGCAAATGGACAAGAAAAAAAAAGCTGGTGTAGCAATTCTCATATCGGAAAAAATAGACTTCAAAAAAAGGGCCATAAAGAGTGACCCAGAAGGTCACTTCATAATACTCTGGGGAAGAATCCACCAAGAAGACATTAACATCATAAATATATATGCACCCAACATAGGAGCACCAAAATATATAAAGAAAATCTTAGAGGAATTCAAGAAAGATATACACAGCAACACAATTATAGTGGGGGATTTTAACACCCCAATATCACAAATGGACAGATCTTCCAAACAAAATATCAACAAAGACATTGCGGCATTAAACAACACCCTTGATGAAATCCACCTAACTGATATATACAGAGCTCTTCACCCCAAAGAAGCTAAATACACATTCTTTTCAAATGCACATGGAACATTCTTAAAGATAGACCACATGATAGGACACAAAATAAGCCTCAACAAATTCAAGAATATTGAAATCATACCAAGCATTTTCTCTGACCACAAGGGACTGAAATTGGAAACCAACCCCAAAGAAAAAAATCCAAAACACCCAAAATCATGGAGACTGAATGGTATGCTATTAAACAATGAATGGGTCAAGAATGAAATTAGGGAAGAAATCAAAAAGTTTCTGGAAACAAATGAAAATGATCTCACAACAACCCAAAACTTATGGGATACAGCCAAGGCAGTCCTGAGAGGGAAGTTTATAGCAATACAGGCCTACCTAAAGAAAACAGAAACATTTTAAACAAACAACCTTACACTATGCCTGCAAGAACTCGAGGAACAACAACAAAAACAGCCCAAAGCAAGTAGAAGGAAGGAAAAAACTAAGATCAGAGCAGAACTAAACGACATAGAGATTAAAAGCACAATTCTAAGGATCAATGAATCCAGGAGTTGGTTTTTTGAAAAGATAAGCAAAATAGACAATCCTTTAAGTAGGCTCATCAAGAAAAGAAGGGATGGACACAAATAAACAGAATCAGAAATGAAAGAGGAGAGATTACAACTGATACCACAGAAATAGAAAGGATTGTAAGAAATTACTATGAGGAACTGTATGCCAAGAAATTTGAGAACCTAGGGGAAATGGACACATTTCTAGAAAAATATAATTTCCCAAAACTCAATGAAAAAGAAGTAGAAAACCTGAATAGACCAATAACAGCAAAAGAAATTGAAGCAGTAATCAAAAACTCCCATCACACAAAAGCCCTCGACCAGATGGTTTCATAGGAGAATTCTAAAAGCATTTAAGGAAGAGCTAACCCCCATTCTTCACAGACTATTCCAAAAAATCCAAAAGGATGGAAAACTCCCGAACTCCTTTTATGAAGCCAGCATCATGCTAATTCCAAAACCAGATAGAGATACAACAAAGAAAGAAAACTTCAGGTCAATATCGCTGATGAACATAGACGCTAAAATCCTCAACAAAATATTGGCAAATCGCATCCAACAATATATCAAAAAGATCATACACCATGACCAATTGTGATTCATCCCAGGGATGCAAGGATTGTTCAACATTCGCAAATCAGTAAATGTAATACATCACATAAACAAAAGCAAAGACAAAAACCACATGATCATATCAATAGATGGGGAAAAAGCTTTTGATAAGGTACAACACCCATTTATGATAAAAACACTCAGCAAAGTGGGAATAGAGAGAGTGTTTCTCAATATAATAAAGGCTATATATGAGAAACCCACAGCCAGCATCATCCTCAATGGGCAAAAACTAAAAGCTTTTCCACTAAGATCAGGAACAAGACAAGGATGTCCGCTTTCACCACTTCTACTCAATATAGTTTTGGAAGTTTTAGCCACAGAGATCAGGCAAGAAATGGAAATAAAACTGGATACCTAAGAAAAGGTATCCAATTAGGAAAGGAGGAAACAAAACTGTCACTGTTTGCAGATGACGTGATAGTGTACATGGAAAATCCTATAGACTCTACCCAAAAACTGCTCAAACTAATAAATGAATTTGGCAAAACAGCAGGATACAGAGTCAATATTCAGAAATCAAAGGCATTTTTGTATACCAACAATGAATCAGCAGAAGCAGAAATCAAGGAAAAAATCCCATTCGATATAACAAAAAGAAAAATAAAATATCTGGTAATAAACCTAACCAAGGAGGTAAAAGACCTGTAACTCAGAAAACTACACAGCACTGAAGAAAGAAATCAGGGAAGACACAAACAAATGGAAACATATACCGTGTTCATGGACTGGAAGAATTAACAGCATCAAAATGTCCATACTACCCAAGACAATATACAGATTCAAGGCAATACCTATTAAAGTACCAATGGCATATTTCACAGACATAGAACAAACACTTCAAAAATTTATATGGAACCATAAACAACCTTGAATAGCAGCTGTACTTTTGAGAAAGAAGAACAAAGTTGGAGGGATCACAATACCTGATATCAAACTGTATTACAAAGCCACTGTAATCAAAACAGCCTGGTACTGGCATAAAAACAGGCACATAGACCAATGGAACAGAACAGAGAGCCCAGAAATCAACCCAACTCTCTACAGTCAATTAATATTCCACAAAGGCAGCAGTAACATAAAACGGAGTAAAGATAGCCTCTTCACAAATGGTGCTGAGAGAACTGGACAGCTACATGCAAGAAAATGAAACTTGAGCACCAACTTACACCATACACCAAAATAAATTCGCGGTGGATAAAAGACTTAAATATAAGCTGTGGCACCATTAAAGTCCTAGAGGAAAACATGGGCAAAAAAGTCTCAGATATTCCACGCAGCAACATTTTTACCAATACGTCCCCTAGAGCAAGGAATATAAAGGAAAGAATAAACAAATGGGATCTCATCAAAATAAAAAGCTTCTGCATGGCTAAAGAAAACAGTACTAAATTAAAAAGACAACCAACTATATGGGAAAACATATTTGCCAATGATACCTCAGACAAAGGTTTAATCTCCAAAATACACAAAGAACTTACACAACTCCACTATAAGAAGACAACCAACCCAATTAAAAAATGGGAATAGGACTTGAACAAACACTTCTCCAAGGAAGACATAGAGAACATCCAGAGACACATGAAGAGATTCTCAATATTGTTAGCTATCAGAGAGATGCGAATGAAAACCACATTGAGATACCACTTTACACCGGTCAGGATGGCTATCATAAAGAAAGCAACAAACAACAAATGTTGGAGAGGTTGTTGGGAAAAGGGGTTCTTAGTTCACTGTTGGTGGGATTGCAGACTGGTACAACCATTATGGAAAACAGTATGGAATTTTCTCAGAACAATAAAAATCGACCTGCCTTTTGAACTAGTAATTCCACTGCTAGGATTAAATCCTAAGAATCCTAAAACATCAATTTCAAAGAACCCAGGCACCACAATGTTCATAGCAGCACAATTTACAATAGCCAAGAGTTGGAAGCAACCTAGGTGCCCATCAGTAAATGAATGGATCAAAAAATTGTGGTATATATACACAATGGAATTCTATGCTGCAGAGAGAGAGAAGGAGCTACTACCATTTGCAACAACATGGATGGAACTGGAAAGCATTATGCTGAGTGAAATAAGCCAGGTGTTGAAAGACAAATACCATGTGATCTCACCTTTAACAGGAAGCTAAACAACAAAACAAACAAGCAAGCAGGAAAAAAACAAAGACACTGAAATAGAGAACAAAGGGACAGCGCCCAGAGGGGCAAAAGAAGGGAATTTAAGGGAGAAAACGGGGAGGGATTTGGAGGAACAAATATGAAGGACACAGGGACGAGAACTAAGGGGGGTGGAAATGGGGTGGAGGTGGGGAGCATGGGGCGGGGGAGGCTGGGATGGGAGAAATAGATAAAAAAGTGTCACACGATCGCGGTTCGATTCCCAGTCAGGGCACATGTCTGGGTTGCAGGCCAGTCCCCTGCAGGCCAGTTCCCAGCAGGGGACACACAAAAGGCAACCAAACATTGATGTTTCTCTCCCTCTCTCCTTCCCTTCCCCTCTAAAGAAATAAGAAATAAAATCTTAAAAAAAAAAGTCAGCCAAGTGGGTTGAAAATTTTTTAAAAAAGTGTACTTGAAAAATAACTACATAAAATTAAAAGATAAATAAATAAAAATTATTGCCTATTTCTTTGACTCCAGAGTGGTCAGTATTTTAGTCATACCTACTTCATCTTCTTCGTGAGATAGGAAGTTCTGCCTTAAGGTAATAAGGATTATTTGACACATGAAAAATAATTGACAGTCAAGATTGAAAGCAAATTATTAATCACATATATTCACAACCTGGAATGCAGGGCACCATGCTATGCAGGATCACACAGAGGTTGCATTCAGGAAGAGAGTGAACCAGTAGGTGCTGTGGAAGGCAGGCTTCATAGTAACAAGAGACTTGAGATGCACCCTTGTTCCTGCGGAGGATATGGTTGGTTTGTCTAAATAGTCCTGCTGGCTGGCAGGGAACTGAAACCTACATAAGCAGCCACTATGTCTATTCCCTGTGATAAGAAGGGTTGTTTGAGTAAGGTACCTTATCCATGTGATTACAGTGAGGAAGGGAACTTCCAGTTAGGCCATTTGAGGTCCTTCCAGTTTTCCAGAGATGGCAAGGCACACATCATATTAGGCCCTATTTTTATGCCTTACACCACAATTGACTCTTGATGCCTTGACATCAATTTAAACTTTGATGATGATGGAGAATTCTAAATGGTAGGAGAAGTACCTCCCTAGGAAAGAAAGTTGCTACTTGGGGCACATGGAAGGTTGTAATAAAAATATATAAACTTTAGAAGTATTCCTATTCATGGTCAATGAAGTATATCGAGGGACCTGTGTGGCATTGTTGAGGGAGTGCATGTCCATAGGGGTACAAATTTCGATTAATCAATGCTTTTAGTAAAGTCAACAACAAATATGGGATTCTTTTGACATTTTTGAAAACATAAACAGGAGTTCTTTGAGAAGCCTCATATACTTCCCAATTTAACCACCTGCTTGGGACCTATAGAGAAATTGGAAGTTCCATTGAACACCTTCCTTAAGAACCCAACATTGTACATTATGAAAAGTGCAGTTAGTCCTTTGGTCATTGTCAGTAATGGCTGGAGTTCCAAAGTGCATAAGGAGTGTTCTGATGAGGCTTTATATTTGTTACTTTTAATATATGTAGAGACATGTGTGACCTTGATTTATATTTTGGGTATCTGTGAGGCAAGAACTTCGCAGAGATTTTTACCCTGTGCAGAAAGAACAATTTTGAGGCAATGGCCAAACAATTTGTGAACATATATAGATAGAGCCATTTACTGACCACAGAATTCAGTGCTACATTGACTGTCTGACATGTGATCACTTGCACTGACCTTTGGGATTCCAACCCTGGGCTATCCTGGTTAAGGGATGAAAAACAACAACTCTCTACTGAATTCTATCATATTTATTAGTGGCAATATTGTCTATAAAGTGCACAAATTTTATTGTTATTTACTCAGTTGATCCTGAGGGACTGTCCAAGAAGCCAAAGAATCTGAAAGAAAAGTTACCTCCTCCAACACCTGGCATCTGGCAAGGGACTGGGGACAGGGGACTGGGGACAGGGGAAGCCACCCCTTCTTGGAGAGGGCCCAGGTTTGGCTCCATCCTGTAGCAAGGAGTTCTTAGTAGCTGTGTTAACCTTGTAGGGTGCTGCTTTCATTAGTATTTGTGTAGCTGGGCATATTATGTCATAGGCAAGCCCAGTATGTGGCCAACAGCTGCCATACCAGTTGTGAAAGCAAGGTTTAAAAGGGCAGTTTATTGCAGCAGAAGCCTATGGCTATCATTGGTTGTCCAGAGACTCCAGAAGGCATGAGAGGAGATTGCCAAAGCCTCTGCAGTGAAGGAGTCTTTGAGGGGATTAACAACAGTATCTATTGATTTCAGTTTGGGAAGATTTCAGAGTCTTTTGTTGAAGAAGACCTCATTTAATGTGGGCATATTTTCAAGTAACAGCTTCAGTGAAATAACCTAAAATTATAAATGAGAAATGTGTTGCCTGTAGAACCCAAGAAGGGCTGAAAGATACTGGACTTATGTTAAAATTGTGAGTACTGAGAGAGTCATTAGCTGTTTCCTAAAGTGCTAGGAAAATGGAACAGCTCTTGGATTGCTAAATAACTTTCAGAAAAATAACAGAGGTGGTGAAGCCTTGATTTATGTGTGGGGCAGTGGCCTCTCCCCTTTTTGTAAGCTCCTTTGTGAGTTTTTGCATGTTCTTAGTGGCCATGTCAAATGAATTTTCTCAGAGGAGGATGTGATTAATGTAATGCCATATCTGTGTTCCTAGAAAAAGGTGAATGCACTTAGGGTCTCGCCTGAAATGAGTGTATGTAATGGCCAGGCTGCTGTGGCGCACCATGTGTTAACTGATAAAGTTGTATTCTGTCCTTTTAAACGTAAAGCCAAACTGCACTAAGAAGCTGTTGAAGTAGACACTGAACTAAACATATTAGTTAAATATATAATAGCAAAATATTTGGCAGTTGCTGGTTAAATAGTCAGTAATTACAATAATACTGGGTGTGGAGGCCTCATATTTTCAGTAAGTCACTGTAAGGCATCATCTATTCTTTCCAGGTTTAAGGTCAGGCCAAAATAGGATGTTAAATGGAGAGTCAGTTGAGATAATTACCGCATTCATTCACTAAGTCTTATATAATAAGTTTAAACCCTTGAAGACCTGGTTTAATTTACACTGGGCCTTATTAACTATTTTAACTGATATGGGGGCTGTCCATGAGATTTTATTTTGTCAGATCAATTTGTGTTAACTACTTAATTTAACTTAAATTTACTATTCATCAAATTACAGTGCCCATGCTACTATGGGATATTTTAGAGCAATGGGTGCTATGACCATGGAAAATTCAGTTAATAGTTCTGATGGTTAACTTGAGGTACACCAGTTTGCCCTCTATTTTATATACTGCAACTCCCCTAAGATTATAGAGTGCCATGTTTAAATTTAGTGCATCTTTAGCTATAACTAATCTGAGCCTAGGTATTGATGATATCCACGAAGGTTTGCCAATTAGTCCAACTTAGCAGATGTTCAATGTAATTTAAAACCCATGTTGTAGAGATTCAAAAATTAAAGAGCACCCTTTTATCTTTTTTCTGTATACATTATTATATTAAATGTTGGGTTTACAATTGGATCAAATTGTGGGGTAGGGGTTCATTTTTTATTCACTATCTCTCTTAGTGTCCAAGTTTCTTTATTTTATTTCACTGACTTTGTTATTACTTTGTCACTGGGTATGCTATAGGAGTGAAGGGTTCTCTTAGCTTACTCATATTTATACATTTCTTCCTCCAGAGAGCATCATATATAGGTATTCAAAGTTAGGGGTCTCCCCCATGGCAATGGTTGTATGGTTTAAGGACTCAAGTCTTATGTTGGGTTATAATTAATCACTTTGCTGTGCCATAGTGGCACCATGGATGTTTTCTCTATAACTCTTACTCAGGATATTTGTTGCAACAAAAGTATTGGTAGCAGAGTGGCACAGCAGAAAAGTGCTTGGCTTATAGCCATGAGATCAATGGCTCTAAATCATTGTCTGCTAGGACCCTGCTTTTTCTTGCTATACAAGCTTTCTTCTTCTCTCTCTCTCTCTTTCAGGATATTATTGCCCCGTCCTGTAGATAGTCTTTGCTTCCTCCATTCAATCTCTGCGTGTCATGGTTCACATTCAGTAATTTCATTTTGTATATGGACCAGTTGGAGCAAAAAAAAAATCATGATCATAACATCAACCCTTTGGCATCTCTTGCTAAACAGCAGCATTAAACATAGCTGAAGCACATTAAGGGTTAGGGATTTGCATTGAGAGAGCATTTGAGTTACCTCTGGTGTTTTAGGAAGAGCTGAGATCAAATGCTCCATCCTCTTTCGTTTTCTTGTTAGTGCCTGGGCCACAGGCAGCCATGGACTTGCACTTCCATAGCTTTGGGGTTCTGGAGAGTGTACTACAGCAGCAAAGCAGTATCACAGGAGATAAGTAAAGCTGCTAACTGTATTTGAATAGCAGTAAATATAAAAAAACGTATGTATCATGCTTAATTCTCCCTGTGGTGGTGGTCTCCTTTCTTTCCTACAACTTCAAAAAAGGCTTTCCCTGGGCCAATCACAGAGGTGTACAATCACAAACAATGTACATATGGCTGCTGCAAGCAACCAATGATGGTTATCAGAAAACATGACCCAATCACTGACCGGTGAGGACATTATGCCTTTGCTGCCATTATAGGTGGGTGCCTCAGAAACTACCATCAAATACAGGCTGAACCCAATGTCACATCACTAGGGGATACAACCAATTAATGACAAGTCTTGTCTTTGGGACAAGAGCATGTTAGAGTGGGTGGGAATATATGGCAGTGCGTGACAGAAAGACAATAAAGTCCCACAAACCAAAGAGCAAGCTGACCACAAATTGGCTGTTCTGTCCCAGGCAAGCTTTGCTGTATCACAGGACCAAGTAGTTAGCCAAGAGTCGTTAAAGCTGACCAGGTGTTATTGGTCATTGTTGGATCATATTTATCATAGTGCCAGTTGTTTTACTTGCCTCCTCTGTACCCTGTTGGTGAGGGAAAGATTCCCTCCCTAGGTTTATGGGGATGCATGAACATATGACATCGACACTCAAGAGATAAGATTGACCGTTTATTAGTCACATATATTCACAACAAGACACAAAGGGCCACACTAGGGTTATACTCAGGAACAGAATAAACAAGCAGGTGCTCAATGAGGCAGTCCTTGTAGTAACAAGAGAATGGGATAACCCTTGGTTCCTGTAAAAGAAGAGATTGACTTGTTTAATTCCTCTGGCTGGCAGAGAACTGAAACAAGCTACTCGGGGATAAGCAGGCACTGTGCTTGGTCTCCATAATAAGGAGGGTTATTTGGCTAAAAGACCTTATCCATGGGAGAGCAGTAAGAAAGGAAACTGCAGTTAGGCCATTCAAGGCCCTCCCAGCTCTTCCAGATCTCAAAGTATACATTATATAAAAACTTAAATTTAGGTCTTGATACTGTATGGAATTTTTTTGCTGATCAAAATAGAATTTTTATTTTTCAGTCCTCTCCAGTACATTTAGGACTAATTCTTTCTAGGATATATCAAGCAAAAGCCTCTATTGTCAGCTCCTGTTATATAAGTCTTACCTTTGGACATGGTTCCATAATCTCCGTATAAAAAATGCAGTAAACGTGGAAATATATTATGAGGTCTGTCTGGAAAAAGTCCAGCCATCGTTAATATAATGAGAATAGTTTGTGTGACATCGATGTGACCTGGTAACCAAGGAGAGTGGACTGGAATGATCATGTGTGAACAATGACAACTTTACTGTGCTGCTCAGTGGGGATGGTAGACACCACTGAGTGAGCATGTGTATGGTGTGGCTGTCACATTCAAAATGACTCAGCAAGTAGAGCAACAAATATGCATTAGATTTTGTATTTAGCTTGAACATTGCTCCAAGGAAAGTATTCGGATGATTCAGAAGGCCACAGCTATGGGCAGTTGGTGATTAGCAGCTTCATCATGACAATGTGTCCACTCATGCATCGTATCTTGTGCAGAGTTTTCTGGTGAAACATCAAATCACCCAGGTGACTCAGACCCCCTAAAGCCCAGATCTTGCACCCTGTGACTTCTGGCTTTTCCCAAAACTAAAATTACCCTTGAAAGGGAAGCGATTTTAGACCATTGCTGAGATTCACAAAAATACGATGAAGCAGCTGTTAGCAATTGGGAGAACGGTGTGAAGTCCCAAGGTGCCTACTTTGAATGGGACTGAAGCATTATTGTGCTATGTACAATGTTGCGTATATCTTGTATCTTCTTCAATAAACGTCTCTCTTTTTCATATTACATGGCCGGATGCCTTCTGGACAGACCTCGTATATCTTCAATATCCTGTTTTCATTTCCTTTGGGAGTATATCGAGAAATGAGATACTGAATCATACACTAGATCTGCTTTTAGTATTTTGAGGAATCTAGATACTGTCCTCATAGTGGCTATACCTATTTACATTCCTACCAACCATGCACAAGAGTTCTCTTTTCTCCCTGTCTTCATCACCACTTGTTATATCTTTTCTTCTAATGATAGCTATTCTCACAAGCGTGAGATGTGTATCATTGTTGGTTCTGTTTTGCACTTCCCTGATGATTAATGATATTGAAAATCTTTTTATGTACTTATTCACCATTTGGATGTTTTCTTTGGAAAAATGTTATTCCTTTGTTTGTTTTCATTTTGCTTGACTCTGTGTTGGTTTCTATGCATTTGATGAAACAGCCACCTCTCCCAGTCTTGAAGGAGTGGCCTCTTACAGAAAATGATCTTTATTGTTTAATTCTGCCCTAGCTTTTAGTTGTCTCTCAAACATTTGGGATTATCCAAACAGCCTATTTTATTTTTAATAGCTCCCAGTAGTTGAGAGTGTGCAAGGCCTGTCAGTGTCTTAAAAGGGAGGATCTTAGTCAGCACCTACATTCAGGCTGATTGGAAACCAGACCCCCAGACGACAGCTTTTAAAGCAAGTGTAAACCTCACTGGACACCAGAGCCAGGAGACTTGGATGTGTGCCCTTTCCAGGAGTTACAAAACTCCAGGTTCCAAGTGAACATATAAGCTTTTCTGCAGTGCAAGCTGCAGTGAGGCAGAGGGTGAATGCAAAGATGATGGTCACTGGCCTGTGTTCCCTGGGAGCACCTCTGTAAGTCTCTAGATACTGTATGTACCAAACCTGAAGCCTGCCCTGTGGGCCAAAGCTCCAGGACACCAGATATAAAAAACAGAGCACCAAACACCAATAAAAGCTATCCTTTGTGTCATGCAGGTGGTCTTGTGTGTGGCAGAAGGAGAGCACAAAGATGGTACCCACCATCTTGAGCAAGTCAGAGAGGTTGCGTAAAGATGGCACCCTCCAGCCTCCATCTCCAGAAGTGTCCCAGCAGGCCCCTAAATGTATGTTAAATTAGATGTCTGCCCCTCAGGCCAATGCTTTAAGATTAGCAAATGAACCTCTTTCACACGATGTCTGGGCATCTTGCCATCTGCTGTGTCTGCACTGGGCTATCAGGTGTGTGAGTCTGAATATGAGAGCCTTTTGAGAGCTGTTTTTCAGATTTGTGGATCTTTTGGATAGAAGGCCCATGGGTTTTCAAAGTTAGCTATTTGGGGAGCATATCTCTCAGGTGCAGGTCTTAAAAGTTAAGTTACCTGAAAAAAAAAGTTAAGTTACCTGATGTGGGATTCAAACCCTTTTCTCCTTGGGGAGAAGCTCCATGTTTACTGTTCCTTCCAGATTGGGACTCACCAGGCTGCGGGTGGGGTTATGGTGAGACTGGGTCTCAGCCTCTTCTACTCACTTTGATGTGTTATTCTTATTTGCCCAATGTGTAGAATTTGCTGGGTTAGTTTTGAGGGTTTTTACAGAGGAAATTTTCACGTGTAACTATAGATTTGGTGTGTCTGTGAAGGAGGTGAACTAAAGATCTTCCCAAGTTGCATATTTAATGCATTTTTACTTTTGTTTAAAACCCTTGGATCTAGGAACTGTAATGTTTAGATTGTCAATCTGTCTCTTATAGCCAAGATTGTAAGGCCTTTGGGGTGAGATGCCATCTTCCATATGCTCTTTTCTTGCTCCTTATAACCTGGATCACTTCCAGGATCCCATGAGCCTTCTGCAAATGCTAATTATTTCAGGGTAGCCTCCATTCAATTCAGCTCAGAGCCCCCAAAACGATTCAAACATAAAGTGCAACTACAAAATGGCATAGAGAGGAATCCCGTTTATATCCTTGCAGACTTAGAATCTTGACACTGAAAAGCAGTATACTCCTATTTTTATGGCTTCATGATTTTTCTGTATCAAGATATAGTATAATTATTTTCCACACAGTAATTAAACATTATAGAGCTTCCTAAATTGGTTAACTGATAGTTGGCTATTTTCAACTTTAACTAGTGAGGCACCATTATCCTGTTTCTGAAAGTGTCTGACAGCCCAAATAGTTAAAGTTATCTTGTGTACTCCTAAAAAAAGGAAAATCTAACACACTAACAAATAGCTGTGAAATAATGCATGTCATTCCAATCTTTGGATTCTTTTAGAAATAACTTAGCAGAAGTTCAAAAAATCATTTGACAAATTGTCACTAAATGAATATTGTATTTTTTGTATATTTTGTTCCTCAAATACTTTCTCCTTTCCATTTAGAGAAAGGAGGAAGAGAAGAAAATGTATAAACCATATAATGTTTCTCCTCACCTATTTTTTCCTGCTTTTAAACATCAACTGATATCCAGTGGAGATGTCTCTAAGCACAATTAATTTTATCTTTGCAGATTTTGAAAATGAAAGGGTTGCCTATGTTTGCAATTATTTGGCAGTGTGAGTAGATGAGGAGGGGGAGTTGGATAACAATAGCTGTATCTCACCTCTTGCTTTAAAAAAGTCTCTATTTCTATCTTCACTCCTATAGGAATAGAAAAGTCGTCTCTTCTTCCTGTCCTTGCAATAATCTATATTTAAAATTATTAATATGCCTTTGCCACCTTAGTTGAGCCAGAACACTTAAAAAGGTCTGCAGGGTGTTGTGATATGGAAAAAACCAAAATGTTACAAAAGTAACGTAGAAAAGGAGGATTTTCATCTTGCAGCTTTCAAACTCTGATTATGTACACATTTAAAATAATTAGCTAGTACATTTTATTGCTGCCTTGGTCAGGGGTCAGTAGTAGACTTCTAAGTGTCCCTGGAGATAAGCATAGCATTATTAGAGACCAACCACAAATTAACCCTATCCTTAGACAGATTATTTATGATTTCAATGTTATTTTTATTTCACTTAAAAAACAAATCTAGTAGAATAAGAGAACATAGTGTATATAGTTGGTTTTTAAAATATTTTTACACTTGCTTTGAAATCTAGAGGTTGTTTTTCTTTCATATAAATGTTTCTTGTATGCTTGGTGCAGACTCTATGATTATAAGAATTGGGTAATATTCAATTATATGCCTTTTAAACCAATTTGTTAATTAGGTTTATCAAACCATTCAAAACCTTGTTATTTTGTCCACTTCACTTATTAATTAGTGAAATCAATTTTTAGAGAAATTTTATCATGTTAGATTGGTCCATCTATACATGTAATTTTGTCAATTTTTTCTTTACATATTTGAGGATAGATTATTATGTTCACCCAGGTTATAGAGTTTCATATCATCCTGGTGAATCTAAGTGTTTTTCACCACACTGTCACTATTTTTCCCTAATTCTATTTTACATAACATTACTATCAGTATATTTTCAGGTTGTTTTTGTCCTGGTGTATTTTTTCTAACCTTTAATTTTCAACACTTCTGTGTTTTAATGTTTAAGTTTCTTTTTTACAAAATTACGTAGCTGTATCTTTAAAAATCAATATTAGAATATCTTTTAATTGGTGATTTAGGTTACTTCACATTTATTATATTACTTATTTATTTGAACAATTTCTTCCATCTTATTTTCTGCTTTATATTTATTCTTATTTTTCTCTACTTCCTTTAACCTTCTTTTACTGCATTCTTTTTGACTGGTAAATGGTTTTCTCTCATTGTTTTAGAAGTAATCTACTCAGCACTTTTTGAAATAAAGCTTAAATATAAGAAAAAAGTTAACCAAAAATTTTTTGAAAATCGTGCAGGCAAAAAGGCCCAGCAATCCAAGAGGCCATCTTGTAAATTTTCTCTCTTTCTCCTTTAGTACATTAAGGGCCAGGCCAGGACACAGTTGTACAGAGGGAATATGCATATATGAAAAAAGGGAAGATTTGCAATTTTCTGTCCCCAAGGGATTAGAACAAGGACATGGATGTTATTTACTATGTAAACGATAGCCAAATTGTGGGTCCCAATTAGTGTTTTAAAATAGTGAGGATAACACTGAGGGCAGAGGGAGGTTTTCTTTCTTATTTCCAACTTGGGACTCATAAAAGCAATACCCTCTCAAACTGTCCCTACATTAACTTTTGCAGACTTAACTCCTGGGGTTTGGATTGTATAAACTACCTTACTCTTGTCTAGCTTAGATGTTAGATTAAAAGTCACAGGCACTGCCTGTTGACCCTCCATAGCAGGGAAAGGTAACCCAGCAGCACAGGCTGGGCTTGGATAGGTGGCCCAGTTGGCCCAATTGGAGCCCACAGACAGAATGAGGAGTAAACAGCTAGTGCAAAGTAAGGTGATTCTGACTTAGTCAACAATAGTGTCACCTGTGTGAAAGTCATACATGAGGATTACAAGTTACACTAGCCACATCTCTGGTTCTGAATGACAGCACAGCAATATGCAACTATGTGGGTAAGGTATATAGCGACAGAGACAAAAGGAGGTGAGAGACCTAATGCAATGGTTGCCATATTTATTCTGCAATGAGATCATATAAGCTATTACCTCTTTCCCCATATGACTAGACTTCAACTAGGAGAGAAGTGGGGGCAGGGGGAACTGTCTTAGAGACTAAACTATTTCACCAAGAGAGACTGAACACTCTCTGAAGAGACTTTAGTTTCTTAGGTCAGATTAAGATTTCAAGTGGATTGGACATTAAGTTAATTTTTACCTCCACCAACCAGAAGGTTGGAAACTTAAGAAGACCAAATTAGTTATAGACAAAATAAATAAATTACATTTGCTCTGCACAGTGAATTTTTAGTGTGAGGTAAAAATTTTAATGTTGATTTTGAAACCTGAACAGGATAGAAACCCTAGATGTAAACTATGTCTCTTAGCGATTTTTCAGATGGTTGTTTTCACTTCTAAGCAGAAGGAAACTGCTGAAATAAGGGGAAAATGACAGGAGATTTTAATTCCTATATAAGTCTGAGTGAATCATTAATTCTTAGCAAATGGTATTGAGCATATAAAAATTTAACAAAGGTTCCCATAGATGCATTGGGACCCAGATACTTGCATAATCTTCCCTTCATAGGAGAGATAATAAAGGGAAGAGAATGCAAACTAGACTGATGTATGTGATACAACACTATCATTACATATGGAATAAAAGAGAAAAACAATCAAAGAAATAGTTTGATAATAAAAAGTACTATGAGGATGCTAACATACTAACACTGAGATGAAAATTTTAGTAATAGATTTCATGGCTGTTATAAACAGTTTTATTTACATATGCAGAATATTCCAAAAAATAATTATAACTATACAATGTAGTTTGAAAAGTAAAACCAAATCTGATTTGCAAAGGTGTTTTTGTTATTAATAACATACTTTTGTATCATACTTTATAGTTTATAAATCTCTTTCACACTCATTTAGAAGTTATATAATTGATTTTGAATATGAATAAAAATTAACTAAAACATTTCGAGAAAATTTATTCTGAAATATAATGAAAAGATAGATGTAATATATAAATATGCCACATTATTTGTTATATTCCTGGAACTAATTGATTTAAGTAAAACTGATTATGAATATTTTACTCCTATATACAATATTATCTCTTTTTTAATACAGTCTTCTAATTTATTTTTTTTATTTAATTTATTTATCTTTAGAGGGGAAGGGAAGGAGAGACGGAGAGAAATATCAGGGTATGGTTGCCTCTCATGTGTCCCCTGCTGGGAACTGGCCTGCATGTGCCCTGACTGGGAACCAAACCGCAATCCTTTGGTTTGCAGGCCAGCACTCACTCCACTGAGCTACACCAGCCAGGCCACAGTATTATTCTTTTTTATATATTAGTTTTTCTTGCAAAGATGAGGCTCAGAGATTTTTTTCTCACACATTTCTCCCATTTTTTTTTGTGAATCTTTTCATTTATTTATTTATTTATTTAATCTCGAAAGTACTTTTTCATTGTTGTTCAAGTACAGTTGTCTTTATTCTCACTCTGCCACGCCCCACCACCCCACCCATCCCTGCCTTCTACCCTCCAACTTACTCCCATTGCCTTTGTTCCCCGTTTCCTTTGTCCATGGGTCCTTTATACATGTTCCTTGATGACCCTTCCCTTTCTTTCCCTCCAATACCCTCTCCCCCTCCCCTCTGGTTACTGTCAGATTGTTCTTAATTTCAATGTGTCTATTTATATTTTGCTTGCTTATTTGCTTTGTTGATTAGGTTCCACTTATAGATTCATAACAAAAAATAAATATATTGTATTCTCTGTTAATTTGAGATTTTGTATTCTGACATGTTTAGGTATATAAACTCAATCAAGGCAGTTATCTAATAAGGCTTAATTTCCTCATTACAAATTAAAAAGTTTGAATTAGCTAAGACTGTGTCCAACTCTTGTATTCAGATATTTGGTATAATCTTTGTAGTGTAAGTACATTAACACCTTTCATCACCTGACTATATTTCTTCTAGTTTATCAGCTATCACTGTCTAGGAGACCTTATCCACATGCTCAGTGAGTACATTTTCAGCCAAATGAAAAAAAGAAAAAGAAACAAGAAAGGCTGGAAGCACTGTGTGGATTCTAATTCTTCAGTTTTCAACCATGTTCTAAATGTGATATGCTTCAAGTGCCACTGAACACCAAAGACAAATATCTTTCATACAGAAGCCAAAATAATTATGCTGTAGAAATTGCAGAAGGCATGATTAGTAGAGTGGATTTAGAATGAAGCACCTGGTGCACTGTTTCTGGTTTTTCAGCTGAATCATTGAGTTAAATCAGTTGCTTCATCCATTCTCTAGCTTTGAGATTTGTAAAATAAAATTAATTTCTGGACCTTCAGATGGCCTGCTTATGCCCACTCCTGGGTCAGTTTGTTGTTGTTGCTGTTATTATTTCATGGTATGGGGTTTAAGATGGCCCATAAGCAGCATACTGGTTGCTGTCTTCTGAGCTGTGATGAATGGAAACAGTAGAATTAACTGGTCACATCAGATGCTACAACCTCATTAAAGATAGGAGGACCGCAGTTCCAGTTCTTGGCCTACTGGAACTACTGCAACCACATTCAGTGATATACAGTGTATGTTTGCAAAGAAAAGTTAAAGCTTCTTGGATTAAATTGACATACCTGCTAATGCATGTTCTTCTGTGAGTTACAGCTGCTGCTGTCGCTAACAACAAGAACAATATTTACCAATTTTTGAGTGCTCACTCTGTCAGAAACTTCACATACATCATGGTATTTGATTCTCAGAAGTGAAAAAGTAGGTACTAATGATATATTTCTTTTACAGATGAGGAGCCTTATCTTAGATATGAAATTTATTTGGGGACTTAGAGTTAAAGTTTGGTGACACATAAATATATACCCAGGTTGGTCTGACTCCAAAGCCTGAACTCTGTATTACCAAACTATCAGACATATGAGGAAAAAATTGTTGGAGAGATGTTAGATTTTGGGTACTTGACAGTGAGCCATGTTCATATCATTGAAAGTATAGCACTCAATTTTACAACTAAGTGGATTTTACAAGGCTTATAGAATATGATTGATAAGAAACCTGGACTAATACAAGATAACTTTAATCTGAAATAGCTGTAAGTAAATACTCTGATAGAGGACTTAGAAATATCAGTGGCTGAATGGCTGAATAAGACTGTTATTACTAATAAGAAATGTAATAGAATTTTCTTACCAGGGAAAAGTTGAGTAATCTATTCAATTTGATGTTATTAATGTACAGCTGTAAAAGTTAAAAATGAAAAACTGATACTGTAGTTTCCTTACTTATCATATCATTTTTATTTTTGCATTTAAAAGTCACACAATGTTTAAGTTCAGAGGGAAGATAAAGACCACTTGGTCCAACATATAAATTTACAAATTAGGAAATATATTACCCAGAGGTTATAAGGCTGCTCAAGGTCACACAGGAATTAGTACCAGAGCCAGGACTAAAACTTTGGTTCCTGAATTCTTGAGTCATCTTTATAGTCTTTTAAACTTTCTTTTAATTTTTTGTTTTTTTCAATTACGGTTTACATTCAATATTATTTTGTATTAGTTTCAGGTTTACAACATAGTGTTTAGACAACCACAAAGTTCACAAAGAGTTTATGCCAATATTTCCAGTACTCAACTAGTTAGAAAATTATGTAATTTACAAACTAATAATCTCTCTGATATTTCAAGTCCCTGCCTGGTACCATATATAGTTATTACAATATTTTCCACTATATTCCTTATGATGCTCTTTACATTTCCATGACTATCTTGAAACTACCAATTTGTACTTTTGAATCCCTCCACCTCTTTTACCCAGGCCCCCAACACCCCTCCCCTCTGGCAAACCATCATCAGTCTGTTCTCTGTATCTAGCACCACAGATATTTGAAATTTTTTCATTTTGTATTAGTCCAGAACATTGTAACAGCTATGCATGGAGCCAGGTGAGTGCTAGATTGATCACGGTGATTGCTTTGTCGGGGATATAAATATCTAATCACTGGGCCGCGCACCTGAAAGTAATACAATATTGTACTTCAACTGTAATTGAAAAATAAACAATTATTTTTTAAAAGATTAACAAACAATAGTAAAACAATAATAATGATGCTGAGGAGGTGCGCCTGAGTTTTGAATTTTATTTGCAACAGGCTTATCCGAAATCAAGCGTTCAAAATGACGCCCCACAATGGGTCTGCAGAGTTTGGAGAATAATATTCCTGATCTTTGTGTCTCCGTGCCACTTAACACAATGCCTGTCCCCAGAAAGAAGGTTAATAAAAGCTTTTTTGAAATCATTACACATTGTAAGGTTCAAGTTTTATTCTCCATGAATGAAGTCTCCAAGTGGTAAAATATGAATCTGTACAGTGTGAGCAAGTGTCTTGTCTGTATTCAACACCAGCTCGAGCAGCCTGAGGCAAAGAGGTCGCTGTTTCCCTTTCCTTCTATTTCGTAACCTTTGCCCGCACCTCCTAATGGTTACATCCAGCGACTCTCTCAGGCTTTCCAATTGTATCTTTTGGGTGCCCTCCTCGGACTTGATGCTAATGAGGCTCTGAAGTGGCTGACTCTATTGAGAGTGGCTAACCCCTCACCACAAGGGGGCACTTGACTTCCCATGAGGAGTGTGGGCAGAGGTCCAGGTCTAGGTCAAAGGCCACACCCTGTCACGGTGTTCAGTCTGAGGTAGGACGAGTCAGGGACCGCTTCACTCAAAATGGCTGTCAATTTTAAGGACCCGGCCTGTGGCTTCCATTGCAGGGAGGTTGTAGATTTTATAAATACTAAAATCCTGCAAAATGGAGGCACTCCCTCCTTCTACCTGAGGCACTTGGGTGAGTCCTGGGGTGATACTGAGAGGAGGTTGAGGGATATCCTGAGGGACTCAGGAATATCAGGAGCCAGGAAGAATGCGTACGCCTGGAGCACCTTGGCCCTGGCAGTGCGCTTCGCAGAGAGGCAGAGGAAGGAAGACGAAGTAAAGGTAATGAAGCTCCAGAAGCAGCTTGAAGAGCAGCAGCTGCTCAATGATGCCTTGGTAGGGATGGTGAATAGGCTCAGGGGTACACAAGAAAGCGAGAGGGGCAAAGCGCAGTTACAACTTCAACAGAACCTCACAGCCCTTCGTGGGGTACAGGCAGAACGAGATGCGATGAAGAAAGTGCTTCTTACGGTGTTAAGCACGCAGTCTGACAAGCAGGAAGGGCATGTGGAAGAGGGCGAGAAAAAACAGACAGACACAGGTATGATGGGTTTTGGTCAGGCTGCAGCAGGTTACCAGGGCGCAAGCTATAGGGCACTGAGGGGGCCAGGCCAAGAGATTGCTACTATTCCTATGACCACTGCTAATCCTGGGGCTGCTGCTGCTCCAGGAGCCGCCGCCGTAGGGAGAGGGGCCCAGGAAGGGAAAGTGATTTCCGGATTTGAGAACAAGCATGTAGCGATTTCTCCTTCCTCTGGGATCTTGGGGGCCCAGTTCCGGGCTGGTCGGTTGCAACCCCTGGATCCCTCCGCATCCTCTTACTCATTCCCACCTACTGCGTTTCTCCCAGGAGCAGCAGCACAAACGGCAGCAGGTCCCACTCTGAAAAATTTCAGGACTAAATGGGCGGGTAAGCATGCTGGCAGCCATAAATTCTTGCCAGGAAGATTTAAGGGGCAGCCTGGCCTCTATCCCTCTGCAAGCCGGAAGCTTAGGCACAAAGTTAGGGACTGGAACTGTGACCTGTGTCATTCCAGGAATTTCTCACGGAGAAAGCAGTGTTTTAAATGTGACACACCCCGCCCCCCAAAGGGAAAGTAAGACTCTGCCCCCAGTTAGGGACCTCACTGAATGCTGACAAATTCATTTCCTGACATCCTTTTCTGATTTAGAAAAAGAAAAAGAGCATGTTCTTGATTAGACGTTATGTAAACAGACAAGCAAAGAGGAATAAAACATAAAGATCATCTTAAAGCTTGCCACTCAGAAACAATTCCCATTTCTACCTTTACTTTCAGGTCTGAGTAGAACTACATATGTGGGTTATAATAAATTGTTATATTAAATAGTTTTCTTAGGAAAATAGGGTCATTTTGAAAATTAAGTTTATTACTTAAAAGCGTTCTCTTATTCGTTCGATAAACTTTGGGAACCACAGAGAGAAAATACAAATGAGAATAAAAATCGCAAAAACTACCATCACTTAGAAACAATCTTTAGAGCTCGGTTTTGCCAGTTGCACTATCGTGCGCAGACAGACCCACACACATACAACTACATGTGTGTGTGTGAATGCCCAAACATGCTATTTTTGCACCTAAAATGAGACCCAACTGAACATGTATTTTGTGAACCTAACTGAAAACACTGCCTTCATTTAAATTAAATTCGGGGACACACATGCATAACCATAAAATGCTAATTCAACCACCTGAAATCAATTCCTCCAATATTTATACATATATATATATATATATATATATATATATATATATATATATAAAATATTTAAAATTAACTTTTTCTTCTTTCTAAAGTAAGAAACAGTGGAGAAGCAAAAGATGAAAATAAGTTTTATGTATTATCTTATTACTCCGGAAAATATTATTTTTCTATGTAAATACCCATTATTTTTTAATTTCTATATTTAATGTTAATAAAATGTCAATAATGTTAAGCTAAGTATGTACATATAATTTTTAAATTTTTACATAACATTTAAAATGGTATGTTTATATTCTGAGCTTAACATTATTCCCCATCTTTTGTGGAGGGGTATGATCTCTTAGACATGGCCATTCATTCTTTAAATGGGTCTGCTGGAGATCCCTTCTGCTATTTTCTTTTGTTCTTCCTTTGGGCCAATCAAAGAGCCAGCTCTTCATTTCATTTATCAGTCCTATTACTTACTGTCCAACTCATTCATTTTTCTCCCATCCCTTCTACTTTCTTGAGGATTTGTTGTTGTTTTTGTCTTCAATTTCACTTCCTGGTTTTATGTTCAGTTGATTTCTTTATGTTTTTTGTGTAATGTTTAAAGATGAGGAATGTCTACCAAATGCACATGGCCTTTATGCCACACAGAGTGTGTGTATATGTGTATATGCATGTGCGTGTGTACTTGTAAACATATGTCTGTATATAAATTTGTGTGTATGTGTGTGTGTGTGTGTGTGTGTGTATACCTTCCACGCACATACATATTGTTCCCCCTGCCTTGGGATTCTAATTCAACACTCTTAATTAAAATGGTAGCAATTGAGAAGGGGAATTTTACTTGGCAAATACTTTTGCCATGTTTTCTGACTACATTTCAACTCTGTGGTGGGGGTGCAATCACCACAGACTGCCAAATTGGGAGAACAAGCATGGTGTATTTTAATCCATGCAAACATTAGGACATTTGCACTGTTTTTGCAGTAAGTTTCTGAATCTTCCATGTTCATTGTAATACAGAACAAAACCTCTTGAAATACCTAAAAGTGTCTGTAATTGTTGTGTGGCTTTTGGGGGGAGGACTCAATGTGAGGGGAATGTCATAATAATGAGAATACACTGCAATCCAGTTTGTGCATCTTCAGACATCGATGTTGTGAAAACTCATAAGAAACTGCAGAAATTAATCCACAGAAACTTACTGCTTGGGGAGTTTAAGAGTTACCATAGTAAAAACATTTTTCCTATTGATATGAATGTCATTGGGTTTTCTGAAGTTTTAGGTTGCTTTGTGGGATTTTAAAATGACAAAACATTCTGGTAATGGATCAAAGTTCTGTATAGCTAAGAGCCACTGAAATATTCATGTTCACTAGCCAAAATCATCTGTGGGGCCAACATTCAGAATAGAACAGCATTAATGAAATAGTTTTGATGGGGAGGAAATCTGTGTTCAAAGTTAGGGACTTAAGTAAAGAAATATAGATTTGCATTCTGGCTGATAAAAATAAAAATGAAGAAGGCTTTCTTTAATCAGAAAATGTCTTTATGTTAAGTTTTATTTTTCAGTTACGGTTTACATTCAGTATTATTTTGTGTTAGTTTCAGGTGTACAACACAGTGGTTAGACAATCGTATACTTTACAAAGTGTCCCCCGGCCCCAATATTTCAAGTACCCGCCTGGCCCCAGTAGATAGTTATTACAATATTACTGACTCTGTTCCCTATGCTGTACTTTACATCCCCATGACTGTTCTAGAACAACAGATTTGTACTTCCCCATCCCTTCATTTTTGCATACCTACCCCCCAACCCTCCTCCACTCTGGCAACCATCAGTCTATTCTCTGTAAAAATTAGTAAGATTTTGAAAAGAGCCTCGAAAACCTAGTTCCATGGTTTCCTTTCAATTCATATAGACTACCGAGTGTTAATGGATGTTATCTGTGATACTAGGTGACCTACGCTGTTTAGATTTCTTACTGTTTGCTTGGCGGCAGGCTCTCCAGTAAATTCAGGATGTCCAGTTTAATCTCAAGTTCAGAAAAAAAAATGACAGATTTTGTTTTAAAATAAGTATGTACCAAATACTGCATGTATTTTTATTTGCTGTATCTGACAACACTACCTGGAGGGAGACTGGCACTTGTTTTCCTTCTCAAGTGAAAATGGTACCAGTGATTCTGGAAGAGAGGAGCATTCAGATCTGTGCAAGTTTGGAGGGAATTCCAGGACCCGCAGTTGAAGAGCCAAAAGGAAGAAAAAGAAAACAGAAGCTTCTGAACATTCATCAGCAGTGAACTCTCAATGCATGAGTTGGGTATGACAATATATAGCATGATATGGTATTCGTGATTGGGGAAAAGAGATTTGGAAAAAAGTAGAGATAAATTGGAAATATGTGCTCTTGCCCTGAAATCCCTTGCTCTGTCACTGCAGTCGCCTAAACAGTCTCTAACGTTACCTTACCCATCGTCAGTAGCATGGTGGAAAACCTGTGCTGTAGCCTGGCGCCCAGAGTTTGGCTCCTTAAACTAGTCTCCATAAGAGGAACCAGGGCTCCTTGGAGGGTAGCTGGCACCAAGCCTTGGGGCAGGAGAAAGCAAGATGAGCCTGGAACATCTTGCCATTTACAGGGAGAGAGTGAGGATGCTGACTGGGGGTACAAAGGAGAAAGAGACTTGAAGAAGGCTGCCACCCAGCAGAGTGACATGTTGAGCATTAAGAGAGCGCCTGCCTGAAGAAGTGTCTCACTGGGCAGAGAGAGAAAATTGAGCATCAAAAAAAGAAAATAACCAACAATTGCAATCAACTGAAGCAGCTGAGTCCATTAAAACATAACCCCACGAAGATACTCAAAGTGCACAGGCAGTATAAAGCATGCACAAAGGTGCCGTTATGCACACAAGAATTTCCCATGTTGTCTATAAAAATGCTATATGTTGATCGACCCACTTTATGCAACCCCTACACTCAATGTTTTTGTCATGAAGTTCACACCAATGGTGCGGACATAATGGAGTGCATGATTAACTAATATATAAAAAGGTAGCAATTTTACCTGGCAGAGGGAAACATGTGGGGGAATGCAAGGGTGAGCTTCTTTGTCTAAAGAGATGATATAGAAGGACATGTACACAAGTGGGAGTAATACTCTTTGGGATAAAAATGTACTGTTTTGAAACTTGAGAATCTGGTGTTTTAGAGAATTTGTAAAGGCTTTAAAATATTTTGAGTGTTGTACTATCAGAAACAAAATGTTATACATTTCTGGATTTAACAAGATTTCCTGGTCTATGGAATACGTGAAGACGCATCAGAAGTAAGATGCTGGATTGTTTTCATTTTGTGACCACATATTGAGCTCGCATGCTCAGGGGTGTTTTTGAGTATAGCACTTGTCTGATGTTCATCAAGATGGTGTTATCGCAGCGAGCATAAATAAACCAGTTGTTGTGAATATACATTGCCTCATGCGCTCTGTGCTGCTGTTGCCACGTGGAAAGAAATCTTAGAGAGAGGAGGGTAGGGTCAACAGAGTTGCGCTACATCAGTTCTCTTAAAAGCTGGGCATCCCCCTCCCCCCAAAGGGGTGAACACCCATGAAGTCTTTTTCTCTGGCTTTTCCCTTCCCTCAAATATCATTAATTTGTGATTTGGTTTGTGTCTAACAACAGGAATAAGGGTCCAGACTATAATATGTCTTGGGTTCTGAGATGACATATTTATGATGGGAAATTTCGGGACTTGGTTTTCAGATTGTAAATTTATTGAAAGCTCTTTTATTCTGGGAAATCACCTGATTTATCTGTCCTTTTGCAGGTGTGGGGTCAGCGTTGGGATACTTTGGTGTCCTAGTAATTAAAGCATTTAGGCAGATTATATAGATGATTGACTGCGGGTCAGAATATTCAATCTCTAGATGTGCTGCGAACAAGGAAGAGGTGTGTAGACTTGAGCTCAGCTCCTCTAGACAGGAGAGTGTACAAGAGAGCATTGCCCCTGCCACTTCATTCTTTCTGTTTGACTCAGTGAGCCATATGGCCAGGACAATACGCAGTATGTATTTTTTCCATCTACATTCCATGACTGGTTGGAAAATCAGTTGTAAGTCTGCTGCCCAGCCCCTGCACCACCCGCCAAAATTCCCTCAAACTGATTTTACACAATTAAATCCGCTAAGTCGAGGTGCATGTCACATAGGGCTGCAATCTCATTTGAGACGGAACTCTCTTCCAAACACTCAGGTTGCTGGCCGAATTTAGTTTCCTGCAGTGGTAACATGGCCTGCATGAGAGCAGGGCAGATATGTAAACAAGTGTTCATAGCTTTCGCCTAAATCTGAATCAGTATTTTAATCTTGCAGTATTAAAATGCTGAATCAGTATTTTAATATTGTGAATGTTACTTTCACAATAACTTGCATTTGGAAACATGGAAATTGATTATCTTTGTCATTATCACAGTAAAGCAGAAATTCAAGAAAAGGTTCCTAGATACCATGAAATCGGTTTTCATTTCTTTGTGGTGGTACCCATTTTGGGAACAAATATGGACAGAATAGAGCTCACTCGGGCCACTACACTCAGGAACATGCACAGGGCACTGGCTGCAGTGGTGGGTGGTACAGGCTTAATACTTGGGGTGCCGCTGTGCCCAGGAGCCAGGTGGGGAACCCTGGGGTGAGGGTTCCCAAGCAGCTTGTGGGCAGCCTTCTTGCTGTAGTCCTTAGTGCACTCAGGATCCACATCCCTTTAATACCCAGTGATATTGTTGGGGGAAATTGATAGCTATTTTAAGACACAACACAGTGACTAGAGAGTGATTTGTTTCTGCAGCCCAGTCGTTTTTGCAGCCTGGTGGCTTGTTTTGGGCCAAAGAGGCCAAAAGCCTCTTTTGGCTTCTCTGGACTATTTATCGTCTACATACCAGAAATAACGCTCTGCTTTCTGCTTCTGTGACTGCCTCCTGCTTTCACGCCAGAAGTAAGGGTCCGAAGGACGGGCCCTCCCTTGCTCTGTAAAAATAACTGCTCCCCCCACTGCTGAGGGCCCAGAATTTGAAACTGACTCCTCTGGGTCCACGAGCACAAAATAAACTTCCACTCCATACACCCAAAAGCGGCTGAGTTGTTTTCTGTAACAAAACCATCTGCCTCTTTTCTGATCTCCTCCTTGCCTCCCAGTCTTGGAGGCACTGCCCCAGTACTCGGGGTGCTGCTGGAGAGAAATAGGTTTCTCCAGCAGTGTCCTGGACAGGGTCCAGACTCGTAGTGTTTTTCTCTACAACCAAGTGCTGGAATCGCTCCCTGGGAAGCGTGAACTTCTACAAAGTCTCTCATCTGTGGCTATCTGCCCAAGTCAATACTCTCCAGGTTTTCCCCTGTGGCCGTCCAGAGGGTTTGGGGCCCCTTTAGCAGTTCCCGCTGGTTTCTGCAGCCCATGCCCAGGCCTGTCTGCCTATTACCTGACATGCAAATGGATGGGACTCCTCCCTGGTCCCTTGACATACGGATCTGCCTCCCACAACTCCCACACAAGCGATTTGTTCGTGGACGGATGGCAAACTTTAGTTGTTAGAAGGGAGGGAAGGTGAAGGTGTGGTGGAAGAAGGGACCTCTCATGGATCCGTGACGCTGACGCCAGTCTTCTCACATCACAGTTTATTGAAGCATCATCTCCTGGTAGTGGGAATTGAAAGGTTTTGCTACAACAAACAATGGGCTACTGGGAATTCTTTCATGCACGTTCCTATGCACTGCTGCTCTTATTTCTTTATGATAGCTGTACATAGAATCGGAAAATCTATGTGTGTTCTTCATTTTTTTAAAAAATAAAAAAGCCCTCCCTGGCTAGTGTAGCCCAGTGGATTGAGCGCGGAGCTGTGAACCAAAGTGTCACTGGTTCGATTCCCAGTCAGGGCACATGCCTGAGTTGCGGGCCAGGTCTCTAGTGGGGGCCATGAGAAAGGCAACCACACACTGATATTTGTCTCCCTCTCTTCTTCCTCCCTTCCCCTGTCTCTACAAGTAAATAAATAAAAATATTTTTTAAAAAGCCCCAGCAATGTATGTATTCATCACCAGGGCCTCTTTCATAAAGAGCCCTTTGTCTGCATCCACCAGCATTTTCACCTGTCTGAGGTGTTGTTTTGCAATTTGACGAGTATACGTGCATCTTTTTTTTTTTAAGATTTTATTTATTTATTTTTAGAGAGGAAGGGAAGGAGAGAAGGAGAGAAACATCAATGTATGGTTGCCTTTCGTGCATCCCCTGCTGGGAACTGGCCTACAGGGAACCGGCCTGCAACCCAGGCATGTGCCCTAACTGGGAATCGAACCGCGATCATGTGGGTCACAGGCCCACGCTCAATCCACTCAGCTACACCAGCCAGGGCAGGTGCATCTTTTTTCCCCAGAATAACATGCATTTAGTTGAATGCTTGAGAAGTATCATTTTACAAGTTTGTTTGGTCATTTAAATTTTGTCCCCTGTGGGATGTCTCTTTTGATCCTTAGCACATGTAATAGTGATTTCTTTGCCTTTTTACTTTTCAATTTACAGGAGTTCTTTCTATATTATAGGTGTGAATGTTCTGTCTGAATTTATGTTACAATATCTTTCCTCCAGTTTTGTTGTCTTTTAAGGCGATTTAGGATTCGTTTTATCAGAAGATACTTTATCTTTTGCACACCGAAAATCTTTTATGCCCTATCTTTTATAGATTTTAATTTTATGATTAGTTTAAGAAGCTCTCCCTCTACCTCCAGGCTCCTTTTTGGTTCAGAGGTCTCTCATGCACCTGGAACTTATTTTTCATTATGGTACAACATCTTTTCTCTCAAGTGGATAACCAGTGATGCCAGGATATATTATTAGATATTTCCTTCCCTTTACCTGAAGTTAGGTTTTTCTTTTTCTAAAAGATGTTTATTGCCTAGTCTTTTAATTTTATTTATTTATTTATTCATTCATTCATTCATTCATTCATTCATTCATTTATAGAGGGAGGGAAAGGGATAGAGAAAGGGTGGGAGAAGGACATCGGTGTGTGAGAGAAATATCACTGGGTTACCTCTCGTGTGTCCCCAGCCTCCAACCTGGCCTGCACCCAAGATGTGTACCCTGAGCAGGAACCAAATTGGCAACTGTTCAGTTTGCTGGACAACACCCAACCCAGTGAGCTATACCAGTCAAGGTGAAATTACCAGTAGCTTTTCTTAATTACTAAATAGTTATACATATTTCCTGGATGCTCTGTTATGGTCAACTGGTCTACTTTAAAATTTTTTTCTTTTCCTTTTAGGAAGTCGGGAAGAATTGTGTAATTCACTCCCATATGCCATTTACTCATATTCACAGATTATTTCTTGTTGAGTTTTGGTGTAGAGTCTTTGTCATGCTGTTTCATGACATTTCCATCTTACTTATAGTCTTTGTTTTTCATGAAGAATGCATACTACTTTCTTCAGATGCCTTTGCTACATTAATCATGTTTCGGTCCTTCAGTTTGTTGATAGAGTTTGCTAAAGTTGACTAGTTTTTGCATCCCCCAAACAAATTGCACTTGGTCGTGATCTAGTCTTTGATGCATTAACAGCTCTGATTTCTGAGATTTTGTGTATAAATTTGCATCTGTTTTAAAAAGTTTGATAGCTCTGCATTTCTTTCTTTTCAACTACCTGTATGCGGTGCTGGTGTTAGGGATGTATTAGCTGCATGAAATAAATTTCTAAGCTTACCGTCACATACTGGACAGTAACAGTATAATTTTTCATTTAAATTATGTTCTTCTGAATTGGTTCTACATTAATATGATTCAAAGAGCAAAATGGTCCAAAAAGGCAACATTAAGAAGTCTCACTCTCAGATAGCACTGTGATTACAGGACAAATTATTTCTACTTAAAGTTGTAAAAAAAAGGAAAGATACTCATCAGAAACTGCTATAAAACAAAGCAGTGAATGCGGGGTGGGCACCACTTTGAAGTGCAGGGAATTGACAGGACTCCAGAGACGTGCATGTTGTCCCAGGGGAGACATCGGGGACCTAAAAGGTCTGGCTCAGTACCTGGTGGGGTCAGGAGCAGAGTGACCCAGTGCCCACCATGTTTTGATGTGGATTTTGTATATGTGGGAGCAAAGCAATGCCTCTGAGGCATTCACTGAGTCAGTGAATAGTGATTATGAGAAAGTGTGTTCAGTGGTCCCTACTGACAGGAAGTGGGCAGAAGTGAGGACTTGCCACATGGTAGGAGAGTGGCCTCCAAAGGGCTTCCCCAGAATTCAAGTTCACAAAGGCCTTCCATGATGGGAATATTTTCTGTCTTCAGTTATCTCATCAGTAAAGTGACGATGATAACATCTGCCATTCTATTGCCTTTTGTCATAATAAATTTAAATGGAGATGGTTCTTTTTTTTTTTTGAACAACCAATAAATTATTTTTATTTTTATTTTTATTATTTTTTTACATCTTTAAAAAATTTTTATTTAGTTATTTTTCAAGTACAGTTTTTTGTCTATTTCTCCCATCCCAGCCCACCCTGCCCCATCTCCCCACCTCCCTCCCATCCCCCCCCAGTCCTCATCCCTGTGTCTTTCATACTTATTCCTCAAAATCCCTCCCCATTTTTCCCCTTAAATTCCCTTCCCTCTCCCCTCTGGTCGCTGCCCACTTGTTCTCTATTTCAGTGTCTTTGTTTTTATTATGTTTGCTTGTTTGTTTTGTTGTTTAGCTTCCTGTTAAAGGTGAGATCATATGGTATTTGTCTTTCAATGCCTGGCCTATTTCACTCAGCATAATGCTTTCCAGTTCCATCCATGTTGTGACAGCTACGTGCAAAAAAATGAAACTTGAGCACAGACTTACACCATACACCAAAATAAACTCAAGGTGGATAAAAGACTTAAATATAAGCTGTGGCACCATTAAAGTCCTAGAGGAGAACATCGGCAAGAAAATCTCAGATATTCCACGCTGCAACATTTTTACCGATATGTCCCCTAGAGCAAGGAATATAAAGGAAAGAATAAACAAATGGGATCTCATCAAAATAAAAAGTTTCTGCTTGGCTAAAGAAAACAGTATTAAATTAAAAAGACAACCAACTGTTGGGAAAACATATTTGCCAATGATACCTCAGACAAAGGTTTAATCTCCAAAATATACAAAGAACTTACAAGACTCCACTCTAAGAAGACACCCAACCCAATTAACAAATGGGAAAAGGACTCGAACAGACACTTCTCTAAGGAGGACATACAGAATATCCAGAGACACATGAAGAGATGCTCAATATCGTTAGCTATCAGAGAGATGCAAATTAAAACCACAATGAGATACCACTTTACACCGGTCAGGATGGCTATCATAAAGAAAGCAACAAACAACAAATGTTGGAGAGGTTGTGGGGAAAAGGGGTCCTTAGTTCACTGTTGGTGGGATTGCAGACTGGTACAACCATTATGGAAAACAGTATGGAATTTTCTCAGGAAAATGAAAATCGACCTGCCTTTTGACCCAGCAATTCCACTGCTAGGATTATATCCCAAGAATCCTAAAACATCAATTTCAAAGAACCTATGCACCACAATGTTCATAGCAGCACAATTTACAATAGCCAAGAGTTGGAAGCAACCTAGGTGTCCGTCAGTAAAAGAATGGATCAAAAAATTGTGGTACATATACGCAATGGAATTCTATGCAGCAGAGAGAAAGATGGAGATGGTTCTTTAAAAAAAAAAAAAAAAGAAGTCTCACTCTCAGCCCGTTCCTCTCTACCCCTTCCCTACTTCACCTTGCTGCCCCTACAGATGGGCACAGTTCAGTTCTATGAATTCATTCAATGACCCTTCATGCAAACACATTCAAATATAAATACGTGGGTTTTATATATATATATATATATATATATATATATATATATATATATATATATATTTATTTATTTATTTTTAGAGAGGGGAAGGTAGGGAGAGAAACATCAATGTGTGGTTGCCTCTCGTGAGTCCCCAGCTGGGAACTGGCCTGCAACCCAGGCATGTGCCCTGACTGCAAATCGAACCGCAATCCTGTGGTTCGCAGGTCCACGCTCAATCCACTGAGTTATGCCAGCCAGGGCCTAAGTACGTGTTTTTAATTCCACCATAATACTCTTTCATGTGGCTGTACCACACTTACTGGCGGGCATACCTGTTCCTAGTATGTGGTTATTACAAGTGAAGCATCCAGACAGAGCATTACACAGAGAGCATTTCTTACATGTGCAGGCATCTCCACAGGATAAATTTCCTGAACTAGGTCCCTGGATCGTTAAGTAAAACATTTGTAATTTTGGTTGCCGTTGCTAAATTCACCTCTCTAGCTACTGAATCTCTTTTGCAGGCCCCCAAACAATGTCTTCTGAGACTGCCTGTTTCCCCACTGCCTGGAGGGGGCTGAAGGGGCTCCACCAGTTTTAGGAAAGGTATTCTAGGTTGCTGCGCGGCAGCTATTGCCGCAGTTGCTAAAGAGCTAAATGAAACAGGTTCTAACCAGGCATTCTTCTTCCCGGGCCTGAGTAGAATAAGAAAATAAAAACTAGGATGAGGCAGATGTTTTGTACACTTTTCTCCCACTGTGGGAGCAAGGGAGTAGAGATGTGCTTTGTGAGAAGTTTAATTTGTCTCTGGGATGAAAAGATGGGAAATAATTTGGACTCTACAGTGATCAATTCCATGGAGAGATGAAAAGTGTTGGACATTGTATTTGCTTGTGTCTGCTTTTCTCCGATCAACATTTTACAAGTTTCTGTGCTGAGCTGTGTTAGATAATTGAGCATAGGTGAAGATGGGCAAAAGACGAGGGCTACTTCTTGGCCCAATTAGTATTAAGAATGTACATTTGACTGATGTTTGCATTTTGAGATGTGTGTGTCCTCAGTGAATATGCTGTGGTAGGACTCACGGGTGTGGGGCCTGTCTCAACATCCATTTCATGAAAAGGTATGACCAAGAGGGATTACTCCTCTTCCTTCCTGAGAACTCCCTCTGCCTGCCTGTGGATTACTCCTCTTTCCAGGTTCTCCTGCACGCGGCCAACTCAGTTTCAGTCTCTCCCTCTGATTCCTCCTCCTCTGACCCCTGTCTAAGAATGTCCGTCCTTTTGGGTTCTTCAGCCTTCCTCTCTGCTCACTCTGCACTTTCTCTGGGAATGGTTGTATCACCCTTTTCCCCCATTTGCCTCCCAAATTCTGTGTCTGTAGGCTGGTCTCCAGACCTGTATTTTGAGCTAGATGTACCTGTTACAAACTGAATTCATTAACCCTTCAGCTCGCATTTAAAATTAGTTTCCTTGGTTAATTTTGAAATCTTGGGCTCACTTTTGCTTATCTTCTGTCTCAGACCACCCTATCCAATCAGTTACAAAGTCCTGATGATGACTGTCTCGGGGCTTGCTTTCTCCATTCTCACTGCCCCATACTCCAGGGCAGACCATTATTCTCTCCAGCCAGGTGTGCTCAAACAAGTAGCTTTGGAGTAGTCTCCATGCCTGTAGTCTCTGCTACCCACCCATTGCTGGGGCCCTGCCTCAGAAGATAGTCTGTGCTTTACAGCCAAAGTAAGCATTCTAAAACAAACTTGAGCATGCCCACCCTGTGATGAAAAGCCTTTAAAGATGCCCTATTGTTCTCAGGACAATGTCCAAGGCCCTTAGTTGGTCACTGAGGGCCTTCCTATTTGGTCCCAGTGGGCCTTTTAGGCTCTATTTCCTGCCATTGCTTTCTACCAGAATGCAAGTGTCATAAAGCATAACAGATGTTGTCTGTCTTGTTCATTTGTATCTATGATGCCTAGAAGAGGGCCTAGCACGTAGAGGAACCCAGTGGATATTTGTTGAATGACAGTTCTACCTTTACCGGAGAGATGCTAAGAAGTACCATATACTTGACATCCAGTGCCTGTGGACCTGGCGGTGGGTCAGGGTCTCAGGATTTCTCTCAGGGCGTGGCTTGCACAATACAGCAGGCCCAAAGAGACCAAGAGGTGGCCTTATGGAAGGAGGCTCTGCACTTGACGGGGGGTGCTGGTCCGGTAGAAATATGGCTTCTACCCGGGAGCCACACAACTCAGTTTTACCCAAAGTCAGCCAGGCGCTCCCAGAACACCTTGTGCAGGGCAGGACTGGGCTGGCCACAGTCTGCTCGAAATATTGCAGGACCGGGCCATGGGAGTCCTACTTGAAAGGGCAGAGCTAGTGGCTCTCCAGTGGTGAGGCTAGTGCCTCTATCTCCCACTGAAGGCAGAATGCCACTGTGGTGGCTCCTGAGGTTGCTCTTCTCTAGGACTCAGGGCCTGTGCATGCAGGGATGGGGACATGCCACTGCAGAGGTCCTGGAAAGGTGGGGAGGGTGCCAGTGCTACAGCCTTCAAGGCTGCACCATTGGCCTGCAGGGGTTGGTGCTGGGCGAGCAGTCACTGCCCTAACCCACCTTGAGTGAACTCTGGCCCTAGTGGTGGAGGTCTGGGGGCAGTGTGCCACTGCTCCAGGGCATGGGACGGTGCTCTGGCCCATGGAGCTGCTGCCAGGGACCAAGGGGGCACGGGGACGCTGCTCTGGTCCAGGTAGTAGGGGATGGGGAGAGGAGGGTGTGAGCAAGGTTCCACTGCTTTATTGCCAGGACCTTCGACTCGGCCGGGATGGGGGAGGCTGTTCTAGCTTGTAGGACAACCACTCTTGTTGAGAAGGGGGTGGGGCTTGGCAAGGAGTCACTGCTCTAACCCACCTTAAGTCAGCTCTGGCCCTAGTGGTGAGAGTGGGAAGGGCAGCCTGCCAGTGCTCCAGTGCATGGGATGCTGCTCTGGCCCACGGGGCCCTGGCCTTGGACCAAGGGCGTGGTGGAACGCTGCTCTGGACCACGGGTGGGAGTGGGGATGAGCCTAGTGCCACTGCCCTCTTGGGAGGACCCACTCCTGGGCCCCTGATGGGGGGCGCTGTTCTAGCCTGTCAGTCAGCTGCTCTGGCCTGCAGGGGGCGAGGTGTGGTGCAGTGCAGTGGAGCAGTGCCATACTCTGGAAGGCCTGGACTCCGCCCTCCAGGGGCGGGGAAGGGGTGGACGAGGGCAACAAGCCACTGCTCCAGCAATCTGTCTGGCCTGGAGGCAGGCGGCGGAGCACCGATGCTCCTGAACTGGCCCATGGATGCTGGTTGTAAAGTTTTGTTACAAAGTCAAGTTCTTAAACGTTTTAGTCAGCTTCACAACATTGTGGGGCTGAGATTTCCTGCTGGCGATCATGTGGGGGCCACAATTAGCATGTACAGACCTCTCCCTGGTCTTCGTACATACCTCCCTCATTCTCAGAACTAGCAATGTGGCATCAAATCCTTCTCAGGCCGCCATCTCTCTGACCCTCATTCCGGCATCGCATCCCTGTAACCTCAGCAGGGAAAGGGCCTCTGTGAGCTTTTAAGGATTTATGCGATTACATTGGAATCACCCCGATAATACAGAATAAACTCTGCACTTGGAGGTCCATAACTGAATTTGACCCGGAAAGTCCCTTTTGCCTGTAACAGCTCCCAGGGATAAGGACGTGAACATGTTCGGGGAGCCATTATTCTGCCCATCACACAACAAGAGGTGAGTGGTGACTTGTGAGAGAAAGAATAAACCATCGGACTTGGTAGTTACTTAACTTACTAGCACTGGCCGTGAGACAGGGTTCAGAATTATTTGTAAGAAACAGGATGTGGACAGTGGTGGCATCATTCCAGGAGTGGAAATGGGCCTATATGCATAACACTGTGTTTGAGGTCATAAAGTTTTCAGATAGTTTCAGATAGTTCAGTCTCAGAATACAGCACGTGGCAATGTCCTGCTGACTGTCAGAAGGTGATATATGCTCCTGTTTCCTGTGATACTGATTGCTTTACATCAGATGCCGGACTTTCTGCAGTATTAGTCTGCGTGCCAAAGCTACATTTAGCTAAGAAGCAGAGGAGATGATTTTTAGGGGAACTGACTGAGAATTAGATGAAGAGTTTTCTGTGTGCAAGACAGTCTTGCACTTCCTCAGTCTTGTAGGCTCAGAAATCAGATACGCCTTCGCCTTGTGGTCTGCCTTTGTTCGTTCTTTTCAGCTTGTGATGCTCTGATTGCCCGCCTCAGTTTTCTTTATGTCTGTAACTTAAGTAATCTCTTACCACATTACAGGTGTGTTAAGAGAAATGATTTTTGCACTGATTTCCTGTGTTGCTGGAACTGGGATCCAAACCTATGATAGGGTATATGGTGCCCGAGCTCGGGAACAAGGAAATGCTGAACGAGTAAGTTCTCAAAGGGCACAGCGGTTTCTGCAAGAGTTCCTGCCCTTCACAAAGTGAGCAATTGTTTTCGGCCTTTTCGCCAACTGAATTTAGCCTTTGATGTTGGTCTGCCTTCTCTGCATTAGCCCAGGTTATATTTCTCAAAACGGTCCTCAGAAGGATGGTAGCCTTTGTCTCTGAGTATCAAATTTCAGAGCTCTGATGGCCCAGCACTGATTCCCTTGGTTCAGAAGGGTGCATCTTCCCCCAAAGAAAACTGAGTTAAGGTATTGGCCCTGCCTGAGGGAGCAGAAAGCCCCTAAAGCAAGTATCGATACTCATCTTCTCTCACTTTCCCCCTACATCCCAAGGCCTCCTGATCTGTTTCCTCCGATATTTCCTACTTAATTTAATGGCATCAACATTCTTAGAGGTTTTCCGCTCTCCTTCATTTACCTCACTCCCAGTAATCGATCAACAAGTCTACCTGGGTTTTACCTCCAAAACATATGGTAACTATGTGAGGTGATGGATGTGTTGATTAGTTTGATTGTGGTGCTTATTTCCCAATGTATATTTATATCAAAACATCAAGTTGTACATCTTAAATATATACAATTTTTATTTGACAAGTATACCTCAGCAAAGCTGGCAAGATGTAGAATAAATAAGTAAATGAATAATGCTCCTTACCATGTAATTCTCTTGCTTGAAATCATTCACTGGCAATCCTTCACCTCCAGAGAGGGTAAAAGTCAAAAGTTCTTAGCACAACTTTACTGTGTCATTTATGTCTTGACTACCTCTGCAGTACATATCACACCACAATGCCACAGAACTGTTTGGAGACCCTGTGTACCTCACATAGTTATTGGCCTCGAGTCATTTTGTGCCCTCTGTCTGCAGTGTCTTTACCTTTCCTACAGAACAACCCTGGATAGTATTTTAAGAATCCGGGCAGGTACCACCACGAAGCTTTCCATGACTAGCTCTCCCAGCTAAGCCTAGTATTGATTTCCCTCTTCTGAATTACTGTAGTTTATAGTGGCTACCTTTACCCTAGAGCTGAACATGTTATGGAGTGTTTCCATGAGTGTTTATCCGTGATGAAAGGATACATACCCTCTTCATCTCTATTTGTGCAATGCACAGAAGACTCTCTGGCACATGTATAATTTCCACAAAATATTTGACAAATGAACCAGCGATATAATGAATGCATTTACTGGAACTTTATTCAAACTGAAGTATGAGTGTATGTTAGAAGATAGCTGTTGAAGTAGGGAAAAGAGGAATACTGAGAGCCTAGATCACAACCAGTAATGGTTCAGCCAGAGTTACCCAATCAAACACCTTATTGTGGTTACAGAGCTGAAACAACTTCGGGCAGATTCGGGGCCACACGGACTGATTCCAGTGCCTCAAGACATACCTTGGTGGTGAATTCCTCCTTTTATTCCAACATACTTTGTGTTGGCTCAAATGACTTCAAGTAAGGAGCCCCACAGTGTGGCGTGATGTCAGGCCTGGAGTCTGCCTCCATTGGGGTGGGTTCTGCTGAGCAGTAGTCAGAGGTGATCGCAATTGATGACAAAGACTCATGACATCAAGAATGCAGTGTAGAGCCCTGGCTGGCATAGCTCAGTGGATTGAGCGTGGGCCTGCGAACCACAGTATCGAGGTTCGATTCCCAGTCTGGGCACATGCCTGGGTTGCAGGCCAGTTCCCAGCAGGGGATGCATGAGAGGCAACCATACATTGATGTTTCTCTCCCACTCTTTCTCCTTCCCTTCCCCTCTCTCGAAAAATAAATAAATATTTTTTTTAAAAAAAAGAATGCAGTGTAGAGGGGACTGTTGCCACGATGGAGGCATAGGTGGAAACACCTTGCGTCCGCGCACAACCAAATTTAAAAACAACAAAGTTTTTAACAACAATACACGCAACCAAACCACACAGAAAATCGACAATACGGAGTCCGAAAACAACGAAATGTTCAGCTAAACCGGTAAGAGGGGCGAAGCCAGCAGTGGAGCGGGTTGGCCAAAAAGATCCCCAACCGGGGTGGTGCACAGGCAGCTGAAGGTGCGGATCCCAGCTGTGGGCTAGCTATGGGCGGACACAGGGAAGAGGCGCAGCTGGCTGTCTGCGGTCGGTCGAGCATTTGCATGCAGATAAACCAGTGAAGAGGCGAACATTGAGACCGCACATTTCCGCTTAGATAAACAGGCGGGGGCGAGCGGTGGGACGGACTGGGCAAGCAGAGAGGACCCCCATTGCTCCCTCTCTGACCCCGCCCCCACATGCAGCATCACAAAGCAGTGACCCGGGAGGCGCTGCCCTGGGAAACAACTAAGGCTCCGCTCCTCATACCTAAGAGGCACAAACAGGTAAAAACATGGCTCAAGAAGAACTCAGAGCCCCAGAGCCAATAACTCTAAGCAACCAAGAAATAGCCAAACTTTCAGATGCACAGGTCAAAACACTGGTGATCAGGATCCTCACAGAACTGGTTGATTTTAGTCACAAATTAGAGGAACATATGAAGGCTAAACTAATTGAAATGAACGGTAATGCACAGGAAACCAACAGTAATGGAAAGGAGACTGGGACTCAAACCAAGGGAGTAGACCAGAAGGAAGGAAAAAATGACCAAACAGAAAAGAATGAAGAAACAAGAATTCAAAAAAATGAGGAGAGGCTTAGGAACCTCAAGGACATCTTTAAACGTTCCAACATTCGGATTGCAGGGGACTTCCGCCAAGATGGAGGCATAGGTGGATGTGCCGTGCCTTCTCACACAACCAAGATTAGAGAAAACTAAATATTAGCAACAGAAAACACAGCCAGAACACAGAAAATTGAACTTTTCGGAAGTCCGTTAACAACAAATTCTTCAGCCTGACCGGTAAGGGGCGAAACCAGCGGCTGGCGGAGCACGGTTGCACAGGAAAACTGGGTCAGAGGGGCTCAGGTGCGGAATCCAGGCGCAGGGTTGGACCCAGTGAGCAACCGTGCGAGCAACCAGGCAAGCAACCGCGGGGGAGACAGCCGGGCCCGGGGCTGCGTGTTGACTGAGGTCGCGCATTTGTGCGCGGGTGGACAGGCGAGGGAGTGGGCAATTGGACCGGGCCGGCAGGTCCCCACGGCAAGCGGCAGTGGAGGGCGCCGCCATTTCCCTGCTCTGACCCCACCTCCACATACAGCGTCATAACCCAGCGACTCTGAGCGGCCCGGCCCTGGTGAACCACCAAAGGCACTGCTCCTCCCTACCCAGCTGTGAGAAGCGGCAGAGGGGGTCGCCATTTCCCCGCTCGGGCCACGCCCCCACATACAGCCTCACAACCCAGCGACCTGGGAATCCAAGGCGCCCCTTCTCACTTAAAGGGCCCGAACAGACCAAGAATGGCGCAGGAGGATCTCAGAGCCCCAGAAATAAATCTAAGCGATGAAGAAATAGCAAATCTCACAGACGCACAGTTTAAAACATTGGTGATCAAGATCCTCAGAGAACTGGTTGATTATACCGACAAATTAGACAAATATATGAAGGCGAAACTAATTGAAATGAATGGAATTGCACAGGAAACCAATAGCAATGAAAAGGAAACTGGGACTCAAATCAATGGAGTGGACCAGAAGAAAGCAAATAATGGCCAAACAGAAAAGAGTCAAGAACCAAGAATTCAAAGAAATGAGGAGAGTCTTAGGAACCTCCAGGACATCTTTAAACGCTCCAACATCCGAATTATAGGGGTACCAGAAGGGGGAAAGGCACAGCCACCAGTGGAAAACTTATTTGAACAAATAATAAAGGAGAATTTCCCCAATCTGGCAAAGGAAATAGACTTCCAGGAAATCCAGGAAGCTCAGAGAGTACCAAAGAAGTTGGACCCAAGAAGGAACACACCAAGGCACATCGTAATTACATTAGCCACAATAAAAATGAAGGAGAGAATCCTAGAAGCAGCAAGAGCTAAGGGGACAGTCACCTACAATGGAGTGCCCATCAGACTGTCAGCTGATTTCTCAAAAGAGACCTTACAGGCAAGAAGGGGCTGGAAAGAGGTATTCCAAGTCATGAAATCTAAAGACCTACAACCAAGATTGCTCTATCCAGCAAAACTTTCTTTTAAAATGGAAGGACAGATAAGGTGCTTCTCAGATAAGATCAAATTCAAGGAGTTCATCATCACCAAGCCCTTATTATATGAAATGTTAAAGGGACTTATCTAAGAAAAAGAAGTTAAAGAAACATGAACAGTGAAAGGACAGCAAACTCACAGTTATTAACAACCACACCTAAAACGAAAGCAAACTAAAAGGACAGCTAGATCAGGAGAGGAAACATAGAAATGAAGATCTCAAGGAGGGTTAGCAACAGGGGAGTGGGAGGAGGAGAAGGGGGAGAAGGTACAGAAAATAAGTAGCATAGACAGTAGATAGAAAATAGATGGGGGGCAAGAATAGCATGGGAAATATAGAATCTAAAGGACTTGAGACACATGGTCATAAACTAAAGGGTGGGTGATTGTGGGGATGGGGGTAGGGTGGAGGGGAATAAAGGGGAAATAGAACAACTGTAACAGCATAATCAATAAAAAAATTTAAAAAAAAAAGTTCCAACATTCGAATTATAGGGGTACCAGAAGGGGAAGAGGAACAGTCACAAGTGGAAACCTTATTTGAACAAACAATAAAAGAGAACATCCCCGTTCTGGCAAAGGCAATAGACTTTCAGGAAATCCAGGAAGCTCAGAGAGTCCCAAAGCAATCGGACCCAAGAAGGAACACACCAAGGCACATCATCACTACATTAGCCAAGAGTAAAATGAAGGAGAGAATCGTAGAAGCAGCAAGAGATAAGGGGACTGTCACCTACAAAGGAGTTCCCATCAGACTGTCAGCGGATTTCTCAAAAGAGACCTTACAGGCAAGAAGGGGCTGGAAAGAGGTATTCCGAGTCATGAAATCCATAGACCTACAACCAAGATTGGTCTATCCAGCAAAGCTTTCATTTAGAATGGAAGGACAGATAAAGTGCTTCTCAGATAAGACCAAATTCAAGGAGTTCATCATCACCAGGCCCTTATTATATGAAATGTTAAAGGGACTTACCTAAGAAAAAGAAGACAAAAAAATGAACAGTGAAAGGACAGCAAACTCACAGTTATCAACAACCACACCTAAAACAAAAGCAAAATAAGAGGACAGCCAGATCAGGAGTGACCCATAGAAATGAAGGTCACGTGGACGATTAGCAACAGGGGAGTGGGAGAAGGAGAAGGGGGGAGAAGGTACAGAAGATAAGCAGCATAGACAGTAGGTAGAAAATAGATAGGGGGAGGGTCAGAATAGTAGGGGAAATACAGAATCTAAAGAACTTGAGACTCGTGTTCATGAACTAAAGGGGGGGAATGGTAGGGGAGGGGGTGTGCAGGGTGGAGGGGAACAGAGGGGGGGGAAATAGAACAAATGTAATGGCATAATCAATAAAAATTTTTAAAAAGAAAGTGAAAAAAAAAGAATGCAGTGTAACACTGAGTACCTCAACTACTAACTGCCCACCCTGATATGGTCCCTCAGTCAACTGCGCTATCGAAATATGTCTTCTGGCAATCTCACTGACATTGACAGGATGCCTTCTATCCTGGGAATAAAAATAGTATGGCTTGAAAAAAATGGGATACAAGAAGCAATATACTACAATGCCAAGGAAACCTTGCTTGGAATTCAATAATGCTTAGGGTGAATAAAATAAACCCACATCTCTAGTAGGAATCAATATCAGTGAATTAATGTTGCACAACACAGTAACAACTGATACGGTCTGTCTTTGAGGCAGATGCAGCACAACTAAAAGTTAAGGTTCTACTGAAGGAATGATCCTGAATGATGAGACCATGTTCTGTCCTTGTGATTGTACAATTGCATCAAATGCATCGGAAAATGGTAGGTGCATATTTTCCGTCAAAACCCAGACTGCACCTGCTTCTCAGATGTGGGCAGCTTATCAGGTTGCCATCTCTGTCTGGTTTTGTGCCCCAATGGGCAAGTGTTTATCTATTTTTGCTTTGGGTTCTAAAGGTAAACCATCACCCCACAGTGGTAAACACAGCACTACTCACTGACCATACACCTCAAATAGTGACTCAAATAGATAAACACATAGTGGGAGGAATGGTGAATATTGTGTTTGTGCAAGTCTCAGGCTATTTTCCTGGCTTTCTATTTCTTTCTCCTGATTATTAAAAGCAAGATAATCACATGAAAGCCAGTGCTCAAAGCTACAAGAAAGTGCTTATCTACCTCAATAGGCACTTAAATGTTAAGAAAGCAATTGCCAGAGACTCATTTTTAAACATAGACGAGGCCACATAGTTATATTTGTCAAAGGCCTTTTGTTATCAAATTGTTAAATGTGATTTGTTCAACTTATGCTTAGAGGATTAGAATGCAGAAGATAAATGGAGCTAAATCTAAAGGTGGACATTGGCTAATTGTGCCAATAGTTGGCTTCTCTTATGGAACATAAGAAAGCAGCTTATTATAGTTTCTCATTCTACCTTCTTGAGACAATCTTAAGAAGACAACACTGAAACTTATGAACACCTCAGTCATAAAGCTACAAGAAAGGGATTTTAGGTCCACTTTTATGTGGATGTTCATTTTTAGTTTCCCTCAATATCCTGGGGAAAGTATTACCTTATCGAAACAGTATGATGGACTTGAACTAGAGCAACCTGATCCTTGTCCCTGGTTTGTTTTTCTCTCGCCTCTGAGGAACTAGCAAATCGATGTCAGATAAACCCTGTGACCTTCTTTCACTCATCTTTAAAATGAAGAGGCTGCGCTATTTTATATTGCAAATTTCAATAGATGCTTGTTGACCTGAATGAATTTATGAAGGAATCTAATGATGATATGTAAAGTTTGTTCTTTCCAGGATAATGTATGGGTATCTCATGAGTCCTGTCCCTGAGCCTAGCCAAGCAGAAGCTCCATCTGTAGTTGATGCTACCAGAAGAATTCTTGCATTGGGTATTGATTGGCTGGCAACTCCTTAGGGCTCTTCCACCTCCGCTTATCTATGGTGCTATCTACACACAGGACACTGTTCTTGGAGCTATTGTTAAGCCATCCTGGTCAAAACCATCAAGGCATAGAACCATTCAAATGACGTGCCATGTTTAAAAATTAGCCTCATTAATAATTCCAGAAAAAGAAATTGAAAAAGTAACATGATGTCACTCTTTCCTAGCCAGCTGGTTTACAGTGAACCATAAAATGCTATGTTCCATATTGGCAAGGGTGTTGGGTACTCTCACAAACTCCTGTGGATCGTAATTTGATCCAGATTTTTGGAAGGCTCTTCCCCTGCCTGGATGCTTCTTATGCTTCCCATCTCAGCCTGAAAGCGATTCATCAGACTTTCCTTGCCCACCTAGGTAGAGACTCCTTCAGTCCCCACTCTGTGCCATCCCTGCCAATTCTTCCTTTCCTAGTATGTGTTGTAACTAATAATTACATATTTATTTGTGTTTTTAAAGATGCATCAGGACTCTACATATAAAAAGAAGCAATAGAAGACTGTGTGAGCATCTCCCATTGTGAGTATGTACACATACACATACACATACACATATATTTAGAGAAATTGATTGTAGGAGTTGCTGCGTGTGATTGTGGGAGGCTGGCAAGTTTGACCTTTTTAAGGCAAACCAGCAGGCCAGAAACTAGGCAGGAGTTGATGTTGTGTTCCCGAGATGGAATTTCTTCTTCTCTGGGAAACTCATTTTTGATTGTAAGACCTTCAACTGATTAGATGAGGCTCACTCAAGTTGTGAGGGCTTATTTACTTTATGTGAAGTCAACTCATTATAGATGTTAACAGCATCTATAAATTACTTTCTTTTTTTCACACAAGTGTAATTCTTTATTTTTTATTTTATTTTATTTTAAATTAATTTTATTGATTATGCCATTTCAGTTGTTCTATTACCCCCTTCATTACCCTCTAACCTGCACACCCCCTCCCCCACCATTCCCCCCTTTAGTTTATGACCACGTGTCTCAAGTTCTTTAGAGTGTGTATTTCCCATATTATTCTTACCCTCCCTCCTATTTTCTACCTACCATCTATGCTACTTATTTTCAGTACCTTCTCCCCCCTTCTCCTCCTTCCACTCCCCTGTTGCTAACCCTCCTTGAGATCTTCATTTCTATGGTTCCTCTCCTGATCTAGCTGTGCTCTTATTTTGCTTTTGTTTTAGGTGTGGTTGTTAATAACTGTGAGTTTGCTGTCCTTTCACTGTTCATCTTTTTTATCTTCTTTTTCTCAGGTAAGTCCCTTTAACATTTCATTTAAAAAGGGCTTGGTGATGATGAACTCCTTGAACTTTACCTTATCTGAGAAGCACTTTATCTGCCCTTCCATTCTAAATGAATGCTTTGCTGGATAGGTCAATCTTGGATGTAGGTGTTTGGATTTCATGACTTAGAATACCTCTTTCCAGCCTCTTCTTGCCTGTAAGGTCTCTTTTGAGAAATCCGCTGACAGTCTGATGGGAACTCCTTTGTAGGTGACAGTCCCCTTATCTCTTGCTGCTTCTACGATTCTCTCCTTCATTTTAATCTTGGCTAATGTAATGAGGATGTGCCTTGGTGTGTTTCTTCTTGGGTCCACCTTCTTTGGAACTCTCTGAGCTTCCTGGATTTCATGGAAGTCTATGGCTTTTGCCAGACTGGGGAAATTCTCCTTTACTATTTGTTCAAATAAGTTTTCCACTTATGGATGTCCCTCTTCCCCTTCTGGTATCCCTATAGTTTGGATGTTGGAGCATTTAAAGATGTCCTTGAGGCTCCTAAGCCTCTCCTCATTTTTTTGAATTGTTTCTTCATATTTTTCTGTTTGGTCATTTTTTCTTCCTTCTGGTTCACTCCCTTCATTTAAGTCCTAGTTTTCTTTCCATCATTATTGGTTTCCTGTGCATTTCCCTTCATTTCAATTAGTTTTGCCTTCATATGTTCCTTTAATTTGTGAATAAAATCAACCAGTTCTGTGAGGATCCTGATCTCCAGTGTTTTGAACTGTACATCTGAAAGTTTGGCTATTTCTTGGTTGCTTAGAGTTATGTGCTCTGGGGCTTTGAGTTCTTCTTGAGCCATATTTTGGTCTGTTTGCGCCTATTACTTATGAGGAGTGTAGCCTTAGATGTTCACCAGGGAGGGGCCAGCCCGGTCTCTGGGTTGTGACGCTGTATGTGGGGGCGGGGTCAAAGGGGGGCAATGATGGTCCTCTGTGCTGCTTCTGGCTGTTTGGGCCTGCACAGTCTGTCTCACCTCTCTTTCTTTTGCCTGGTTTATCTGTGTGGGAATGTTTGACCATCATTAGCCAGCCGTCTTCCGCCCTCACTGGGTCTGCCTTTCGCATCCCCACACCTAGGATCTCCCAACGGCTGCCCTCATGCCTGGATCATTCTGACCGAGTATTTTTGCCAGACCCCGCTCTGCCAATCACCGGCTCTGCTCCTCTTACTGGTCTGGCTGAAGGGTTGGTTGTTGTCAGACTTCCATATAGTTCAATTTTCTGTGTTTTGGCTGTGTTTTTTGTTACTAAATTTTGTTATCTTTAAACTTGGTTGTGTGAGGAGGCACAGTGTTTCCACCTATGTCTCCATCTTGGCCGAAGTCCCTATAAATTACTTTCAGTGCCACACCTGGATTATTGTTTGATGAAAGAACTGACTCCAATATAGGGTTTTCAACTTTACCTAAAAGTAACCATCATGACAGATATAAAAAACTCCATAAATGGGCCGAGACCATGGCTTTCTTGGTATAATGCTAGCACTATATCAGTAACACAATATATGTTCAGTACTTATTATGGTATTTCCTAGATATTTTTTGAATGAATAAATGAATGCATGGTATCTGATGACCACTGAATGTCTCACATCCTATGGTTTGGTAGTCTAATAGTACTTCATTTAAAAAGATGTAATGAATTAATTTATCTATAGAAACGGGGAGATTGGAGATAGACATGAGCTGAAACATCAATATGAGAGAAAAACTTCAATTGGTTGCCTCTCATAGGTGCTGTGACAAGGAATCAAAACCTCAACTCAGGCATATGCCGTGATTGGGAATTGAGCCAGTGACCTTTTGCTTTGAGGAATGACTCCCAACTACCTGAGCCACACCAGTCAGGGTGTTACTTTTTCATTATGACCATGTTTAGTACCTTATTTGGATGAAGCATGAAGCTGTATTTGAGTGTTTGGTGGGGTTTCTTTAAATTATTATTGGAACTAAGACACAAGCAGCAAACTTATAAATGAATAGTCAAATCATAAAGTGTAAAAACATTCAGAATGGATGGTAAGCTTACTTACTCTTTATAAGTTTATATATTTTTTAAATTATAATTTATTATATTTTATTGATTATGCTGTAACAGTTGTCCTGATATTTCCCCCTTTGTCTGCCTCTACCCAGCAGCCCCCACTTTCTCAGGCCATCACCCCACCATTGTTCATGTGCATGGGTCATATATATATAAGTTCTTTGGCTACTCCATTTCCTACACTGTACTTTACATCCCCATGGGTATTCTGTAACTACCTATTTGTACTTCTTAATCCCCTCACCTCCTCAGCCATTACCCCATATCCCCTCCTATCTGGTGACCATCAAAATGCTCTCCATATCCAAGATTCTGTCTCTGTTCTTTTTGTTTGCTTCATTTGTTTTTTTATATTCAAGTGTTGATAGACATGTATTTTTGCCTATTTATTGTTCATAGTTTTGATCTTGTTTTTCTTACATAAGTCCCTTACATATAATAATGTTTTTTTTTTTATGATGAAGTCTTTTAGATTTTCCTGTCTGGATTGCTCTTTATCTGCCCTTTGATTCTAAATGATAGCTTTGTTGGGTAGAACCATTTTGGCTGTAGGTCCCTGCATTTGATGACTTTGAATATTTCTTGCCAATCCCTTCTAGCCTGTAAATTTTATTTTGAGAAATCAGCTGACAGTCTTGTGGGAATTCCCCTGTAGGTAACTAACTGCTTTTCTCTTGCTGCTTTTAAGATTCTGTCTTTATCTTTAACTTTTGGCATTTTAATTATGATGTGTCTTGGAATGGACCTCTTTACATCCACCTTGTTTGGGACTGTCTGTGCTTCCTGGACTTGCACGTCTGTTCCCTCCATCAAATTAGGGAATTTTTCTTTCATTTTTTCAAGTATATTTCCAATAGCTTGCTCTTTCTCTTCTCCTTCCGGCACCCTTATGATGTGAATGTTGGACATCTTGAAGTTGTCACAGAGACTGCTTATAGTATCCTCACTTTTTTGGATTCTCTTTTCTTTTTGTTGTTCTGATTGGTTGTTTTATTCTTCCTTATGTTCCAAATCATTGATTTTATTCTCAGCTTCATCCACTCTACTGTTGTTTTCCTATAAATTGTTCTTCATTTTAATTAGTGTATCCTTTATTTCTGACTGGATCCTTGTTGAACTGTTGAGATCCTCACCAAGTTACTTTAGCTTTCTTATAACCAGTGCTTTGAACATTGCATCTGATAGACTGCTTATCTCTATTTTGTTTAGTTCTTTTTCTGGAGTTTTGATAAGTTCTTTAATTTGGGCCATGTTTCTTTGTCTCTTCATTTTGGCAGCCTTCCTGTGATTGTTTCTATGTATTGAGTAGAGCTGCTTTGACTGTGTGTCTTGGTAGTGTGGCCTAATGTAGTAGATGTCTTGTAGGGCCTAGTGGCACAGCCTCACTTACCACCCGTTTATTCCTCCGTTTGTATGGGGTGAGTACATCCTCCTTTTGTTGTTGAACCTTGGTTGCCAACATAAACAAATCAACAAACGAGTGTTTGAGAGGATGTGGAGAAAAGGGAACCCCAGTGCACTGTTGGTGGGAATGAAGACTGATACAACCACTATGGAAAACAGTATAGAATTTTCTCAGAAAACTAAAAATGGATCTGCCTTTTGACCCAGAAATTCTGCTGCTCCTGGGATTATATCCTAAGATCCCTGAAACACCAGTCTAAAAGAACCTATGGACCCCAATGTTCATAGCAGCACAATTTGCAATAGCCAAGTGTTGGTAGCAACTTAAGTGCCCATCAGCAAATGAGTAGATCAAAAAAACATTGTACATTTACACTGTGGAATTCTATGCAGCAGAGAGAAAGAAGGAGCTCCTGCCCTTTGCAACAGCATGGAAGGAATTGGTGACCATTATGCTAAGTGAAATAAGCCAGGCAGTGAGGCCAAGCCTATATGATCCCACCTTTTTAACTGGAACATAATCAACAAAAGAATAAAGCAAAGAAAATATAACCAGAGACATTGAAATTAAGAACAATCTAACAATAGCCAGAGGGAGGGAGGGGACTCTGGGGAGAAGGGTTTTCAGTTACTACAAAGGACACATAAAACTGGACACAGGGACAAAACTAAGGGGGAGGGTGGAAGCAAAGGAGGGAGGTTGGTTTGCCTGGGGTGGGGAGAAAATGCAGACAACTGTAGTTGAACAACAATAAAGTAATTAAAAAAATGGTTTTGTCAGGGTTAAGAAAAATGTTATGTCCTGTCAAACAAAATAAAACTGGGAAGAAGTCCAGAAAAAGCAAAATAAAACAAAATAAAATAAATAATAAAAGTTTGGTGATATTTTTGTGACCAGAAATAGGCATGGGAACTTAACTCTTTTTTTTCCTTTTTTTTTATATTTGAAAGTTGCTAAGAGAGTAAATCTTTTTTTTTTTAAGATTTTTATTTATTTATCTTTAGAGGGGAAGGGAAGGAGGGAGGAGGAGAAACATCAATGTATGGTTGCCTTTTGTGCATCCCCTGCTGGGTCCCCTGCTGGGAACTGGCCTGCAGGGAACCTGCCTGCAACCCAGGCATATGCCCTGACTCGGAATCAAACCGTGATTGTCTGGTTCACAGGCCCACACTCAATCCACTTAGCTACACCAGCCAGGGGAACTTAACTCTTATTTGTATCAGTTAGTTTATGATAAAATTGGTCTTGTTACATGTTATCTTAAAATTGCAGTTCCAAGAACCTATCAAAGATTTAAATCAGGACTTACTGTACTATACTAAATTAAAATATTTAAATAGGCAAAAGTAGGTGTGGGGTACTCAGGAACTTTGTACCAACTCCAGTAATTCTGCAAAGCTAAAACTATTCTAATATAAGAAGTTTATTTAACTAAAACATTGCAGCAGAGTTCGAGGTTATTAAAATCAATTCATTCTTAATTATTGATAAGGTGTTTAACTAAGGGTCAGAGTTTGTTGACTTTTCTCTGACTACAGTAAGTCCTCAATGTTGTTGATATGTTCTGTGACTTTAAGCAAAACTTTTAACAAAACCAGTATTATCACAGGTGGATTGATATAAACAAGAGTTATGTCCCTGGGGCATATCATCAATATAATGAACACTGAACAAAATGATGTAATCGGAGAACATGCTGTACCTCCTTCCTTCTACAGAACCTTCATTTGAGTATTTTCTTAGTGCCTATTTAGGTTATTTAGAGAGGTTGGGCTTGAATGAAGAGTAAAAATGGCTCAGTCATAAATATAAGCCCTTTACTGCAGGGGACCAGCCTTAAGACCTGATTATAACTTTTATATGGTGCTTACATTTAGCTTGATCTGGGAAATTAAACCACTGCAAGCTCTACATAGAAGGAAGGAGTCAGATGGAGCCCCATGTTTTTGTTTTCTTTGAACATTAGCCATCCTAAAGCCAATGTCAGTTATCCAGTTATTGAAGAATGTACTCTGTCATTTCAGGTAGCTTCCTGAATGACAAAATGGTAAACTTAGATGAATTCTCAAACCTTGGGAAATGTTTTCTGGCTTACTTTAATGAATGGTGTGAAAGCCTTCTCTGCATATTGGGTTCACCTAATGTCACCTAAATAGAAATACCTGAAAGCCCTAGTTTCTTCAAGGATCCCATCTTACTTCTGCACAGGTGCTATAGAGAACAGAATGGTGCTGACCTTGTCAGAGAGAGGTTTATGTCTCAGGTAATGATTAGGTCAAACTCCTTTAAAGAAAAGCTCACTGAGCCTATGGAATGATTACATCCATAGAAGGAGGCAACACTACAGGACTACTTAACCAATATCAAAGTTAACACCCAAAAGGATGGGCAGATCTAAGATGGTGGAGGAATAAGTAGAAGCTACACTAACCTTCTCCCAGAACCAATCTGAAATTACAACTAAATTGTATATAAGTCATCCAGAATAACCAGCTGAATACTAGCTAGACAGAACCATTATAACCATGGACAGATATAAGAAACCACTTCACAACAATGTGATAGGTAGGGAGTGTGTGAAAGGCACAAGAGGACTGGCTGGGCTCCCACAAGCAGCAGCTGAAGCATTGGAGGGATATTTCAGCAGCCAGGGACTTCTCCCTGAGAAGTGTGGGGTCTAAACTGCAAGCTGGCCACCAGAGCCAAAAAGAAACCCACATAACATTCAGCTGTGAAAAGCAGCAGGGGTTCTGTCTGCCAGGGAGAGATGGCTAGAAATGCTGAGAGCCCCTTAAAGAGCCAAAGCACAAAATTTCATTTGCAGCCACTTACCCTGGGCTCCAGCAGAGGGAGTGCAGAGTGGACTAGAGATGTTTGAGGAGAGTCTAGGGGTGGTGGCTCTGAGGAGAGAACTGAAGGAACAACTGCCAGCATCCCTATGCTGAGTAATTCCCCATACTGCAGGAGTCATCTTGCTCAGGCAGACCACTTTCCCCACTGAGTGACATCAGCCTCAGAGGAAGCAATAGCCCTGCCCACAGGAATTACTCTGCCTCACCCAGTGGTACTTAGGCCTGACTGCTGGTTAAGCTTGATTAGTTTAACAACTGATCAGTTTCAGGGCTGATTAGTTTGACATCTAAGGTGGAAAATACAAAGCAGCCAAAAATGGGAAGACAAAAACAAACAAACAAACAAAAAACAGACCCCACATGAAAAACAAGATAATTCTCTGTGAGAACTAAATAAAATGGAGGCAAAAACTTTATCAGATACATAATTTAGAGTAATGGTTATAAAGATACTTAGCATCATGAAAAAAGATATAGAAAACATAAAAAAGGATCAGTCAGAAATAAAGAATGCAAAATCTGAGATAAATAAGACACTGAATGGAATAAACAGTAGGTTAGATGAAGCAGAGAGAGAATTAGTATTTTGGAAAACAAGGTAGAAAAAAACAATCAGGCAGAGCAGCAAAAAGAAAAAATAATTGAAAAAAAATGAGGAGAGCTTAAGAAATATCTTGGACAACATGAGCACAACAACATCCACATCATGGGGATACCAGAAAGAGAGGAGTGGGCAAGGGGGTGAGAATCTACTTGAAGAAATAACTGAAAACTTTCCTAACTGATAAAGGAAAAAGCCACACAAGGCCAGGAAGCACAGAGAGTTCCAAACAAATTGGACCCAAAGAAACCTACACTGAGGCACATCATAATTAAAATGGCAAAGCTTAAAGATAAGGAGAGAATCCTAAAAGCTGCAAGAGAAATGCAGGTAATTACATGGGAGCACCAATTAGACTGTCATCTCAGTACTCAACAGAAACATTTCAGGCCAGAGGGGAGTGGAGCAAAATATTCAACTCAGAAGACCCATTTCAGATAAAAAGATACATGCAGACTAAAATTAAAGGGTTGCAAAAAGATATTTTGTGCAATTAGAAAAGAAAAAGAACCTGGGGTAGCAGTACTTATATCTGACAAAATACGCTTCAATACCAAGGTTATAGTAACAGACAGAGAAGGACACTACATAATGATAAAGGGAACAACCTAACAAGAGGATATAACCCTACTAAAAATTTATGCATCCAACATAGGAGCACCTAAATATGTAAAGCAAATCTTGATGGACATAAATGGAGAGATCAACAGAAATACATTGGCAGTTGGGGATTTTCTACACCCCATTAAGTTTAATGGATAGATCTTCCAGGCAGAAAATCAACAAGGAAACAGTGGCCTTAAATGACATAATAGATCAAAAGGATTTAATTGATATCTTCAGAGCATTTCACCCCAAAGCAGCAGAATATACACACTTTTCAAGTGAACATGGAATATTTTCTAGGTTAGATAAGAAGTTGGGACACAAAATAGATCTCAATAAAGTTAGAAAGATTGAAGTCATATCAAGCATTTTCTCTGACCACAATTTCATGAAGCTAGAAATCAATCACAAGAACACTGAAAAAATATGTAAAGCCATGGAAGCTAAACAACATCTAGTTAAACAATAAATGGGTCAACACTGAAATCAAGGAAGAAATCAAAAGATACCTTGAAACAAATGAAAATGATGACACAACGATCCAAAATCTGTGGGATACAGGGAAAACAATCCTAAGAGGGAAATTTATAGCACTGCAGGCCTATCTCAGAAAACAAGAAAAAGCTCAAATAAACAATGTAACTTTACATTTAAAGCAACTTGAAATGGAACAACAAACAAAACCCAAAATGAGTAGAAGGAAAAAATAATAAATATCAAAGCAGAAATAAATAATAAAAATTATACAAAAAGACTTCTGCCAAGATGGAGGCATAGGTGGAGACGCCTTGCTTTCTCACACAACCAAGTTTAAAGACAACAAAATATTAGCAACAGAAAACACAGCCAGAACACAGAAAATCGAACTTTTGGGAAGTCCAATAACAACAAATTCTTCAGCCTGACTGATAAGAGGGGCAAAACCAGCAGCTGGCAGAGCGGGGTTGCACAGGAAAACTTGGTCAGATGGACTCAGGCACGCAGATCTCAGGCGTGGGGTTGCAAAGGGCTGACCCAGTGAGTGACCTAGTGAGCGCGACCCTGTGAGCGACCGGCGGATCTGGGGAGGGTGAAGGGCAGTGGGTTGACTGTGCTGGCGCATTCCTGCGTCAATAAACCAGTGAGGGAGTGGGCAGTGAGAAGGGACCGAGCGGGTCCCAGCTGCAAGAGGCAGCAGAGACCGCTGCCATTTCCCGGCTCTGACCCCGCCCCCACATACTGCGTCACAACCCAGCCACCCTGCCCTGGAGGCCCTGCCACGCCCCTAAGACTCTGCTCCTCATACTTAATGGGCACGAACAGACCAAAAATGGCTCAAGAAGATCTCAAAGCCCCAGAGCCCATAAATCTAAGTGACCAAGAAATAGCAAAACTTTCAGATGCACAGTTCAAAACACTGGTGATCAGGATCCTCACAGAACTGGTTGATTTTAGTCACAAATTAGAGGAACATATGAAGGTGAAACTAATTGAAATGAATGGAATTGCACAGGAAACCAATAGCGATGAAAAGGAAACTGGGACTCAAATCAATGGAGTGGACCAGAAGGAGGAAAAAAATGAGCAAAAAGAAAAGGATGAAGAAACAAGAATTGAAAAAAATGAGGAGAGACTTAGGAATTTCCAGGAAATCTTTAAACGCACCAACACCCGAATTATAGGGGTACCAGAAGGGGGAAAGGAACAGCCACCAGTGAAAAACTTATTTGAACAAATAATAAAGAAGAATTTCCCCAATCTGGCAAAAGAAATTGACTTCCAGGAAATCCAGGAAGCTCAGAGAGTACCAAAGAAGTTGGACCCAAGAAGGAACACACCAAGGCACATCATCATTACATTAGCCAAGATTAAAATGAAGGAGAGAATCCTAGAAGCAGCAAGAGATAAGGGGACAGTCACCTACAAACAACTTCCCATCAGACTGGCAGCTGATTTCTCAAAAGAGACCTTACAGGCAAGAAGGGGCTGGAAAGAGGTATTCCAAGTCATGAAATCCAAAGACCTACAACCAAGACTGCTCTATCCAAGAAAACTTTCATTTAGAATGGAAGGCCAGATAAAGTGCTTCTCAGATAAGATCAAATTCAAGGAGTTCATCATCACCAAGCCCTTATTATATGAAATGTTAAAGGGACTTATCTAAGAAAAAGAAGTTAAAAAATATGAATGAGGAAAGGACAGCAAACTCACAGTTATTAACAACCACATCTAAAACAAAAGCAAGCTAAAAGGACAGCTAGATCAGGAGCAGAACCATAGAAATGAAGATCTCATGGAAGGTTAACAACAGGGGAGTGGGAGGATAAGGGGGGAGAAGATACAGAAAATAAGTAGCATAGACAGTACGTAGAAAATAGATAGGGGGAAGGCAAGAATAGTATGGGAAATATAGAATCCAAAGAACTTGAGACACATGGTCATAAACTAAAGGGGGGGATTGTAGGGGTGGGGGTCTGCAGGGTGGAGGGGAATGAAGGGGGGGATAGAACAACTGTAATGGCATAATCAATAAAATAAAAATTAAAAAAAATTATACAAAAGATCAATGAATCTAAAAGCTTGTTCTTTGAAAAGATATATAAGGTTGACAAACCTTTAACCATACTCATGAATAAAATAAGAGAAAGGACCCAAATAAATAAAATTAGAAATGAAGGAGGAGAAATAACAACTGACAACAAAGAAATACAAAGGACTGTAAGAAAATATTAGGAGCGATTATATGCCAAGAACTGGACAACCTGGATGAAACGGATTAATTCCTAGAAACATACAATCTTCAAAAAATAATCAGGAAGAATCAAATAATCTGAACAAACAGATTATACCTAATCAAATTGAAGCAGTAATAAAAAAAACTCTCAAGAACAAAAAGCCCTGGACCAGATAGCTTCACAGATTAATTGTACCAAACAGTTTGAGAACTTAACACCTCTCTTTCTCAAACTGTTTCATAAAATTAAAGAGCAGGGAATGCTCCCAAACTCATTTTATAAGGCCAGCATTATCCTAATTGCAAAACCAGATAAAGATACTAAAAGAAAGAAAATTATAGGTCAATAAATTTGTTTAACATAGGTGTTAAAATCCTCAAAAATATGTTAGCAAACCAAATACAGCAATGCATCAAAAGGATCATACACCATGATCAAGTGGGATTTATCCCAGGAATGGAAGGTTGGTATATTTGCAAATCAATGAATGTGATTCACCACAAACACAAAATGAAGGATAAAAACCACATGATCATATTAAGACATGAAGAAAAAGCTTTTGATAAAATCCAGCACCCATTTATGATCAAAACTCTTAACAAAGTGGGAGTAGGGGGAACATATCTAAACATAATAAAGGCCATATATGACAAACCCACAGCCAACATCATCTTCAATGGGCAAAAACTACAAGTGTTTCCCTTAAGGTTGGGAATAAGACAGAGATATCCACTTTCACCTCTCTTATTCAACATAGTACTGGAAGTCCTACACACAACAATCAGAGAAGAAGAGACAAAAAGCATTCACATTGGAAGGGAAGAAGTAAAACTGTCTTATTTGCAGATGACATAATACTTTACATAGAGGACCTCAAAGATTTCACCAAGAAAGTACTAGAACTGATAAATAGATTCAACAATGTAGCAGGATATAAAATTAATATTCAGAAATCAGATGCATTTTTATATGCCAATAACAAACTAACATTAAGGGAAATTTTTTAAAAATCCCATTCACAATTGCTTCAAAAAGAATAAAATACCTAGCAATAAACATAACCAAGAATGTAAAAGACCTGTCTGTACATGGACAATTACAAAACACTGAAGAGAGAAATTGAAGAGGATAGAAATAAGTGGAAGCACATACTGTGTTCATGGATAGGAAGAATTAATATCAGTAAAATGTCCATACAACCCAAAACAATCTATATATTCAACGCAATTCCTCTCAAGATTCCAATGACATTTTCATAGAATCAGAACAAATACAGGGTCTGGCACAAATAACACCCCTTTCTTATTACAAAATCTTTTATTACAAAACCATAGGCATGTAATTCTGTAACATAATATCGTACTCAAGTACAACATATGACATTTTAGGTGAAACGTCCAACTTAAAACTATAAATTATTACAACCTTATTATTACCCTACTAACCACACTCAAGCAGGTGTTACTTCTGCCAGACCCCATATTCCAAAATTTATATGGAACCACAAAAGAACCTGCATAGCAACGGTGATCCTGAGAAAAAACAAAGTTGGAGGATTCATGCTAGCTAATATCAAACTATATGACAAGGCCATATTAATCAAAACAGCCTGGTACTGGCATAAGTACAGACACATAGATAAATGAAATAGAAAGAGAGCCCAGAAATAAAACCACACCTTTATAGTCAGTTAATATTTGTCGGATAAAGCATACATATACAGTGGGCTGAAGATAGTTTATTTAATAAATGATGTCAGGAAAATTGCACAGATATGTGCAGAAAAATGAAACTGAACCACTTCCTTATACCACAAATGGGAATAAATTCAAAATGGATCTAAGACTTAAATGTTAGATCTGAAACCATAAAAGTCATAGAAGAAAACATAGGCAGCAAACTCTCAGATATTGCTTATAGAAATTTTTTATCAGATATATCTCCCCAGGCAAGGGAGCCAAAAGAAAAAAATAAACAAATGGGACTACATCAAACTAAAAAGGTTTTGCACAGCAAAAGAACACCAACGAAATAAAAAGACAACTCACAGAATGGGAGAACACATAAGCTTATACATCTAGTAAAGGGTTAGTATCCAAAATTTACAAAGTAAGTATAAAACTCAACAGCAAAAAACCCCCAAACAATCCAATTAAAAAATGGGCAAAGGACCTGAATAGACACTTCTCCAAAGAGAACATACAGATGGCCAATAGACAAATGAAAAAATGCTCAATGTCACTAATCCCCAGAGAAATGCACATTAAAACTACAATGAGATATGATCTCACACCTGTGGCTTGACTATTGATGATAGTCAGAATGGCTATCATCAATACATCAACAAACAAGTGCTGGTGAGAATGAGGAGAAAGAGAAACCGTTTTGCATATAATATTGGTCAGAATGCAGACTGGTGCAACCACTGTGGAAAACAGTATGGAGATACCTCAGAAAATTAAAAATGGATCTGCCTTTTGACCCAGCAATCCTATTTCTGGGTATATATCCAAAGAAATCCAGAATGCAAATTCAAAAGAACATAAGCATTCCTATGTTCAATGTAGCATTATTTACAATCACCATGGTATGGAAGCAGCCCAAGTGTCCAACAATAGATGAGTGGATAAAACAACTATGGGACTGTGCATCTGATAGGTTGGTTCTCTTTTGCTCGCTTAAAAATATTGGGTCTGGGGCTTTGATTTGTTCTTCTGTTTTAGCCTTTTTTTTTGTTTCTTCTTTTGGTCTGGTTGCGCCTGCTCCATCCAGCAAAGCTTTCATTTAGAATGGAAGGGCAGATAAAGAGCTTCTCTGATATGGTCAAGTTAACGAAGTTCATCCTTACCAAGCCCTTATTATATGAAATGTTAAAGGGACTTACCTAAGAAAAAGAAGATAACTGGAAAGCATTATGCTGAGTGAACTAAGCCAGGCAGTGAAAGACAAATACCATATGATCTCACCTTTAACATAACCTAAAGAACAAAACAAACAAGCAAGCAAAATATAACCAAAGACAGTGAAATAGAGAACATGCTGTCAGGGACCAGAGGGGAGACAGGAGGGAATTTCAGGGGAAGAGGGGAAGGATTCACAGGAGCAAGTATAAAGTACACATGGACAAAAACTAACAGGGGTGGAAATGGGAGGGGAGCCCTCCCCTCTGAGGTGGGGAACACTGGGGGGTAAGCTGGAATGGGATTAAAAGACATAAAACTGTACTTGAACAATAATTAAATAAAAAAGAAAAAAGATTAAAAAATATGAACAATATCAACAGTAAAAAGACAGCCAAGTCATAGTTACTAACAACCACACCTAAAATAAGAACAAACTAAGTAAACAACTAGAAGAGGAACAGAACCACAGAAATGGAGGGTTAGCAACAGGGAAGTGGGAGGAGGAGAGAGGGGGAAAAGGTACAGAGAATAAGTAGTATAGACTGTAGGGAGAAAATAGACAGGGGCGGGCAAGCATAGTATGGGAAATATAGAAGCTAAAGAACTTATGACACATGGACATAAACTAAAGAGGGGGAATGTGGGTGGGAGGGGGTGTGCAGGGTGGAGGGGAGTGAAGGGGGGAAATGGGACAGCTGTAATAGCATAATTAATAAAATATATTAAAAAACAACTATGGGAAATTTACACAATGGAATTGTACTTAGCTGTAAAAAAGAGGAAAATTTTGCCCTTTGCAATAGTATGGATGGACTTGGAGAACATTATGTTAAGTGAAATAAACCAGTCTGAGAAAGACAAATACCATATGATTTCACTCATATATGGTATCTAAGGAACAAACTGAACTAACAAGCAAAATAGAGACAGACTTATAGATGGAGAGCAGATGACAGTATTGGGGGAGAATTGGGAGTGAAGGGAGTGAGTAAAAAGGAAAAAGGACTCATGGACATGGACAAGAGTGTGGTGAGTTCTTGGGTTGGGGGTATTATGGGACTAAATGGTAATGAAAAAAGTACAATTAAAAATAAATAAATCAATAAAGAAATAATACTTAAAATGTTAATGGCAGCAAGAAATGCAGTGTTAGGAGGAAAAACAACCACAGCCAAATAACTAAAATATTTAGGTATCTCCATCCCTTGAATCATGAAACAAGTTTCTGCAGAGAAGAAGACTAAAGACTACAGTACTTAGCAAGTATAAAAGGTAGTATTTGGGGAAAAGCGATTTTGCTAAATAGTACTTTGATAAAGAAAAATCAAAACTTGGAAATATCTCAAATTCAGAGCCTGATCAAATATATTGTATACTGTGCTGATAATTTATAGAATTTATTCTTCTCTTTATTATGTCTCTTTAAATCTCCAGCACCACTCCTTTTTTAAAAAACTGTTTTTCTATCCTAGCTTGTGTAGATCAATGGATTGAGGTCTGGCTTGCAAACCAGAGGGTTGCCAGTTTGATTCCCAGTCAGGATATGTGCCTGCGTTTTGGGCCAGGTCCCCAGTGAGTGGTGCTTGAGAGGCAACACATTGACGATTCTTTTCCTTTTTTTATCCCTCCCTTCCCCTCTCTAAAAATAAATTTTAAAAAATCTTTTTTATCTTTTTTCTTTGGAATAAAATTTTATTGTAGAACTTATTCATTTAATAAATAAAATTCTTCCTTTAGATTTATATAATTAATAATATATATATTTTTATTACATGAGTCTCAATGAAAACAGAAGATATCCTATTTATTTTCTTTCTTTTTTATTTTTAATTATTTATTTTTTAAATTTTTTAAAGATTTATTTATTTATTTTTAATTAATTTTATTTAGTTATTTTTCTTTTTTTAATTTTTTTATTGATTATGCTGTTACAGTTGTTCAATTCCCCCTTTCATTCCCCACCACGCTACAACCCCATCCCCACCATTACCCCCCCCTTTAGTTTATGACCACGTGTCTCAAGTCCTTTAGATTCTATCTTTCCCATGCTATTCTTGCCCCCCTTCTATTTTCTATCTACTGTCTATGCTACTTATTTTCTATACCTTCTCCGCCCTTCTCCTCCTCCCACTCCCCTGTTGCTAACCCTCCTTGAGATTTTCATTTCTATGTTTCCACTCCTGATCTAGCTGTCCTTTTAGTTTGCTTTTGTTTTAGGTGTGGTTGTTAATAACTGTGAGTTTGTTGTCCTTTCACTGTTCATGTTTCTTTAACTTCTTTTTCTTAGGTAAGTCCCTTTAACATTTCATATAATAAGGGCTTGGTGATGATGAACTCCTTGAATTTGATCTTATCTGAGAAGCACTTTATCTGTCCTTCCATTCTAAATGAAAGTTTTGCTGGATAGAGCAATCTTGGTTGTAGGTGTTTGGATTTCATGACTTGGAATACCTCTTTCCAGCCCCTTCTTGCCTGTAAGGTCTCTTTTGAGAAATCAGCTGCCAGTCTGATGGGAAGTCGTTTGTAGGTGACTGTCCCCTTATCTCTTGCTGCTTCTAGGATTCTCTCCTTCATTTTAATTTTGGCTAATGTAATGATGATGTGCCTTGGTGTGTTCCTTCTTGGGTCCAACTTCTTTGGTACTCTCTGAGCTTCCTGGATTTCCTGGAAGTCTATTTCCTTTGCCAGATTGGGGAAATTCTCCTTTATTATTTGTTCAAATAAGTTTTCCCCTGGTGGCTGTGCCT